>NC_141597.1:2420000-3020000 GCF_047967505.1 Dipteris shenzhenensis
ATAGTAGTGCTTGGTGGTCCACAAAGAAGACGAACTTGTTGGCCAACAAGTAATGCTTGAACTTCTTGACTGCATAAACCATGGCTAGACCCTCCTTCTTTGTTGTTGTGTAGTTGAACTCGGCCTCATTCAGTTGCCGACTCGTAAAGTACAATGGGTAGTCCAAGTGATGCTCCCCTGGTTGGGCTAACACACACCCAATAGCAAAATTGGAGGCATCCATCCGAACGTGGAATATTAGATTCCAGTCTGGGGCTCTCAATACTGGTGCGATGGCCAAGGCTAGTTTGAGGGTTTCAAAGGATTTTTGGCATTCCTTGGTCCACTCAAAGAATTCTAACCATTTGTATAATGGCGGGCTATGTTTGCATAAAACAAGATGAACCTTCGATAGTAGCCTGTGTGGCTAGTAAATCGTTGTACTCCCTTGGCATTGTGGGGGGTGGTAATGTGGAGATACCATTCTGAGACACTATGTGGCCGAGAATTACGCCATGTTTAACCTAGAATTGGCACTTAAGGGGGTTCAGGGATATATGGCACAATTAGCACTTTTCCTAGACTAGTCTCAGGTATTTCAAGTAATCATCCCACATCAAGCTAATGCATGTCATCCAAGAAGAATTCCATGAAGTCTCTCAAGTACTCCTTGAAGACAGTGATCATCAATCATTGGAAGGTGGCAGGCGCATTGGTCAACCCAAATATCATTACTCTAGCCACATACACACCCCAATCGGTTGTGAAGGCTATTTTTTGTTGATCCTGTAGAGCGATGGACACTTGGTTGTATCCATAGAATCCATCTACCAGGATATAGGCTTCCTTTCCGGCTACCCTTTCTAGGACATGTTCCGTGAATGGCAAGGGATAGTGGTCATGCCTCGTGGGGCGATAACTTTCTTCAAGTCCAGGCATACTCAAATCTTTCCATTCTTCTTCAAGACTATCATGATGGGTGATATCCAGTCGGTATGTTCAATCTCATAGATAAATCCCGCATCTATGAGTTTTTGGATTTCCTCCCTCACTATGAGCGCGTATTTGGGGTTCATAGGGTAGGGACTTTGACATATCGGCCTGGCATCATCAAGCATGGGTATCAGTCAACGGACATCCCTTTCATATTTGTGTATTTCCAGGGCATATAGTCCTTGTATTCCCATAGGAGAGCTATTAGAGCATTATCCTCCCAATCATTGGGCACTTCCTCTACCAATACTTGATTGATGGGAGTTTTACAGGGTAAGGGAGGTTGGGGACCCAATATGGGTGGCGGTAGCAGAGCTTGTTGTGCTCTGTACTGGCCTAGACTAGCCAAAGGGGCACCTTGTGCATTTATAGGGTTAGGTGGAGCCATCACAGTGGATGAGGGTCTCGCTTGATACATAGGTTGGGGCAGGGACCTCGGAAATCGGCATTGGGAGGTATTATGGTTCCCTCATCTATGAGTTCTAGATAGCATACTATAGTAATTGTTAACATACTACATGCCTAGTTAGCATAAAAGAAAGAAACTAGAGTGAAAGATTATAAAATGCATTATATTAAAATCAGATATTAAGGAGTAGTGGATATTCTAATGGATCTTTATTGTATGAATAAAATGGACAGTTTTGTAAAAACTTTATAAGAAACATGGTACATTTTACTTGGATATATATATATATATATAGTGGCTCGGGTTTTTCCCTTGTACTCCCCAAGGGTTTTCTCATCCACACCCAGAGGGCCTAGTTTGAGACAAGTTGTTGAAAGGTAGGTTTCCCTTAACAGACATGGCTGCTAGGGAAATTATATCCATTTAAATAGTGCTAAGGCATGCTAATAAATAGATGGCTATTTAAGATTAGAGTTTAGTGGCATGTTCAAGAAGGAGACTCTTGGCATGCTTGGGGATGGTGGGTCCACGTCCCTCCATAAGCTTGAATGGTTATGTCATGGCAACATTTGGTGGTCAATTTGATTTTGTAAGTGATTATATCATTCAAGTTGTATAGTTTAGGTGATGCTTACAAATGGGAAGAGCGTACCCATGTGTTGGTTAAGTATATATTTGATTTGTTTTTCTTGAGGTTTATGAAATTACCAACGGTAGTTTGGAAGCCTTGCCCTAAGGTGGGGACACTCATTGGAGAGATGGTTGCCAATACATATCCCGCACCAGACATTGTCTCTCTGTGGAAACAAGTGGGGTTACTTGGTGCCTCCTTGGAGGTCCCTATCCTCCACTGTTGGCCCAGCTAATTTAGCAAATTCAAGGCCATAGATCACTCATATCCAAGCCCTTGGGCTTGTTGTTCTCTTTCTTAGTTGGCTCCACACTGGGAGACCTGACCGATGGTGATGCTTCTGATGGGGTCAGGGCGTTATCCGAATCCAAGGTAACCTTGTCCATCATATTATCACTTATACGGATAGCTACCTTGTTGCATAGTTCGAAGCAGGTAGGATTTATAACCATACAACTTTGGGTCTACCAATCCGATGAGGAAGCGGGGTAACAATCATTCATCACTCATCTACTCGTATGGTTCGTAACGGGAATGGTGCTTGATTCTAGCTTTGTAATTCTGAAGGGATTCCTTGTCATTCTAGTTCACCTCATCTAACTAATTTTTCGGGCTCCATTTATGTCCACCACTAGGGGTGAACCCTGTTAAATTACACGACATAGCAGAACAAAAACTGAACAAAGAATAGAGAGTACACAACAAACTAGAGATGAAAATTTTTTTCCTTCAATACTGATGTAGTACAGATGATGGCTCCATCCACCCGTTCACTCCCACAGTGGAGCTTGGATGGTGATCTAGACAGATACTAGGTGAAGAGCTACTAGCTAGAAGATCTCTGCTAGAAGATCTAATCTAGTACAATGGATTGGGGAGGTCGCCTCTTTATGGCTACTATGAGGGCGGTAGTTGGATCAATGTAGTCGATGGAACCGACCAGTCAACCTAGTTAGTGAAGTTGACCAGTCAACATAGTCAGTGGAACCGACCATGGAATATTTAAGGAATATTTCCTATACCATCTCCTCAGGGACTCTCACCCGCGAACCCCCACCAGGGGGGCCCCTGGCCCCCAGGCCCCAACAAGAATAAGGGGCTCCCACACAATCACCTTTCTACCATCAACGGTCTCATTGATAGACCTCATCTGACATGCAAGTCAGCATCCATCCAATGTCTTGGGCTCACACATGGCTTCTCCTCATATGGGGGCATTACAACTTGAGCACCTTGGACCACTAGTGGTTACAAGGAGGGTGGGGCATTGAGCATATCTAACACCCCCCCTCAATGTCCACTCATAGGTGAACTACCTTCTTGGCCCAATGCCGAGTCTTTGAAGATGACCCTGAAGCTGATCCTTGCTGAGTGCCTTGGTGAAGATATTTGCTCCATTTTTCTCTGTTGGACAGTAGACCAATTCCACTATCCCGGCGTCCTCGATCAAATCACGCACATAGTGATACTAAATCTCTATATGTTTTGTGTGCGCATGAAACACTAGATTTTTAGTAATGGCCATGCAACTTTGATTGTCGCGCCTCAGCACAGTTGCCTCATCCTCTTGCACTCCCATGTGCCATAAGATCCTCCTCATCCACACTGCTTCACAAGCAGCAAAACATGCTGCCTTGTACTCAGCCTCGGTAGAAGATAATGCCACTGTTGTTTGTTTCTTACTGATCCAAGAGAAGATACATGAACCTAAAGAGAAACAATATCCAGAAACCGATTTCCTGGAATCAACATCTCCATCCCAATCTGAGTCATAATGACTAGCCAAGGAAGTGCCTGTACCATAAGTGATGCCATAATCAAGAGTGCCCTTCACATACCTAAGCATCCACATCACTGCATTCCAATGATTCTCCCAAGGCTTATTGGAGAACTTGCTCAAAACACCAACATCAAAATTGATGTCCAGTCTGGTGTTGCACAAATAGGTGAGATTGCCGACCAAATTCATGTACCTCCCGGGTGGTGAGGCATCCTCCATAGATAGTCTCACATTTACCTCCATAGATGTAGCTATCTCCTTGCACTCGGACATACTAAATGCCTTCAAGATGTCCTTGCATATTTCTATTGAGAGATGAAGATCTTGCTTGGCTGTTGCTAGACTTCAATCCCCAAACAATAGTGCATGAAGCCTAAGTCTGTTATCTCAAACTCTAAGCTCAATGCCTTTCTAGTCTGGTGGATCATGTCTTCATAGTCACCTGTAATAAGGAGATCATCCACATATAGAACAATAATTGCAAATTTTCCACCTTTCTTGTACACATACAAAAGTTAGCATCTGAGGCACATCTTTTGAAGTTTAATTTATGAAAGAATTTGTCTATCCATCGGTACCATGCTCTTGGGGCCTGTTTCAGTGCATACAGAACCTTCTTTAGCTTACATACCTTGTTCTTAGAATGGGGGGCCTCAAACCTAGGTGGCTGAGCCACATAGACCTCCTCCTTGAGATCACCATTCAAATGATGCTGATTTAAACTCCATTTGATAAACTAGCCACTTTTTATGAGCAGCCACTGATAGTACTGTGCAAATAGTGATCATTCTGGTAGTTGGAGTGAAAGATTCATGAAAATTGAACCTTTTAACCTACGAAAATCCTTATGCAACCAATCTGGCTTTGTACTTTTCCAAAGTCCCATCGGCCTTGTACATTACCTTCCAAACCCACTTGGTGCCAATAACCTTTCTATTAGGTGGTTGATCTACGAGCTCCCAAGTTTCATTCTTCATGATGCTGTCATATTCTACTTGCATAGCATTTTTCCAATCTCTATCTGCAAGTGCTTCCTCCAAACTCGTAGGCTCCTTTACTTCTGCAATAATCTCAGCCATCAAGGCCATATTGACTATGTGAGCAGAAGCCCTCCTTTGCTCCTCGATTCTTTGAGACCGCCTTGGTCCATTTGCATGCTGCTCAATAGACATAGGCATCTGGTTATCATGGTCGTAGAGCTGCCTTACCCATTGTGGTAATGGCTTTTCTAGTGTGTAACAACAGGTTAGTGACTTATACCTTCATCATTTGATATTTCCTCCTCCTTTATAGCTCCTGGGATAGGTTCATAGTGAATTACCTCTTTGCTTGATGATAAAGTGGAAGAGCTCTTCTCTGCCTCCACTGCATGTGGCTACTCCCTAAACACCACATCGCAGCTTGCTATGATCTTCTTTGCCTCTTGGTCATACAACTTATAGGCTTTCTTCTCATCACAATAGCCTAAGAAGATACATTTAGTGCTTTTTGGTTGTAAGTTGTTTCTCTCTTTATTTGGTACATGCACATAGAATTCACACCCAAACGTTCTGAAGTGGGAGACAGATGGCTTCTTACTGCCGTTGTAAGTCTCATGTGGTGTTTTACCTTTGAGTGCCTTTGTATAGCTACGATTAAGGATGTAAACCATAGTATTGACAACCTTAGCCCAAAAGTGGTTTGGCAGTCCAGCACCTTTCAAGATACACCTCCTCATCTCCACTATGGTCTGCATTCAGTGTTCAACAACCAAATTTTGCTGAGGCATATGTGGTGTCATCGTTTGTTGCTTGATCCCTTTGCTCTTGCAAAAATCTCCAAACTCTATAGAAACAAACTCACCACCACCATCCGATCTGATTTTCTTCACTTTTCTCTCTGTTTCATTTTCAATAAGTTGTAGCCATTCTTTCAATTTACCAAAAGCTTGAGCCTTTTCACAAAGAAAGTACACCCACATCTTCCTACTATAGTCATCGACAATCAATAAAAAATAGGAAGATCCCCCCAAGGCCTGTGTAGGCATCTTACCATACAAGTCAACATGCACCAACTCTAGGGGAGCATTTGCTTTATTCTTGCTTTCTTGTGGGAATGCCTTTCTCTATTGCTTGCCCATCATGCAAGCTTCACATGGCTCTTTGATTTCTGCTATTGCAGGTAATGAGCAACCATACCTTGCTTCTACATCTCCTTCAGCACTGCAAATCCGACGTGGCCGAATCTTTCGTGCCAAAGTCTGCTTGTGCCCACTCCAGCGGTGGCTATAAGAGCACTTAGCTCATACAGGTTGTTCCTCCTTACTCCTGTGCCAACAACATTGCTAGCACTATTCAAAATTTTTGCTCCTGTCTTATTGAACCTCACCTCATGGTCAAGGTCAGTTATGGAAGCAACTAATAGCAAATGTCTCTTGATTTGTGGAACATACAACACATTAGATAGTTTCTTAACATCTCCATTTACAGAAACAAATGAAACCATACATGTACCCTCAATAGGGCATTTTGCATTATTTCCAACCATCATGGTGATGGGTTCCTGTAGAGGCTACATGGAACAATATAGACCCTTCTTGCAGGTCATGTGATGGGAGGCACCACTATCCACCAACACCCATGAATCAGTGGTTGACACTTCTTGAACTGAAGAACACTCTTCCTCAATGGCCAGAAATAGATCCAACTCTGCTTCTACTGTGTTAGTTGTCTCTTTTCCCTAATCTGTCTTCTTTAGGGTACCATTCTTTTCATCCGCTTTCTTGACCCAGCAATCTGCAATCACATGGCCCTTCTTCTTGCAGTAGAAGCATTCTCCCTAAAACTTCTTCTTGCCGCCCTTCTTCTTTTTGTCACCACTAGTAGAGGACTCACCTTTGGTGGAGGAACCACCTTTGCCTTTCGCAGTGGTAGAGAACACAGCATCCCCATTGCTGCCTCCATCTCGAGCTTTAAGCCTCAATTCCTCCTCCATAAGTAAAGCATAGAACTCCTCAAATGACAATGGTTGGGGTCTCACTTGAGTGTTAAGCGCTGTTACCAGTCCATCAAACCTTGGTGGACATATCCGGAGACATCGCCGAGCCAGCTCTTCACTAGTCTTTTGTATCCCAGCACCAGCCATCTAGTCACGCAGATTTTTGATTTGGGTTATGAATGCCTCCGCTGTCTCTCCTTCACTAAACTTCTCAGCTACGAGTTGATTCTCTAGGTTTTGGATCCTTGTCTGATTTCGCGTCTCATACTGACTCTTCAATATGTTCTAGGCCACAGTTGCCTTAGATGTATGCTGAATCAAGATCAAAACATTGTTAGTAGTACTTGTAACCAGGGCACACAGAGCATTTGCATTATTGCATTTCCAAGCTCATAGAAGGTCGGAATTAGGAGGTATCGTACTCCTTAGATTTGCTAGGTTGGGGGTTCCTTGTTGTTCTAGGTAAGTCCCCAGTACTTTCTCTAGAAGCTCATATGAATCCAAAATAGCAGTAATTTTAAACTTCCACAGAGTGTAGTTCATACCATCTAGCTTGCCTTCAGTGAAGGCTGGTGGGTGAATCCTCAACGCCTGGATTGTTGTTGTAGCTGGTGCAGCTGCAGCTGACAGCTAAACTCGAGCTGCTTCCTCTTGCCATCACTCCGTATGTTGTTGAAGCCCTCGCCTCTCTTCTACTCTTCAATCCTTAGAGCCACCTGGGTTCTGATACCATGTTAAATTACACATCGCAGGGGAACATAAACTGAACAAAGAATAGACAATACACAACAAACTGGAGATGAAAAAGAATTTCCTTCAATATTGATGTAGTACAGATGATGGCTTCGTCCACCCGTGTGCTCCGATAGTGGAGCTTAGATGGCGACTAGATAGATACTAGGTGAAGAGCTACTAGCTGGAAGATCTGACTTGGTACAATGGACTGGGGAGGTTGCCTCTTTATAGCTATGAGGGCAGTAGTCGGATCAATGTAGTCGGTGGAACCGACCAGTCAACCTAGTCAGTGAGGCTGACCAATCAACCTAGTCGGTGGAACCGACTAGTCATCCATGGAATATTCAAGGAATATTTCCTATACCATCGCCTCGGGGGCTCTCGCCTGCTAACCCCCACCAGGGGGGCTGCTAGCCCCCAGGTCCCAACAAGAATAAGGGGCTCCCACACAATCACCTTTTTACCATCAACGGTCTTTGATAGACCTCATCTGACATGCAAGTCAGGATCCATCCAGTGTCCGAGCTCACACATGGCTTCTCCTCATATGGGGGCCTTACAACTTGAGCACCTTGGACCACTGGTGGTTACCAGGAGGGTGGGGCATTGAGCACATCTAACAAACCCTATAATGAAGGCTTTTCTCAGCATCTCCTAGTTGACTTTTTCTTCAGGGGTGAGAGCCCTATACCATTGGCTTGCCTTGCAATCTAGATTGAGCTCCAAAGGGTTCACATATCTACTCAAATCACTCCATGTGGGAGACTGGGTCTCCTTCACCAAGGAATTTGGTCATCAACTTGGAAATGACTCCTTGAGAGATTCGTGATCCCTGCTGGAAACACTTGTGCAGGCGGGATTCGTGGCCCCGCTTCCTAGCACATTCACCAGGATGTGCATCACCTCATGTGATAGCACCATTTAGGCAACTGGTGGAGGCAACACCATCGTGATACTAGCAGGACGTAGGGGTGGCCTTAAGCATAGCCCTAGTGGTGGAATCCATTGAGTTGCTAGTACCGACATTGGGGTAGATGCGCCAAGGCCCCCATTCATTGGAGCAAAAAATGTAGGTGGGAATGGTTGGACTCCTGGAGGGGGTGGGTTGCAGGAATTAGCATGGAGGCTCCTTGCATTGGGCAATAGGGTAGAACTTGTGGTGCCACATAGCCGATGAAGATCAGAGGTACTTGGAAGGTTGGGAGTTCATAAGACGCACCTCCTTGGGAGCCTCTCGCATCTCCCTAGCTAGGGTCTAGTCCCATGAAGTCCCTCATCCATGGGTCTTCGTCCTCCATGCATTCCATTGAGGATGCCTTGCAAAAGTTGTGGGCCCTAGGTCCACAAAGGTGGTTTTAGTCCCTGTCTAAAGTTCAAGAGCTGGTTGTTGGCTGACCTTCCCTTCCCATAAACATGTTGGCAAAGGGGTTCTCCATGTCTGCCAAATCTATTCAGCCTAAATGTCCAAACATGTTGGTGATTGTACCTCTTAACCTCGATGATACAGAAGGAGCAGGAGAGATGGGGGGAGGCTTCGAAAGGCCTTGGACCCACGGGGTCTTGCATCTCCTTGTTCAAGCTCTTCATCTCATTAGAGCTAGATGGGTCCTCTTGTTGAGGTCCTATTATGGAGGGAGCTAGGAAACAAGCTTCTAATTCTGATGGATCCCTAATTGGGACGAAAGGTGGGCTGAGCGTAGCTTGAAGCACTATCCTCAGGCGCAAGCTCCTTGGACAAAATTCTTCCAGATCGCAAGTGCATGTATAAGACCTCTAAAAGGGCACACTTTGGCTAAAACTTTAATTCTATCTTTTTTGGACTACCCCAGAGATATCTCGATGGGCGTGGGGATAGGACTATGGCGACAGTCATAGGGATAGCGCTAAGGTGACAGTCGTAGGGATGGGTAGTGCCATGTGTCAGTGGGATAGGATGTAGGTGGTATCCCCACGATCGTGGGGATGAGCTAAGACTACGAGCAAAGGGACGATAGGGTTGGTGGGATAATGGTATGGTGATGGATGCATGGTTGGCTATATGACAACGATCATGGGGATAAGCTTAAGGCTCCGGTCCTGTTACATCGAGAAAGAATTGGCAGAATATTGAAGGTGATCATCTCCTCCTCCCTTTGAATTTTTGTCCATCAAGTTTCCACAACCCCCCCCTTTCCAACCCCCCCCTCCACTCTACTTCCCCATGCCCTCCCCCCTCCTGTCGCCCCCCTCCCCCACCCCTGTCCCTGCCCCCCCTTTCCCCCCGTCCCTCCCCCCCCCTTCCCCCCCCTCTCTCCACCCGCAACCCTCCCCCCCTCCTTTCTCCACCCCCCCTCCAACCCCCCCCCCTTTCCACAACCCCCCTCCCACCCCCTCCTCTCTCCAACCATCACCCCCCCTGCACCCCCCCTCCCCCCTCTTCTCACCAACCCCCACTCCCTACCCCACCCCCTACCTCCCTTGATAGCCTTGGATGGTCATCAACAGTGGCTCGTGCCTATATCGATGGTGTAGCTTGCCAAGCACCAGCCGTCACAGTGGCATCCCATTTTTGATGGCACGGCCCCTGCTTGGGTAGTTGTTCGACCTCCTCCGCTTGTGGTGAGCCCCTCTACAATGCCCCTCCTCCATGGCAATGCCCTCGAACCCCCGCCCATGCCTCACTCGACTGCCTATGCTCCTCTCGTGCCCTCTGTCTCCCCTCTCCCTTCACACTCCTCCCCCCTCCCCTCATCCTCTACCCCCCTCCACTCACTCGATTGGTGGTGGCCACTAGCCCCCCCCCTTTGTTTATTTTTAAATTAATTTATTTATTTAAAAAACATAACCCTAACCCAGCCCTTGCACCAATTAGGCTAGAATAGGTTAGTTTATTAGGGTTAGGTTAAGGTTAATCTGACCTTAGTAAGTTTCTATGAACTATAATTAGGTTAGTTTACTAGGATTAGATAAAGTTAAACTAACCTTAGTCAGGTTGTTAGGTTAGGTTAGGTTAACTATCATTATGTTATTGTAATTGACAATTAGGTTAGCTTAGAGTAACTAATAGTCAGTGTCGCCTGATAGTTATTCTAACTAATAGCTAGAGTAACTAGCCAATTAAAGTAACTGGACAATTAGGGTAACTGGATAGATAGACTAACTGGGAGTACCCTAGTCCAATTCTCTCAAATCCTAGGCCTATTCACACCACTTTTGGCCCCCCCCTTCCCAAAAAAAAGGGCCACATTTCACCCCGATTTAACATTCCATAACTCGCTCATTTTGAATCCAAATTGGAACCACGGTTTCACACACAGAAACACCATGCTACGGGAAATTCTCCAGCCCATTTCATACCATTTTTTCATCCCTATCACTCGCTAATTCGTGCCCCTGTGTGGGCCCCTATTCGCACTAATTCATTCCTAACATTCTGCGGTACATCCGATTAACGATCTGTTTGCACTGACACTTTCCCACACTCACGTGGGACAATCCTAGGCACATTCTTAACATGACAGTACCTAATACACTAACCCATGTCTAACCCCCCTAACACACATACATCACCACTCAAACTTGCGGAGGAGATACATGACCTACATCTCTATAATTTTGCATGCGCTCCGGCTAATGCCTCCGACAACCTTCTGCCCCAAATTCCCCCCTTGAAATTCAGCCAACCCCTTCTAATCCTCCAAGTCCCAACATGGAAGATTGCCATCGTGATCATGGTGACATTGACCAAGAGACAAATGCAGATAATTTCTTTAATGCTCCCAATAATTATGGCCGACCCAACATCAATCAAGGCAGGTGACTGTTGGGCAAACTCGAACTTCCCAAATACAATGGTTGTGGTGATCCAGCAAGATTCCTCTAGCATTTTGATGCCACATGACGAGCTAGAGGAGATCAATCAAATGAAACCAAGGTCGCATGGTTCCCCATGGCCTTAACCGATGAAGCCTTAAAATGGTACCTAGACCTCCTAGTGGAAAAAAGAGCCACATGGGACTTGCTGCAAACTGAATTCAGGAGGTGCTTTCAAATAGAGAGGCTACAAGATGACCCCACACTCCAACTAAGCAAGCTTAAACGTCTACGAGAGAAGATGTACACATGTACATGGGCAAGATGAAATGCTTAATTGCCAAATGTGACCCACGCCCCAATGATAAGTACCTCATGGCCTGGTTCATTGCAAGCCTAAGGAAGAAAATCCGCAAAGACGTGAAAAAGATTAGCATTTACAAAACATTCAATGCTGCTCATGCAGCAGCCATTAACATCGAGGATGACATGATCGACTCTGACACCAATAGTGATGATGGAAGAGCCAGTGCACAAGATAAGCACTCTAAAAAGGAAAAATCCAAGAACACTGCAGAAGTGTCTAATGAAGATCGCCTAGAGGCCATGACCATGAAGCTAAGAGAAGAAATGATTCAAGCCGTGGAATAAAAGCTTCACATGTCTCAACTGCCACCTCAGACTTATCCACGGCGAGAAAATGTATGGTGTCCACATTGCATGGCCAATCACACAGCAACTGAATGCCCCATCCTAAGAGCTAGGATCAATGCACAAGCTAATCCACTACCATAGTTGTGGTGCCACATCTACGTAGTCGGTGGGCATGACAAAATAGTTGCATCTTCAACATGTGCAACAACTAGGCTCTATCTCAACAATACCAACCAGCACCCATCCTGGTGTATAGGCAATCGGCACTTGCATAAGCACCCCCATCTCGAAGGATGAACCCTATTCCCATCCAAACCCAAGTTCCCCAACTACTCAGAAATCCAAATCCATGACCATATCCAAGAGTGCCAAATCTAGCTCCTCAAGCAGTTCCAATACAACAACCTTAAGCCGAGGAAGTGGATTCACAATTCAAGTATGAAGCTGAGTACCCATGCACTATGTGGAGGGAGCAAAAGGGTTAATACCTATCTATGCGAATCAAGTTCAGCCCAACACGTATCAAGCACCAATCAAGTGCTATGGTTGTGGAGAGAATCACCAGATTCATCGTGGTAGCCCCACTACTTTCCAACCACTTTACATAGATTGTGGCATTGGCCATGCCTGTATGCATTGCCCCATGAAAAATAAGGTCCCACAACAAAATGAGGCTAAGCATGACGTCCCAATCAACATTATTGGGGTGGACCATCAAAGTCTATGGTCGGCATGCATATTATCACAACCTATGAATGTAATTACACGCCAGCAAAAAGAGGCCACTAAAGGCCCTAATATTCCAATTGAATCAAGAAGACCTCTTTAAAAGAAATCACAAGTGCCTATACCTCTGCCAAATAGTCAAGCTCATTCATTTTAGCTCTCGAGCCTCAAATAAAAGAAGCTCCATACCCTAATGATGTTACATGTAGAAGTGGAGAAGGCTCCACTTCAACAATGGGTGCAAAAAGAACAAGCTCAATTCGAGGATGAGAGGCAAGTAATCCCTGACTTTGCCCCACTAAGTATCGACACTATCCTTGAGCCTTTGTTCAAACGAAAAGTTCCACAACATAATGTACTGCCATGCCAACTTGAAGGTGCCACACTCTCTAGCATTCTAATTTGCTCGGTGTCCATTCCCATCAAAATTCTCTTATAAAATTGTCCCAATCTTGGAGAGAGTTTCAAAGGATGGATTGAACTAGCAAATCCCCCTCTTCCTATGGAAGACATCAAAGATATCCTTGTGTGGATGGGTGAGAGAGATGACATATGCAACATCACCGTGCCTTTGATCCATAAAGAATATGATGAAGTACAAGCCATAGTGGATGGTGGAGCGGGTGTGAATGTCCTATACAAGGAGCTCTACGATGAATGGGGTCTCCCAGAAATGCAAAAGGCTAATTTCAACATATGCCTTGCAGATGATTCATGTGCAAATCCCTTGGGAATAGTGAATGAAGTGTCCACAAAAGTCGCAAGAGTCCGTTTTTTAGAGCTAGATCTCAAGGACTCTCCTTGCTTAGTAATAGAGTGTTGGAACTGCTCGAGCATTTCAACTGCTAGTGGTTTTCCTTTCAACTCTCTTGAGATCTTAGTTACCATCTCTTTCTATGCCTTCCAATTGATGTCCTTACCCGAATTGTTAGCGTCTTCAACTATTGTCATTGCCCCTTTTGATCGAGTAATTACTTGAGCATCAACTATATCTGGCAATTCAGCTATAATTTCTCGGCATTCTAGATCTACCTCTTTCCTTTCCATGTTATTCTTTAAGAATTTTAAGTGTTCTGTCCTGATTGGATATTCAGAACACAAGTGATTTTCTCCACAACAGAAACACTTAATTTTAGACAAATCACTCCTCTTTAGCATTCTTAATTTTAGACAAATCAATCCTCTTTTTACCATTCTTACATTTGTCCTTCTGCTTGAGATGAGGAGGTTTGTTGCTCGATGCTCAGTTATCAGCTCTACAACCTAGTTTGCTAACACTTGTCTATTTTTGACATTAAACCAACAATCCGAGTCATCTTGGTGAAACTTGGTATAGGTGTTGCAGTACTTAGTCTTGCACTCCTCCTCAACATGTCCACCTTTAGAACACTTGCTACATCAATTCTCATTGTTACCTAGTTTGCCTCGAATGCCCAATTCTTTTAAGGCCTTCTTCATCCCGGATTTAGCTTATCCTTCTTGGATGGAGTCTCCTCAGTGGCGCTCTCAGCATCCTTCTTCTTCAATTTGTTTTTCAAACTGTCACTTTTTTCCAAAGAAATGACTCAATTTAGCAATTCCTCATAAGTTCTAGTCAGATTGACTATCTCTGGCTTGTGCAAATCGACCTGGGTACATCTTGTGATCAACCAAGCCCACATAGACTTGTCATATGGGACTGTACTCAACTAATTAATAAGATCTCTCATCCTAAGCACAGTCTTGGATGACTCGCCTTTATTCTGCTTTAATTCACTTAGCTTTGTTCTCACATCTTCTTCATTACTTTCCTATCAGAACCTTTGCAAGAAGGCTTCTGACATGGAATAGTAATCGGGGAAACACCCAATTGGAAACTAATATAAACACCTTTGAGCATTCTTGATTAAGGTACATGGAAAATAGTCCATATACTCTTCATTTGTGGTTGCAACATTGAAATAGTCCATATACTCTTCATTTGTGGTTGCACCATTGATATGGAAAACACGCAGGATACTTTGCAAGTGATTGTAACAATCTTCATCATCTGTGCCTTTAAAGTTTTGGAACTTTACATTGATATTGGAGCTAGACTTGAACTTCTCCACCCCAAAACCTGAGTAGGTAGGTCTACCACTCGGAAGAACTGACTCCCTCACTCCCCACCCATCACCTTCCTATTTCTGAAGTCGCTGTAGACTCTTGACTCACTTGGTAATATCTTCATGCCTCAAGGGTACAACCATACATATACCTGTCAATTGAGTAGGTTTTTTGTATGTTGTGAGAGGAACTCGAGCAAATTGCCTTAGTTGATCTTCATTTACCTCGGATCTATGATGGCATCTTTCTACATCAGAAGCATGATTGTCTTCATGAGACAATGGATTCTTTGTCCATCTGCCTTGGCTTCATACCTTTCTAGAGGTACTCTTTCAGGTAGAGTAGTCGAGTAACATTGAAGACATTCTCATCACTCTCTGAGTTGGTCTCTGCATTCATTCTGTTGTTCTATCGAGGAGATGGCCATCGTTCAAAATCCAATTTTTCCGTAGATGAGTGCTCGGATTCCATTTGCCAAGATAGCCCTTTACCCACCAATCTTCTAGGATGGCTTTGCATAGTAGTCAACTTTTATCCTTGGGGTAGCATAGCCAAGTCTCTCTTCTCATGCTTGTCGCTCCTATTGGATAGTTGCACTTGCTAGCCTCCTTCGGGCATTGAACTCTGGCTCCAAGATTGCTCCACCTCACATAGTTGGATGTAGACACTACCTCTGGTTAGATATTCTTCACGTCTGGCCACGTATCTTCTTCATCTCTCCAAACATGTGTCAGCTATTGCCTCAATCCAAAAGTAATTGAAGAGCACTCTATTAGTTGATGCTAATCATTTGGAGTTACTAGAATAAATTTCCTATGGTAGCCCACGATTCCCAACAATTTTTTTGCTTCATTATGGGTTATCATGAACTCTCTCCTTTTCCTCTCACTAAGTGACTAAGCTTATTGACTTAGTTCTCTAAATTTCCTACCTTGATAGCTTGTCAACTCGCAATTCACTTGACCTTCCCTAGGAGGATTGCCAAAATGTTGACGGTTTTCAGTCACTCATCCTGCTAACTTATTGGTTTGATTCGCAACCCAGTGCTGTGCTTCATGACGATGCTCACTTTTGCAATCCTAAGACAGGAATGCTTGAGTGCAGAACAAGAGCCAACAATTAACACTCGGAGGTCGGGGCTAGCTAATGGAGGAGAACTGTGTGATAACAGGACAATATCGAGTTACTACACGCACAACACTTAATGAAGTATTGCGACAAGTAGAACCAAGGAGACAATCAAATTCTCATTCATTGAATCAATGTCACGTGATACAACTAAGCCACCTTAGCTTGCAATGAACACTCCCTAATCTATCAGAGGAAGAGAACTTGGCACATTGCTTTCTTGTTCTCTTCCTCACCCATTACAAAATTTCCACCTAAAGAACCCCTTCTAATTGAGTGTGCACTTGGTGCACCAACCACTACTAAGAGATAGATCGATTTGCCGGAATCAACTACACCTCTTGCTACAAAATGGGTGCTCAACTGCCTCCATCGCTTCTTGCCCCCAACCAAGGTTGATGCTCGATGTCCACATACAAGTTAGCCTACCTATCACTACCAAGGGATTCACCACCTAAGCAACAAGATGAAGGGCAGGCTATTTTGGCATCCACAATAGAATTGATGGGCTAAAAAGGCCTCCACCATGATGCACCATAGTCCCTAGTTGGAGAAGAAGTTCTACTATTGGTCAATCATCATCGTACACCACTTGGCCCCATCGACAAGCTGGTGGAGAATGGATTCCTCTAACCAAGGATAGTTGAGGTTGCACCACACGTCCATTCGTTAAGTGATGGTTTTGTTGAGATATCGAGCTCCACTCATGATATGCCAGGGTGACCATTGGCATTTATGTCACCGACCTATTAGCTATAGATGCGCTATAGATGCGGTTAGTACACCGCCCATGAATAATAGCTGGATGACAGCGATCTTTATGTACTCTAGTTAGTGGCTCAATGAGTATGCCACCTTAAATAGCTGAGTTTGGTTTGAGAACCCACCTATTCTTTTGTACTAAGAGAGAGTCCTTTTGGCTTTTACAACTAAGAAGAGGAAAACTGTTTTCAGCCTCCACCTTTGCATATATTCCTCCATTGTGTATGTGAGAAAGCCACAAGTGAGACTCCTTCCTTGTCTCCCACTCTCTTCACATGGTATCAGAGCTTGGTTTGTGGTAAGGATCTCAAGAAAGCAAACCAATTTCGTGGTGTCCTAATAAGAGGATCAGTGTTGCTTTCCTTTTTTTTCGAGTTTGGGAGCAAATCTCTGCAAGTAGCACATCTGGAAAGTGCAAGAGTGCACTATCTCTGATTGGGACACCTTCGTGGTGTGGCGAGAGGGCAATATATACTACAGGATGGGCAAATCCCTCCGTTAAATTATTTTTTTGATTCGAGGCCATTTCAGGGCCCGTTTTAGTGGCGGAAGTTTTTCGTAGGCACTCAGGAAAGTGTCCTATTTTTGTTGTGTGACCAATGTTCTGCAGGTCGGTGAAAAGTTATCATAGAAATTACATCATATGCCTATGCACAGAGATATTGGGAGTGACAAAATCATTCTTATTGCCTGTTGATGCATAATCATCACTAGGAAGTGACTGTGTGGTCAAATACCACTTTTGTCAGTTTTGCAGATTTGCCCTTGTGAGGCAGAAGTTGTGTTTTTTTGCAGTGACAAAATATTTTGCAGTGTTCTATAATGGCGTCCGATGCTCTTTCACAGATTGTCACTGAAAAGCTTAACAATAACAACTTCCAAGCATGGAAGTGTAGAATGACGAATTTCCTTAAGGGAAAAGGCTATTGGGAGTTCACTACTAGAGCTAAACAAGAACCATTTATTCCTAATGTTCCTAATCAATAGGGGTTGTAGGCATTTAAAGGCTAGCATGACAGAGCTAGAAAAGTTATGTATTGGCTGTCTATAAGTATTTCAAATTCTATGATTGTGCATATTTAGGATGCAAGCACGCCAAAGGAGGCATGGAATACTTTGACAAAAATGTATAGCACAAATACGCAAGCTAGGAAAATGCAGCTCAAGCAGGAGTTGCATAATGTGCAGAGAGAAAATATGAGCATCAATGAAGGTGAAGAAGATTGCAGGTGCACTTGCTTCTATTGGGTCGCCAGTGGAAGATGATGATTTAGTTTCTGTGACCTTGAATGGTATAGGAAAGGATTATGCACAATTCCAAACATCCATTGCCATCCGTGAGAATTTTCTTGATTTTGAGGAGTTGATTGCTCTTCTAATTTCTGAAGAGCAAAGAAATGGTGGTGCATCTTCTTCAAGAGGAACTTCAAATGAAGCTGTCTTCTACTCAAATGCTGGAAGAGGTAGAGGCAGAGGTAGAGCAGGCCGATTTGGAGGCCATGGCAAAAATCAAAATATGCAGCAAATTCAAGAAAACCAATCCTATGGAGGAGGACATGGTAACTTTAGAGGTAGGGGGAGCCAAAGAGGTCATGGTGGATGGTAAAGAGGCCAAAATGCAAACAACAATGTTGAATGCTACTACTATGGTAAAATGGGTCGTATGGTTAAAGACTGCTATAAAAAGCAAAATGACATCATGACTGGAAAATTGCAACAAGGCAATTATGCATCCTCTAGTAGAGAGGGTGATGACAGAAATGAGCATCTGTTTATGGTGCAACACATGACCAATTATGTGACAAGTGTAGAAGAAAGCAATGATGTATGGTATGTTGACTTAGCTACATCAAACCACATGACAGGTCATATAGAATGGATGCAAGATGCAAGGAAAATGGAAAGACCAAGATTTGTGGAGACTGGTGATGATATTACACATCCTATTGTGTAGATTGGCAAAATTCCTTTGTCTATGCAGGATGGGAAAAAGAAATACCTGTCTGATGTATTTCATGTCCTGAATATCACCAAGAACCAAGTTTCTGTTGGTCAAATGGTTGAGCAAGGCTTGCAGGTCATATTTAATCCTCATGGATGCTTTGTTGAGGATATGAAAAATAAAGGTCACTTGATAGCAAAAGGGAAGAAGAAGGGCAGGATGTTTACATTGCATGCAAACATGCCTGAGTTGAGTGCAGCAATCTTTGCACATGGGACTGGTGTAGTTGCAGATATTGATATCTGGCATAAATGCATTGGTCATGTTAATGTACAGTGACTTAAATTAATGCAGGCCCAAAATACTATTGCAGGATTGCCTAAGTTCAAGGTTTCAGAAATGCATAAGGTATGTGAAGCCTGTCAATTTGGAAAACAAGCAAGGAAACCATTTCCTAGACATGTTTAAGAGAGTAAGAGGCTGTTGGAACTAATACATCCTAATGTGTGGACTACTAAAGTTGCATCTATTGGAGGCTGTCATTATTTTGTCACTTTTATTGATGACTACAACGGAAAAGTTTGGGTGTATTTTATGAAAAAGAAAAGTGAAGTGTTTAGGCAATTCAAAGCTTTTAAAGCTATGGTTGAAAAAGAAACATGCCTGCAAATAAAATGCCTAAGGTTAGATGGAGGGGGAGAGTACCTCTCAAATGAGTTTGCAAGTTTCCTGCAGGAGCATGGAATAAAGAAACAATATTCATGCAGTCGTACCCCACAACAAAATGGACTTGCAGAAAGGAAAAACAGGCATATTAGAGACGTATCTCATGCCATGCTCAATGAAAAAGACCTACCAGATTATTATTGGGCTGAAGCAGCTGCTGTAGCAGTCTACATAATGAACATGACTCCCATTGCAGCAATACATGGCATGACGCCAGAGGAGAGGTATACTGGTAGGAAACCATATATTTCTCATTTGAAAGTTTTTGGTTGCATTGCCTATGTTCATGTGCCAGATGAGTTGAGATCTAAGTTGGATCCAAAAGCTGAGAAGTGCATCTTTATTGGTTATTCTCTACAGCAGAAAGGGTATAGATGCTATAACCCTTCTACTCGTAAGTTTACAGTGAGCGAAGATGTTGTTTTTGATGAGATGAGTAGCTGGTATAAGCCAATAAATGTCATTGATGATGTAGATGCACAAAATGGTAATGCTACATAGAATTCACAGCAGCAATCACAAAATATTAGTGGACCTGTAGTGTCCTCTAGTAGTGGTTCACATACTTCACCATGGACAGGCAAATTGAGAGCAAGAGGATCTCCTCAAAGCAATGCAAATAGTGATATGCAAGTATCACAAATAGGAAAAGAGAAAGTAGATCAGCCCATGGTTGATGTGAATGCAGGTTACTCTTATGTGGATGGTGAATCGAGTGGCTCAGAACAGAGCCTTGATGATGAGTTGGGTATTCCTTCTATTGTTACACCTGGAGTAAGGAAGACAAGGGATGTTTTGAGAGCACCTAGTAGTGAGCCTATTTTGCACAGGTCTACTAGAGCTAGGTATCCTATGGATAGGCTGAAATATGATGGATTAATAGCCATTCACTATGACTATATGGTCAAAGTGATGCATGAACCAGAACCCAGTTTTTTTGAGCAAGCTATGGGAAAAGAAAAATGGGAGAAAGCCATGGATGAAGAAATGGATGTCTTGGAAGCAAATGCTACATGGGAATTGGTGCCTTTGCCTAAAGACAAGAATGCAATTGGCTGCAAGTGGGTTTATAAGGTGAAGCACAATGCAGATGGTTCTATGAATAGATACAAGGCAAGATTAGTTGTCAAGGGGTATGCACAGATATATGGCATTGATTATGAAGAAACATTTACTCCGGTTGCAAGGATGGCAATCATAAGAGTAGTCATTGCTATGGCTACATCAAAGGGATGGTCTTTACATCAGATGGATGTAAAGAATGCTTTCTTGCATGGTGATTTGCAAGAAGAGGTCTATATGGAGCAGCCACCAGGTTTTGTTCATGTTGTTCATCTTGAGTTTGTTTGCAGGTTGAAGAAAGCCTTGTATGGCTTGAAGCAAGCACCCAGAGCATGGTCTGACAAGATAGGACAATATCTTGTCACTATTGTCTTTCAGATTTCCAAGGAAGATTTCTCACTTTATGTAAGAAAAATAGAGAAAGGCATTATGCTGCTTGTCATTTATGTTGATGATTTGATCATCAAAGGTGATAGTGATGAAGATATCCTTCGTGTGAAAATGCTATTAAAGCAAAAGTTTGAGATGAAGGATTTGGGAGAGATGCATTACTTCTTGGGCATTGAGGTGATTAGATCCACAAGTGGGATATGGCTCTTGCAGAGGCAGTATGGATTAGACATGCTATCCAAATATGGGATGACAGGTTGTAAGCCTATTTCAGTTCCTTTGGAGCAGAATGTGAAGTTGAGCGCAGATGCAGGTGAGCTTCTAGAAGACCCTACTATGTATAGACACATAGTAGGAAGTTTGATTTATATGACTATTACTAGGCTAGGATTTGAGCTATGCTATTGGGTTGGTAAGTCAATTTATGCAGGCTCCAAGGAAACCACATTTGGATGCGGCTAGATGCATACTGAGGTATGTGAAGTCCATATTGCAGTATGGACTGTTGGGATATCTCAAGGTGTATGCCTCAGGCACACCTTATGTTTCTATGTGTGAGTGCTAGAGGCACAGTTAGGTGCCCACAAGCACAGTTAGGTGGTGGAAAAGCCACATAGGATGATTGAGTGAATCTAGGAGCAGATTGAGGAGATGATTGTGGAGCTTTGAGGTCATCAGTGATGTCAGTGACCTTGTATGAGGTGCCTACTTAAGGACCTCTTTCTTCTTCATTCGATAAGCAAGTATTCTGATTTTGTGTCCACTCTACTCTTTCTTTTCAGTGTTCCAACATGGTATTAGAGCCATTTGATCCCCCTTGAGCCCATTTCTGCCACATCATCATCTTCTTCCTCTTCTTCTTCTTCACCATCTCTCCCTCTTCTTCCAAAAATTTGCTTGAGCTTGTTCTCCTCTGATTCTCACCCATTTCCCATGCCCTTCCAGCTGGAGATCCCTCTTGTTAGGGCGAATTTCGGGCTGCAAGCAATTGGAGAATAACCCGTGCTGTTGGTCGCCATTGCACGAAAATTGTCGATCCTTCTTCCTGCAAGTTCTCTGCGCCTGCTCTGTCTTTGCCTAATTCCTTCCAGGGCAAGCTTCTCCATACCTAGAGCTACCTTGTGCTGAAATTTGAGCAGCAATGGCTGCATATTGAAGGAGAAACAGAGAAAAACCAGTCGACTTTGTTCAAGAAGGTAAAGGCGACCTGACGCATATTTTCGCCTCTTCTTCCCAGAGGATCTACTGTGGTATACCAGCTTTCTTTTGCCTCAGAAAGCCCCCTTTCTTTTGCTTTGAAGAGTGTGATATGAGCCCTCCAAGTTCAGCTCTCTAGTTTTGACAGTTTTGACATACTTTTGAAAATGATGCTACATAAAATGCTACTCTAGCATTTCTGGTCTTTTGAAGTTTTCAATAACTTCACTACAAGTGTTGCTTCAGTTTTGTTTTGACTTGCTAGACCTGGTTGTGATTGGAAAGTGTTTATTTCATTCACTTCTATGAAGCATGCAAAAAGTAGCATCATTGTTTGAAAACTAGTCACTACTATTTGCTACATCAAGTGCCTATACTTTGGAAGTATTTCAGTTCTTTTTGCCTTGTAAGAGAGATAGACACTGCCCAATATCTGGGTTGGACCCTCTCATGGCTACTTTATATAATCTTGAGAAGTTCAATGGAAAGGGCTTCCATACATGGCAAATGAAGGTAAAATTTGCATTGATGCGGGAGAACTTATGGGGACTTGTCAAACCTACTCCTACCGCTTCTTCTACGGCCTCAAATGCTGGAGAATCTTCAGCTCCGACACGACCGGCAAGGGATCCAGCAAGAGAAGAAAAAGCATATGGTATAATTGCTTTAGCTTTGGGTGATGATTACATACATCATATATCTGACTTGGAGTCTCCATCAGAAGCATGGCAGAAGCTAGATTTGATTTTTGGTGCAAGCTCTCACATTTCTAAACTATCACTTAAAATCTCTTTCTTTGAATTAAAGATGGCAAGTGATACTACTTTAGCTGCTCATGTCAACTATATGCGGAGTCTTATGACTCAGTTAGCTTCTATCAACTCTCCTATCACCCCTGATGATGCTATGGCAGTACTACTTAAGAGTATGCCTGAAAGTTTTGATCACATTGTTAGCACTTTGAAGAATCTTCCCAATCCAAACCTTGAAGGCATTATCTCAGCTCTCCAAGAAGAAGAAAGACATATGGAGTTAAGGAAAGGCAATGACACTGCTTATGTTATGAAATTCCAGAAGGGCAAGTATTCTCCTTGCAATCACTGTGGAAAGACAAATCACCTTACAAAGGACTGCTTCAAAGTTAATCCATGCAAGCACTGTGGCAAAAACAACCATAGTGAGAAGTTTTGCAGAGACAAAGCAAAGACAGAAAATGCAAATCTACTTACAGTGAATTTGCCTCCACAAGATGAGGCATCCCATGAAGATTATGCATTTTAAATCATCTCTATGTATGCTCCAGATCTCTCCTTTTATGTCAAGGTACTCAGCCTGGATAGTCCTCCAAAATGAATGAAAATAAATTATTGTGTGTTGTGTGTTTTGTAAACACCTCTGGTCACCTTATGATGTAGGCCATGTGTATGTTTTGTTCCATGGTACCTCCTACAGACATTGTGTGCATGTACATGTAGGGGAGATAACCATTGGAAGGTCTGTTTGTATCCCTTTCTGTTTATCTTACACCCAAGGAAACCCTTGCTAGCATGAGAACCTAGCCATAGATTAATCCTTGACCACCATGAGATGGCATGAGAAACTATGAGACTAGACATAGCTTGAGGCATTTCCTTGAGGGGGGGTTTGTTGGGATATCTCAAGGTGTATGCCTCAGGCACACCTTATGTTTCTATGTGTGAGTGCTAGAGGCACAGTTAGGTGCCCACAAGCACAGTTAGGTGGTGGAAAAGCCACATAGGATGATTGAGTGAATCTAGGAGCAGATTGAGGAGATGATTGTGGAGCTTTGAGGTCATCAGTGATGTCAGTGACCTTGTATGAGGTGCCTACTTAAGGACCTCTTTCTTCTTCATTCGATAAGCAAGTATTCTGATTTTGTGTCCACTCTACTCTTTCTTTTCAGTGTTCCAACATGGACTATTTTATGACACTGGGGCTCAGATACAGTTGCATGGATACATTGATGCTGATTGGGCTGGTAGTATTTCTGATAGACGATCTACAAGTGGATATATGTTCTCTTTTGGGAGTGCTGTAGTCACTTGGAGCAGCAAGAAATAGCCTATAGTTGCCTTGTCGAGCACAAAGGCTGAGTATAGGGGTGCAACAATGGTTGCATGTGAGGTAGCTTAGTTGCATAAGCTACTTTATGATATGCATCAGTCTACAGATGGGCCAGTTGTCATTTATTGTGACAACATGAGCAGTATACACTTGGCAAATAACCTAGTCTATCATGCTAGAACAAAGCACATTGAGGTGCATTATCACTATGTGCGGAAGAAGGTTCTAGTAGGTTTTATTGATCTAGTTTATGTCAACACAGAGGATTAGGTAGCTGACATATTCATGAAGGCATTGGGTGCAAAGAAGTTGTGCAAGTTCAGAGACCTACTTGGTGTGCAGGAATTGGGATTGAGCTCGAGGGGGAGTGTTGAGATATCGAGCTCCACTCGTGATATGCCAGGGTGACCATTGTGCATTTATGTCACCAACTTGTTAGCTATAGATGCAGTTGGTACACCGCCCATGAATAATAGCTAGATGACAGCTATCTTTATGTACTCTAGTTAGTGGCTTAGTTAGTATGCCACCTTAGTTAGCTGAGTTTGGTTTGAGACCCACATATAGGGTTCACCTATTCTTTTTACTAAGAGAGAGTTCTTTTGGCTTTCACAACTAAGAAGAGGAAAACCATTTTCAGCGTCCACCTTTGTATATATTCCCCCATTGTGTATGTGAGAAAGCTGCAAGTGAGACTCCTTCCTTCTCTCCCACTCTCTTCACAAGTTTGACTCGTTGATCGGGGAGCTCATCTCCCTCAGCCTTAGAGATGTATACACATTGCCTCTGTGATGACTATTGACCATTATGCCCCACCACCACATGTCTATAGTGGTGTTTGTGTTTGCGACATGGCCATTTTCTATTTGTTGTCATGGATTCACCATCTTGAGTACTGCTAGTTTGTTGAATAACATGGCCACCCCCCACTTTGTTGCACTGCCATGTCAGCTGATCTAGCCACACAATCACCACATGCACCGTGTATGGATACTCTGTCCATTTGTAAACTTAGTAATCATCACCTCAGCTTTTGGTTTAAGGTTGTTCATTGCACCATGCCTCTCTTGCCACATGGAACATCAATTACTCCACGTGTCCTACAAGTAGCACTCATATGATTTTATCAGCAAACTGAATTGCCATATGACCAAACCACTGGGTCGCACCCCTTTAGTCACTGATAACCGAATTGCTCTCTGGTTTGGTCATGACTTTTGATGTGTCATGCATGTTGATTTTTGGTTGGGCTAGTTCCCTTTAAGGCTTTAGTCTTGCATTTGATGTGGCCTATGCATCACCCCTACATATGTCAAAGTGGCATTTTCTCATGATGCATTATATAGGCAATCACAGCCAAGGGCCATGTTATCCCTTGGACCCCTTGTCAATGGAATTCTATCATGTTACCAAGATCCCTAAAAAATTGACCCTATCAGATTCGAGGAGATGGAATGGAGGTGCTATCTTTTAATATTGCACCGAGTTGATGTAGGGTTGTGAGTTCTACCTCATGGTTCTTCCTTGTCTGGTTATTCTTCAATCACCTGGAAATTCTACCTAATCTTGCATTTGTGGTGAAACTAGTGCCTAAGCATATAAAACACCAGCCACCTTTAACACCCATAGTGCTTGCTATCATCTTTGCAGATGCAACGCTACCCTTGGGCATTGGGGTGGCTACCTCCCCTTTGTCTACTTGGGTTTGGCTAGAGTTCGTAGTGCCTCACTTATGCCAAGTGCACAAAGAAGGGGGGGGAAGGGGTGTTGGGGGGAACTGGGGGGGAGCACATGATGTTGGGGCTCAATTCTCTTCAAGAGTTCTACTTTGATCTGGCCATGCAGTTCAGGTTTTGAAATAAGCTGCTTTAGCTTCTGAGCCTAGATGAAAGTTTCTCCCATGGGCTGGAACCTTCTTTGATCCTGCGAGAGACACTTGTCCTTCGGTTAATACAGTCGTGAAACTTCTTTGGAGAATTTTCATGCCTTATCTAGTGACTTTTCTCCTACTGATCAGTCAAACTATTAGCTACCTCGTAAGCTTCAACTAGACTATTTTCAGCTTCTACCATGATGAACTCATCATGCACCCAGTTCTCAACCAAGTTATGAAGTAGTAGAGCCTATCTATTTCGGATGTCTCCTTATTTTGCAACTTCAATGATGAATGGGCTTTGATAAACTCTCGTAGAGTTCTTGTGTGGCACAGATCATTGAGTGCATCTCAAGACTTCCATTCCACGTGGACAAATAAGAATTGCCTTCAAAGGTGCTTTTGCAGTTCTTCCCAAGTCAAAATAGTGAAGGTATTCCTTCTCAGCCGCTCGTCCTCCTTGAAGTTCTACCACCACTGCTTAGCGTCGTCTACAAGATATGTAGATGCATGCAAAACTTGCTCGTGGGGTTTAGTGACCTTAGCGAGCACTAAGTATTGCATTGTATCATGGATGAAAATTTTGAGTATCTTCATATCTTTGGCAACCTTATAAGGCTTGGGTTCCTTACTTGCCACATCTCCTTCACGTTTCTTAATAGACTTTGCAAGTTGGATGTTGACATGGGCCAACTATTGTTGGCATTATAATCATATCTAGTAGACAAGCTTTGTGCAATTGAAATCATTGTGTTGTGCGACTCATCTCAACAACTTGGGCTAGTCTAGATTTCGTCATCTGCAGTGCCACCTTTGTTGTTCACAACCTGTCTCCACTTTGTTCCTACATTTGGTATCAGAGCGCTTCCATCTCTAGAGCCCATTCCCGCACTTGCTTCCAGACACCCGCAAGCTTGGTGTTCCAATGCGCATTCTTGGTTCTCAGATTCAGCTCTCCAGCTTTCGTTCAAGGTAGCTCCAACAGTCCAGCGGCTGTTTTTTGACCTTTTGAGGTTCGATTTCATCGTTTTTTGAAATTTTTGAGTTGCCCAGGCGCATACAAACACCTATTCCGCACCATTTCAGACGAGATTTTTTTTTTGGCTTTTTTGTCCATACAATTGCATGGATCTATCTGTATAGTTGCGTGACAATGCATGGAGTCCGTATGAGTTGTCAGAAGGTGATTTGGAGTAGTTTTTGGTTGTTTTTCGGCATTTTTTCTCATATTTGGATTCTTTTCAGCTTCAACCTCTCCTGGGTGTGTTCCAGTAGCTCCAAGTATCTCCACACTTCTCCAAACTCTTCCCTACACTTGTATTTATTCAAAAGTACTCCCGACATCTTCATTTAGCTCCAAATAGCTCACTTTAGCTCCTTTATCATCTCAGCTTGCCCACATGGTCAGTGGACTATTTTGCAGGTGGTTCTGGCCAAGGTGTGCTTTCAATAAGTGTTTTGAGCTATGTATTTCACTTCGGGACTATTTTTGCAACCCATACTCTTGCACTCTCAAGTGCATTTGCAAATACTCTGCATTGTTGGGTCCATTTGCAGTTACTTTACAGTTGTGGATGCCTTTGAGCTCTGTTGGATGCATTTGAGCACTCGTGGGTGCGCTATTTCATATTTGGGTTGTGCATTTTCAATTTGGGATTGCACTTCAGATTGCAGTAGAGTGCAGTGATTGGCTTATGACATTTTTGCAGTGATTACATTGTCCAATCAGTGGCATCTCAGAGCAGCGAGTTGTACTTTGCATTTGCATCAAGCATTTGTTTGGGATTTGCAGGCACATTTGCAGTTTTGGGACTTGCAGTTCTTTTTGCAAGTACATTTGCAGCTTGTGGGTATCCCATGATGACTATTTCAAAAAGTTTTAGCAATTCGTCTGAGGGTGAAAAGCTTGATGGACCAAACTATAGCTTATGGTCATTCATGCTTAAGAATATCTTGGTTGGTAAGGGCTTGTGGGATATTATTAGTGGGGATGAGGTGAGGCTAGTAGGCTCATCTACATCTAGCACAGCTTCTTTGAGTCAGAATACAGGCAGACAACAGACTGCTATAGCTGCTAGTCCCATAGCGTCGACAGAGGAGCAGAAGAAGTTTGACTGCCATAGTGCCCAAGCGATGTTTTTGGTTGCCACAAATGTGAAGAGGTGCATTATGATGACTATCAAGTCGTTCAAGGATGCAAAGGCTGTAAGAAAACAATACAATGCCTGTGCTCAACAGATAACAGGATCTCGTATGCAAGAGAGAAAACCAGAGAGTATGGAGAATCAAAAATTTGATTACTGTAGATCTGATACAATAGATGGCGCTGCCTCCCAGTCGTGCGCTCTTGTGAAAGAAGCTTTGATGGCGAGTTGGAAACAGTAGAGGACGGAGGTTGGATGCTAATGAATCAGGGTTGCTATAGCCAATGATGAAATGGGCTTCATGGGCTTGCTCTTATATAGCCACTAGTCATAGACAGTTGGACCCAATTGATGATCACCGACCCAGTCTACCCAAAACAGTCGACTGGGGGTCGATCCCGAAATAGGCCACCGACCACACGATAGAGCCGTGGCATAAAATAGAGCCATCTGGGATCATCTGGGACTCCAAACAAGCCCCGCAACCTGAGAGTGGGCTGCCTTGGGAAAAGCTCTATCTACCCTCAATGCGGTCAGTCATGGGATGCCTTCCCGCACTTGCATGTAGCCTAGTTGGCAGTGTGCCAACTTCATCCAGCCATCAGGCCACACATGGCCCCCATCTGGTGTCCAAACCAAGACCTACCAGATAATCGAGCTACTCAAATGCCTTCTCCTCATATGGGGGGCTTACAAGTAGAGTTAGCTGGTTCCCGCGTAGTTACGTGAGAGTGGAGCATTGATATCTAACACCACCCCTCAATGTCCACCCGTAAGTGAACTTACTTTTTCAGCATAATGCCAAGTCGATGAAGATTCCTCTCTAGTAAGTCTCTTTCAAGAGCCTTCATGAAGATGTCTGTAGCTTTCTCTGCAGTCGGACAGTACACCAAGTCAACCTCCCCATCCATGATGAGCTCTTGTACAAAGTGATATTGAATCTCAATGTGTTTTGTGCGAGTGTGGAACACAGGGTTCTTTGCAATCGCCATGCAACTCTGATTGTCACATGATAACTGCGTAGGCTTGTTCTGCACTGCACCCATGTCCCCAAAATCCTCCTCAACCATATTGCCTCGCAAGAAGCAAAGCATGCAGATTTGTACTCAGCCTCAGTAGAAGAAAGAGCAACTGTAGGTTGCTTCTTGCTGACCCATGACACACCTCTAGATCCAAGTGAGAAACAGTAACCTATCATTGATCTCTTGTTTTCCATGTCTCCTACCCAATTCGAGTCACAGAATTCAGTCAAGATGTTGCCCTCGGTATAGGTGATGCCATAACCAAGTATGCCTTTGATGTATTTCAGCACCCACATCCCTGCCCTATATGGTTCTTCTGGGGCTTATTGGAAAACCTGCTTAGTACACCAGTCGCAAAGCTCTAATGTCCGGCTATGTGCTGCACAAGTAAATCAAACTGCCCACAAGCCTTCTGTACTTCACTTCATCCACCAGTGGTGATGAATCCTTGTTTGAGAGCTTCACGTCAACCTCCATAGGGGTACCAATTGTCTTGCAGTCAGCCATGCCAAATGCCTTCAGTATCTCTCCAACATACTTGAGCTGTGAAATGAAGATCTGTTTCGGCTCTTGCCAAACTTTAATCCCCAAATAGAAATGCATCAGTCTGAGGTCTATCATTTCAAACTCTCTTCCTAGCAAATGCTTTGTCTGCAAGATCTTCTCTTCAAGGTTCCCTATTATGACAAGGTCGTCCACATAAAGGACCACGATCATACACCTACCTCCTTCTATGAAGATATACAAATTTGCATCAGATGGTCTCCTCGTGAACCCATTTTATAGAAAGTATGCATCAATCCGCTAGTACCATGCTCGTCGGGCCTGTTTCAGCCCGTAAAGTGCCTTCTTTAGTTTACAGACTTTACCTTCTGAACCGAGGATCACAAAACATAGTTGACCAAGTGTTCCTGTGCCTTTCTTTGCTCCTCTAATCCCTCGGACCGCCGGTGTTGTTCGGATGGTTCCTCCTCAATGGTTGGAGGCTCTCTGCCGTCCAAAAGCTACTTTACCCACTTCGAGAATGGTCGTTGCCATTGTGGTTCTACAAGCTCTTCTTCTTCTTCTTTATCTTGAATCCTCCCAAGCACCGTTGGGGGAGTTCGGTCTGCTATTGGTGGTGGTATTGGATGGATATCCTGGTCCTGGTTGTCTAGGAAGGAAGCATCCTCCTCCAATTGATGCAGCTGTTCTGAGAAGACCACATCGTGACTTACTATTACCTTCTTGGTAACAGGGTTATAGAGATGGAAACCCTTCGCCTCTTCACTGTAGACCAAGAAAATACACTTCCGGCTCTTCGGTTTCCATTTGGTCCTGTTAGCATCAGGGACATGCACAAAACAATCACATCCAAAAACTCTGAAATGTGCAACTGAAGGTTTCTTACCAGAAAAAGCTTGCAGTGGAGTCATCCCATTCACAGCCTTCATGTAGCTATGATTGAGAATGTAAACTGCCGTGTTACATGCTACAGCCCAAAAAGTCTTTAGCAAATCTTTCCCTTTCATCATACTCCTGCCCATTTCATAGATGACGTGCATCTTGCGTTCTGCTACTCCATTTTGAGGTGATGTATGTGGCGGGGGTTTCTGCCTCTTAATCCCATGACTTTTGCAGTAACTTTCGAATTCAGTTGATGTGAATTCTCCACCTTTGTCTGATCTCAATTTCTTCACCTTCTTTCTTGTTTCTTTCTCGACCATTACATGCCATTCCTTGAACTTGCTAAAAGCCTCATCTTTCGTCTTCAGGAAGTATATCCAAATCCTTCTACTATAGTCATCGATCAACATCATGAAGTAGTAGGAACCACCCAAAGCTTCCGTCTCCATCTTTCCATAGAGGTCCATGTGAACGAGCTCTAGAGGAGCCTTTGCCCTACTAGCCTCTTTAGGAAAGGGCTGCTGATGCTACTTGCCCATCATGCAAGCTTCACATACATCAAGCAGATTTGAAATTTCTAGTAGGTCTACAATCATTCCACTTTTATGCATCTCCTTCAAAGAACTAAGGTTTAGATGACCAAACCTCTCATGCCACAGCTTAGTGTTCTTCACATCGGCTCGAGCACTAAAAGCTGAGAGTTCGTAGATGTTGTTGTGCCATGTACCTTTGCCAACAACTTTCCCTTAAAGATCCAAGATTTGTGCACCATTCTTATCGAATTGAACTTTGAGGTCCCGAGCGATCCGTGATCGTAGAAACGGACAACAAGTTCCTCTTGATATCTGGCACAAAAAGAACATCGGACAACTGTTTTATAACTCCATCTGACTTGAGAGCAATCATACCTTTTCCTTTTGCTGGACATTTTGCATCATTGCCGACTGCTACCAGGATGTCATTCCCTACCGGCTATAGAGAGGTATACCAATCCTTCTGACTTGTCATGTGGTGCGATGCACCACTGTCAATGATCCAAGGTTTATGATCCAAGGTTCATCTGCAGGTACATGAACTACCTCTGTGTGCAAATCTCCTCAATTGCTACAAACAGCTCTATTGGACTGCTTGCGTGCTATTGTTGGACTCTTGCTTTACTCCGCTCTTCTCATCTGCAATCTTCTTTCGGCACTCATTTTGCTTGTGCCTTTCCTTGTTGCAATAGATGCACTTGATCTTCTTCTTTCTCTTTTTATCATCAGAAGAAGATGGGGCACCAGAGTCCTTATCCTTACCTTTCTTTGATCCAGTTCTTTGATCCAGTGTAGAAAGCCGAATCTTCTCCAGTCCTCATCTTTTGACGCATCTCCTCCTCTAGAAGCATTGCGCTAAAATACTCAAAGTTGAGGGGCAGATTTTTGTTATGTGTATTTAGCACCGTAACAAGACCATCATACTTTGGTGGGAGAATCCGTATGTACCTTCATGCTAGACTCTTGCTAGTGATTGTGATGCCAATCACAGTCATGTGATCGCGCAGATTCTTCACCCTGGTGATGAAATTCTCTGCTGCTTCAGACCAACAATTTTTCATTCGTGAGTTGAGTCTCCAGATTCTGAATCCCCGTCTGATTCGTGGTCTCGTACTGATTTTTCAAGACCGTCCTCCGCTGTGGTGACATGTTGAATTAATGCCATGATGGAATCACTTAGACTGTAGACAATAGAACACAGTGCATCTACATTTCTTCTTGTCCACGTGAGAATCTCATCTGCAGTTGGTACTATCTGTTGTCCTGCATTGGCTGGAGTCGGCGCAATTGGCCTCATGTCCACCCTAGTAGCAGTCCCAAAGCTTGTATGCACTTAGGATGGTCTTTATCTTGAACTTCCAGAGTGGATAATTAGAGCCGTCCAACTTTTCGCTTTCGCCGAATGGTGGGATTCCCAGTCTTGTGGGCTAGGCCATCTCTCACAATCTGAAACACACTAGCAAATCTTCTTGCTAGAGTCCAGGCTCAGATACCATGTAAGAAAATAATACAACGTCTGTGCTCAGTAGATAATAGGATCTTGTACACAAGAGAGAAAACCATATAGTATGGAGAATCAAAAATTTGATTACTGTAGATTTGATACAATAGATGGTGCTACCTCCCAGCCGTGCACTCCTATGAAAGAAGCTTCGATGGCGAGCTGGAAACAGTAGAGGAGGGAGGCTGGATGCTAACGAATCAGGGTTGTTGTAGCCAATGATGAAATGGGCTTGACGGGCTTGCTCTTATATAGCCACTAGTCGTAGTTAGTTGGACCCAATTGGTGACCGACCCAGTCTGCCCAAAACGGTTGATTGGGGGTCGGTTCTGAAATAGGCCACCGACCACACGATAGAACCATGGCATAAAATAGAACCATTCAGGATCATCTGGGACTCTAAACGGGCCCCGCAACCCGAGAATGGGCTGCCTCGAGAAAAGCTCTATCTACCCTCAGTGTGGTCAGTCATGGGATGCCTTCCTACACTTGCATGTAGCCTAGTTGGCAGTGTGCCAACTCCGTCCAGCCATCAAGCCACACATGGCCCCCATCTGGTGTCCAAACCAGGACCTACCAGATAACCGAGCTACTCAAATGCCTTCTCCTCATATGGGGGGCTTACAAGTAGAGTTAGCTGGTTCTTGCGTAATTACACGAGAGTGGAGCATTGATATCTAACAAAGGCGGCATAGAAAGATTGGCAAACATGTATCATGTTAAGAATGAGGCAAGGCCCATTGCCTTGACAAATCAACTCAAGGATCTCGAGATGTAGGAAGGCCAGGCCATCATTGATCATATTGCCAGGATCACTGAACTACATGATCAGCTCGCAAGTATTGATGAGGAAATAGAAGACAAGAAGCTCGCTGTCTCTATTACTCTCAATAGCTTAGCACCCTCAAATGGCACATTCGTCACTTCATTGACCATTGCTCTTAGGGCAGGCCCCCTCTCATTCGATGGGGCTTTTGTTGCAGGAAGAGGAGAGATGTGTTGAGAGTTGTGGTGCCATGAGCACATGTAGAGCAAAGGTATGAGTAAAGGGCAAGCTACCACATGGCATGGAGGAGATATCCCACATGTGAGCAAGCAAATGGATGTAAGTACCCTCACCTATAAAAGGGAGGTTCATTTGAAGTAATATCAATCAAGCACTTTGCACTATCTCAAGATTCTCTTTATGAGTCCAAGCTAATCTATCTTGGAACCTAATTGACATGAGTTATAGATCATGATCACTCTTAGGATTCAAGCTAATCTATCTTGGAACCTAATTGACATGAGTTATAGATCATGATCACTCTTAGATTAGTATTGTCATTAGAGTAGATTAGGGTCCATAGGAGAGCTCAGTCCATGTGATTCAACATGGTATCAGAGCTTAGGTCCTAGCTCTCCTAGATTAGATGTAGATTTTTTTTTGTGAGAGATTTCCGTCTACATCTGAGAGACATCTCTTTCTGTTGAGAGATCGTGTGAAAGAGAGACCTATGTTCTTCTTTTGATAGTTTTGAGAGAGAGAGAGAGAGAGAGAGAGAGCTACTTTGAGTGATTATGGTTCTTGAGAGGGCCATTTCATGACTGATGAGAGAGGTGTGAGCAAGGCAAGCTCAATTCTGTGACCTCGATGACCAAAAAGAAAAGCACCTTCATGCTTCCAAGCATCTCCATAGCCAACGTGCCTAGAACCTCCAACAACTCATGCTCCTAGTAGTGCCTTCATGATGGATTGTGAAAGGTAGACCTCTCCAAATCATTTGCTCCATCCCATCTGGTTCTAGAGCTTCTCCAACAATGACCTTAGCTGCAGCATGCTCCATACAAAGTCTCTCCTTCACCAAACAACTGCTCCAGTCCATTGCGATGCCTGTCCCTGCTCCCGAGTCACAAGAAGCATGCCCATCAAATGAATTTTGTAGCCTCGACTACACTAGCAGATCCGCCAAAGCTAGTAGCAGTGACTTCAGCTTCAACACCTTAACAGTCACCTGTATCTCCTTCACTGCCTACAACTTCATTGCACCAAAGCTCATGCAGCTGACCCACAGGCATTCCATCTGCAGACCAGCCTTCTCCTACTTTCTACAGCCAAGGTTTGTAGCCTCTATTGCATCTCCCTCAATGAAACAGCATCGCCTTCTCCGAATCTCCATCGTGTTGATCGTCATAGCAGATTCAAAGTTTCTCTCTCTCATTTTTCCTAAGGTTTCTACAAGTGACATGTGGCAGCCAAAGGAGAAGACACATGGCAGATAAGCCACTCAACTTAGGTCAAGATTGACCTTAGGTTAGCTCCATGGTTAGGTCAAAAGATAACCATAGTTAAAATTTCTAGCTTGGGTTAACTAAGCTAGGTTACAAGGTCACCACACTGCCACCTAAGCATAGAGGCTCTTGCTAAGCATAGTATGGAATTTTGCATGTGAATCCTTGTGCCACATTAGCAAAGGCCTTCTCTTCTTCACAGAAACTTTGACAAGGTGTAACTTACAATCTAGGAGGAATTTGCACATGCTCCAAAAAGGAAAAATAACCAGTGTTTTGAGCTCTACGTGCTTGTCAACTTAGACTTTTTGTATGCAATTAGACACTGCCAGATTTGAAAGTATCATCAACTGGTAAGACCTTTGCAATGGCAATCCGCACCCCAACTGTTGAGAAGTTCACCGGGGATGGATTTCACACATGGTCTACACAAATGAGATATCTCCTGATGCACCAAAAGCTTTGGAAGACTGTAAAAGAAGACATAACCACTATACAAAACGATGCTTGGAAGGAAAAAGATGAAATAGCACTATCACTCATTGGATTGCACTTGGGTCCAAACATAATTCATCATATAGACTCTAAGGATCATGCCAAGGATGCATGGGATGAGTTGAACACAATGTTTGGTGCAAAAGCCAAAAACCAAGAAATCCATCTTATGATTGAATTCTATGGTATGCAGATGGGCTTCAATGAATCCACGGCACAATTTGTCAACAAAATCAAAAGCATTATGACCCAACTAGAGGGCATAAATGCAAAAGTAGGAGAGAAAGATGCACTTGCAATTCTCCTTAAAAGCATGCCTATAGAGTATAGTGCATTGACAACCACTTTGAAGAATTTGCCTGATCCAAAGTTTGAAGAATGTGTATCCTCTCTTCTCGAAAAAGAAAATGAGTTGAAGGCATCGACATCGACATCAACACGCAACAGCTATAATGAAGAACAAGCACATTCTCAACAAAGTGCTACATTTGCGAAAGGATGGGTCACTATCAAAGTGACTGCAGATTGAAGAACAAACCAAAGTGTCACCATTGCAAGAAGCTGGGACACAAGGAAGAAGATTGCAGATTGAAGAACCAGCAAGTCAACTACATAGCATCGTCATCAAGCCATGAGCCAAAAGGTGACATCAATGGAATGTATTGAGAAACAAAAACCTTGCCAACCTTGCCTATATTTTGTAAATCAAAACTTGACCACCTGAGAGTAGCTATGAAAGCACCCAGGGGAGGTATTGACATGTAAAAACCACACTTGACCACCTTAAGTAGCAATGCATGCACTAAGGGGAGGTGATGGATTTGTAACTCACATCTGATCACCTCGTAGTAGCCAAAGGATCATGGCACCAAGGGGAGGTGTTGCGAGTTGTGGTGCCATGAGCACATGTAGAGCAAAGGTATGAGTAAAGGGCAAGCTACCACATGGCATGGAGGAGATATCCCACATGTGAGCAAGAAAATGGATGTAAGTACCCTCACCTATAAAAGGGAGGTTTATTTGAAGTAATATCAATCAAGCACTTTGCACTATCTCAAGATTCTCTTTATGAGTCCAAGCTAATCTATCTTGGAGCCTAATTGACTTGAGTTATAGATCATGATCACTCTTAGGATTCATCTACCTTAGATTAGTATTGTCATTAGAGTAGATTAGGGTCCATAGGAGACTCGGTCCATGTGATTCAACAAGATGCTCAAGTTTTGCCAAAGCCTCTCGTCAGGTTGAGCAAGCGCTTTCCATGGGTGGAAAGAGCAAATTTCAGAAAAAGTTTGAGCCAAAACATAGCCATACAACTCAACCCAAGGAGGGGAATACAAGCAGTTCAAGCAAAAATTAGAAAAAGGGCAATGATACTTCTCAAGACATTATCGGAGTTGAGCACATTCGTATTCAGCTTGATAATGGGAAAGTTAAGTATATCTGAGATATTTGGTATGTTCTAGATTTGAGGCAAAATCTGATTTCAATTTCAAACATTAACCATGATCAACATATGTTGGTCGAATTTTAGGATAACCAATGCAGGATCAAGGATTCAAAGAAAGGGTATGAGGTTGTAGCAATAGGCACATATGACAGAGGCTTATACAAGCTTGATGCTCATCCTTATGATCAGAAGGTATTGGCTATAGCAAACACTTCCCAGGCTAATTTATGGCATGCCACGTTTGGACATGTCCATCACAGGGCATTGTCCTACTTGTACAACAATAATATGACTCAAGGAATGCCAAAATTGTAGCAACCAGCAAATGAAGTGTGTGAGGGGTGTGCACTTGGAAAATTGCATCACTTGCCATTCAGTAAATAAGGCAAGAATTGGGTCAAGGCAACCAGAGTGTCGCAGATAGTTCACAGTGATGTATGTGGCCCCAGTTGTGGCAGCCACTTACATTCAAAATAGATGCCCTACCAAAGCTTTGGTTAATGTGACTCCATTTGAGGCTTTGTATGGCTTTAAGCCAAAAGTTAGTCATTTCAGAGTTTTTGGCTTAGTGGCATATGCTTTGGTTCTAGATGCACATCAGACAAAGCTTGATGACAAGAGTGTCAAATGCATTTTCGTTGGTTATAGCACTGAAAGCAGGGGATTTAGGCTTTATAATCCCGCTACCATGAAGGTAATCATCAGCAAAGATGTTCTCTTTACTGAGAATGAGTGCATGCAGCTTGCTAGTGCAGACTTGCCACCATACGATGACACCCCTTTGGACATGATCTAGTTGATGATGAGATGGAGTCTCTTGATGCTTCCCCTTCTACTTCTCATAGTTTAGATGGCTTGCCACATGTTGAGGATGGCTCTCTCTCAAAATGTTTCAGATTTGTAGCCAATTAATGAGAATAGATAGCCTCATGTTTGGAGGCATTATCAACGTCATGAGGCCACTAAAGATGTTGATGCAGCCCCGAGTGGTACAGTAGAGAAATCTATTCCACGTTGGGCAAGGTTGACCATTCAACATGCTGAGCAGCCTACTTTGGGGAAAACCAAGGCTAGCACTCATAAAAATAAAAAAAAGGTCAATTTTGCTTTGATGACCTCAGTGATGGAAGCTGAAAATGAGCCACAGAGCTTCAAGGATGCTCAGCATAATTCGGCATGGTAGAAAGCTATTGAAGATGAGATTAAATCCATTGAGAAGAATGCCACATGGGACTTGGTTGATGTGCCCATTGGGAAAAATGTGGTTGGCATGAAATGGATTTATAAGGTGAAATACCATTCGGATGGCACAGTTGAGAAATACAAAGCCCGTTTGGTTGCCAAGGGGTATGCACAAGAGGAGGGGATAGATTATGAGGAGGCTTTTGCTCCAGTGGCCAAGATGACCACCATTCGTTATGTCATCTCTCTTGCTACGTTTTATGGTTGGTTAGTGTACTAGATGGATGTCAAGACCGCTTTCCTCAATGGAGATCTTAAAGAGGAGGTCTATGTACATTAGCCCCAAGGTTTTGAGGTGCAAGGACAAGAGCACAAGGTATGCAAGCTCAGGAAGGCTCTGTATGGGCTAAAGCAAGCACCTCATGCATGGTATCAGAAGATACATCAATTTTTGATGTCCTAGGGCTTCGTAAACACTCATACAGAGCCAAATCTATATGTTCTGCAACAAAAATCAGAATTGGTCATGTTGGTACTATATGTGGATGACATCATACTCACTGGTAGTGATTTGTAGAGCAAATTACAGTAGTGCAGTCTGCTTTATGTCACAACTTTGACATGACAGATTTGGGCCTATTGCATTATTATCTTGGCATTGAGTTTTGGCAGACACATGATGGGATTTTTATGTCATAGACAAAGTATTCAAAGGGGTTGTTGATAAAATTTAAAATGGAGAACTGTAAGCCTATGGCTACTCCATTGGAAAAGGGACTCAAGTTGAGTAAGCATGATGCTGTTGAAAAGTTTGATGGCACTTCATACAGGCAGTTGGTTGGCAGTTTGATATATCTATGCTCCACACGGCCTAATATTGCCTACGCCACAGGGCTTTTGAGCCAGTTCATGCATTGTCCCATGATCACACATTGGAATGCAGCAAAGGGGGTTCTCACATATGTCCATGGCACTCTCTCTCTTGGCTTGCATTATGCTAATAGAGAGTACACAGCAAACTAGAGAGGAACAAACTTTTCCTTGAATACTGATGTAGTACAGATTATGGCTCCGTCCACCTGTGCACTCCCACAGTGGAGCTTAGATGGCAATCTAGACAGATACTAGGTGAAGAGCTACTAGCTGGAAGATCTGATCTGATCTGAACTGATCTGATCTAATGGACTGGGGAGGTCACCTCTTTATAGCTATGAGGGCAGTAGTCGGATCAACGTAGTCGGTGGAGTCCACCAGTCGACCTAGTCGGTGAAGCCGACCAGTCAACCTCCTCAGTGGAACGGACTAGTCGTCCATGGAATATTTAGGGAATATTCCCTATACCATCACCGAACCCTCACCACGCGGGCCGATGGCCCCCCTGGGACCCCCCAGCTAGGGGCCACCTGGCCCCCTTAGCCCGAACAAAAGTAAGGGGCTCCCACACAATCACCTTTCTACCATCAACAGTCTCATTGATAGACCTCATCTGACATGCAAGTTAGGATCCATCGAGTGGCCCGAGCTCACACATGGCTTCTACTCATATGGGGGCCTTAGAACTTGAGCACCCTGGACCACTGGTGGTTACCAAGAGGGTGGGGCATTGAGCATATCTAACACCCCCCTCAATGTCCACCCGTAGGTGAACTACCTTCTTGACACAATGCCGAGTCTTTGAAGATGACCCTAAAGTTGATCCTTCCCGAGTGCCTTGGTGAAGATATCTGCTCCATTTTGCTTTGTTGGATAGTAGACCAATTCCACTCTCCTGTCCTCGATCAAATCACACACATAGTGATACTGAATCTCTATATGTTTTGTGCACGCATGAAACACTAGATTTTTTGTAATGGCCATGCAACTTTGATTGTCGCACCTCAGCATAGTTGCTGCACCCTCTTGCACTCCCATGTGCCATAAGATCCTCCTCAGCCACACCGCTTCACATGCAGCAAAACATGCTACCTTGTACTCAGCCTCGATAGAAGACAATGCCACTGTTAGTTGTTTCTTACTGATCCAAGAGAAGATACCTAAACCTAAAGAGAAATGATATCCAGAAGCTGATTTCCTAGAATCAACATCTCCAGCCCACCAATCTGAGTCACAATGACCAGCCAAGGAAGTGCTTGTACCATAGGTGATGCCATAATCAAGAGTGCCCTTCACATACCTGAGCACCCGCATCCCTGCATTCCAATGATTCTCCTGGGGCTTATTGGAGAACCTGCTCAAAACGCCAACAGCAAAACTTGGTGTTGCACAAATAGATGAGACTACCGACCAACTTCATGTACCTCCCGATGTCTACTAGTGGTGAGGCATCCTCCATAGACAACCTCGCATTTACCTCCATAGGTGTAGCTATCTCCTTGCACTCGGACATACCAAATGCCTTCAAGATCTCCCTTGCATATTTTGTTGAGAGATCAAGATCTTGCCTAGCTCTTGCGAGACTTCAATCCCCAAATAGTAGTGCATCAAGCCTAAGTCTGTCATCTCAAACTCTATGCTCAACGCCTTTCTAGTCTATTGGATCATGTCTTCATAGTCACCTGTAATAAGGAGATCATCCACATATATAACAATAATAGCAGTTTTTCCACCTTTCCTGTACACGTACAAGTTAGCATCTGAGGCACATCTTTTGAAGTTTAATTTATGAAAGGATTTGTCTATCCATTGGTACCATGCTCTTGGGGCCTGTTTCAGCCCGTATAGAGCCTTCTTCATCTTACATACCTTGTTCTCAGAATGAGGGGCCTCAAACCTAGGTGGCTAAGCCATGTACACCTCCTCCTTGAGGTCACCATTCAAGAATATTGGTTTAACATCCATTTGATAAACTAGCCACTTTTTATGAGCAGCCACCGATAGTACTATGTGAATAGTGGTCATTCTCGCAGTCGGAGAAAAAGATTCCTGTAAATCAAACCCTTCATCCTGCGAAAATCCTTGTGCAACCAATCTAGCTTTGTACTTTTCCAAAGTCCCATTGGCCTTGTACTTTACTTTCCAAACCCACTTGTTGCCAATAACCTTTCTGTTAGGTGGTCGATCTACTAGCTAACAAGTTTCATTCTTCATGATGCTATCATATTCTACTTGCATAGCATCCTCCAATCTCAGTCTGCAAGTGCTTCCTCCAAACTCGTAGGCTCCTTTACTTCTGCAATAATCTCAGCCATCAAGGCCATATTGACTATGTGAGTAGAAGCCCTCCTTTTCTCCTCGATTCTCTGAGACCAACTTGGTCCATTTGCATGCTGCTCAATAGACATAGGCATCTAGTTATCATGGTCGTAGAGCTGCCTTACCCATCACGGCAATGGCTTTTTCGGTGGTGTAACAACAGGTTGGTGACTTATACCTTCATCATCTGATATTTCCTCCTCCTTTATAGCTCTTCGGATAGGTCCATAGTGAATTACCTCTTTGCTTGATGATAAAGTGGAAGAGCTCTTCTCTGCCTCCACTGCATGCGGTTGCTCCCTGAACACCACATCGCGGCTTGCTATGATCTTCCTCGCTTCTTGGTCATACAACTCATAGGCTTTCTTCTCATCACAATAGCCTAAGAAGATACATTTGGTGCTTTTTGGTTGTAGCTTGTTTCTCTCTTTGTCGGGTACATGCGCATAGCATTCCCACCCAAACGTTCTGAAGTGGGAGACAGATGGCTTCTTACTGCTGTAAGTCTCATGTGGTGTTTTAGCTTTGAGTGCCTTTGTATAGCTGCGATTAAGGATGTAAGCCACAGTATTGATAGCCTCAGCCCAAAAGTGGTTTGGCAGTCCAGCACCTTTCAACATACACCTCCCGATATCCATTGTGGTCCACATTCGGCATTCAACAATTGAATTTTGCTGAGGCATATGTGGTGTCGTCGTTTGTTGCTTGATCCCTTTGCTCTTGCAAAAATCTCCAAACTTTGTAGAAACAAACTCACCACCACCATCCGATCTGATTTTCTTCACTTTTCTCCCTGTTTCATTTTCAACAAGCTATAGCCATTCTTTAAATTTACCAAAAGCTTGATCCTTTTCGCGAAGAAAGTACACCCACATCTTCCTACTATAGTCATCGACAATTAATAAAAAATAGGAAGATCCCCCCAAGGCTTGTCTAGGCATCTTACCGCACAAGTCAACATGCACCAACTCTAGAGGAGCATTTGCTCTATTCTTGCTTTCTTGTGGGAATTCCTTTCTCTGTTGCTTGCCCATCATGCAAGCTTCACACGGTTCTTTGATTTCTGTGACTACAGGTAAGTGAGCAACCATACCTTGCTTCTGCATCTCCTTCAGCACTGCAAATCCGATGTGGTTGAATCTTTCCTGCCAAATTCTACTTGTGCACACTCCAGCGGTGGCTGTAAGAGCACTTAGCTCATACATGTTGTTCCTCCTTACTCCTGTGCCAACAAGATTGCGTGCACTATCCAAAATTTTTGCTCTTGTCTTGTTGAACCTCACCTCATGGTCAAGGTCAGTTATGGAAGCAACTGATAGCAAATTTCTCTTGATTTGTGGAACATACCATCTCCATTCACAAAAGCAAATGAAACCGTACCTGTACCCTCAACAGGGCATTTTGTGTTATTACCTACCGTCATGGTGATGGGTTCCTGTAGAGACTGCATGGAACAATATAGACCCTTCTTGCAGGTCATGTGATGGGAGGCACCACTATTAAACACCCATGAATTAGTGGTTGAAGCTTCTTGAACTGAGGAACACTCTTCCTCAATGGCCAGAAATAATCCAACTCTACTTCCGCTGTGTTAGCTATCTCTCCCCTTATCTGTCTTCTTCAGGATACCATTCTTTTCATCTACTTTCTTGACCCAGCAATCTACAATCACATGGCCCTTCTTTTTGCAGTACAAGCATTCTCCCTGAAACTTCTTCTTGCTGCCCTTCTTCTTTTTGTCACCACTAGTAGAGGACTCACCTTTGGTGGAGGAACCACCTTTGCCTTTCGCAATGGCAGAGAAAGCAGCATCCCCATTGCCACCTCCATTTTGAGATTTAAGCCTTAATTCTTGCTCCATAAGTAAAGCACAAAACTCCTCAAATGACAATGGTTGGGGTCTCGCCTATGTGTTAAGCACTGTTACCAGTCCATCAAACCTTGGTGGACATATCCGGAGACACCACCAAGCTAGCTCTTCGCTAGTCTTTTGTATCCCAGCACCAACCATCTGGTCATGTAGATTTTTGGTTCGGGTTATGAACACCTCCGCTATATCTCCTTCATTAAACTTCTCTGCTACGAGCTGATTCTCCAGGTTCTGGATTCTTGTCTAATTTTGCGTCTCATACTGACTCTTCAATATGTTCCAGCCACATCTGCCTTAGATGTATGCTAAATCAAGGTCAAAACACTATCAGTAGTACTTGTAACTAGGGCACACAGAGCATCTACGTTCCTACATTTCCAAGCTCGTAGAAGGTCGGCATTAGGAGGTATCATACTCCCCAGATTTGCTGGGTCGGGGGTTCCTTATGGTTTTGGGTCCCCATTACTATCTCCAAAAGCTCACATGAATCCAGAATAACAGTAATTTTAAACTTCCATAGAGTGTAATTTGTACCATCTAGCTTGCCTTCACTGAAGGCTGGTGGGCGAATCCTCAACGCTTGGATTGTTAGTGTAGCAGCAGCTGCTGAACTCGAGCGGCTTCCTGTTGTCATCACTCCATATGCTATTGAAGCCCTCGCCTCTCTTCTATTCTTAGATCCTTAGAGCTGGGCTCTGATACCATGTTAAATTACATGGCGCAACGAAATCGAAACTGAACAAAGAATAGAGAGTACACAACAAACTGGAGAGGAACAAACTTTTCCTTCAATACTGATGTAGTACAGATGATGGCTCTGTTCACCTGTGCGCTCCCACTGTGCGCTCCCACAGTGGAGCTTAGATGGCGATCTAGACAGATACTAGGTGAAGAGCTACTAGCTGGAAGATCTGATATGATCTAGTGGACTGGGGAGGTCGCTTCTTTATAGCTATGAGGGCGGTAGTCGGATCAATGTAGTCGGTGGAGTCCATTTGTCGACCTAGCTGATGGAGCCAACCAGTCAACCTAGTCGGTGGAACTTTTCACCGACTAGTTGTCCATGGAATATTCAAAGAATATTCACTATACCGTCGTCGAACCCCACCAAGGGGGCCGCTGGCCCCCTTGGGACCCCCCAATTGGGGGCCACCAGCTGGCCCCCCTGGCCCTAGCAAGAATAAAGGGCTCCCACACAATCACCTTTCTACCATCAATAGTGTCATTGATAGACCTCATCTGACATGCAAATCAGGATCCATCCAGTGTCCCGGGCTCACACATGGCTTCTCCTCATATGGGGGTGTTACAACTTGAGAACCTTGGACCACTGGTGGTTACCAAGAGGGTGGGGCATTGAGCATATCTAACAGATCAAAGACATTCTCACAATGTCAAGGGGGTTTGTGATTGATTCACAATGACATTGTTTTCATGTACTCCCATAGGTTGCATATCCATCTAGATGAATTTGTGCAACCATGGTACTTTAGGTATTGCAGGTTACACTTGAGATGTTTCCAGGGTACTTTCAGCCATATCTTTGAGGGGAGATTTGTAAGACATTGCAAAGATATGGTGTTGTAGGCATAAAGTCAACCCTATAGTTGACCAGTAGTACTTGGGTCAAGTACTTGTATTGTTTCATTTGAACATTTCTATTGGAGCTTTCTTGTGTGTGCACTCTTGCTCACTTGTGTTCACAACCTGTCTCCACTTTGTTCCTACAAGGCTTGGGCGAGTCCCCACCACGAACCAAGGCAACTGCTTATGGCTATCCAGCAGGACCACTAGTGCAGCCTAGTCCTGTCCGCCACGAATTGGTAGTCCACAAATGCCCTAGTCACACTGCAAACTTACATTAGTCACATTGCAAACGCATCGTAGATGCTTCCGCAGGCACTTTCGTAGACTGCAAAATGTGGAAGCGCGAGTGAGTAGAAGAGTTAGGCTGCCGAACAAAATGGTCCTCCGTGTTGGTGCTTCATAGTGACCCTCCTCCGAATATTTGATTTACAAAGTCTTGCTTGAGACTCGAAACCACAACTATCTCTTCATGAAGCATTTTGCCTAACCACACTAGCTGCACCCTCAAACCTTGGAAGGTATGCCACATCGCGGTCTGAACACTTGACAGACTCCTTATCTGATCAAGGCCCGAGAAGACCATAGCTAATCATCTGTGAACTAACTAGGAATCATACAAACTGACAATCACACTCTTTCACACTCCATGCACTTTCTCCCTCCTTTGTATGTTGTTTCATGATTGATGCCTTGATCAATATGGGACTGCATCATCGAGCAAATCAACTTTTGCCTACACCTCTTAGTTCACCCACATAAGCTTGACTGGGACTCTCTTCCACACAAATTACATGGTCCTCATTGCAAACAATGAAGCCTATAGTCAAGTGTTTCCTTAACTAACAGACTCGAAAGACAAATTCAACCCTTGAGCCTCTTTTTGATACATACCTTTTAACAAATGCATACATGATAACCAAGACCAAGCAACTGTGAAAGGAGGTGTCGGACTACAAGAGTATTACAAGTGGATTCCCCACAACACTATGCACTCTATGTTGAGATATCGAGCTCCACTCGCGATATGCCAGGGTGACCGTTGTGCATTTATGTCACCGACTTGTTAGCTACAGATGCGGTTGGTACACCGCCCACGAATAATAGCTGGATGACAGCTATCCTTATCTACATGAGTTCGTGGCTCAGTTAGTATGCCACCTTAGTTAGTTGAGTTTGGTTTGAGACCCACATATAGGGTTCTTCTATTTTCTTTGTACTAGAGTTCTTTTGGCTTTCACAACTAAGAAGAGGAAAACTGTTTTCAGCCTCCACCTTTGTGTGTATTCCCCCATTGTGCTTGTGAGAAAGCCTCAAGTGAGACTCCTTCCCTCTCTCCCACTATCTTCACATGGTATCAGAGCCTTGTTCGTGGTAAGGAGCTCAAGAAAGCAAACCAAGTTCGTGGTGTCCTGGTAAGAGGACCAGTGTTGCTTTCCTTTTTCGAGTTTGGGAGCAAATCTTTGCAGGTAACACAGCCAGAAGTGCAAGAGTGCACTGTCTCAGATTGAGACGCCCTCTTCGCGGTGTGGCGAGAGCGCAGTATATGCTGCGGAAAGGGCGACGCCCTTGGTGACTTTATTTTTCTGATTTGAGGTCATTTCGGGGCCCGTTTTGGAGGCAGAAGTTCTCCGCAGGCACTCAGAAAAAGGCCCTGTTTTTGCTGTGCGACCACTGCTCGGCTAGTCGGTGAAAAGTTGCCATAGAAATTACATCGTATGCCTGTGTGCCAGAGATATTGGGAGTTGCAGATTCATGATTGTTGCCTGTTGATGCAAAATCGTCACTAGGAAGTGACTGCGTGGTGAAATACCACTTTTGTCAGTTTTGCAGATCTGCCTGTGTGAGGCAAAAGCTGTGTTTTTTGCAGTGATAGAATATTTTGCAGTGTTCTGTAATGGCATCTGATTCTCTTTCACAGATTGTCACTGAAAAGCTTGACAAGAACAACTTCCAAGCATGGAAGTTTAGAATGACGAATTTCCTTATGGGAAAAGGCTATTGGGAGTTCATTACAGGAAATGAAGAAGAACCTGTTCTTCCTAATGTTCCCAATCAACAGGAAATGCAGGCATTTAAAGGATGGCATGAGAGAGCCAGGAAAGTTATGTACTGGCTGTCTATCAGTATTTCGGACTCCATGATTGTGCATATTCAAGATGCAAGTACACCAAAGGAGGCATGGGATACTTTGGCAAAAATGTACAGCACAAATACGCAAGCAAGGAAAATGCAGCTCAAGCAGGAGCTGCACAATGTGCAGAGAGAAAATATGAGCATCAATGACTACCACATGAAGGTGAAGAAAATTGCGGATGCACTTGCTTCCATTGGGTCGCCAGTGGATGATGACGATTTAGTTTCTGTGACCTTGAATGGTCTAGGAAAGGATTATGCACAGTTTCGAACATTTATTGCCGTCCGTGAAAAATTTCCTGATTTTGAGGAGTTGATTGCTCTTCTTATTTCTGAAGAGCAGATAAATGGTGGTGCATCTTCTTCAGCAGGAACTTCAAAAGAAACTGTCTTCTACTCAAATGCTGGCAGAGGTAGAGGCAGAGGTAGAGGAGGCCGATCTGCAGGCCGTGGTAGAAATCAGAATATGCAACAAACTCAAGAAAACCAGTCCTATGCAGGAGGACGTGGTAACTCTAGAGGCAGGGGGAGACAAAGAGGTCGTGGTGGATGGCAGAGAGGCCAAAATGCAAATAGCAATGTTGAACGCTACTACTGTGGTAAAATGGGGCATATGGCTAAAGACTGCTACAAAAAGCAGAATGACATTATGAATGGAAAATTGCAACAAGGCAATTATGCATCCTCTAGTAGACAGGGTGATGACAGAAATGAGCATTTGTTTATGGTGCAGCATATGACAAATTCTGTGACAAGTGCAGAAGAAAGCAATGATGTGTGGTATGTTGACTCAGGTGCGTCAAACCACATGACAGGTCATGCTGAATGGATGCAGGATGCAAGGAAAATGGAAAAACCAGGATTTGTGGAGACTGGTGATGATACTGCACATCCTATTGTACAGATTGGCAAAATTCATTTGTCTATGCAGGATGGGAAAAAGAAATACTTGTCTGATGTATTTCATGTCCCGAACATCACCAAGAACCTGGTTTCTGTTGGTCAAATGGTTGAGCAGGGCTTGCAGGTCAGATTCAATCCTCATGGATGCTTTGTTGAGGATATGAAAAATAATGGTCGCTTGATAGCAAAAGGAAAGAAGAAGGGCAGGATGTTTACGCTGGATGCGGACATGCCTGAATTGAGTGCAGCATGTTTGCACATGGGACTGGTGTAGTTGCAGATATTGATATCTGGCATAAACGCATTGGTCATGTTAATGTACAGCGATTTAAATCAATGCAAGCCCAAAATATTGTTGCAGGATTGCCTAAATTCAAGGTTGCAGAAATGCACAAGGTTTGTGAAGCCTATCAATTTGGGAAACAGGCAAGGAAACCTTTTCCTAGGCATGTTCAAGAGAGTAAAAAGCCATTGGAATTAGTCCACTCTGATGTGTGGACTACTAAAGCTGCATCTATTGGAGGCTATCACTATTTTGCCACATTTATTGATGACTTCAGCAAAAAACTTTGGGTGTATTTTATGAAAAAGAAAAGTGAAGTGTTTGGGCACTTCAAAGCTTTCAAAGCTATGGTTGAAAAAGAAACAGGCCTGCAAATAAAATGCCTAAGGTCAGATGGAGGGGGAGAATACCTCTCAAATGAGTTTGCAAGGTTCTTGCAGGAGCATGGTATAAAGTAGCAATATTCATGCAGTCATACCCCACAGCAAAATGGAATTGCAGAAAGGAAAAATAGGCATATTGGAGAGGTATCTGGGGCTATGCTAAATGAAAAAGATCTACCAGATTATTATTGGGCTGAAGCAGTTACTACAGTAGTTTATATAATGAACAGGACTCCTACTGCAGCAATACATGGCATGACGCCAGAGGAGATTTATACTGGTAGGAAACCAGATATTTCTCATTTGAAAATTTTTGGTTGCATTGCCTATGTCCATGTGCCAGATGAGTTGAGGTCCAAGTTGGATCCAAAAGCTGAGAAGTGCATCTTTATTGGTTATTCTCTGCAGCAGAAAGGGTATAGATGCTATAACCCTTCTACACGAAAGTTCACAGTGAGCAGAGGTGTTGTTTTTGATGAGATGAGCAGCTGGTATAAACCAGTAAATGTGATGATTGATGTAGATGCACAAAATGGTAATGCTGCACAGAATTCACAGCAGCAATCACAAAATATTAGTGGACCTGGAGTGTCCTCTAGCAGTGGTTCACATACTTCGCCATGGATAGGCAGATTGAGATCAAGAGAATCTCCTCAAAGCAATGTAGAGAGTGGTATGCAGGTATCACGAAAAGGAAAAGAGAAGGTAGATCAGCCCATGTTTGATGTGAATGCAGGTCACTCTTATGTGGATGGTGAATCCAGTGGCTCAGAACAGAGCATTGATGATGAGTTGGGTATTCCTTCTGTTATTACACCTGGAGTAAGGAAGACCAGGGATGTATTGAGAGCACCTGGAAGTGAGCCTATTTTGCGCAGGTCTACCAGAGCTAGGTATCTTGTGGATAGGCTGAAATATGATGGATTTACAGCCATTCACTATGCCTATATGGTCAAAGTGATACAGGAACCAGAACCCATTTCTTTTGAGCAAGCCATGGGAAAAGAAAAATGGGAGAAAGCCAATGGATGAAGAAATGGATGCCTTGGATGCAAATGCAACATGGGAATTGGTGCCTTTGCCTAAATACAAGAATGCAATTGGCTGTAAATGGGTTTATAAGGTGAAGCACAATGCAGATGGTTCTGTGAACGAATACAAGGCAAGATTAGTTGTCAAGGGGTATGCACAAACATATGGCATTGATTATGAAGAAACATTCAGTCTAGTTGCAAGGATGGCGACTGTGAGAGCAGCCATTGCTATGGCTGCATCAAAGGGATGGTCTTTACATCAGATGGATGTAAAGAATGCCTTCTTGCATGGTGATTTGCAAGAAGAGGTCTATATGGAGCAACCACCAGGTTATGTGCATGCTGTTCATCCTGAGTTTGTTTGCAGGTTGAAGAAAGCCTTGTATGGCTTGAAGCAAGCACCTAGAGCATGGTCTGACAAGATAGGATAGTATCTTGTTACTATTAGCTTTCAGATTTCCGAGGCAGATTTCTCACTCTATGTGAGAAAAACAGAGAAGGGTATTATGCTGCTTGTCATTTATGTTGATGATTTGATCATCACAGGTGATAGTGATGACGACATCCTTCATGTGAAAATGCTATTGAAGCAAAAGTTTGAGATGAAGGATTTGGGAGAGCTACGTTATTTCTTGGGCATTGAGGTGATTAGATCACCAAGTGGGATACAGCTCTTGCAGAGGCAATATGGACTGGACATGCTGTCCAAATATGGGATGACAGCCTGTAAGCCTATTTCAGTTCCTTTGGAGTAGAATGTGAAGCTGAGCACAGATGCAGGTGAGCTTCTGGAAGACCCTACTATGTACAGACGCATAGTAGGAATTTTGATTTACATGACTATTACCAGGCCAGATTTGAGCTATGCTGTTGGGTTGGTAAGTCAGCTTATGCAGGCTCCAAGGAAACCACATTTGGATGCGGCTAGACGCATACTCAGGTATGTGAAGTCCACATTGCAGTATGGACTATTCTATGAGGCTGGGGTTCAGATACAATTGCATGGATACACTGATGCTGATTGGGCTGGTAGTATTTCTGATAGACGATCTACCAGTGGATATGTGTTCTCTTTTGGGAGTGCTGCAGTCACTTGGAGCAGCAAGAAACAGCCTATAGTTGCCTTGTCGAGCACAAAGGCTGAGTACAGGGGTGCAGCAATGGCTGCATGTGAGGTAGCTTGGTTACATAAGCTACTCTATGATATGCATCAGTCTACAGATGGGCCAGTTGTCATTTATTGTGACAACATGAGCAGTATACACTTGGCAAATAACCCAGTCTATCATGCTAGAACAAAGCACATTGAGGTGCATTATCACTATGTGTGGGAGAAGGTTTTACTAGGTCTTATTGATCTAGTTTATGTCAGCACAGAGGATCAGGTAGCTGACATATTCACGAAGGCATTGGGCGCAGAGAAGCTGTGCAAGTTCAGAGACCTGCTTGGTGTGCAGGAATCGGGATTGAGCTCGAGGGAGAGTGTTGAGATATCGAGCTCTACTCGCGATATGCCAGGGTGACCGTTGTGCATTTATGTCACCGACTTGTTAGCTACAGATGCGGTTGGTACACCGCCCACGAATAATAGCTGGATGACAGCTATCCTTATCTACACTAGTTCGTGGCTCAGTTAGTATGACACCTTAGTTAGTTGAGTTTGGTTTGAGACCCACATATAGGGTTCTTCTATTTTCTTTATACTAGAGTTCTTTTGGCTTTCACAACTAAGAAGAGGAAAACTGTTTTCAGCCTCCACCTTTGTGTGTATTCCCCCATTGTGCTTGTGAGAAAGCCTCAAGTGAGACTCCTTCCCTCTCTCCCACTATCTTCACACTCTATTCTCCTTCATGGACTGGCTGTCTAACCGAAGCACCTCCTCATGCCTATGCTTTCTAACCATGTCGACCTGCTCATCTCCATCCCATTGAAATTCATGGCTCCTCTGCATGTTTGCCCTTTCGTGTGCTTTGCATGTTGACAACCTCTTCCTCTTTGTGTTCAAACGCTTCCATCTCAAAGCTCTCTTGATGCTCGTCGCTCCCTCCTAGAAGTCACATAGTGCCGTGTTAAACAGTCTTCTCGTTTATGAGCTCCCTTCACTTCTGTGCCTTCGCATATTTCTTCCTTCGTTGAAGTCTGTCAAGTGGGGTTTTTTTCTACTCTGTCGATCGGACTTTGTCGTCGATCTTTGAATCCATAGGAGTCCAATGCTCAAGTAGGTCATCGAAGCTATTGCCTAACATTCGTCGGACCATTCAATGGGTGCCATGTTGCCATGCTTTTGATTGGTGGCATGTTGAAGATGCCCCTACTCAGTCAGCATACACCTGAAGACTGTTACAGAAATTATATTTATGATATATCTTGCTTTGGACATTATTATTTTTAGTCGAGTGTGACTATGGCAAAGTACTCCATAGGAGCGCACCGGACGCGGCGGGGGTCCTAGTGGATACTTTGTGTGGTTAGTTGGGGATGCCTGACTAGCTTGTGTTTTGCCATGCTAGATGATCGGTATTGTGGGTGATTCCATGTTAATACTGATGTCGCTAGTGTTATTGGTATTGTGCTTGATTATTGTGCTTTGAGCGCGGTTATGTTGGGATCGGTTGATTCGGTGATTCGTTCAATCGATTGTGAATAACTAATGTAATTGGCGGCTTGAGTACAGGTGATGGAACTCATAGCGAGGATTGGAGTTAGTGCAAGGGTACCGATCGAGGTGTCGCACAGCGCATTATATATGGCCATGGGCCAATTTTGTATTTGTTTAATTATTTCAAGTTTGAGCAATATATTTTGTTGAGGACATAAACCATTTTGGGCCTAAGATGGCTATGTAAAGCAATTCCCTTATTTTTGGATGAGAGGGATAATTTTGGCTCCTTGGTGCTTTTATGAAAAATCATAAATACTCTAGATGAGGAAGCGTGAGCCACTCATCTAGGGGGGGGAGATTGTACCCATTTTGCTGTCGTTTTCATGGTGTGCTTGTGTTTCCTTTCTCCAATTGAATTAAGTGGTGAAATTGTGTGAAGAATATTACCTTCTGGTTTCAGTGGTATCAGAGCTCCGGTACGCTCCAAAGCTTGGGAGAAGGAAGCTCCAAAAGAAAGTGTGGTCTCTGAGAAGGGGAAGCTCTGCATCAAAATTTGAACGAGGCTCGAGGTTCACTTGAAGAGCTGAAAGCCCATAGGCTATATGAATTATTCAGTGGTACTTGGTACCATCAAAACAATTGCCTTAATTTATTAAAAAAAAATTGTGCGACAAGAGCTTTGTGTGAGTGGTCTACTCGGAAAAAAGAAGCCCGTCTGCGGACTCTCGGCCGTCGCGAAACGTGCCAAAGCCTTGCATTAAAACAAGCCGTAATTGATCTTGACAGAAGAGCCTCGTAGAACCCGTTCTCTATTCTTCCACCGCTGCAACAACAGGACCTGTGTGCATGCAACTGCCATCACCTTTAAAGCCTACGCACCAGCCGCCTTGGGAAGCTTTGGAATTTATCAACCGATCGCCTCCAATCCTTCGTGAATCCACGCCAGTCTGCATCTAAAAGAAACCCAGTGCATTGAGTGCACTGTGCAGGTCGTCATTGCGCCGCCCCTGCAAGTCTACATCTCCACCGGTAGCCCCTTTACTTCGTGCGCGATCCCGTTCGTAGGACCTCCATCCGCCTGCAAGATTTTTTGGCTTCGTGCCATCTCGAATTCTGGAGCTACGCAGTCCTAAAGACCTACAATGAGCAACCTCTGCCCGTGTGCAGTGCAGTCGTGCACTCAAGCCTTCCGAAGTACGTCGTGCAACCGCGCCCGCAACGCCTTTTTTTTTTTTTCGAACCTTGCATCAAAGGTTCAAACTTCAAAGGCTTCATTTATTTATTTTCTTTTTTTTTATTTTTATAAAAGATCCCAAAGGTTCAAAGGGGAGAAGAAGAGGAAAACTCAACAAGGCAATCGGAGCTCAACAAGGTGAAGACCACTACCGAATCTGAAAGCTCGAATCAAGAAGGCGATTTGGAACCACAAAATCACCGTGCAATCAATTGGAGGTCAGTCAAGCGCAAGGCGACTACGAGCGACATCATTGATCACATATCTTCCACTCTAGTCTTTCCTACCTCCGATCAAAGAGCGAGATAAGTGATTTCTTTTGCTTTATATTTCATACACTTAGTATCTTCCGCTATCCATCTCTTACCATATACTCGAAACGCACATTTTTCATTCGTTTAATCCTCATACACTTAGTATCTTTATTTTTCTTCAATCCGCTTTATTTATATTTATCGCAATATCATGGCACATCAGCCACAACCACCCACGCTCCAAGAGCAGTTAGATGCACTTCAGGCACAGTTGGCCGATGAGCGTGAGCATAGGGAGAGGTTGGAAAAGAAAATCAATGGTAAAAAAAGGAAGAGGCATTCATCTGATGATGAGTCATCTGACGATGATTCTGACGATGATACTATTATCAGGACAATCAAAGCCACACTGAGAGCACAAAATTCGAGGAAGAAGAGTAAGATAAGTAGCAAAGCTTTTTCATTTCAAAATTTTGATGGAAAGAAAGAAGCATGCACTGTATTGTCTTGGATCAGTCAGCTAGATGATTATTTTTCGGGGGAGAATTTCTCTGAAAAAGATAAGATTAAATGTGCTGCAAATCATTTAGTAGAGAGTGCTGCACTTTGGTGGAACATCACTAAGCACAGTAAAAGGCGACCAAAATCCTGGAAGTCTTTTCAAAAGCTCATCAAGCGAGATTTCCTTCCCTCACATTTCAAAGCAAAAGCTAGACAACAATGGGACACTTTCAGGCAGTTCGATAAGGAAACGATCTCCACATATACTGATAGATTTTGGCAAACGTTGATTCAATTACAGTCTTTAGAGAAAATTAATGAGCGAGATCAACGAAGGAAGTATGTGGTAGGTCTAAAGTCTAAGTTGAGAGCCGAGATTAACATGTTTCATCCTCATTCACTGAGCTCTGCAATTTCTCTCGCAATGAACTGTGAAAGGAAGAATGGGATTCCAAAAGAAGGAAAAGATCAGGAACGGCATGTACCCTTCCATAAGAAAAAGAGATTTGATAAAAAGCCCTTCTTTAAATCTAAAAATGGTTTTGTACCACAGAAGACAGATTCTTCTTTGAAGCCAAACAGTGGGACTTTTTCGAAGAAAGAAATAAGTGTTTCAAGTGCAACAAGCTGGGACACATAGCCACTGAGTGTCCTGAAAGAAAGAAGACCCCAATGGCGAAAGTGCACATGATTGACGATGAAGCAGCCAAGCAAGAGGGAGGTAAGTATAATTGTCATGCTCTTCTAAAGATGAAAGGTTTCATTAATGGCAAAGAAGTTGTTATTTTGCATGACGATGGTAGTACACATGATTTCATTTCGGAGAGAACCTTAGAAACCTAGAGTCTTTCCCATCTAACTATAAGGTCAAAGCTGCTTTTACCAAAACAAAATACAATTGTACTAGAGAGGTCAAGAATCTTGAAATCTCAATCAAACCCTACAAGGATACACGAGACTTTCTAGTGGCACCCCTACAGGGAGTGGACATCATCTTAGGATTGCCATGGAGGCATCAATACAATCCTAAGATAGATTACGATTCACATCAGATGTGGATTGAGAAGGATAGACAAGAAATATGTCTGAAAAGCTCAATGAAATCTGAGGTCAGTCCTTTACTCAACCACACACAAGCCAAAAGAGCAATTAGAAAACATGAGAAGACATATCTTATTTTGGTGAATACAGTTACGGCTACTCAGTCAAACACTAAGCCTATGCACCAAAAATTTCTTTCTCAATTTTTTGATTATTTCTTAGAGGATTTACCGCCTGGACTACCATGTTCTCGACCTGAAGATCATAGGATAGAAATCCTACCGGGCAATACTCCACCTTGCAAAGTTCCTTATAGAGTCAACCAGCTAGAGCAAAAGGAAATACAGAAGCAAGTGGAGGAACTGATAGAGAGAGGATTGATAAGACCCACAGTTCTCCTTATGGAGCACCTGTTTTATTAGTCAAAAAGAAAAATGGAACCTACTGAATGTGCATAGACTATCGTGCAGTGAACAAAATCACAGTGAAGAACAGATATCCAATCCCTAGGATTGATGATCTTTTGGACAAATTGAAAGGGGCCAAGGTCTTCAGTAAGATAGATCTCAAATCCGGCTATCATCAAGTTTGTATGGTAGAAGAGGATATATACAAGACTGCTTTTAGAACTCAAACGGGACATTATGAGTTCTTAGTTATGCATTTTGGGCTAACTAATGCTCCAGCTACTTTTACTGGAATGATGAACCGAATCTTTCTTAAACACCAAGATTGTGTGGTAGTATTTTTCGATGATATTCTGGTGTTTAGCAAAGATGTTGAGGGGCATAAAGAACATATGAAGCTAGTCTTTTCACTCTTGAAAGAAAATCAATTGTACATAAACCCTGAAAAAAGCAGTTTCTTCCAAGATCAGATAGAGTATTTGGGTCACATTGTATCCGTTGATGGGATTCGAGTAGATCCAAAGAAGATTGAGTGCATGGTCACATGGCCTAAACCCCGAGATATACATGAATTGAGATCATTTTTGGGATTGTGTAGCCTTTACAGAAAGTTTGTCAAGAATTTCGCATACATTGCACATCCATTGACAGACCTTCTTAGAAAAGCTAAGCATTTCTTATGGACTGAGCGTCAAGATAAATCTTTTACAGCTTTGAAAGAAGCTCTCACACAAGCTCCTGTGTTGCAATTACCCGATTTCTCTAGACCATTCTTTGTAGTTGTAACTGATGCTAGTGGATATGGAATTGGAGCCGTACTTATGCAAGATGGACATCCAATAGCATATGAGAGCCGAAAACTAAAACCAGTAGAATGCAATTATAGCACATATGATAAAGAGTTAACTACTATTGTTCATGCCTTACGAATGTGGAAACATTATTTGATGGGATCTGAGTTTCTTATCAAAACTGATCAGCAAAGTATCAAGCATTTGTTAACTCAGCCACTTATATCCGATAGGCACATCAAGTGGGCATCATTTATACAGAGTTTTCAGCCCATGATTCAGTATCAACCTGGAAAAGAGAATGTAGTTGCTGATGCTCTTAGCAGAAAGCCAAGTATTAATCGCATCACTGCTATAGAGACTCAACCTTTTGAAGGTATGAAGAATTCTTATCAAGGGGATCCGGACTTTTTCGATACATGGAACAAATTAGAAAATAACAATTGGAATCCTATGTTGGATTATTCCTGCAATGATGGATACCTCTTCTATCAAAAGAAATTATGCATCACTCGACCCTTTAGACAAATTGTAATGGAGGAAATGCACCAACCACCATATATGGGACATAGGGGAGTGACTGCCACTTTACAAGTGATAGCAAGAGAATTCCATTGGCCTACTATAAGAAAAGATGTGGCTAAGTTTGTAGCAGAATGCATCACTTGTCAGAAGATCAAGAGTTACAAAGGAAAGACCCCAGGATTGCTTATGCCTTTGTCTATTCCTACGCAACCTTGGGAACAAATATCGATGGATTTCATAACAGGTTTTCCTACTAAAGCGAATCAAAATGATATGATTTGGACGATAATAGATCGCTTTAGTAAGCAAGCTTATTTCATCCCATGCAAGAAGACTTTAACAGCTCAGCAAGCTGCACATTTATTCATCAAGCATATCTTTGTTCATCATGGCTTGCTAAAGATTATAGTGTCTGATCGAGATTCAAAGTTTTGCAGTAACTTTTTGGTGATTCAGAAAATCAATGATCTAGCTTATAGGCTTGAATCACCTAATAATTGGAAAATACATAATGCTTTCCATATCAGCCTCTTAAAGCCCTTCAAAGGACCTTTACTTTTTCATCTCGTCTATGAAGAGGCTCCAATGATTGTTGATGAAGAAGAAATTCTAGAACCCGAATGCATTATTGATCATCAATAGACCTCGACCCGAAAAGGAAATGTCTATACTAAATACTTGCTCAAATTTAAGAACCATCCAAGAGAAGATGCTCAGTGGATGCCTGAGTGGTTCTTTCGAACTTTTTCAGACCTCCTTAGTTCCTATAATCAAACACGCAACTGAGGTCAGTTGCAATCCAAGCAAGAGGGATGTTACGGAAATTATATTTATGATATATCTTGCTTTGGACATTATTATTTTTAGTCGAGTGTGACTCTGGCAAAGTACTCCATAGGAGCGCACCGGACGCGACGGGGGTCCTAGTGGATACTTTGTGTGGTTAGTTGGGGACGCCTGACTAGCTTGTCTTTTGCCATGCTAGATGATTGGTATTGTGGGTGATTCCATGTTAATATTGATGTCGCTAGTGTTATTGGTATTGTGCTTGATTATTGTGCTTTGAGCGCGGTTATGTTGGGATCGGTTGATTCGGTGATTCATTCAATCGATTGTGAGTAACTAATGTAATTGGCGGCTTGAGTACAGGTGATGGAACTCATAGCGAGGATTGGAGTTAGTGCGAGGGTACCGATCGAGGTGTCGCACAGTGCATTATATATGGCCATGGGCCAATTTTGTATTTGTTTAATTATTGCAAGTTTGAGCAATATATTTTGTTGAGGACATAAACCATTTTGGGCCTAAGATGGCTATGTAAAGCAATTCCCTTATTTTTGGATGAGAGGGATAATTTTGGCTCCTTGGTGCTTTTATGAAAAATCATAAATACTCTAGATGAGGAAGCGTGAGCCACTCATCTAGGGGGGGGGAGATTGTACCCATTTTGCTGTCGTTTTCATGGTGTGCTTGTGTTTCCTTTCTCCAATTGAATTAAGTGGTGAAATTGTGTGAAGAATATTACCTTCTGGTTTCAGAAGATGCACTTAGTCGGTCTCATATGCCACTTGGCCCCGTCAATGGGCTAGTAGAGATTTGATTCTACTTCCAAAGGCCAATTGAGGTTACACCACGTGTCAGCTCGTTGAGTGATGGTCCAACTAACTGAACGGGTGATGCATCCTCCTCGGCCTTAGTGGTGCACATGTGCTGCCTCCGTCGACTACTGACTATTATGCGCGATCATCGCATATTTGTTGTGGTGTTCATGTCCTCCGTGCGGCCAATTACCATTGGTTGCCATGGATTCACTGCCAGTTTGTTGGATGATGTCTCATTTTGTTATGCTGCCATGCCAGCTAACCTGGCCATTGCGCTATGTATGGCTACTTTGTCTGTCCCTGAACTAGGCAACCACCATCTTAGCCTTTGGTTGCTGACCGTGCCTTGTGTCTGCCACACGGGTTGCCACCTTGGAGCTACGCATGCCTCCAAGATGGATGCGTGTCCTAACATGGAACACCAACTACTCATATGCCTTTGGTTTTTAATCACCATAACGAGACTGCTCTTCGGTTCAGTCACGAACCTTTGACATGTGCTCCATGTGATTTGGGGTTGGGCTGGATCCCTTTAAGGCTTAACGGGATCCTATCCGGTTAGGGATAAGCATAAGGAAGGTTCCATTTAAAATTTGACCGAGCACCCCAAAAGTGCAATTCTGGTCGAAGGGGCGAGAAAAAGGAAGGAAAATCTGCTGACCAACACCTGTGTCACACATACGTGACACTACATTGTCAAAAACCAAGCAACCAAGGCCAAAACATAGGCCAAGAAAAACCGAGGAAGAATTTCCCCTTCCATTCGACATAAGTCAATCCTTATGTTACTCTGGAAATTGTAGTCGAAGTCTGAGTACCACATCTGGCAAGATACGAGAAACTCATTTTGGTTACAAGAGTAAAAATGAGCGTTTGGATGACTCATGGTCGTGGAATTCGTTGCTAAAAGTGAGCAAGCAGTTAAATCATGATGATTTTCGGCATATTTGCGTCGTGTTGTCATGTAGTAAATCGTGCATTTATTCCTGCACGAAATTGCGAAGGATGGTAGCTAGGCCTTCGTGTGAGGGAAAGGGAGACAATGTGAGAATCGCCAAGCTCTATAGCAGTGCCGTTCTGACGATTTCTCACCAGCAATTTAAGGACAGCACTGCTATAGAGCTTGCTGATTCTCCTCACATGTATGCTGAGCTTGCGAGGCGAACTGGGTTCACTATAGATCAGGATCGCATGCATACGCCCCAGATGGTTGTAACGAAGGACTCTCTTTATCGTCTTCTGCAAGAATGCCTTAAAACAAAAGATCTGGCAGCTTGTAGGCGAGTGCATTCGCTTATGGTCAGCAATGGGCTCCAGTCAGCTACTGCTTTATGTGACCATTTGATCCGCCTGTTTGCCATATGCGGAAGCTTGTGGGATGCAAAAGTCGTATTTCACAACGTTGCAAAACCCAGTGTTCATACTTGGCATGCAATCATTTCAGCCCATGCAATGCTTGGAGAAAATGACAAGGCCCTTCGATTGTACTATCAAATGCACGGGGACGGTACAAACCCGTGCAAATTTATTTTCTCATGCATTTTGAAAGTTTGTTGTAGCATGGAAGCCTTAGACCAGGGCAAGCTGGTTCATGGACATGTCATCATGAGTGGATTTGACACAGACATTGTTGTTGGAAGTGCTATGGTGAACATGTATTCGAAATGCTGGAGTTTGGAAGAGGCACGCATAGTCTTTGACAGACTGCTGAATCGAGATGTGGTATCGTGGAATGCTATTATTACAGGCCACACCCAGCATGGCGCGAGTCTTCCTGCTCTTGAGCTGTATGAAAGAATGCAACAAGAGGGTGTAAAGCCAAGCATGGTCACATTTTTGTGCGTTCTGAAAGCTTGTGGCAGCATAGGAGCTATAGGGCAAGGTAGGCTGATACACGACCAGATCATTAGAAGTGCACTCGAATCAGATGTGGTCATTGGGAGCACAGTAGTGGACATGTATGCAAAATGTGGGAGCTTGGAGGAGGCACACAAAGTTTTTGCTGAGTTGCCCAAGTCAAATCTGGTGTCATGGAATGCCCTGCTTGCAGGCTATGCACAGCATGGGCACAGTATTACTGCTCTAGATCTTTTTGAGAAAATGCAACAGAAGGGCATCAAGCCGGACGGGGTCACTTACTCATCAAGTTTGAAAGCATGTGCCAGTATTGGAGCCATACAGCAAGGCAGGCTATTGCATGACCAGATTATCAGGAGTGGACTGGTTGTGGATTTGATAATTGGAAATACCCTTATTGACATGTATGCAAAGTGGGGAACCCTAGAAGAGGCACACACACTGTTTCAGAATCTGTCTATTAGAGATTCAGTCTCATGGGGTGCAATGATAGCAGGATATGTCCAGCATGGGCAGAACTGTTTTGCTCTGAAGTTTTTTGTCAGGATGCAACTGGACGGCATCAAGCCAGGTAAAGTCACACTTTTATTCATCATTAAAGCATGTGGCTGCATTGGAGCTCTAACTCATGGCAGACTGGTCTATGACCGGATCATGAGAAGTGGACTAGGCTCAGATGAGATTGTTGGGAGCACTCTCATTGCAATGTATGCAAAATGTGGAAGCCTTGAGGAGGCAAGCAAAATTTTTGACAAATTGCCAAGGAAAAATGCAACATTGTGGGGTGCAATGATTACAGCGTATGCTGAGCAGGGGCAAGGTCCTTGTGCTTTCAGTATTTTTGAGAAAATGCAACAACAGGGCATACAGCCAAACAGAGCAATATTTTTGTGTGTTCTGAAAGCATGTGGTACCCTGGAAGCCATATGGCAAGGCAGGCTTATACATGAGCGGATAATTAGAAATGAACTTCTATCAGATGTTATGATTGGGTCAACCCTAATTGACATGTACACAAACTGTGGGAGCCTCGAGGAGGCACGCAGGGTGTTCGACAAGTTGCAAAATCGAAATGTGGTGTCCTTCAATGTGATGATTGCAGGATATGTTCAGCAGGAGGATGGTGGGCTTTTTGCTTTTGAACTTTTTGAGGAAATGCTAGAGAAAGGCATGAAGCCTGACAAAGTTACATTTTTGTATATATTGAAAGCATGTGGCAGCATAGGAGCCCTAGGGCGGGGCAAGGTTATACATGAACAGATCATTAGAAGTGGACTAGCATTGGATGTGACAATCGGGACTGCACTTGTTGACATGCATATCAAATGTGGCGGCCTGACTGAGGCACACAGAATATTTGATGAGTTACCGTATCAGAATTTAGTATGTTGGAATGCATTGATCGCAGGATATGCCCAACATGGAAGCTGTTGGCAAGTTGAGCAATGTCTTGAGGAAATGCAATCACGAGGTGTGAAGCCAGATGGTAGGACTTATACTAGTATCCTTGCGTCTTGTAGTCATGCCGGCCAAATAGACAAAGGTTGTCAGTATTTCAAATCCATGAGGGAAGACCATGGCATAACTCCAAGCATTGAACACTTCAATTGCATGGTGGACCTTATTGGCCGTGCAGGATACTTGAATGTGGCAGAAGGGCTCCTTCGAACCATGCCAATATCTCCTGACATTCTGATGTGGAAATCTTTGCTCACTGCCTGCAGGATGTATGGCAACATGGAACTAGGAAGACAATGCTTCAATGAAGCTTTTCTACTGAATCCTTGCGTTGCCAGTGGGTATGTGCTAATGTCGAATATCTGTGCTGATGCCCATGCCTGGGAGGATGCTGACAGGATAAAAGAGCTGAGAGGATTTTCTGGTGCATGGAAAAAGCCTGGCAGGTCTTGGACTGAGGTTAACACTAAGATGCACAACTTCATAGTTGGCGACAAAACCCACCCAGAAGCCAATAAGATCTATGCCAAGATAAAGAGGTTACATTGGACAATGAAGAAGGAAGGTTATGTGCCACAGTTGGAAACAATGGTGGAGCAAATACCATTAGTTTAAGAAAGATACTCGGCCTTCCATTATACAAAGAATAGACTCACACAAGGTTCAAATGTCAAGCAGGTAGACTATTTTCTTCTCTTAACAAAATTTGCACAAAACAAAGCTACCTGTCATTGAAGATATCTAAAATCTGGAGGTGGAGCAATAACAGCTTTACCAAATTGAAATAGCTCCTGCTTAGGTATATGATTAGACGAGGCCCTGACTTAGGGCTGAAAATGAATTAGAAATATAGCTGTAATTAGGAGATGCAATTCCATGGACAAAAGGGGCAGCTGGCTAGTTGAATGTCATGGGCGTTGGAGTAGCCCCTATATGAGGGTCGCTAGGGGGAAATGGTGCCTTGCATACATGGGGGGGTTGAGAGGCTTCAGCTACAGATGCCACACGGGCAGATCAGGATGGAAAGGACATCCACAGGGCAGCCATGCAGGCAGGCTGCCATGTGGGTTGCTACATAGCCCAGCAATTAGGGCTGACTGTAAACCCTGAGCAGACATAACGGCTGTGTTGTGGCCATCCTTGAGCCGAGGCAATGGGCAGTTGGGATGGGAAAGGGCCTGAAGTAATTGCATCAGCAACAGGGCCATGTATAGGACAGGAAAGGTGGCAGTCTGGGCAGTCTGTGGAATGCCAGAGTGCAGAGTGCAGTACAGCTCATTTCCTACCTCCAGAATAGGCATTTCTTTCGAGGTATTCGCATTTGCCAATGTGATAGTAAGAGAAGGTGGTGATAGCTCCCATGTTGTGGTGATAAGGGAATGTCCAAATCCTTAAAAGCTTTTGGCGATTGGGACAGAGTCATTTCTTTCTCTTTTGTTTCCTTATTGATGATTACAACCAATAAGTGTGGAATTTTGCATTTTTGGTCAGCTAAACCATTTAGTTTCTTTGTGAAGACGATGACTAAGTGCTAGATTTGGATCCAGTCTTGCTTTAGTTGCCTACACAGCAAAATAAATGTGTAGAATGGGAGGGATCAATTCTTGCCACACCTAATCCCCAAGATCGTGGGTAGGAATGTTGCTGCTTCCTTGAGTCAAGGGTTAAGGATGGTGCGGAGTAATATCCCGTCCCTATTGAACTTAGTGTCCTTGGCGAGGAGAGACTATATTTCAAGAAATTTAGCGTCGGCAAGCCTTGTGGGGTATTTTGTACCTTGAGTTGGAAGTGAGAAGGCCCTGTGAATCATTGTACTATCGAGCATAATATTGAGTTGGCTTTGACGTACAGTGATGGTGGCGTACTTGCCAACCTGTGCATCGTTGGAGTGGTAAGAATGGAGAAAGTCCTTGATGTACGTGGTCATTGTCCTCCAAGGATTTTAGGCTCTCAAACAAACTTCCAAGACCCCTTTTCTCTAAGAAGTTTGTGCTGCATTGGAAAGAGCATACGTCGATGTATGTGGCCACACAAGCTCCAAGAACTGAGTCCCATCAATGGTTATGTAGGTTGATGATGACTCGAGTGGCACTTGTACTTCTATTATTTCCATGTCATGCACATAATCCTCATCAGTGCTATTGCTCTGAACCACAAATGCATGTGGTCGCCATGGTTGAGAGGAGGTAGATGGCTGTGAACTCTGGAGGAGGTCTCGAGGCTGAGATAGTGGGCTCTTTCTTCGCATCCTCTTTAGTGGCGGCATTGTTTTTCAACCAGTATCCATGTTGTTATGGTGTACCGTTGATCATTAGATTAGTTGGTATGCAGGTATGACACACGTGTATGTGTGTGTGTGTTGTCATTTCTACACATGCTTTGAGAGTGTGGAATGATAGTGTGCGGCACAATTGTTCATGCAATCGACTATGTGTCTAACAGAAAGCGTGTAAGTGCATGTGACCTAATAACTAGGTAGAAACTAACTATATACTTCTTCTTCTTTTGCTAGGATTTCATAGCATCACTTTTGAGCCCTAAGTTGAAATTAGTTTATACTACCTGTATGTGCAAAGACATACTTTATACTACCTGTATGTGCAAAGACATACATATGTGAGTCAATTCTCGTGATATAATCTAATAGTAACTAAGAAAGACTTGGGGTTCCCAAATCTTCATTATTGTCGGGGATGGCTTGCGTGTTGATGTAGTAGCGCTTCACTCGGCTCCCGTTTATGGTTTTGTTGAATTGGATCCCATCCAATGTTTCTAGTAGCAGCACAGCTCCGATGGGATTCATTTTTCTTACTCGATAAGATCCTTGAACTAGATACTTGAGTTTTCCCTTGTGGACTTTGGCATTGTATAACAAGATTGATGTCTTTTGCTTGAAGGTTTCTATCAAATCATGCCTTTCTTCTACGTTTTTCTATTGTCATAGCATGGTAGGTGACTAATCTGTTCTCTGTATGCTTTTCCAATTAATGGAGTCTTTCTGTCATGGATGCATGATCTCCCATGCGTTCCTATACAGCTATGCATAGGCTTGGTATTACAAATTCTAGTGGGACCACTGCTTCAAAGATTGAAAAGATGTATTCCATGTACTGACCTTGAGTGTGGTTTGGTATGCCCATAATGTTGCATTTAGGTTTCTCTACCCAAGCCAAATGCTTTGGTTCTACTACCTTGGTGAGGACAATGCATAATATTTTATTGGTGGATTCAGCCTGCCCATTCCCTTGGGTGTAGTAGGGTGTGCTTTTTCTATGGATTACCATAAAGCCAAACAAGAGTTCTTGGATAACCTCATTGACAGAATGCGTGCCTCTATCCAACACAATTCAATGGGGCATCCGAATCGGGTGATCACATTCTCGTATAAGAAAGTTTCTGTGCTTCTGGCATCTACCTTTCTGACTACTTTAGCTTCAGCCCATTTGGTAAAGTAATCATCAGTGGCCACAATGATGTAGCATGTCTGTGTTCCCTTTGCTTCTGGGATGGATGGGACCCACATAATAAATCCCCCATTTTTCAAATGGTTTTTGTGCAACAACTGTTGTTAAGGGATTCAAGTCCTTGTGTTGTGGTTTGGTAGTCCATTGGTATACATCACAGCTTTTGACATATTCATAGGCATTTGCTTAAAGTGTCAGCCACCAATAACCTACGAGCATGACTTTTTTGATGTGGCTTCCCCTTGGAAGTGTCCTCTTGCAATGCCTTCATGGACTTCACTAAGGATTGGTATGATATCATGTTGCATTACACATGTCCTTAAAACCTCATCCTTGCCCATCTTGTATAGTTATCCTGCAATGAGTTGATAGGGTGCGGCTTTTAAAATTAGTTTTTTAGCGTTCACTGCTTTCATTTCAGGGGGTGGTATTTTTGCCATTAATTACCCAATGATATCTCTACACCATTCTGGAACAGCATCTATCTGAAATAGTGTGGCATCTGGCAAGTCATCTTCTACTCCAGTGGCTTATTCTCCTGACTTGACTTGAGACATGTGGTCTACAATGTAGTCTTTAGCACCTTCGCGGACCACTATCTTGAAATTGAATTCTTGAAGCAAGAGGAGCCATCTGGTTATTCTTCCTATTATACATGGACGATTTAGAGGATAAAGCAATGCTTGATGATCGGTGTAGAAGAAAAAATCATTTGCCCCAATAGATTAACACTATATACCATTTCTAGGGATTTTCTTTCTATGGTGGTATAATTGATCTCTGCATCATTGAATTATCGACTGGCAAAGTAGAATGGGTAGTCTTTCTTATGCGGCAAAGCACACTCCCAATTGCATACTTGGAGCCATCAATATGAACATGAAAATTAATATCCCAATTGAGAGATATAAGGATGGGTGCTATGATTAGTGTTGGGATAAATGTGATCAAGGGCTTGCTGGTGCATGTATGCATTTAGGGGAGTCACATGTGTGTGTGTGTGTGTGTGTGTGTGTGTGTAGTAGAAGCACACCTAGTGCTATGACATAAGCGATTATGTAAGTGCAAAGGGCCCCACATGTTGTGGTGCCTATGATTGTGGAGTTCCTATGATTTAGGAGCTACCTCCATTGATGTAAGGGAGGTGCCATTGATTTAGGCCACCCTCTCTCCCATTCTATAAAAGAGGGACTTCCCTCTCACAATGAATAGAACACCCATTTGAATATCTCATGTGTTCTCACTCACCTCCATGATGAAGCTCTCCTCTCTCCCCAAGTTCCAACATTTGATATCAGAGCCTCCTTGAGTCTCTAGCCCATTGTAGCTTCAATATGCCACCTCATCATCTTCTTCTCCACCCTCCATCTTCTTCTTCATTTCTGCCCTGTTTCTCTCCAGATTTTGCTTAGCTCCATTATCCTCCATTAAGCGACCATTCCCAGAGCCCTCTGAGCTAAAGTTTCCTCTACTTGGGTGCACCTTTGACACCAAGCAATTAGAGAGAGATGCCCTCTATAGCCCATGCTGACACGATCTCTGCTCATCGAACTTTCAAGCAATTCCACCTACTGACCCAATATTTTGCCAATTCCTCTTAGGCACAGGTGAATGACACTATGAGCTTGTCGCTCATGAAATATGAACTCAAATACTTGCTAGGATAAGGAGAAACAAGCAAAAGACCAGTCAGAGAAGGTGCTACTGTCATGAGCAATGTCGTGCGTTTTTTTGGCAATCCTCTTTGCTAGAAGTAGTCCTTAATAAGAGCTTCCATTTGCCTTTGAAAGCACTCTCAAAGCTTTTCTCTTCAGCTTCAATTGCACCCTCCAATTTGAGCCACTCAATTTGGAGGTAACAGTGATATCTGCTTCTAAGATGAACCATTGAATATGGTTAAGTGCTAGAAAGTTTCATTATTATCTCAGTTATCTTTGGTCTTTTGGATGTTTGACCATTGGAAGTGATCTGAGGTATTTTTAGTCTTATCTTTGGAGCACTGTCTTGTAGTTTGACACTTTTGGTAAATGTTCATCATGCATTTATGATTTGAATATGCTTGAATGCTATGTTTTGAAGCAATAAACACTGTATTTCTTTATGCTAAGAGTTTGGGGTATCTAACTATCTCTCCAACCAATTATACTTGTGGAGAAAAAGACTTCTTTGTAAGGGAATAGACACTGCCACATTAGTGGTAAGACCTTCCCAATATGCCTTCATCATATTGTTCCTCTAAAATTGCAAAGGAAAGCATTCCAAAAGAAGCCTAGAATGAGAGTAAAGCCGTGTAATGATGAATATTTCATCAAGGTGAACACCAAGAAAAAGATATGTGCCTTCTATGGAGTACCCAATCATACTATGGAGTATTGCCACCTAAAAAGCTTTTCTCTATAGCTGCTCTCCAAGAGACAAGCCGAAGAAGAGGAGAGGAATGACTCCCAAGAGAATGAAGCATTTCATGTGAAGAAGAGCTGCATTAACAACAAAGAAAATCTTGCTGAAGGAAAGGCTCCATCAACAAATGAAGAATCAAACTTTGTGGTAGAAGACAATGACTATGCCTTTTCAGCACTTTGTCTTTAAAATTTTGTTTATCATCACTTGGTCAAATTTTGAGGTTCTTTGCTTGGAGTAGTACTCCAAAAAGAATGTTTTGTGTTTTGTCTTTTGTGAATCACCTCTGGTCACCATATGATGTAGGCCATGTGCTATGTGTTTGGTCTATCCCATTTTTGTAAACCTTGACCCTTGGACACCTTTGCTAGCATGAGATCCTAGCCATAGATATATCCTTGACCACCATGAGATGGCATGAGAAACTATGTGACTAGATGTATCCTTGACATAGCAAGAGGCAAACACTTGAGGGGGGGTATGTTGGGATAAATGTGATCAAGGGCTTGCTCTAAGGTGCATGTGTGCATCTAGGGGAGTCACATGTGTGTGTGTGTGTGTGTGTGTGTGTGTGTGTGTGTGTGTGTGTGTGTGTGTGTGTAGTAGAAGCACACCTAGTGCTATGAGGTGTCTAGACCATGACATAAGTGATGATGTAAGTGCAAAGGCCCCCACATGGGGTGGTGCCTATGATTGTGGAGTTCTTATGATTTAGGAGCTACCTCCATTGATGTAGGAGAGGTGCCATTGATTTAGGCCACCCTCTCTCCCATTCTATAAAAGAGGGACTTCCCTCTCACAATGAATAGAACACCCATTTGAATATCTCATATGTTCTCACTCACCTCCATGATGAAGCTCTCCTCTCTCCCCAAGTTCCAACAATTAGGCGCCACTTTAAAAGCTCAAAGGCTTGGTCACGCTCTTCTATTCATAAGAATTCCACCAATAATTTGTAAAGTGGTCAGGCTATCATGGCATACCGCAAGATAAATCTTTTATAGTAGCTAGCATGTCCCATATAGACCTGTACTCCTTTGGAATGTGGAGTAACTTTTCCCCTAGCAAAGTATTCCCAAGTAAGGGTTCATTTGCTATACATACTCCAAGTACACTAGGGGACCATTCAAGAGGAGGCAGCTCAAATTTTGGGGGAGCTGGCTTGTTAATATACAACTCGACGATCCTAGTTTGGACTCGTTCGAACTCATTGAAGTGGTCAGCCTTGGCTTTGTGATGTCCTTCAGATTTCTTATGGGATCTTCTGCTATTATTCAACTTTGGGAAGTTCGATCACCATTAGGGCATGGAGAATGGCTAAATCATTGTCAAAGACATGATCTTCAAATTGAGCATTTTCAGCCTCTATTTCAAGGTCCCAAGGAAAATCTGAGTCCTTGTATGGTGTCCACACCACATGGCCAATCATACAACAAATGAATGCCCCATCCTAAGAGCGAGGATCATTGCACAAATGAATCCACTGCCAAGGTTGTGGTGCCATATCTCCGTAGTTAGTGGGCATGATGAAAATAGTTACATCTTTAACATGCGCAACAACCCACCACGACCTCAACAATACCAACCGGCACCCATCCCAGTGTACAGGCAACCGGAACTTGCACAAGCACCCCCAGGTCCAAGGCTGAATCTTGTTCCCATATGGACACAAGTCCCGCAATTACTTAAGAATCCAAATCCATGACCATATCCAAGAGTGCCATATCCAGCTCCCCTGGAAATTCCAATACAATAACTTCAAGACAAGGAAGTGGATTTGCACTTCGAGTATGAAGCTGAGTACCCAGTGCACTATGTGGAAGGAGCAAAAGGTTTAATACCGGTCTATGGGAATCAAGTTCGGGCCAACACATATCGAGTGCCAATCAAGTGCTACGGTTGTGGAGAGAATCATCGTATTACAGAGTGCCCTCATCGTGGTAGCCCCACTACTTTCCAACCACTCTATAGAGATTGTGGCATAGGCCATGCCTGTATGGATTGTCCCATGAAAATAAGATCCCACAACAAAATGAGGCTAAGCTTGACATCCTAATTGGCATTATTGGAGTGGACCATCGAAGTCTAGGGCGAGCAAGCACAACTTGTGAATGTAATTACATGCCAGCAAAAAGAGGCCAGTAAGGGCCCTAATATTGCAATTCAATCAAGATGAGCTCTTCAAAAGAAATCACAAGTGACTCTCCCTCTGCCAAGCAATGAGCAGCCAAGCCCATCCACATCAGCTCCCGAGCCTTAAATAAAAGAAGCTCCATACCCGAATGCAGAAGTGGAGAAGGCTTGATTTCAGGCACTTCAACAATGGGTGCAAAAGGAACAAGCTAAATTTGAGGCTGATAATAAGCAAGCACAAGATTCAATCCCTGACTTGGCCACACCGAGTATTGACATTGTACTTGAGCCTCTGTTCTAGTAAAAAAATCCACAAAATAATGTACTGCCATGACAACTTGAAGGTGCCGCACTCTCTAGGCTCTGAAAGGAGTGTGGGGAACAAGACTCCACTGAATGTCATCGTACAATGAAAGTTGGATCTGGATCATGCCCCTCGAAAAACACCTGTGGGCCAATAAGAGATAACTAAGCCACTGAACCCCAGGTCATATAGAAAGGCATTCTCAGTTGCCCTGTGTTAATTCCCATTAGAACCCTCTTATTATGGAATTGTCCCAATCTCTGGGAGAGTTTCAAAAGATGGATTGAATTAGCAAATCCCCCTCCACCTATGGAAGACATAGAAGATATCCCTGTATGGATGGGTGAGAGAGATGACATATGCAACATCATTGTGCCTTTGATCCATAAAGCATATGATGAAGTCCAAGCCATAGTGGATGGTGGAGTAGGTGTGAATGTCCTATCCAAGGAGCTCTATGATGAATGGTGTCTCCCACCAATGCAAAAGGCTAATTTCAACATATGCCTTACTGATGATTCATGTGCAAAGCCCTTGGGAATGGTGAATGGCATGTCAACAAATGTCAAAGGTGTCTGATTTTCTCTTCAATTTACAATCTTGGATTTCCCCAAGAAATTCTATCAAACCTTGCTGGGACATCCTTGGTTGCATGAAGCATCAGTCCTCCATGATTGGGGAACTGATAGACTGACAATCCCAAATTATGACATCATAGTAAGAGTCAATGTGGGCACATGAGCAATAAAACCAATTGTGCCAAAGGCATTGGATGAAACCTCTTCAACGACGATCTCAAGCAAATCACCCCCTGGAACAACATGCCATAGTGGGAAATATACAAAGCAATGTCAATAATGGGATCCAAGCATTGGCAACCATTGACAACTGCCATTCACTAGATCCCATCTTCTAGCAAAATGATGCTAAGGTCATGTAGGTAAATCCTCCACTCACACATGAAGAACCAATCGATCTAGAGGTGCCATTCTTTATGGTGGATCTTGAATGGAATAAGAAACCTGAAGAAGCTATCCATTCCAATAAGGGCCTTGAAACAAAGGCTGAAATTTCTCAATTCGAAGACCATGTCCTTGACAATGACTTAGCCATTCTCCATGCCCTCATGGCGGTCGAACTTCCCAAAGTTGAATAATTGTAGAAGATCTTGCAAGAAAGCTGGAGGATATCATCACAAAGACAAGGCCAAACACTACAATGAGTTCAAATGAGTCTAAGCTAGGATCGTCAAGTTGCATCTTACCAAGCCAGCACCCGAAAATCTATGCCACCGCCTCTTGAATGGTCCCTTGATGGACTTGAAGGACTATGCACAACAAATGAACCCTTACTTGGGAATACTTTGCCAATGGAAAAGTTACCTCACAGTTCCCAACGTAAGAAGTTTCAAACGTGTAAGCCACATGTGCAAATGAAGCTTGATAATGAGACTTCAGAAAAAGAAATTCCACAAGAGCCTCAAGAATTGGATAATGATACTATGTCACCCAGTACCCATAGCACATGTCACTGGTCAGCAGACTAGTCCAACACCATGAGAGGCTGATCTTTGAGAAGTGCTGAAGTACTTCAAGAACTACACAAATGGGAGTGTCCCCATATCAATGCCAAGACCAGAAAGAGAGTCTAATGTATAAGAAATCGATAATATTGGATAGACTCCAATCTATGAGGGACCACTAGCCAAAGCTTGCAGAATAAACCTCGCCCTTGAAGGGGAGGAAGAAAAATTGGTATTCATTGGGAAACAGCTTACACATGAAGATGAAAGAAAGCTCAAAGCACTCTTAATGGAATACCAAGACTGCCTAGCATGGTCATACAAGGAAATGAAAGGTATTTCACCAGAAGTGGCAATACACATGATACCTATTAGGGAAGGTGCCCACCCTAAGGTATGTGGACCATATCGAACAAATCCAAAATATGGCACCATGGTCTATGATGAACTGGAAAAACTCTTAGATGCCAGATACGTTTATGAGATAGATCACACTGATTGGGTTTCACCCATCATCATCGTGCCTAAATGCAACAAGAAGCTAAGAATATGCGTTAACTTAAAGAATGTAAATGCCGCCACAATCAGGGATCACTATCAAAGTCAGGCTAGTTCAATACCATGTCAGGCTAATTTAATACCATTAGAGTCTGATATTCGAGAAGTGCTAGAGTACTTCAAGAACTACACAAGCAATAGTGTCCCCATAGCAATGCCAAGGCTAGTAAGAGAATCTAAAGTGCATAGAGAGACTCCAATCTATGAGGGACCAACCAAAACGCACACAATAAACCTTGCCCTTGAAGGTGAGGAGAGAAATTGGTATTCATTGGGAAACAACTTCAACAAGAAGATGAAACACAGCTCAAAGCACTCCTAATGTAATATCGAGACTGCCTCGCATGGTTATACAAGGAAATGAAAGGTATTTTTCCAGAAGTGATAGTACACATGATACCTACTATTAGGGAAGGTTCCCACCCTAAGGTATGTTGACCTTTTCGAACAAATCCAAAATATGGCACCATGGTCTATGATGAACTAGAAAAACTCTTAGATGCAGGATTTATCTATGAGATAGAGCACACTGATTGGGTTTCACCCATTGTCATCGTGCCTAAATGCACCAAGAAGCTAAGAATATGTGTTAACTTAAAGAATGTGAATGCCACCATGACAAGGGATCACTATCCCCTACCTTAATAGAAACAATGTTAGAAAAGGTGGCTCGATATATATATGTATGTATGTGTATATATATATATATATATAAAGAGAGAGAGAGAGAGAGAGAAAGAGAGAGAGAGCTTCTTGAATGGCTTTAGTGGTTATAACCAAGTGCAAATTGCTCTTCCTAACCAATCAAAAACAAAATTTGCTATAGAATGGGGTATATTTGCGTATAGATTCATGCCATTTGGCCTTTGTAATGCCCCAACCTCATTTGAGAGAGTCATGTTCACCGCTTTATAAGTCATTTCTAAATACATTTCTACAGTGTTCTTAGATGATTTGTGCATCCAATCAAACAAAAAAGACCACTTCAAATGTCTTAAAGTAGCTCTAATCAAATGTAGAGATTTTGGCATCTCCCTAAATCCAACAAAATGCCAGTTCATGGTCACCCACAAAGTTGTTTTGGGACACATCGTTTCTCAACATGGGATTGCAACTGACATGGACAAAATCAAAATTATCATGGAATTGCCTGATTTTGCAAATTCCAAAGGTGTATAGGTCTTTATGGGGCATGCCACCTATTATAGAAGATTTATCTTGTGGTATGCCATGATAGCCAAACCACTTTACAAATTATTAGTGGACTTCTTATGGATAGAAGAGTGCGACAAGCCTTTGAGCTTTTTAAATGGCACCTAATCACAACACCCATCCTTATATGTCCCAATTGGGATATTAATCTTCATGTTCATATTGATGGCTCCAAGTATGCAATTGGAAGTGTGCTTTGTCAACTCAGTGAACATAAGAAAGACTACCCATTCTACTTTGCCAGTCTTGACAACTCAATGATACAGAGATCAACTATACCACCACAAAAAGAGAAGCCCTAGCAATGGTGTATAGTGTTAAGAAATTTTAACACTATCTGTTGGCAAATGATTTTGTCTTCTACACCAACCATCAAGCATTGCTTTATCTTGTGAACCCCCTGTGTACAACAGGAAGAATAACCAGATGGCTCCTCTTGCTTCAAGAATTTAACTTCAAAATAGTGGTCCGAAAAGGTGCCCAACACTACATTGCCGATCACATGTCTCATGTCAAGTCGGGAGAAGAAGCCACTTGAGTACAAGATGACTTGCCAGATGCCACACTATTTTAGATAGATGTTGTTTCAGATTGGTGTGCAGATATCATTGGGTACTTAATGGCAGGAAGACCACCCCTTGAAATGAAAGCAGTGGATGCCAAAAAACTACTTTTAAAAGTTGCACCCTATCAACTCATTGGAGGACAACTATACAAGATGGGCAATGACCAGGATTTAAGAATATGTGTAATGCCTCATGAGATCATGCCAATCCTTAGTGAAGTCCATGAAGGCATTGCAGGGGGACACTTCCAAGGGGAAGCCACAGCAAGAAAAGTCCTCCTTGTAGGCTATTGGTGGCCAACACTTTGGGCACATGCCTATGAATATGTCAAAAGCTATGATGTATGCCAATAGTCTACTAAACCACAACATAAGGACTTCAATCCCCTAACAACAATTGTTGCACAAAAACCATTTGAAAAATGGGGGATTGATTTTGTGAGTCCCATCCATCCACCATCAATAGTAGCAAAGGGAACATAGTAACACTACATCATTGTGGGCACTGATTACTTTAGCAAATGGATTGAAGCTAAAGTAGTCAGAAAGGCAGATGCTAGAAGCACATCAAGATTCTTATATGAGAATGTGATCACCCGCCGATTCGGATGCCCCATTGAAATTGTGTTGCAAATAGAGGCATGCATTTTGTCAATGAGGTTATCCAAGAACTCTTGTTTGGCTTTATGTTAATCCATAGAAAAAGCACACCCTCTACTATCCCCAAGGGAATGGACAGGCATAATCCACCAACAAAATATTATGCATTATCCTCACCAAGGTAGTAGGACCATAGCATTCTGATTGGGTAGAGAAACGAAATGCAACCTTATGGGCATACCGAATGACACTCAAGGTCAGTACATGGAATACACCTTTTCAATTGGTGTATGGCCTTGAAGCTCTGGTACCACTCAAATTTGTAATAGCAGTACAGGAATGCATGGGAGATCATTCACATCTCAAAGAGAGACTCTATCAATTGGAGAAGCATACAGAGATTGGATTAGTCACCTACCATGCCATGACAACATAAAAACATAGAAGAAAGGCCTGGTTTCACAGAAATCTTAAAGCCAAAGACATCAAGGAAGGCGACCTAGTCTTGTTATACAATGCCAAAGTACACAAGGGAAAACTCAAGTATCTAGGTCAAGGACCCTATCGAGTATACCCTATTGAGTAAAAAAATGAATCCCATCCAAGATGTGCTGTTACAAACATTGGATGGGGTCCAATTCAACACAACCATAAATGGGAGCTGAGTGAAGCTTTACTACATCAACACACAAGCGATCCCTGACAAAAATGAAGATTTGGAAACTCCAAGTCTTCCTTAGTTAGTATTAAATTGTATCATGAGCACTCACTTGCATATATACGTCTTCTCACATATAAGTAGCATCAACCGATTTCGACCTAGAGCTTAGAAGTGATGCTTGAGTCCTAACTGCCCTATGAAATCCCAACAAATACAAAAAAAACATATAGTTAGTCCCTACCTAGTTACTAGGTCACATCCACTCACACGCTTTTGCTTAGACACAGTCGATTGAATGAATAATTGGGCTGCACACTTTCATTCCACATTCTTAAAGCATGTGTAAAAATAAGATCTCTCACAATACACACACAACTGTCATACCTACATGCCAACTAATCTAATGATAGATGGTACACCATATGAACATGGATGCATGTTCAAAAACAATGCCGCCACTAAAGAGGATGCAAAGAAACAATGCATCACCTCAGCCACCATGAGATCCCCTCCAGAGTTCGCAGCCATCTACCTCCTCTCAACCCCATGGAGACCACAGGAATTTATTGTTTAGAGCGATAGCTCTGATGAGGATTCTATGCATGACTTGGAAATACAAGAAGTATAAATGCCACCCTAGTCACCACTGGCTTATACAACCATTGGTGGGGCCCAGTCCTTCGAGCTTGTGTGGCCACCTACATCGACATATGCTCTTTCCAATGCAACATAAGCTTTCTTGAAGCAATTGGGTCTAGGTAGTTTGTATGAGAGCCTAAAATCCTTGGAAGATAGTCCTACAATGACCACGTACATCAGGGACTTTCTCCATTCTTACCACTCCAGCGATGCACATGTTGTACATCAGAGCCAACTCAACATTCTCCTCAATAGTACAATAGTTCAAAGGGGCTTATCCCTCCCAAATCAAGGTACAAAATGCCCTAAAAGACTTGTTGATGCTAAATTTCTTGAAATTCAACCTCTCCTCACCAAGGGCACCAAGTTCCATAGGGATGAGGTATTACTTCGCACCATCATTGACCCTCAACTCAAGGAAGCAACACAATTCCTATCCACAATCCTAGGGGTTAAGTGCGGCAAGAATCGATCCCTCCCACTCTGCACATTTATTTTGCTAGAGTAGGTAGCTAAAGCAAGACTAGATCTAGCACTTAGTCATCTTTTTCATAAAAAACATTTGATGGTTTAGCCAAAAAATTTGATGGTTCATTAGGCCAAAAATGTAAAATTCCACACTTATTGGCTGTAATCTCATCAATAAAGTGCTACATGAATGAGAAATGACTCTTCCCCAATCACCAAAACCTATTGAGGAATTGGCCATTCCCTTCTCACTAGCATGGGAGCTGTCACTGTTAGATATGCTCGATACCCCACCCTCTTGGTAACCAGCAATGGTCCAAGGTGCTCAAGTTGTAAGGCCCCCATATGAGGAGAAGCCATGTGTGAGCCCGGGACACTGGATGGATCCTGACTTGCATGTCAGATGAGGTCTATCAATGAGACTATTAATGGTAGAAATGTAATTGTGTGGGAGCCCCTTATTCTTACTGGGGCCTGGGGGCCAATTGGCCCTTAGCTGGGAGGTCCCTGGGGGGCCAACAGCCCCCCTCGTGGGGGTTTGGGGACGAGATCCCCCGAGGCGATGATATAGGAAATATTCCTTGAATATTCCATGGATGACTAGTCAGCTCCACCGACTAGGTTGACTGGTCAATTCCACTGACTACATTGATCTGACTATCGCCCTCATAGCTATAAAGAGGCGACCTCCCCAGTCCATTATATTAGATCAGTTCAGATCAGATCAAATCTTCCAGCTAGTAGCTCTTCACCTAGTATCTGTCCAGATCGCCATCTAAGCTCCAATGTGGGAGCACACGGGTGGACGGAGCCATCATCTGTACTACATCAATATTGAAGGAAAATTTTGTTCATCTCCAGTTTGCTGTGTACTCTCTATTCTTTGTTCAATTTTTGTTCTGCTACGTTGTGTAATTTAATAGGGTATCAGAGCCCATGCAGCTCTAAGGATCGAACAATAGAAGAGAGGTGAGAGCTTCAATAGCATACGAAGTGATGGCAATAGGGAGCAGCTCGAGTTCGGCAGCAGCTGCTGCACCAACAATCTAGACGTTGAGGATTCACCCACCAGCCTTTGACTAAAGGCAAGCTAGATGGTATGAACTACTCTATGGAAGTTTAAAATTACTGCTATTCTAGATTCATATGAGCTTCTGGAGACAGTACTAGGGATTTGACCTAGAACCACAAGGAACCCTCGACCAGCAAATCTAGGGAGTATGATACCTCCTAATGCCAACCTTCTACGAGCTTGGAAATGTAGAAATGCAAATGCTCCATGTGCCCTAGTTACAAGTACTACTGATAGTGTTTTGATTCAGCATACATCTAAGGCAACTATGGCCTGGAACATATTGAAGAGTCAGTATGAGATGCGAAATCAGACAAGGATCTAGAACCTGGAGAATCAGCTCACAGCTGAGAAGTTTAATGAAGGAGAGACAACTGAGGCATTCATAACCCGAATTAAAAAACTGCGTGACCAAATGGCTGGTGCTGGGATACAAAAGACTAGCGAAGAGCTAGCTCGGCGGTGTCTCCGAATATGTCTACCAAGGTTTGATGGACTGGTAACAACTCTTAACACTCAGGTGAGACCCCAACCATTGTCATTTGAGGAGTTATGTGCTATACTTATGAAGGAGGAGTTGAGGCCTAAAGCTCGAGATGGAGGTGGCAATGGGGATGCTGCATTCTCTACCACTGCGAAAGGCAAAGGTGGTTCCTCCACCAAAGGTGAGTCCTCTACTAGTGGTGACAAAAAGAAGAAGGGCAGCAAGAAGAAATTTCAAGGAGAATGCTTCTACTACAAGAAGAAGGGCCATGTGATTGCAGATTGCCAGGTCAAGAAAGCAGATGAAAAGAATAGTACCATGAAGAAGACAGATAAGGGGAAAGAGACAGCTAACATAGTGGAAGCAGAGTTGGATCTATTTCTGGCCATTGAGGAAGAGTGTTCCTCAGTTCAAGAAGCATCAACCACTGATTCATGGGTTTTGGATAGTGGTGCCTCCCGTCACATGACCTGCAAGAAGGGTCTATATTGTTCCATGTAGCCTCTACAAGAACCCATCACCATGACGGTTGGAAGTAACACAAAATGCCTTGTTGAGGGTACATGTATGTTTTAAGTTGTTTCTGTAAATGGAGATGTTAAGAAACTATCTAATGTGCTGTATGTTCCACAAATCAAGAGAAATTTGCTATCAATTGCTCCATAACTGACCTTGACCATGAGGTGAGGTTCAACAAGACAGGAGCAAAAACTTTGGATAGTGTTGGCAATCTTGTTGGCACAGGAGTAAGGATGAACAACCTGTATGAGCTAAGTGCTCTTACAGCCACCGCTGGAGTGGGCACAAGCATACTTTGGCACGAAAGATTTGACCACATCGGATTTGCAGTGCTGAAGGAGATGCAAAAGCAAGGTATGGTTGCCCACTTACCTACAGTATAGCAAAAATCAAAGAATCGTGTGAAGCTTGCATGATGGGCAAGCAATAGAGAAAGGCATTCCCACAAGAAAGCAAGAATAGAACAAACTCTCCTCTAGAGTTGGTGCATGTTGACTTGTGTGGTTAGATGCCTCCACAAGCCTTGGGGGGATCTTCCTATTTTTTATTGATTGTCGATGACTATAGTAGGAAGATGTGGGTGTACTTTCTTCGCGAAAAGGCTCAAGCTTTTGGTAAATTGAAAGAATGGCTACAGCTTGTTGAAAATGAAACAGGGAGAAAAGTGAAGAAAATCAAATCAGATGGTGGTGGTGAGTTTGTTTCTACAGAGTTTGGAGATTTTTGCAAGAGCAAAGGGATCAAGTGACAAATGACGACACCACATACGCCTCAGCAAAATTGGGTTATTGAATGCTGAATGCAGACCACCGTGGAGATGGTGAGGTGTATGTTGAAAGGTGCTAGACTGCCAAACCACTTTTGGAGTGAGGCTATTAATATTGCAGTTTACATCCTTAATCGCAGCTATACAAAGGCACTCAAAGGTAAAACACCACATGAGGCTTACAGCGGCAGTAAGAAGCCATCTGTCTCCCACTTCAGAATATTTGGGTGTGAATGCTATGCACATGTCCCAAACAAAGAGAGAAACAAGCTACAACCAAAAAGCACCAAATGTATCTTCTTAGGCTATTGTGATGAAAAGAAAGCTTATAAGTTGTATGACTAAGAGGTAAAGAAGATCATAGCAGGCTGCAATGTGGTGTTCAGGGAGCACCCACATGCAGTGGAGGCAGAGAAGAGCTCTTCCACTTTATCATCAAGTGAAGAGGTAATTCACTATGGACCTATCCTAGGAGCTATAAAGGAGGAAATATCAGATGATGAAGATAAGTCACCAACCTGTTGCTACACCACCGGAAGAGCCATTACCGCGATGGTTAAGGTAGCTCTACAACCATGATAACCAGATGCCTATGTCTATTGAGCAGCATGCAGATGGACCAAGGCAGTCTCAGAGAATCGAGGAGCAAAGGAGGGCTCCGATTGCCAAGAATGACCACTATTTGCATAGTACTATCAGTGGCTGCTCATAAAAAGTGGCCAGTTTATCAAATGGATGTTAAATCAGCATTCTTGAATGGTGACCTTGAGGAGGAGGTGTACGTGGCTTAGCCACCAGAGCTTGAGGCCCCCCATTCTGAGAACAAGGTATGTAAGCTCAAGAAGGCTTTGTACAGGCTGAAACAGGCCCCAAGAGCATGGTATGGATAGACAAATTTTTTCATAAATTAAACTTCAAAAGATGTGCCTCAGACGCTAACTTGTATGTGTACAGGAAAGGTGGAAAATCTGCTATTATTGTTCTATATGTGGATGATCTCCTTATTACAGGTGACTATGAAGACATGATCTAGCAAACAAGAAAGACGTTGAGCACTGAGTTTGAGATGACAGACTTAGGCTTGATGCACTACTGTTTGGGGATTGAAGTCTGGCAAGAGCCAGGCAAGATCTTCATCTGTTTGGGGATTGAAGTCTGGCAAGAGCCCGGCAAGATCTTCATCTCTTAGAAGAAATATGCAAGGGAGATCTTGAAGGCATTTGGTATGTCCGAGTGCAAGGAGATAGCTACACCTATAGAGGTAAATGCGAGGTTGTCTATGGAGGATGCCTCACCACTAGCAAACATCGGGAGGTATAGGAAGTTGGTTGGCAGTCTCATCTATTTGTGCAACACTAGACCGGACATCAATTTTTCTATCGGTGTTTTGAACAAGTTCTCCAATAAGCCCCGAGAGAATCATTGGAATGCAAGGATGTGAGTGCTCAGGTATGTGAAGGGCACTCTTGACTATGGCATCACCTATGATACGGGCATTTCCGTGGCTGGTCGTTGTGACTCAGATTGGGCTAGAGATGTTGATTCTATGAAATCAGTTTTCTAGATATTGTTTCTCTTTAGGTTCAAGTATCTTCTCTTGGATCAATGAGAAACAACCAACAGTGGCATTGTCTTCTACCGAGGATGAGTACAAGGCAACATGTTTTGCTACTTGTGAAGCTGTGCGGCTGAGGCAGATCTTATGGCACATGGGAGTGCAATAGGATGAGGCAACTATGCTAAGGTGCGACAATCAAAGTTGCATGGCCATTGCTAAAAATCTAGTGTTTCATGCGCACACAAAACATATAGAGATTCAGTATCACTATGTGCGTGATTTGATCAAGGATGGGACAGTGGAATTGGTCTACTTTCTAATAGAGCAAAATGGAGCAGATATCTTTACCAAGGCACTCGAGAAGGATCAGCTTCAAGGTCATCTTCAGAGACTCAACATTGGGCCAAGAAGGTAGTTCACCTATGGGTGGACATTCTGGGGGGTGTTAGATATGCTCAATGCCCCACCCTCTTGGTAACCACTAGTGGTCCAAGGTGCTCAAGTTGTAAGGCCCCCATATGAGGAGAATCCATGTGTGTGTTAGATATCAATGCTCCACTCTTGTGTAACTACGCGGGAACCAGCTAACTCTACTTATAAGCCCCCCATATGAGGAGAAGGCATTTGAGTAGCTCAGTTATCCGGTAGGTCTTGGTTTGGACACCAGATGGGGGCCATGTGTGGCCTGATGGCTGGACGGCTTCAGATAGAGTTGGCACACTGCCAACTAGGCTACATGCAAGTGCGGGAAGGCATCCCTTGATTGACCACACTGAGGGTAGACGGAGCATTTCCTGGGGTAGCCCACTCTCGAGTTACGGGGCTCGTTTGGAGCCTCAGATGATCCCGGATGGCTGTGGGCCAAACGGACACGATGGGTTGGTTGCTCTGTTTTGTGCACCGATTCTATCGTATGGTCAATGGCCTATTTCGGGACCGACCCCTAGTCGACCGTTTTGGGCGAAGTGGGTTGGCCACCCAATTGAGCCTAACCGACTACGACTGGTGAACTACGACTGGTGGCTATATAAGAGCAAGCCCGTGAAGCCCATTTCATCTCACTGGCTACAACAACCCTTATTCCTTAGCATTCAGCCTCCGTCTTCTACTGTTTCTAGCACCCCATCGAAGCTTCTTTCACAAGAGTGCACGGCTAGGAGGCAACGCCATCTATTGTATCAGTTTTACAGTAATCAAATTTTTTATTCTCCATACTATCTTGTTTTCTCTCTTGCGTACGAGATCCTGTTATCTGTTGAGCACAAACGTATTATTTTCTTACAGTGTGAGCCCGGGACACTAGTTAGATCCTGACTTGCATGTTAGATGAGGTCTATATGAGACCGTTGATGGTAGAAAGGTGATTGTGTGGGAGTCCCTGGGGGCCAGCTGGCCCCCCTAGTGGGGGTTCAGGGGTGGGAGCCCTCAAGGCAATGATATAGGGAATATTCGTTGAATATTCCATGGACGACTAGTTAGCTCCATCGACTAGGTTGACTAGTCAGTTCCATCGACTATGTTGATCTGACTACCCCCCTCATAGCTATAAAGAGGCAACCTCTCCAGTCCATTGTATCAGATCAGTTCAAATCAAATTAGATCAGATCTTCTAGCTAGTAGCTCTTCACCTAGTATCTGTCTAGATCGCCGTCTAAGCTCCACAGTGGGAGCGCAGGGGTGGACGGAGCCATCATCTGTACTACATCAATATTGAAGGATAATTTTTTTCATCTCCAGTTTGGAAATTTGTATACTACGATACCCCACGTAAGGTGGAGAAAGAAAAGGAAAAGGAATGTGGGCGCTCTTAAAGCGCATAACCTCGAGCCCCTAAAAAGGAGCCTATGGAACACCATGGGAAAAAGGACCCATTTATGAGAATTCACCACATCCCCTTCCCCAATGTCCACATGCGTTATTAGCCACCTTGTATTCTCCTGACCTTCCCACCCTTTGATCAGTTTCTGTTCTGCTATACCATGTAATTTAACAGTCACCACCTTCTCCTACTATCACATTGGCAAATGCAGATACCTTAGAAGAAATGCCTATTCTGGAGATAGGAATTGAGGAATTGCCCCACAAAATGCTACAGCTCAGTGCACAATTGCAACCAATATATCTCCAACAACAGCAGCAGTAGCCAGAGCCTGTTGAGGCTACATCTGTAGCAACACTACCCGTCAACATCATGCCAGTCAATGAGCCACAAGGAGAGCTAGTGCCTAGATCAGCAATAGCTCTCCTTGTGGTGACCGTTGGAACAACCACCAGCAAGTACTACAAAATCATCTCGATGGCTACATGGAAACCAATTGTATCAGTAGTATCGCTAATCCTCATCACCATCTGTCATTCTCCATCATTAAGCCAACCAAATCCTTCAAATGTCAGAACTATTCACTAGCTTGGCAGCATGCACGAGAATTGGAAAGACAGACTGTAGCAGCCATCGAAGACCAATTCCGTGGAATTGCCATAGAGGTCGAGGCACTTCGGGCACAAATAGATGAGAAAGAGGTTGAAGAAGTGCACATGAACCAAGCTCTCCAGGCTCAAGAGAAGGCAGTGTGGGATGTGAACTCCAACCTCCACCAAAGCCAAGTACAGTTGACAACAAGAGTACAAGCTACGGTAATCCTATAGACCACCTATGACTACTTGACCTCATCAACAGATGGAGGAACTACCACAAGCTCTACTCACTCTAATCCAAAAAAAAGAAGAGCTCAGGATCTCCAAGAAGATCTTGAAGACATGCAACAATATTTGGCAATATGCAGATTTAGCATTGAAGAGCTTACAAGGGACTTCGAATCTTAAAGGATCAACTTGCTACTGCTAAAGAGGCCAACACTTCTCAAGCACAAGTCTTGGACCAATGGTCTAATACCACTGAAGTCATTCCTCGACAAGCGCAGGTCACCTTGCAAATGAAAAAGCTTAAGGAGGCATATACATCCATCTACCATAAGGGAAAAATGGAAGAGATGCAATCCCAAAGATAGTCATCTCAAAGATTTAACTCCAATTGCTAGTGCAAAACAATGAGGCAATGGAAAACACCACCAATGAAGTCCCACTACAATGCACAACAATGGTGTACCAAGAGCTTGTGGCTGGTCTACAAGCAAAACATCACGTCTAAGCATGAGTGCTTATCCAATGGAAGCAACTCCAACTTACTTCTCTCCCACTCTCTTCACATGGTATAAGAGCTCGGCTCGTGGTAAGGAGCTCAAGAAAGCAAACCAAGTTCGTGGTGTCTTCGTAAGAGGATCAGTGTTGCTTTCCTTTTTCGAGTTTGGGAGCAAATCTCTGCAGGTAGCATAGCTAGAAAGTGCAAGAGTGCACTGTCTCACATTGGGATGCCCTTTATGGTGTGGCAAGAGGGCAGTATATGCTACGGGATAGGGCAAATCCCTAGGTGACATTATTTTTTTTATTAGAGGCCATTTCGGTGGCATAAGTTTTTTGCAGGCACTCAGAAAAGTGCCATGTTTTTGTTGTGCGACCATTGTTCCGCAGGTCGGTGAAAAGTTACCATAGAAATTGCATCGTATGCCTGTGCATAGAGATATTGGGAGTGATTGAATCATTCTTATTGCCTGTTGATGCAAAATTGTCACTAGAAGGTGACTGTGTGGTCAAATACCACTTTCGTCAGTTTTGCAGATTTGCCGTTGTGAGGTAGAAGTTGTGTTTTTTGTAGTGACAGAATATTTTTGCAGTGTTTTGTAATGGCGTCTAATGCTCTTTCACAGATAGTCACCGAAAAGCTTGACAAGAAAAACTTCCAAGCATGGAAGTTTAGAATGACGAATTTCCTTAAGGGAAAAGGCTATTGGGAGTTCATTACTGGAGTTGAACAAGAACCAGTTATTCCTAATGTTCCCAATCAACAGGAGTTGTAGGCATTTAAAGGCTTGCATGAGAGAGCCAGAAAAGTTATGTACTGGCTGTCTATCAGTATTTCAGATTCTATGATTGTGCATATTCAGGATGCAAGCACACCGAAGGAGGCGTGGGATACTTTAACATGATGTATACTACAAATACGCAAGCCAGGAAAATGTAGCTCAAGCAAGAGTTGCATAATGTGCAGAGAGAAAATATGAGCATCAATGACTACCACATGAAGGTGAAGAAGATTGCATATGCACTTGCTTCTATTAGGTCGCCAGTGGAAGATGATGATTTAGTTTCTGTGACCTTGATGATCTAGGAAAGGATTATGCACAATTCTGTACATCCATTGCCATCCGTGAGAATTTTCCTGATTTTGAGGAGTTGATTGCTCTTCTAATTTTTGAAGAGCAGAGAAATGGTGGTGCATCTTCTTCAGGAGGAACTTCAAAAGAAACTATCTTCTACTCAAATGCTGGAAGAGGTAGAGGTAGAGGTAGAGCAGGCCGATTTGGAGGCCGTGGTAGAAATCAGAATATGTAGCAAATTCAAGAAACTAGTCTTATGGAGGAGGACGTGGTAACTTTAGAGGCAGGGGGAGCCAAAGAGATCATGATGGATGGTAGAAAGGCCAAAATGCAAACAGCAATATTGAATGCTACTACTGTGGTAAAATGGGTCATATGGTTAAAGATTGCTATAAAAAGCAAAATGACATCATGACTGGAAAATTGCAGCAAGGCAATTAGGCATCCTCTAGTAGACAAGGTGATGACAAAAATAAGCATTTGTTTATGGTGCAGCCATTGGAATTAATCCTCTTATGTGTGGACTACTAAAGTTGCATCTATTGGAGGCTGTCATTATTTTGTCACTTTTATTGATGACTATAGCAGAAAAGTTTGGGTGTATTTTATGAAAAAGAAAAGTGAAGTGTTTGGGCATTTCAAAGCTTTTAAAGCTATGGTTGAGAAAGAAACAGGCCTGCAAATAAAATGCCTAAGGTCAGATGGAGGGGGAGAGTACCTCTTAAATGAGTTTGCAAGGTTCCTACAAGAGCATGGCATAAAGCAACAATATTCATGCAGTCATACCCCACAGCAAAATGGACTTGCAGAAAGGAAAAACAGGCATATTGGAGAGGTATCTCGTGCCACGCTCAATGAAAAAGACCTGCCAGATTATTATTGGGCTCAAGCAGTTGCTACAGTAGTCTACATAATGAACAGGACTCCCACTGTAGCAATACATAGCATGATGCTAGAGGAGAGGTATACTGGTAGGAAACCAGATATTTCTCATTTGAAAGTTTTTTGTTGCATTGCCTATGTTCATGTGCCAGATGAGTTGAGATCCAAGCTGGATCAAAAGCTGAGAAGTGCATCTTTATTGGTTATTCTCAACAGCAAAAAGGGTATAGATGCTATAACCCTTCTACTCGTAAGTTTACAGTAAGCAAAGATGTTGTTTTTTATGAGATGAGTAGCTGGTATAAACCAGTAAATGCGATTGATAATGTAGATGCACAAAATGGTAATGTTGCACACCATTCACAGTAGCAATCACAAAATATTAGTGGACTTGTAGTGTCCTCTAGTAGTGGTTCACATACTTTGCCATGGACAGGCAGATTCAGATCAGGAGAATCTCCTCAAAGCAATGCAAATAGTGGTATGCAAGTATCATTAAAAGGAAAAGAGAAAGTAGATCAGCCCATGTTTGATGTGAATGCAGGTCACTCTTATGTGGATGGTGAATCCAGTGGCTCAGAATAGAGCCTTGATGATGAGTTGGGTATTCCTTCTGTTGTCACACCTAGAGTAAGGAAGACAAGGGATGTTTTGAGAGCACCTGGTAGTGAGCCTATTTTGTGCAGGTCTACCAAAGCTAGGTATCCTGTGGATAGGCTGAAATATGATGGATTTACAGCCATTCACTATGCCTATATGGTCAAAGTGATACATGAACCAGGACCCACTTCTTTTGAGCAAGCCATGGGAAAAGAAAAATGGGAGAAAGCCATGGATGAAGAAATGGATGCCTTGGAAGTAAATGCTACATGGGAATTGGTGCCTTTGCCTAAAGACAAGAATGCAATTGGCTACAAGTGGGTTTTTAAGGTGAAGCACAATGCAAATGGTTCTGAGAATATATACGAGGCAAGATTAGTTGTCAAGGGGTATGCATAGACATATGGCATTAATTATGAAGAAACATTCAGTCTAGTTGCAAGGATGGAAACCGTAAGAGCAGTCATTGCTATGGCTACATCAAAGGGATGGTCTTTACATAAGATGGATGTAAAGAATGCTTTCTTGCATGGTGATTTTCAAAAAGAGGTCTATATGGAGCAGCCTACCAGGTTATGTTCATACTGTTCATCCTGAGTTTGTTTGCAGGCTCTTGTAGAGGCAGTATGGATTGGACATGCTGTCCAAATATGGGATGACAGGCTGTAAGCCTATTTCAGCTCCTTTGGAGCAGAATGTGAAGTTGAGCGTAGATGCAAGTGAGCTTCTAGAAGACCCTACTATGTACAGACACATAGTAGGAAGTTTGACTATTACCCCGCCTGATTTGAGCTATGCAATTGGGTTGGTAAGTCAGTTTATGCAGGCTCCAAGGAAACCGCATTTGGATGCGGTTAGACGCATACTGAGGTATGTGAAGTCCACATCGCAGTATGGACTATTTTATGAGACTGGGGTTTAGATACAGTTGCATGGATACACTGATGCTGATTGGGCTGGTAGTATTTCTGATAGACGATGTACAAGTGGATATGTGTTCTCTTTTGGGAGTGCTGCAGTCACTTGGAGCAGCAAGAAACAGCCTACAGTTGCCTTGTCGAGCAGAGAGGCTGAGTACAGGGGTGCAACAATGGCTGCATGTGAGGTAGCTTGGTTGCGTAAGCTACTTTATGATATGCATCACTCTACAAATGGGCCAGTTGTCATTTATTGTGACAACATGAGCAGTATACACTTAGCAAATAACCCAGTCTATCATGCTAGAACAAAGCACATTGAGGTGCATTATCACTATGTGTGAGAGAAGGTTCTAGTAGGTTTTATTGATCTAGTTTATGTCAGCACAGAGGATCAAGTAGCTGACATATTCACGAATTGGGCACAGAGAAGCTGCGCAAGTTCAAAGACCTGCTTGGTGTGCAGGAATTGGGATTGAGCTCGAGGGGGAGTGTTGAGATATCAAGCTCCACTCGTGATATGCGAGGGTGATCGTTGTGCATTTATGTCACCGACTTGTTAGCTGCAGATGCAGTTGGTACACTGCCCATGAATAATAGCTGGATGACAGCTCTCTTTATGTACTCTAGTTAGTGGCTCAGTTAGTACGCCACCTAGGTTAGCTGAGTTTGGTTTGAGACCCACATATAGGGTTCACCTATCCCTTTTGTACTTAGAGAGAGTTCTTTTGGCTTTCACAACTAAGAAGAGGAAAACTGTTTTCAGCCTCCACCTTTGTGTGTATTTCCCCATTGTGTATGTGAGAAAGCCACAAGTGAGACTCCTTACTTCTCTCCCACTCTCTTCACAACAACATCGTGTTGATGAGTTTGTATGTACAAAATATAATGCCCTCCTAGTTGCAAGATATATTATGATTGAAGAAAAAGAGGCATGAACAACACTTCGAGCAGAACAGAAAGAAGAAAGAAGCCAAAAGAGAATGTAAAGCATAGATATTTTTATATATGTAAATTTGATTTTGAGATAGAGATATCATTTTGGCTATTTTGGTTTTCTCAATGATGTATCTAGATTTTGTTGAATAGTTAGTTTTAATATTCTAATATTGACTATTAACATGAATTTCATTGTCTTTATGTTAAATAGTTTGTTAAGTATTTGCTTAGTTATTTTATTTTGATATTTCAATGGTGAATATTTTAGCTTAATTATTTTAGTTTAATATTTTAGTGGCGAATATGTTAACATGAACTTGATTGCTTAAATAGTTTGTTAAGTGTTGGATTAATTCTTTTATTTTAATCATTTAATTGACATGATAATTTTATTTTAATACTTTAATGTGGTGAATATTAACTTAAATTACTCCATATAAGAGAGCGTGTAAAGTATTGGCTTAATCGTTTTGTTTTAATATTTTAATGTCGTGAATATTAACTTAATTACATGTACACCGCCTCTCTATCTCTATCTAGATAACCCTTTTTTTTCATTGGTTATTCTATGCATATTGTCATAATCATTTTATCTTAATACTTTAATGGTGAATAATAACTTAATTATGCATGCACCATCTCTCTTACATCTCAATCTCAACAACACTTATTTTTTCATTGGTTATTCTATCCAAGTGGTTGTGTAAAAGTTTCTAGAAATATTGCACAAAAATTTTTGAAATACATGGTTAAAAACCATGGGACTTTGATATTCAAAAAATTTGGACTTGTATTTAGTCCAGTTCTTGAATTGGAATTACATGTGACCACCTCCACAACTCCTTCCCAACACTTCCAAAGATCAATTGCTATGATCCCCCCCTTGATCTGAGTAGGGGAAGATCAAAACAAGCTGATGAGATGAAACCCAACATAGAGACATCCTTCTGAAGTAAAGAAAAAAAAGAAAAAAAAAAGAAAAACACACATAGGGCACAATAACCAATAGTCACCCACAAAACGCATGACTGCAAGAGCAAATCAAATTACCCATACAGGGCCCAACCCAACTAAAACAAGCTTTGAACGGATTATAAGGCCCATGATCCATTTTCCATAGTTAGTCCTACAAAATCTTCACTTGGGGGAGCTTCATAAAAAGTGCATTAGAGTGCTTCATCTTCATTCCAAAAAGACTCTGTAGAATGGTCCAGTTGTCCGACGTAGTCTTAGCAACATCTAAATGATGGAAATAGTATGGTCTGAGTGCTTTATCACGAATACCAATCACTTTCTTGTTGTGCTATTTCCATAAGACGACTTTATCTGGCTTTTTATCCTTTGATTTCTTGTCTAAACCTAAGATACACCCCACAACTCTTTTTGCATGAGATGCAACCACATTGCCAACTGTCAAACTTGAGAGAAGAAGTGCAACCTCATATAAAAGAGCTTGGATCATTGTTTGCACCTCACCATGCCATCTCCTACTTTGATTGGGTGAGCCGCTTTACCGACGTGAAGATTGCCATGCAACCATGGCTACCTTAGGAGTACAGATAACCACCTCCACAACTCTTTCCCAACTCTCTAAGGCACCAAGGCCCTATACAAAATCAATTGCTAATCTCTTTATTAAATGGTTGAAATGGGCAAAAGAGTAAACAGCATCTTGATTTTTAAAGAGCAAATGGAATAGTTTTTTACACTGAGAAACCTATAACAATAGCTAAAGTTATATATCTATAGGTGAACAATGGTGCCACAGTTGTATGGGTTTTATTATGAAAGTGGTTGAAAGGGGGTGGGTAAGTAGCCTAATGATTTTTCAAAAACAATATGTTTTTAAGTCTAAGAACAATACAATATTAGATAGAGTCACATATCAATAGGTGAATATACAAAAGTATGTTTAACAATGTACAATCCAAACAAAAATCACCTTCATTCTTATTTTGGATGAGTGCAATAGTATGGTAGGCTTAGAAGGAGTCTAGTGATCCGAGCTATTGTTGGTTATCATTTGTATGGTTATGGAGAAACTCTTGTCAATGAGGGGATTATTTCAAATTTTCCATAACAAAATGTGATCCACTAGAATCTAGCTATCTTTGCATGCCCGAATGGAGTAACAAGGAGGCTCTACACTTATTTAGCAAAATGCAAACCAATTATTTGACAATGTTTGTTGGCCTACGTACAATCCCTTTTTTCTTATTCCAACATATCTTTTGTTCTTATGAAACTATTAATGTAAAATGCAAAATAAACACATCATGCTACATAAGATCAAATTAAATAATGTTTTGGATGTGTGGCAACCATGGAATCATGTTGTCAATCCATCCTACCACTTGTTACATCGTACTATTTTCTAACAAATGGGGTATAATATTTCCAACAAACACCTTGATCAATATGTACAACAAGTTCAAGAGCCTAAGGAATGTGAAACTAGTGTTTACATATGCCACAACAAGATATTGTACCTTGAATTGCACTAGTTGGTATGTGTTTCTAGAATAGGCATATAAGCTCTCCACAAATTTCTACTTTACATTTCATATAACATGGCCACTTCACTTTTCGCATACCTTACCTTAGTGTTACACTAAGAAACCACTAGAAAGGCCTCTTTAGTGACATGTGCCTATGCTGACATTAACTCTTGTTCTCAAGCATTCACCCTTCTCAAGCCAACACATGTTAAACAAATGAAAGGATTGCTCATAGCCTTTGTGTAGCTACGATTGAGAATGTAAACCGCCGTGTTACATGCTTCAGTCCAGAAAGTCTTTGGCAAATCTTTCCCTTTCATCATACTCCAACCCATTTTGTAGATGACGTGCATCTTGCGCTCTGCTACTCCATTTTGATGTGATGTATGTGATGGGGTTTCTGCCTCTTGATCCCATGACTTTTGCAGTAACTTTTGAATTCAATTGTTGTGAACTCTCCACCTCTGTTGTCTGATCTCAATTTCTTCACCTTCCTCCCGATTCTTTCTCGACCATTACATGTCATTCCTTGAACTTACTAAAAGCCTCGTCTTTAGTCTTCAAGAAGTATATCCATATCCTTCTACTGTAGTCGTCGATCAACATCATGAAGTAGTAGGAACCACCCAAAGCTTCCATCTCCATCTTTCCGCAGAGGTCCATGTGAACGAGCTCTAGAGGAGCCTTTGCCCTACTGGCCTCTTTAGGAAAGGGCTGCCGATGCTGCTTGCCCATCATGCAAGCTTCACATACATCGAGCAGATCTGTAATTTCTGATAAGTCTGCAATCATTCCACTTTTATGCATCTCCTTCAAAGAACTAAGGTTTAGATGACCAAACCTCTCATGCCACAGCTTAGTGTTCTTCACATCGGCTCGAGCATTGAAAGCTGAGAGTCCGTAGATGTTGTTGCACCGTGTACCTTTACCAACGACCTTCCCTTGAAGATCCAAAATCTGTGTGCCATTCTTATCGAATTGAACTTTGAGGTCCTGATCCGTGATCGCTGAAATGGACAACAAGTTCCTCTTGATATCTGGCACATAACTCCTTCCTCCATTCTCGTGGTTGAACGATTGACTTCAAAGCTTAAGCATAAGGATCATCGCTAGAAATGATACCTATCATATAAATTCTTTACAATAATCCATGCCACCAAAGGAGAGTCCCCTAACTAAATGTGCAAGATCACTTCATCCTAGGTTGTTTAATAATAATGGAGAATGCCTCAAAATCCTTATTCCCCCACTCTACATCTTCTTGAGGCTAGGCTTCTAGATATTTGACCATCAAATCCATTACGTTATTGGCCTTGACAACCGTGGCCATGTTGCGTGCCTAACTAAATTAGAGCTACCTTCCTTTTTGCAAAGGGCATTGTCTTTTAGATGTTCAAGTAGAGTGATTGAACGACTCCAATCAAGTGATAAAAGGGGCCAACCATTGCTTACGTAGATAGCAACCTTTATGCTATCCTTGTGTTAGCCAAGAACCCTTTAGATCTACCCAGATGGTGTTTTGTAATTTTGTCCTTGTAATTTTGTCTGTGTCACTGCCTAATTATATGCCACTACCCCTAATATATATATATGCCATTCCTCATCGCCCTAATAATTTTGCGGCTCGATCACATGTGGGCTCTAGGTAGATCTACTCTTGTGATTATTGAGTGATTTACTAACATTGCAGAAGGCCATGAGAGGTCCTGGAGGGAGGGAGGGAGGGAGGGAGTTACTAGGAAGGAGATGGAGGACAGAAATCAAAACGCATAGTATTTGCTGTAAACAGATATAGTTATAGTACAAAAGATTGCCTCGATTGTTCCCATCACGTCCAAGAGACTTACCTTTCTTCCAAATATCCGATGTACATAGCTAACTAGCAGGATAAAAGGTTTTATAGTAAATATAGTCTGAAAATCCATTGCAAGAGCACTGGACTATGCCACTCTGTTCCTGAAAGACTGGCTTGGCATAAGAACTAAGAACTGCTGTGATCATATTCTACTGTCATCATCTCATCCTCATATAATTGCACCTGCCATAACCATAGGTATCCTGTATGGCTGACAAAAACATTCGGATGTGCTCGTGACTGTCACTTGCATCCCGAATCATATGCGACTGATCCCCGTAGTTCAGGACCATTTAGCCTTGGGTTGTTCTCAAAGCTGAGAAGAAAAAGAACACAACACAGGCAATCAAATCAGTTACATCTTGCAAAAAGCACAGATTACTATCGAACACACCCTTTCTACTTGTGAACTTCAAGTTTCATGTTCCTACACAGCCCTCAATACCATAACTCTTTTTCCTTCATGATTTGGAAACTTATAATGCTGCTTTTGGTCCCATCGGTCATATTCAACCTCGAATGAGCATTAACATCGTCACCATCTCTCTCTCTCTCTCTCTCTCTCTCTCTCTCTCTCTGGTCCCTCTTTGTCCTCCCCTTAGTTCCAATTATTCTCAATTTCTAAGATTCGATATATTCTAGGCTAATGAATGGGCATTAACATCGTCACCATCTCTCTCTCTCTCTCTCCCTCTCTGGTCCCTCTTTGTCCTCCCCTTAGTTCCAATTATTCTCATTTCTAAGATTCGATATATTCTAGGCTAATGAATGGATACCAATTGAAAGATTCTGACCTCTTAAGTAAAACGTGCTCAAATGCTCCTGATGTTGGTATTGTTCCACAGAGATCATTGTTTGAGAGATCGCTGTAATGCAAAACAAGGTCAAACATGTTAGGACACTTGCAGTGTGTCTTGACCGAAGTGAATTCTGGATGGCTAATTTGATCTGGTCATTAACGGTCAGCAAGTACAACAGTTTCAACGATGATTCCACACATATTTCGTCTCTATCTTACAGGAGGGTTCAAAAAACCTCATGAATTACTAAGTAAGGTTTAGAACCTACACAACTTTGAGGCTGTGTATGCCAACAAGAGTCCGAGGGATCTGCCCTGTTAATTTGTTGCTGTTGAGCCGCCTGCACAGGAAGCAGAGAGAGCTTAAGCTAACTCGAAAAAAATAAACAGTACAAGAAGGGGAGATTAGTACTGCACAGTGAGAACAAAGGAGCAATACAAGAAGGCTTAGAGATCAATATAAACCTATTGACGTAATAAATCATCTGCAGATTTTCAACATATTGAACACACACAGAGAGAGAGAGAGAGAGAGGGTTGGGGGGGGGGGCATAATTTTAGCAGACCTACAATGAAATACCTTTACACCTTCAAAAGACAAGTTGAACAAATGCTCCATGGACTTTTAAACCTAGAAAAAACAACAGAAAAAATGTACTGCACACACTTACAGGAAGACCAGTGACTTTAAATTCCCTAGAGATCTAGGTATCGCCCCTGTTAAACTGTTGTTATATAGGTCCAAGCTCACAAGGTTCTTCAGCTTCCCCAACTCCTCCGGAATCTTTCCACTAATGCTGTTCTTGTATAGTTCTCTGTTGAGTTTGTAATTTTATCACAAGCAATTTCTAACTGTCAGATCAGAACTTAACCGTTAAAGTCAAGAAACAAAGACAGGTCACAGCATATACTTACAGGTATTGCAAATGTTGGAGGTCTCCAAGCATAGGGATAAGCTGTCCTGAGAGATTTGAATTGCCAAGATCTCTGCAGTATGGTTGAGATTTTTTATTAAATAGGTGAAGAAAACATCAATAGACAATAACTTCAAGGAAATTCTTTCAAAAGGGTGCCTATTTGCAAATTGCATGATTACAGACAATACTGCTGACTAAGGAAAGAGCCTGCTTCCACTTTCAAAAACATATTGCGTCCTCTTCATCTAATCAAGATCAAATACCCAAGGCTCAACCCACTCCCACGCCTACTTGGCATCTAATGGGGACTCCTACCATCTGCTCAGCTTCCTGTACCTCAGCTTAAAGGCCTGTCTTTCTAATCCAATCTTGAGGAACTCATTTCTAAAGAGGGAAATTATGTAACCTCAGATGTCCTCTTCATCTAATCAAGATCGAACACTCAAGGCCCAACCCGCTCCCACTCCTACTTGGCATCTGATGGGGACTCCTAATGTCTCCTCAGCTTCCTTTACCTCAGCTTAAAGGCCTGTCTTTCAGCCTTATACCTTATTTTCATGAAGCAGCCCTGCACGCATTGTATACTTCTGCATCCCATCTGTAATATGTGTACCACATAAAGGTGCCTCAATCTCTCTCTCTCTCTCTCTCTCTCTCTCTCTCTCTCTCTCTCTCTCTCACACACACACACACAACACACACACTCAGCTCTTTGCCCCCTCAGAGCCTCTCCACCCCATCTAGCCTCTTCCGTCCCCTACCAACCCTCTCCACACCCTCCAGCCCCCATCCACCCCTCACAGCCTCCCCTGCCAAGTCCGCCACCCCTCCCAGCCAATTCTCCCCCTCAGAGCCACTCTGCCCCCTAGCAGCTCCATCCTGCACACACACACACCTCTTTGCCCCCTCAGAGCCTCTCCACCCCATCTAGCCTCTTCCGTCCCCTACCAACCCTCTCCACACCCTCCAGCCCCATCTACCCCTCACAGCCTCTCCTGCCAAGTCTGCCACTCCTCCCAGCCAATTCTCCCCCTCACAGCCGCTCTGCCCCCTAGCAGCTCCATCCTGTTGCTATTCCCCTGCCCCCTTCCTGTTATTGCTGTGAAAGTGCCGCAAATTTGTGAACAAGAAAATGAGAGTAAAACAGCAAACTCGCATGCAGGGAAAGATGCAATGGAGGCGGAGAGATGCAACACCAAAATCAGGAGAGAAAGTCCCTCTGCTTCTGGGCACAAAACCTCAGAGAACAAGTGACGGCCTGCGACCTGGTCCGACATTGGGTCCATCTGGTCCAACCCATGCGGTCAGGTCTGGGCTGTGCTGACAGCATAGTGGCCTGAGGTGGCGACTGCCCCAGGTCCCTGAGGCCCCTGAATCTCCCTGAACTGAGCCACCTGCCCCGTACACGGCTGTACCAGTCCCCCCCAAGTCTATGCTGTAGCCAGGTACATCCAGGATCAGCCCTAGAACTGGCTGGATCCACCATGACACCCTCCTGTCCATACCATCTGCAGGCTTCTCTCTCCCCTTGGGCCCCATGCTTCGAGGAGACCTCCATGTGGTGGATCTAGTGAAGCGGGAGCCTGCAAAGGTGGCCGTTTCAAGCACTACAGTCCATACCGTCTGCAGGCTTCTCTCTCCTTCCCATGGCTTCGAGGAGACCTCCATGTAACCGGGTGGTTTTAGTGAAAAGCCCTTTCAAGCACCCTGCTTTAACAGCAGCACACTGCCAATAAAGCTCTCAATGTCAAAGTCCGCAAGATCCCCTGCACCTCCTCCGCTGTCACAGCTGCCACCACTTTTGTCACGTCCATCATGGGGGTATGGGGGTACAAGAGCATGGGATTTAGCCCCTCTTCTCAACCCCCTCCTCTCAGCCCCAGCCCCCCTCCTCCCCCCGGCCCGCCTCGACCTGTATTTCCCCTCTTTTTCTGCAATTTTTGCAGCCTTTTGCTGCAGTTCCCTACTTCTCTTTCTCTCTCCTCCTCTTTGATCCTCTCTTTCAATTGCTTCTCCACGTGGCATTGAGACAGGCAATAAGTCTCCTTGACGGTTGGAAGGGATCTCTTTGTCTAATACAACAAAGCGAAAAGAGGGGCACACAAGTGGAATTGTCACTTTTAGTAAAGTAACAAAAAATGGAGGCTAGACCAAGAGCGGACTTATTTATTGGGAGTGAGGTCTCCCCTTGCCCTTTTGTTCTTTGGACAGTATTGGATCATGACTTGTGATTCTCGATCCTTGCTAGTCCCAAGTGTAGCAAGTTCTTCCCTGTCCGGTAGCATACCTAGTTCACCCGCATCTATTTCTGTATCCTTGTTTGGGAGTACAGCACCATCAGCACATACAAGTGGGACTACCACTTCGCTAGCTCTGAGAACTATACGAGCTAGCCTTGTGTGGCATCATGAAGACGACTCCTACAAGGAGGGCAAAGGCAGATGCTGTAGTTGGCCATTTTTTAAATGTCGCAGATGTCATAATTACAGGGGAATGGGAAATTTTGATGCCGGAACGAAAAACATTTTGGGATGGGGGAACATGGAACAAAAACTCCACGTTATATGACACCATCAAATCGCATGGAAATATATCAAAACATGAAAACAGATCTAAGCTTTCCATTTCAGCTTTAAAATTTTCAAATTGAGAACTGAAATGTACATTGATGAAGATGTTTGCAATGGGCATGATTTGAGATGCATTATACTGGGTAGAGAGGAGGGGGACCAAGAGGAGTAACAGTAGGTTGGGAGGAGGGGGTTGAGAGACGGGTATGAGAAGAGGAGTGGGGTAAGTAGGGGCTGAGAACAAGGGGGAAGTAAGTGTGGGCTAAGAGACATTGAAAGGATTGCAAGGAAGTGAGGAAGGTTGGGGCAATAGGAGCATCAAGAAACAATGCCTGTTTGGCATTGTTTCAACAGTTTTAGTAGTTGGTGGGTGCCATGCAAGCGCAGAAGTCACCATGCATTCTCTAGAGTTTGTGGCCCGGTAAATATTATGAAAACGTTCTAAGCGTTTTGGATTCTTTCGAGGTGTTTTGAAAGGGGGAATGTGATTCCTTGGTACCTATGGCAGATGTACCCATGTTAAAAGCTCACAATTCTTACTTGAGTGATATGGTGAAGGAGATTGCACTCTTGGACCATCATACACTCGTCTCTCATGTGAGATCCTATGCACGGTAATTTTGGAGATGGAGAAATCTAACAAAGAGTAGGCTTTGAATCCCATCAAAGACATATGGATGATATGTTGAGTCACAATGATGGGAGATGGATGCAGTGACACTCGGAGCCGCTCTATTCAGGGCATCATTGCATACTCCAAGGGGGCCAGCTTTTTCGTTAAAGCTATTGACAATTTAGAGAAAGAAAAGCCAGCCTAGAGGTTGACTAGCATTCGGATCGAGGCCACTAATATAGGTGCAAACAATGTGTTTCTCATGGTGAGAACTCCAATAGGACAGCAAGGAAGATCCTTCAGGATAAGTACTCTCACAATACCTCCACTTCTTGGATGGCAATTGGGCTAAATAATCTGTTGGAAGACATTGCAATGTAAGTTGGATTGGGTGGAGCCTTTCATTGAGATGGGAAGTCACGATGTTACTTTCATCACACACCACCATTACATTTTGGCTATTTTAATGCAAGGTATCCCCAAAGGTCTCTTGAGTATATGCAACAACTGCTCTCAGATTTTGCTAATATGTGCGGGAGTTGCTTGAAAATCATTGTATTTCGCATAGCTCTTCTCCCTTTGCCTCCCTAGTGCTCCAAGTGAAAAAGAAGGATGGCTCATGCCACCTGTGCATTGGTTATAAGGATCTCAACAAGGCCACTATTAAAAAACAGGTTTCCAATTCCCTGGATTGATGAACTGTTGGATGAATCAAAGTATGCTCGCTTCTTCACAAAGATAGATTTGAGAGCGCCCCATCATCAAATCACGAAGAAAGAGGGTAATGAGCAAAAAATAGCTATCGGCCAAGCAAAAGAGATAGTGGAGTCCTAGGATTTTGGCATTGAGTATAGAAAGGTGAAAGAAAATGTGGTTGCAGGGCATCTCCTGATGTACCATATATATCATATGAGAGAGGGCTTCTTTGTGGGTGTGCCCGCCCTGTGTGATGATAGACCAAAAGGCGGATGGACTTCTAGGGCCACATCATGAGCAACAACATCATGTAAACTCCAGCCTCTTCCATTCTCTTCATTCAAGCTATAACTCCTTGTAAAGACTAAAGTATTTCATTTTAGTCCCTCCCAAACGAGCAATTTTGGTCTCTCATCATTATATGGTCCAAGATTTATGTTTTGGGTCACGACTATGTTTGCAGATGTGTGTATCTTCATAAAACTTGACTATACCCAAACCCATTGCCTTACTTCATTGCCCTTAATCCATTTGCTAAGCCTTCTTTGCAAAAAATGCACCGACACTTCTCTTATACCCAAACCCATTGCCTTACTTCATTGCCCTTTATCCATTTGCTAAGCCTTCTTTGCAAAAAATGCACCGACACTTCTCTTAAGGTTATTTAATGATTTGGGTATTTCTAATCACCCCTTGAGATGATTTATTTATTTGCCATGGCCCATTCTTCTAGTATTTCTTTCCTAGATTGGCAATGGTCTCTCCTTCCCATTTTTACTTTTGCCACTAGACTACATAGAACTTGGCTTTCCCTTTTTCTAGATGTAATAATTGATGCCTACACAATCACTTACCTTTCTCTAAGGCTTCATTCCTTTCCTCCTATTCATTTCTCTGTTCCCAACATTCATTTGTGACTTCCTATTACTTATATCACGATCTTACGTGATCCGCCATCTTTTCCCACGTGACTATACTACAATCTATTTTGTTTTCTTGAGTTAGGCTGTTTTTCCCACCCGTATTCTCTTTCTAAGGCTAGCTTTTCATCTATTGTAACGATTGTTGTCTCCACAATAAATTGCCTTTCCCTAAGGCTCCATTCCTTCCTCCTCCTCTTCCTTTGTCTATCCAAATATTCATCCATGACTTGCTATTTCTTGCATCACGATTTACATGATGATCCACCTTTTCCCAATTGGCTATACACTTACCCACGTTTTTTGCATCACTTTTCCCTAAAAGGCCCTTGTTTTTTGCAGTAGGCTATTTTTTTCCCCTTACTCTCTCCTCTACTTTAGCTTATTCCACGTCCCTGCTTGAGCTTTTCACGTCACCTCTTGTCCTGATGCTTTTTTGGGACGACGCTTTTCATGAGGGTCTATACCTATGGGAGTTACAACTTACTTTATTTCCCTGCAGCATGCTTGGTGTCAAGTATGTGAAAATGGAAACCGACACATACTTTGACCGTCACAAAGGTTTAAATAAGACTTTAGGCTACTCTTCTTTATCTTCTCGATCTTATGATTCCTGGTTGGTCTTGGGGTATTTTGCAGAGACAGATGTCGTCTGTATCTCTCTATACAACACACACACACACATATTTAGAGATGTAAGCATCATCTTTTCTTTTCAGCTTAGCTGCAGCCTTTTCCCCAAAAAATGCAACTTGGAAGAGAAGTTCAACAAGCACTCTCTCTCTCTCTCTCTCTCTCTCTCTCTCTCTCTCTCTCGGTCGGGATGCATAAATAGAGAAGTCCAGTAACTATCAAATATGAAATAAATGGAAGGAAAAAGGCAAATATGGCAGGCAGAAATTACGTACACTCTTGTTACGTGATTATCCTGGTCACAAGTGACATGAAACCAGGTACAAGGGTTGACAAGAGTCGGATCCCAGCTCTGTAAAACGGCAGAAGGGTCTACTAAGCTCCTCCTGAAAGCATAAAGTATGTCCCCTGCGCAATCACGAACGCAAAAATAGCATAAGAAGAGTCCGCCATTTACTCTTCGTTCGTGCAACCAACGCATCACTTTGAACGAGCAGCCCAACTGTTATTACGGCCCCAATCGCGTAACGGGGGCGCCAGATTACACTGAGGTATCAAGCTTCAGGCTAAGATACGAAAGCACAAGTTCAAACATGTCCCATTAGAAATCGATTTTCCGCGCAAGTAGAAGGCCGGACCCCAAAATGCCGTGGGAACCCAGTAGGCCTATTATCTCAGAACCCAAAGAGCGAGGGCAGCACAAACCTTCTGAGTTGCAAGCGGCAAGGGGAAGAAATGCAAACGCGAGGAAGAGGAGAGATGGAAAGGCCATGGCCTGAGGGAAATGTGTGAAGGAGGAGCAGAGGCAGGGGTAGGGAGGGAAGAAGAGCTGTGGAATTCAGAAGAAGAAGAAGATGATGAAAACGGTCAAAAGACGGAAGTGTGACTTATATAATTGCAGAGGCTCACCACTTTCAATGGCCAGCCCACTCCATTCAACATTTGGATATCCATCATGTTTCCATCACCCACCTACATCCCACCTCCCCCCGCCCTCACACTCCACTCACATGTCAACCAACTAGAGTACACTCTTACCACTCCCTTGTTTACATTTGCCTTCCCTACTTTTTGCTCTCATGCTCACTTTCCCGGAGATTCCGAAAAAAATGGTGGGTTCGTTTGGCGTCCAAGGTGTTGCATGACCCCCACCCAATAGTTTGCCTCTGATTCTATTTCATTCGCATCTCGGCCATGTCTGCCTCTCTGTATATGGCCCAAATGGCCACGTCACGCTCCTGCCACCTCCCATTGTAGGGTGGTCGGGCGAGTGCCGCATCTAGCACCCGTGGAAACAAGCCCTTAGAAGCACCATGAACTTTGGTGTGACAATTTGCATGTTGTCACTACAAAGTCTCTCTCTCTCTCTCTCTCTCTCTCTCTCTCTCTCTCTCTCTCTCTCTCTCTCTCTCTCTCTCTCTTTCTCTCTCTCTTCAACCCAAGCATTCTCTCTTTCTAAATGCCGACTCGTCAAAGTGCCATGTTGCTAGCACCACATCAAATGATAAGGCACCTTGTTTAAAAAAGAATAAAAAATGATAACTTTGTTGCACTATAAGCATGGCATTTATAAATTCATGTCACTCTTTCTCTTAAGGCATAAAGTAATTGCCTTTAGCCTTATTATTTCGCAAAAGCTTACTCTCTTTCACTTTCTCTCAAAAGCAAAAGTATTTACTATAAGTTCATTTGAGTTCTTAGTGTATGATCTAAAACAATTCCATTTTCTATAATTGATCAATCATAATGAGCATACACCCAAATTGATGGACATATAAAATATTTGACTCACTTATCTAGGCTACAGCTTGTCTTGAACGAACACCAATATGCTTTCTTTTGTTTAACCCTCGCACTATAGACAATAGAATGCCTAATTACACTCATGAGAAGCAACCTAGCCATACTAAGGTGAGTTTACAACCCTTTGGACTGAGGATAAGATATACATGGAGCTTATTCCATAAGCTTACAATTCAATGGAGCATACCTCGACCAATTGATTTATTTATAAGCTGATGTAAGGGGCTTCCAATGCATACATTCAATGACTCCATCTTCTTTGGCTAGCCTCACCCCCTTTCTTTCTCTCTCTCTCTTCTTCTTCTTCTCCTTCTTCTCTCTCTCTCTCTCTTTTCTTCTTCTTCTCTCTGGGCATCTTGTTCCTTTCTTATCACACACATCTTCACTAAGGCCTTCCTATGGGTAGGCCAAAAAAAAGCGAGCAGTGATAATTGCCGGAGGGAGGGAGGGAGGGAGGGAGCGAGGGAGGGAGGGGGGGAGAGGGGGGCGGAGAGAGAGAGAGACAGACACACACACACACACAGAGGGAGGGAGGGAGGGGGAGAGAGAGAGAGAGAGAGAGAGAGAGAAAGACACACACACACACACACACATTTATTTATAGTGAAAACACACACACCGCACACACATTTTTTTAAAGTGAAAACACACGCACGCATGCACGTGCACACACGCACAAACACGTGCATGCAAGGGGAGAGAGAGAGAGAGAGAGAGAGAGAGAGAGGAGAGAGAGAGGTGGGGCGGAGGACTCGAGGTCTCTGCCTCTCTTGCTATCTGTGATCAGGGGGCAGCATGCTCTAGTTGGAAGAACTCTGTGATCACTCTCTAAGATGGGTCAAATAAGGCCTCCCACCCCTCTGTGTGTGTGTGTGTGAGAGAGAGAGAGAGATGTATTGACATTTTCTGAAGGCCTCGGGGGCATATGAGACAAAGTACAATCACAAAAAGTAACCCATATATGCCACTGTTGGCTAAAGCAAAGGGCTCGCTAAGGCCCTTTGCAGAGTACTACGCACTAAGTTAAAACAAATGCAACAATAAGCTAGTATTCAAGATAAAAATACGTAGCCTGGTGCCTAGGTGGCTCTCCTATGTGATGCAAATATATCTCGTATCCGTGTCTACCAAGTCGTCTCTCTCGGAGGTGGGCACTTTGTATCCGACGAGCCATTCGATGGTGACCCCTCTTGTTGAGTAATCTCCCCTAAAATATGGCTATGATTGGCTGGTCCTCCATCATGCTTTGGTCTGTCTCTACATCTCTTGCTACATCTCTCCACATTGTCGTCTCTCGTCTCGCTAACCAAGTTAGGCCCTTTGCAAAGTACTATGCACTAAGCTAAAGCAAATGCAACAATAAGCTAGTACTCAAACTCAAGATCGAAATGCATAGCCCGGTGCCAAGGTGGCTCTCCTATGTGCTACAAAAATATCTCATATTTGTGTCTACTAGGTCGAGTCTCTTGGAGATGTGTGTGTGTGTGTGTGTGTGTATGTGTGTGTGTGTGTGAGAGAGAGAGAGACGGGGGGGGGGGGAGGGAGGAAGATGGGGAGACAAGGGAGGCAAGGAGAGGCACTCCTACTACCGCAGGCATAAAAGATCCAGATATTTCAAACTCTTCTTCATCAGTCATGGCCTTCAGTTGCTCTTCCACAGGAGCTAGAGCTGCTAACTCCTCCTTCAACAAAAGATTTTTAGATAATAGTTTATTGTGTTCCTCAATCAAACTACCCATTTCCATGTTTACTGATGAATCTGCACAAACCATTTCCTTAGTGACTCTTTAGTCTGTTGTTTTTCCACCGGTTTGGTTTTCAATTTCTGTACAACCTACTCTAACTCAAGTTTCTCTACATCATGTTTTTGTACTAACAATTTTTGCTCTTCCACTTTGTAGTGTGTATCTTGCCTTAGGCATTGATTTTGCTCAATCAAGGTATCATTGTCCTCCTTCAACTATTGCCATTTCTTATAAACTTTTTACATGCCTCTATATTGCTCTCTCTATTGCATCTAGATCTCGACAATAATGAGATTGCCACATCAGCATCTAAAAATGTGACTTGGTCTTCCTCTTCCTCTTTTGGACTTTGCTCCTCATTATTTACATCTTCTTGTGGCGGTGGTGATTTTTGTGCAGGACTATCTGGTTTCAGTGGATCTGTCTGGATATCCTCCACTAGTGGCACTCCCTTCTATGGTTCGAGTATGTTACCAACTTGGTTGTCCTATGCTGATTGCTTTGGTATTTTATCCTCAGCCTCCATCTTTATTGGCTCCCTTACTGCTAGCTCATCTTAGTTGCAAGGTTTTCTATTCGTAACTTTGCACCTAATTTTCAAATTTGGCTTCTTGGCAAAATTTGATCCACCTTGTTGTTGTGCAACCTCCTCCTTGATCCGACATTGATCCGACACTAGCTTGATCAGACATCCGAACCTCATTATGATGTTATTGTCTTTGAACTTTCCAATGTGTTTTGCATCTAGCTTAAATGGCCCCACAAAATCCAAACCCCATTTTTGAAATGGCTCAAGTGGCAAATTTGGGTTCAATGGCAATCTATTTGCATCCGATGTTGTCCATCCATTTGACAGTACCAGTATTTCTTTGCAGATTTTGTTGGGCTTGTTGCAATACAGCATGCTATGCGTGTTCTAGAACACAACGTCGATGTCTCTAATCTATTCCCCTTTTGTACAATGCTCTTAATGGTTTGCATTTGAGAGCCAGCCTACACCATTGATCCTTTGTGAAACTTTCAAGAAACACACATCCATCAGGAAGTGCAACATTTTGTTATACCAATTTGTTCTATGAATGGTTTCTACCTAGAACAAAGATGTCATCAAGAATTCCTTCTCTTAGATGTTCTCCTGACTCCAATCCGTTGAGATAATCTTCAATGAGATGTTGTCTCCCTAGTGTATGCACTATCCTATAATTAAATTCCTATAGGAGGAGGATCCATGTTGCTATCCTTCATGATGGTTGTGGCTTATTGACTAGATACAATAATGCCTAGTGGCCAACATGAAAGACCACTACATTGCCCAAAAGATAATGTCTAAATTTTTACAAAGCATATACCATGCCCAAGCCTTCCCTCTCAGTTGACTAAATAATTCCACTCAGCTAAGGATAAGGTATGGATGGCATAGCAAATTGGCTAGAACCACCCCTTTTGCAAGGTTTGCATTAGGACTATACTGATGGCAATGTCCGATGCATCCACAAAAACATGAAAATCCCGGCTCCAGTCTGGTGGGACAAGGATAAGTGCTACCACCAGCATTGTCTTCAATAGTTGGAATGCTTTCTTCTGCTCCTATCTCCAAATAAATTGTTCATTTTTCTGAACTAATCTAGTCAATGGTTGACACACATTGGAAAGGTACCTAAGAGATTTGTTGTGCCATTCCACTTGCCCAATGAATTGCATAATCTCTTTGGCATTGCTTGGCTCTTTGCCTCCTAGATTATAGCAACCTTTCTTGGATCAATAGCCTTTCTTTTTGCCAAAATGATATATCCAAGTAGAACGCTACATTGGACTACAAAAGCACATTTCATCAGGTTTAGGCTCAATCGAGACTCTCTACATTTTCTAAAACATAGCCGAAGCTGTTCAATGTGCTCGTCTTTTTTGCCAAACAAGCTGAAATCATCCAAAACACTCTCATGAAGGTTGTGAGGTGTGGTGCAAAAATCTTTTGCATCCAGTACTAAAATGTGGGTGGAGCATTTTTTAATCCAAAATGCATTACATTGCTTGTACCCCCCCCCTTTTGTCACAAATGCCATTTAATATTTCTCTTCCTCGGCCGTTTAAATATGATTATACCCACTAAATCCATCTAGAAAGCTATACACTTCATGGCTAGCTATGGCATCTAACATGGTATCACAAAAAGGTAGATGGAATGGATTGGTGATAGTGGGTACATTCAACTTCCTGTAGTCTACACAAACCCGAAGTTTGCCATTTTTCTTGGGGACTATGCCTGTTGGGGAAAGCCATGTCACTTTATCCATAGGGTATATAAAACCAACTCTAATCAATTTATCTATTTCTTCTTTTACCAACTTTGCATACTTAATACCTCTAATGCAGCACTAGACTTGTATCCTTCTTCAAAATTTATGCAGTAAACACATAGACTCAGATCCAATTCCCTTCATGTGGGTGTACTTCCAAGCAAAAATATTTTTAAATTCCATCAACAACTATATCAATTCTATTTTGAAATTCCCTTCCACATGCACACTGAGTTTTACTGTATGTGGCTTTTCTGCCGTGGCCCAAATTCAATTCTTCCAACTCGTCTTCTTGTAATCTGGTTGTTTTCTTCAACTGCTCCTCATAGGCATCTATTGCTTTGTGAATAACATCCTCACCCCAATGTTGTTGGATAGAGTCTTCTTTGAAATGTTCTTTGAGTTCTGCATCGACTTGCTCTTTGCCGAATATTTTTTGAACTTCCATTGGTTTTTCCATCTTGACTTGATAGGCTATTGCCACTTTGATCGCATATCGGTGAGCAATTTGACCCACATCAGCCTCAAACAATGGCAAATGGATGGATTTTGATTCAAAAATTATTGTCATCATCATCCATCTCTGATAGCATATTGACACACTGCGCAATCAATGGTCTGTTTTCTTTTTCCAATACCACCTTCGGGACCATGTCTAGTTAGAGTTTCTTTTTCCCTTTTTGGATGGTGATCTTAGAGGCACCCCAATCTTGTTTCACCTTGGATGTTTTAATCCCTCTTCCTTGTAATCTTCCTCTGTTAGAATGATTTCCTCTTGGATGCTGATGCTGATGCTGCTATGGATGCTGATGTTGCTGATTTTGATGCTGATGATGACTTCTCTAAGATGCTCTGCCTCTGCCTTTATGTCTGTTTTAAGCTGTGAATGCTTGATCATTTGGATGACCTTTCCATGCTTGAATGGCCTGAATCCTAAGTTCTTAGAACACTAACTGTAACTCTTCTAATGTTGGAATTTGCCATTGAATGGCAATACTCTGGACTAGATTCTGGTATCCCTCTCCTAGTCCATTCAGGATGACGTGGACCATCTTTGTGGATGACTTGACTAGATTCTCGTATCCCTCTCCTAGTCCATTCATAGTCTCTCTTGCAATGTTGTGAGTTGATTGTTGTAATCCTTGATCCTGGGTGACCAGTTTCATTACTATTGCGAAAACTTTGGTTGATCTGGTTTCTCAGTGTGAGAATCCTGGATGTGTTCTTATACTCTAAAGAGCTACGAACGTATGCCATACTTCTTTTGATGTCTTTAATGTGTTGAGCTATCCAAGCATGGCATCTTGCACATTTTGTTTGATCAAATGATATGCATATTTGTCTTTCTTGTCTAATTCTACCTATGCTTGGACAATGGCAGGATCTACTGTAGATGTGGACAGTAGATGTGGACACTATTGGTGCCAATGTAGAACCTTATGCTTGTGTTGCAGCAATGGCAGGAGCTAGTACTGGTTCACTTGTGGTCGAGGTGTAGACCCATCGACATACTCCTATTTGTCTCGAAGTACAAGAATGGACTCCATTCGGTATTTCCATCTGTCATAATTTGAGTTATCCAACTTAGCATATGCCTCCAAATTGAAGTTTCTAGTGGTAGACATGGTGTAAGATAGTACTCAAAGTGATTGTAAAAAACACTATTTGAATCTATTGCAATATGAACTATCAGTGAAGATAGAACTGCAATATATATATCAATCTATTACAAGAATGATGCCAGGAATAGCCAAGAAGCTTTACAAGCATCACTATGTTGATGTGGAAGCTTGGTGCACGTGCAAGGAGCAATTGTGCCTGCCAAGGGGTTGTGTGCCATGTAAGGCACTGTGATGTGGCAGATGACATAGTAGTTTGATTGGTCAAACCTGATGTGGTAGAATGATGTGGAGCTACTGACACGGTAGATGAGCGCTTCCAGGCGTGGTGACATGGCAACTATTTCTTTAGGGATGATGTGGCAAAAAGCTAGTGCATGGCATGAGCCTCTACATTGACGCATCTGACCAGCACCTAAAAGGAACAAAAGAAAAATGAATTATTTGCTACTTTTCATTGCTTGATGGTTAGTCTAGATCCAGATCAAAGTAAATTAGTTCATCCATAGAGGAGAGAACTCCAAAGTACCCAATCGAAGCCATGCCTGAAAATTCCCAAATAGTTTCTATTTGGAGTTAGTATCTATGCTCACATGCGGTTTCACATCATCACATGTCCTAAAACCCAATCTTCCATAGTTCAATGGGCAGAATTTAGAGCTTTTAAAGCCATTGGCGAATTGTGTAGTGGGCAGATTGTGCATCATTTGTTTTCCACACTCACATGCCAACATTGTAAAGCCTTTATTGGCTATTTTTTGGCATTTTTGCACATCATTTGTATGTTGATTGAGACTATACCGGAAAAACCCCTGGGAGTGGAGATTTTGGTAGTCACCAAATCAAAAGGACCAGTTTGAACAAATATGGAGAGAGGAGAGGAAAGGAGTGGAGATGAGGACAAAGGCATAGCTAGAGAGCATACCACAAATGACCAACTATACACTAGATTTAGTTGAAAATAAAGAATATATGCAAACCCCTTTAGGGCTAGGGTTAGGGTTAGGGTTTCTAACCCTTTCCTTTATAGCACTCTATGTGTTACTGCTATTCACATATGATAACACATGATGTTGAGATAAATCCTCAACACCTTCCCTCAAAATCAACATCATGAAGTAGGCCTTCCTTCAAGATGATGATTATGGGGAATCGAAGAAGGACTGAGCATCACATTCCATCACACCCCTTCAATAGGAATGTCCTTCCTCTACATCAAACCAAGAGCTTGTCGGTGCTTCTTGAAAAGCTCTTTCCCAAGTGCTTTGTAAAGATATCCGCAACATTCTCTTTGCTGTCACAATGTTGCAATGTGATGTCACCAAGTAACACTCTTTCTCTGATGAAGTGCTCTCTGACATCGATGTGCTTTATCCTAGAGTGACATACTAGAGTCTTGTCTAATGCTTGAGCCGATTGATTATCACAGTATATTGTTGTTGGGTTTGTCTCATCAAAGTAATTTGTTTTAGACAATAGTCTTCCAAGCCATATAGCCTCACATGCACTTTTTGCAAGTGCCCTATATTTTGCTTCAGTTGAAGACAAAGAAACAGTTGGCTATATGTTTGACAACCATGACATAGCAACTTGACCAAGGAAAATTTCATATCCTTGTATAGATCTACTGGTTTCATGATCTCCTACATAGTCACACTATCACAGAATCCATGCAACATTGGATGACTTCCTCTGTATTCAATTCCAAACTATCTTGTACCTCTGATGTATCTCAAGACTCTTTTGGCTGCATTCCAATGAGACTATTTTGGATTTGCCATAAGCTGTCCAAGTGAACTAACTGCATAACAAATATGTAGCCTTGTGATAGTTAGATATATAACTCCAAATCAATGATACCTAAGCCTCCCAGTGCCTATGGCATGATCATCGTCTGCCAAGCGACCCGAGTACTTATTCTGCATGCCGTTTGAACTTGCCCATAGAAAGTTCCGAGCCAACCATCGGAGCTGCCCAATGCACCCTCTTTGAAAACACCAATAGGAGGTGATATACTAGGTCGTGGCAAGGACCTGGTCAATAAGGCATGACCTGCTAGGGAGAGTTTGGCCAAGCTCCAGTAGTAGAGAAGCTTGTGCGGTACACTCTCAAGGACTGGGGCGATCTGCTGCTGTTGTAAGACCACAAAAGAGGGCTCTTTCTGATTCACCACCCAGCCTCGATTCCTAGAGTGCTCCCTCACAAATTCGTATGTGAACTCTGTCCCACTGAGCTCTCTCCTCTATTCCTTTTGTGGAGCCTCTATCTAGAAACCTCCCTTGAACCCAGTGCTTGCCACTTGGAGTCCACCTAAGTCCCACATGTCCATAAAGGACCTTAGTACCTTTCTGCTCTTTAGGCCTTAACATTATTACACTCCCCATTCTTGACTAGGAGAGTTCCTAGTCCCCGACCTTCTAGACTCCCATCAACCAAGCACTATCGAGCCCTCTGGTTTCCCACTTCACCATAACCACACTAGAGTATTCTTGGATTATGGCTAATGTAACATTCCCTTCCCCTTAAAAATGGTTTATGTCCTCGAAAACAAAATTGGGAAACCTCCTCTGGAGATTGCTTACCCTTTCCCATGTTGAACTCTCCATATCTATCTTTCCACTTAACCAAACACTCTTGGCATATAGTATGTCATGTTCTTTTTGCTTGTTTATCTAAAATTCTTTCTGGTTCATGTGGTAAAGATGTAGGTTCAATGAGTTCAACTAGGACTTCATTTCCAATGAGATTATCATCATCTCCTAATTTTCTTTTTAGCCTACTGACATGAAAAATTGGATGTACTCTACATCCCTCAGGTAAGGCTAATTTGTAAGCAAGTTCTCCAATCCTCTTAAGTATTTGAATGGTCTACAATACCTAGGAGACAACTTCGGACATTTACCTATCTTTAGAGATTCTGAAGATTCAAGTACCTTAAGGTAGACTTTCTCATTTACTTCAAACTCCAACTTTCTACGGTGGGGGTTTGCATAACTTCGTGCTCTATCCTAAGCTCTTCTTATGCTATCTTTAGCTAACTTAACCATTTAATTCATATCCTCAAGAAAGTCTTTGGCCGCTTCAACCTTCTCTTTTTCGAGTCCCACTATCATTGGGGCTCTTGGTTGAAATCCATACATCATCATTAATGGACTAAAACCTGTAGCTAAATGTTTGGCACTGTTATATGCAAATTCTAATATGGGCAGATACTGTTCCCAATTAGTTTGCTGTTTACGTATATATGCTTGAAGCATATCCTCAATGATCTGATTGACCCTTTGAATTTGACCATCACTCTGAGGATGATCCACGGTGCTCATATTCAATGAAGTTTCTAATCTCTTAAACACAGCCCTCCAAAAATGGCTGTTAAATTTGCTATCCCAGTCACTAACAATACTGGCTGGTAGCCCATGCAATCTACATATATGCTCCACAAATAACCTGGCTAATTCTAGAGTTTTAACATCCTCATTAACAGGAATGAAATGAGCCATCTTGGTCAACCGATCCACAATTACCCACACTGAGTTGTGGCCCCTCTGTGTCCTAGGTAATCCCACAATGATATCCATGGAGATGCTTTCCCATTGCCAAATGGAATCGCCAATGGTTGTAGGAGACCTCCTACCTTAAGGCGTTCAACCTTATTAACCTAGAATTTGTGGCACTTCAATACATAATCTTGGACATCCTTACCTATTCCAGGCCAAAAGATTTGTCTTTTCAGAAGCACGTATGTCTTCTAAATTCCCAGGTGTCTAGCACTCCAGCACTCGGACTATCATGACATTCAAAAAGGATTTGGCGCCTAATGCCATTATTATCTAGGACATATGCTCTACCCTTGTAGAGCAGGTAGCCATCTTCAATAGTATATTTTTTCCACTTGAGTCCTCTATCACCAACCTATGGTGTGTCGCCATTTCCATGCGTCTCCTCAGTGAAAGCCCCTCGATTAGTTGGATCCCTATTTCTAATTGCTTTCCATATTTCAGAGAAGTGAGGATCAAACTCACATTTCCCCTTTAAGGACTCTAGGAAATCATTCTGAAATTGAATAAAACTCAATTCATTAACAATTGGCATTCGGCTAAGAGAGTCTGCTACCACATTTAACTTCCCTTTCCTATATGTCAATTGTATATCAAACTCTTACATTAACTTAGCCCATCTAGATTTTCTACCTTTAAGCTCTAGCTAAGCTCTGGCTGATTACAAATCCACTTAATGCTCTCCTGATCAAAGATGATCTCAAATTTTATACCATATAAGTAGTGCCTCCACTTTTTTAAAGCATAGACTATAGCATATAGTTCCTTCTCATATGCCGAGTAATTTCGTTGGGCATAATCTAATTTTTTGCTTTCAAAAGCCACTCATCAACCTTTTTGTATAAGTACCACCCCAACAGCAAAATCACTGGCATTAATCTCAACCACGAATGGTTCATTGGGATCCACTACTTTTAACACAGGAGCTACTGCTATAGCTACTTTTAATTTTTCAAAACTTCTCTTTTGAGGTTCATCCCATATGAAGGTGCTTTCCTTCCCCTTAAGCTGGTCCGTCCATCAGAACAACAATCCTAGCGTAATCTTGGATGAATCTCCCATAGACTCTTGATGACAAACCTAAGAATATCTGTAATTCTTCTAGATTTGTAGGATGTGGCCATTTTAATATGGCCCTTACTTTGTCAAGATCCATACGAACCCCTCCTTGGGAGATTATATGTCCCAAGTATTTCACTTCTTTTGCAAAGAATTCACATTTGGATTCTTTAGCAAAGAGTGAATTATCTCTAAGCAGCTGGAATACTTTTTGCAATTGTTCCAAATGCTTTTTCTTGGTTTTACTATAAATGAGCATATCGTCTAAAAATACTACAGCAAATTTCCTTAGATATGGCCTTAAGACACTGTTCATAAGTGTCATGAAAGTTACTGGAGCATTTGTTAATCCAAATGGCATTACTTTAAATCGATAATGCCCATACCTAGTATGAAATGATGTCTTAGGGACGTCCTCTTCCATAGTTTGTACTTGGTGATATCTTAATCTTAAATAAATTTTAGAAAAATATTTTGCCCCTTGCAATTGATCAAAGAGCTCATCAATGCGAGGCATAGGATACTTATTTTTTATGGTGATTTTATTTAGTGCTCGGTAATCTATGCATAAACGCATAGTACCATCCTTTTTTACCAGTAAAACTAGTGCAAACCAAGGTGAGCTACTTGGTTGGATTTGGCCCTTCCTAAGATATTCCGTTAGTTGTCTTTCGACCTCACATTCCTCCGTTTGACTAAGCCGATATGGGGGTTTACAAACAGGGGTAGATCTAGGAATTAAATCTATTTTATAATCTACTTCTCTCTCAGGAGGTAAAACATCAAGTAAATCAGACGGAAAAACATCTTTAAATTCAAACATAAAATCATTGAAAAAAAAATTATACTTTTTAACATTATAAAAAACAATTCTGATGCAGAAGATATAAAATCACCAATAAAAGTAAGTTCACAGAGATATACCTCGCATTCTTCTTGGTGTAGTAGTCATTCCAATTCCATCGAACAAATAAAAGGAGAGTTGGGCACACCATGTTCTCCTTGAATCTGGAAGACTCTACCCTCTTTTTCAAATATAATGGAGTTATTAAGATAACTCTGCTATAAGCTATGCCCAAGACTATACAACTATTCTCGACTAAGCACTACATCTGTTTGGTCGAGATGCATGATTTGGAAATCCAAGGCATCCTGATAACCTTGAATATCCACCTCTACACCATGTATCACAGTGTCCCAAACTTTTTTATCACTGCCCTTTGCCAAAGAGACCACATATTTATGGGCACTGGGACTCTCAGGCAATTTTAATTTCTTAACTAACGAGTAATTCAAGAAATTATGTGTTGTACTATCATCGACCATCACTCTTACTCTTTGCCCCATAATTTTTCCATGCATCCTCATTAAATCATGAGGACCAAAGGTGGTTTGTCACATTGCCGATGATAGACAGCACAAGTGGGTGCTATCCTCATGATAGACCTCTACCTCAGTGTACTTTTCAGTATCATTAAGCGGCAACACTTGCACCGCATGCACTTGTTTTTGTGGAGGTCTATTTGGGGCTTTAGCTCCTGCTTGTTTATTTTTAGGGCAGTTCCAAGCAACATGGTCTTTACCCAAACATTTATATAAGAGCAAACCACTTTCAATTTTTAAAAAATATTCTTGGTCTACTCGGGACATTTTCTTGCCTGGCCCTTTCATAATCCTCTTTCTTCAAGAGAGGATGATTTTGTGTTTGAGGTTTCTTAGGTGGTGCATGAGGAACCTCCTTCTTAAAGTGCCCTTTCCTTTTCAAATTGGGAAATTTGTTGAACTTTGGAACAAAACCTGTTTTTTCTAAAGTTCCAACTTTGAATTTCCCTGTCATATCATCGTATATTTGGGCATACTTAATGGCTTCCTCAAAGGTTTTAGGAGAATTTCTTTTCACCTCGTACATTGCATACTACTCTGGCTCCTCAGACTCCTGGATGTTTGCAAAACCTTTCATTAATTTGGGCATCCGCTACCCCAAATATCTCAGTCCCTGATCTCCTCTCCTACCCGACCATCTTGACTACTCTCATCTCTTCCTATTTAAACCCCCTCTACTAAGCATACCCCCTCACATGCGTGCACAGTTTAAAACGACTCCTCTCTTCTTCCTCCCCCTTCTAAATCATTTCGGTCCTTTTTTCCACTCGGTCTTCCTTCTTAAAAAACTAAGTCTTATTATAAGTTTCTCCCCCCTTCTATAAACGTACTACCCTCCCCAAACACTATTTATTTAAGACCCCTTTCTCCTCCTCCCCTCTCGTCTCTATTGCCCTTTTGTTTCCCCGTCTTGGTGATCCTTTTTCATGTTTCTTTTAACGTTAATAAAACCTTGATTCTTTAATAAAATATTTCACACCATTTTTTGCCCCCGCCCCCTCTTCTTTTTTCTTTTTTTGCCAAAAATTTTTCACTATTGGTTCTTATTTTCCTAATTTATCCCTACTACACCTAATTTTCCCTCATTTGCTGCCCCCCTTCTTTTTTTCTATATATATATATTTTCCACTTCTTTCCCCCTTTATCTTTCTTCAAATGTCTTTCTCCCTTTTTATATATATAGAATAAATAGGTATATATATATAAATTCCCCCGCCCCCCCTTTTTTCTCTATACTTATATTTTTTCTCCCCCCTCTCTATACTTTTTTATGTTCTTCCCCCCCTTCTTTATTTAGTCATCTTCCCTCCCCCATCCCTATATACATATTTTCATCTAAACTCTCTCCTATCTTCCCTCCCCCCTACTCACTTATATATTCCCTTTAACAAACCTACCTTAAATATTTTTTATATTCTCTCCATTATTTTTTAATATTTCCCTCAAATTTGCCATTGAGAAAGGCTCCCCTCTATAATCACTTACTATACCTCCTTAATCTATCTTTTATTTCCACACTTTTTTTCATTCTATCCATAAGGATCTTTTCACCCTACTCCCATAAACACCCACTTTTTCCTCACAACTCTACACTATGCTAGTCAAGTTTGTGGTTAAGCTTCTATTTTATTGTGACCCGGATAACAAGGGTGTCTTCCCAATCAAAGTTAAGCTGGTTCTTACCATGTTTTCTTATTGGATGGTGATAGATATGCAGATTCTCCTCTTTAATAAAAGAGATGCTTGTCAGGACTTCACCGGCTTTATTTTTTTTGCTAAAGCATTATTGGCACTCCTTGTCAAATAAAATTTATACAATTTTGTAGGTGTTTTACACTCACGCAAGCACTTCCTTTATTCAATAATGTTCTCTTTCTACCCTTTCCTTGACTCCTTTGTCTTTTAACTATGCAAAAGGGGTTATTGTCTTGTCTACCACACACGTCTGTTTGCCCTGCAACTCTGGACGATTGCCCATAGGACACTTTAGTCATCAAGGCTTTTTAGCCTTTTGACTCCTTTCATTAAATTGGTTTTTTTTTAAATGTTGTACACTAAATTCTTGTTTTTAATTCATTTTTTGTCTTTGCAGAAATACTCTTGGGATACTACACTTTATCCCAAGTCACTCAACACTCCTCTCCCCACTCCCTCTCCCGTAGCTCAAGTGGTACTCTCATGTTTCCAAAACCTTGAGTTCTTTTTATTCATTAGCACACATGATCTTGAGGCTCTTGCAAAGAACACTCCTTTGCTCATTAGAACTCTTTCCCTTAATGATTGGATCAAGCTTCTCAAATTCTCACAAAGTGAAAGCGATGGCACCCTCACCAGACTTGAAAAAGTTGCCTAAAAACTAGCCACCACTATCAATCTCAGTGACACAAAGGCTTTAAATGATTACCATACCATCCTCTCTGGCCTTGCCAATGACATTCTTGTCCTCAACAATACAGTCCCCCTCCCCATCCCTGCCAGGTTAGCTCCTACTAATTCTAGTTTTCACAACTTTATAAACATTGACCTCCTATCCCCTAAAGACAAGGCTTCCTTTGAAACACTCTCTCAGTCCCTCTCTCAACCACCAAAGCCCCTCGACACTAGAGAGCTTAAAAATTTTGCTTCATGTGTTCCCCTTCTTCCTCTTAGACACATAGAAATGAAGGTTCCAGTTGTTGATCACAAAATATGGAGTCTGGATAACCTTAGCTCTCTCGCACCCTTTTCCATTCCCTCACTTGCCTTCATTTGTAACCTTTCTTCAAAGAGGTGGAGCAATGCAAGCAGATGCCTACCAGGGACGTCAACATCTAAATTCAAATGACTTTTTTAACTCCCACTTCCTCCTAAACTCTATTGACCATTCTAAATGTGGTTTCACCAAGGAGGTCTTCTTTCGTTCAAAAGGTGCCACTCGCAATGATGCTGACTGTTCAACCAAAGATGATAACTATTATGTCAAGAACTGTTGGAACATCTTCAAGCATTACATAAAGTGCACCTGTCTTATAAAGAAAACAAACTTGTCCTGCAAATCCTCTATCCTCTTGATTGACCATGTGGTCTGGTATATACTCAACCATCTGGATCTCTTTTTCCCTATTGGTTCCTTACAAGCAAAATTATTTTCCACCTTAAACTGGATGGCGCAATTTCCCAAAGAGGTAATATTCTCCCTTGTCACATTTTACCACTTCAAGATCCTACTCCTTGAAATGGAAAAATCCTTGTCTCCCTCTGTCGACTTCTCACTCCCCTCTTCTTTTCTCAACCTCATAGGTCCCTCCCTCGCTCTCAGCATTCTTTCCCTTTTCTCTACTGCCAAACTCACTCCTCCTTTACCCAAAAGAAGGCATAGTTCCCCCCCAAAATATACCCCCGAATTTCAAAAATTTACCCCTTCTACCCCTCTCAGCAACCCTTCTTTCACCTCTCATGTCAAAGATTCCCAACCGGAGTCCTCTGTCACTTCTACTCCTAAAAGAAAAGCACCTGATAATGATGATACTTCGAACTACTCCATCAATTGGGATAAACACTGATAATCTCCAACGTGTTTTTACAAAGTGCTCCATCTAATGATTCTAAGGTATGTTCCATAAAATTACTCAATAATGGTTTATTTCGCTTTCAATCTATTCCAAAGAAGAAAAGTTCAAATTACTTTCATGTTCTTTATGCTAATAAAATTTTAACTAAAATCCCCCCCTAAATCTCTTTTTAGAGATACATTGTTGCTACAGTTTAACACTAATTCTGACACTCTCCACACTTTCGACTCTTTCGCTTTCAGCTGGAATTATACTCCACCCCTTAGATCTTTACTTTACCAACCAAAACTCACCTTCCTAGCAAAATCCTTTAGCTCCACTTGTCAATGCAATTCACTTAAGAGGTTTAAACCCTTTCTTAAAATTTTTGATCATCAATTACATGTTCGCACTTTGGAACCCAACTTTTTTCATCATCCCTTTCTTTGATCTCATATCCTTTTTGGCCTCAATCACATTCCCATTACCCCCTTAGATCCTCATGTAACGCTTCAAGCACTTACTATTGTATTTCAATAAATTTGCCTCTATCTCTTAATCTGGATCATATAACCTACAAAGCTTGTCTCTCGCATATATATATACACACACACACACACACACATAAATAATACATATATGTATATGTATATGTGTGTGTGTGTGTGTGTGTCTCTCTCTCTCTCTCTATATATATATATATATATATATATATATATATATAGAGAGAGAGAGAGAGAGAGAGAGAGAGAAAGAGAGATGTATATGCAGATATATAATGTGTATATGTATTACATATACAGATTCTTCTTCTCACACACACAAGCACAGAGTCATGACAAGAGAAATCACTAATCCGTGATTAGTGGATATTATAACATTATTATATATTATACACCAATGGTGTAACATTTATTTATATTTATGATGGACATTGATCGAATTGTTATGGCGATGGATCATCTTAGTAGATAGGACTAGTCGAGCTAGAGCCATTGCTTTAGACGGCATCAAATTTTTTTTGGAAAAGATTCCTCTTTCACTTCCCCAATCTAAAAACCCAACAATCCATTTTGGAAAACAAAATTCTTCTTGATGAAATAAACTGGCTTTCTAACCATGTGTTTATCACTGGCTTGGACAAAGCATCCCAAACTCCCATTGTAAATATTTAGTTCAAAAACTTACCCTTGATAGAATTAATGCACCCAAATTTGTACCCCAAACTACTTCACCTTCTAATATACTAGTATCCATTGCAAACGTGCTTGACTCCCTTAAGATTCCCTACAATTCCAACAACCTTCTTTATCTCATGTGCACTTATAAAGCACACAAACACAGCTTTCATTGGCTCACTAATGCTCAAGACCATCTTCTCTCATCTCACTGACCTTATTTCTTTAGGACTAAAGGAGGTTAAAAATGTCATCTCCATCCATGGAGATAAACTCCATGCTACCTACAAAACATTCCTCAATGTAAACACCAATTTACTATGGGGTATAGATTCAAACTTATAATTCCTTATTAATCTACCCCATGAAATCCACTCTCTACACTGTTGACATTACAAACTATTATGAAGCCATTCCTCACCATCGCTCTTTTAGTCTTATGGCGTCCCTATCATATTTCTGTAAACTTGCTACCAAACTAGGTTTTAAAGGATTCTTCCAAAAAAATGGTTGTTTATGTCTCACAAAATCAACCAAAGTCAAAACCTTTTACACCTTTAGTACATTTCTTAGCTACAACCACTTCTTGCTTGACTTTTGTGTCATTAAGGTTGGCCCACATTGTTGGATCCAATCTAAAGGCATTCCCATGAGTTTCTCATGCTCACTGCTTTGGTGCCACCTCTATCTTACTTCTTTCGAATTCAAATTTGTCAAAAAACTTGTAGGTCTTGGTCATCCCCATTTCCTCTCTCACTTTCTCCATACCTTCCAATATGTCGATGACATCCTCTTCATAAATAATCCCTACATCACCAAGTTTCTTGACCCCTCCACACCACTCCATGACGATGACCCCTTTACAATCTATCCACTACACATTATCTCCCTAAAATGTAGTATTTCCTCCTCTTTTGTTGACTCTAATCAAAATCTCATCAGCCTCGCTACTACCACCTTTCTTTACACACACATTACCCTTTCACCTCCTTTCCTAGGAGAATTCTTTACCACTTTTGTTTGGAAGAAAAAACTTCTCAAATTTCCCACTGTCTCCCTCATCAGTTGTCATAGCAATCGACCTTCTCCTCCTCGTATAAAGTATGCTTAACCTTCATCCTTCCCATTCTCTATTCTTGCTCTGACAGTTTTGAAGCTTTCCTCCACATATCCACTCTCATAGACATTTGCAAAGACAATGGCTTCCAACCAAATAGAATCAAAAATATTATCCATAATTACATTTCTTCCAATACCTCCCCTCAACTAAAACTTGATTTATTTACACTTCTATCTCTTAGGTAGATAGTAGGTCATCACCTAGTGTGATGACCTACTTTCTCACCTAGTGTGATGTACCCTATTGGGGCAAAGGCGGGTACACACACACACACACACACTTCCTACCCCTTACTCCCTTTGTTTGAACCCTGGCTCCTTTTGTCTTCCCACCTTAAAACACCCCCCCCCTCCCTCCCCTTCACACCTACTTCCTGTAAATTATCCCAATTTCTATTTATTTCCCTTTTTCCTAACTTTTTTTCTCACTAATTAAATATTTTTTATTAATATCTCCTTCCTTGTGTTTTTAAATTTTTAAATTTTCTAAAATTTCTATTAATCATCCCCTCTCATTTACTTTTCTTGTTCCCATCCTTTTTACTTTTATGCCCCCCCCCCACATATATATAGAGTTAGCTGTTGTGCACTTCAGTCTCTCTCCCCTTGATCCCCTACATGGTATCACAGACAATGGTGCTGTATCCTTTGAAGAGAGAGTGAAAAGCCCTCGATACCATGAAGGCACAAGCCCTTCCATTGAGGCATCTTTGAAAACCTTCTAGCTATTCATGTATTTTGGTTTGTCATCTTTGTTTTTCTTCAAAAATCTTGGCATTCTATTGCTTGGCACTTGAGCTATCTTATTTCAAAGTTTCATGTATTTTGTGAGAAAAATAGAGAAAGGGAAGTTTCTGAGAGAGTTTGAGGGTTTGAAGAAAGTTTCATTATTATTTGCTCATTATCATCTAGTTCAACAATGGACTTGTGTGCTGTTCTTGTGAAAAAGACATAGAAATAGAGAAAGGGAAGTTTCTAAGAGAGTTTCAGGGTCATGAAGAGAGTTTCATAATTGTTTATTTAGTATCATCTAGTTTTAACGAGCTTGTGTCTTTGGAAGCTCCATTGAAGCTTATATATTTGTGTTCTTCTATGCAACTCTCAAAGTCTTCTTTACATCCCATGCGACCTCCAATAAAACCTCTCTTAGTGCTCTATAGTTGTAGAGAGGATATAGATGTTGACTATGTGAAGGAGAAAAAAACCAAGATGTCACTATCAATTCCTATGAAGGGAATGGATCATGAGGCCTCAAGGCCATTAACAAGGATCATAGAATTACAAGGTGTGCTTTTGACAATGGTTGAGTGGAAGGGGCAAGCTCAAATTGGGTGTGATATTTTTGAAGTTGCAATCCAATTCAGATACTCTCAGGAGCACTCTTGATAGCGGGGCACATGGAGATATAGGCCTCAACATTGCCAACAAGTTTGGGGAGCTTGCTTTAGGGCTTGAAGGCAATCTGGCTAAGGAAGGTGGAGCTACTAAGGGTAGAGGCAAAAGTGATGGTAGCCATGGCTGGAGCTTGAGCAAACAAGGTAATAAGGTATAGGTTCAAAATTGGAAGTATCTGTTGGTTGGTGTGGGATAGGTATAAAAATATGGGTTCTCATTGGGGTGTTAAAAATGTGATGGTGTTTGATTTCATTATAGGATGTCGGTGACCTAGTGAAAGTAGGGCTCAAAGTAGGCCGTGTGTCATAAGGCTTGGTAGCTGTGGTGTAGGGATCTAGGAGATATTGGTGAATCCCTTAGAGAGGTTAGCTTTTATATATAACGGAGAGGGGTTAGATACTACTTTGCAATATAGGCCACGAGTAGTTTGCCTCATTTCTAGTTGGCTATTTTTTTCGTATTAGGTCTTCCTTTTTGTAGTGACAAACCATCCCCTAATAAATATCACCTGTTGTTTTTATTTATTTTAAAAAAATATATATAAACTGGCTTTAGTGATAGTAATATGTAATCTTGGCTTGGGCATTATTTTTTAGCAAGGGCACTCTAAACTCTTGCTTAACCATTAAAAATGCAATTCATGCTATACTTATGTTGTTCTCATATTATTTTTGTTTTCCCTATTAGTAAACCTTGGTTATGAAGGGAGTTGTTTCAAGTTTTGGTTTCTAAAGAAGTGGGCTATATGACCAAGTTTGTAATTATTGTTTGAGGCCAATGGAGGACTAATTTTTTGCCTCATGCAAACTTGGAGAGGAGGATAACACAAATTGTCCCGTACCAATGTTAATTTGGCACCCTAACTTTATCACTTCATTTTCAAATGCCTTTTCTTAGCATTCACATTGGAACATGAAGAACTTGTTTAAGATAAGCATCCCTAGTTTAACATAAGGGCAATAGATCCCACCCAAGAGCAATGGGAGACAGTTGCCCTCCTTGCATTGTGGTATTTCCAAACTTGAGATAAGATTTTGGGTGTGAGATGCATGTGCATATGTGTGCACACAAGCACATCCTCCTCACCCTAGATTTTTACTCATGTCTAACCATTTTTATGGTACTGCTAACTGCTCAATTGTTGACATATATTTTGGAAATATTTTAATAATTAAGTATTAATATGTAGATTAAGACTTAGCCTTGTATATAGCCTTTCCGCTAAACTTGTGGGTTATTATAGAGATTAAGGCTTACCCTTGGTGGCTACTTAGTATTCCATTATATGCTAGCATGAACTTTTTGAAAATTCAAAATTCTTGAGCCAATTTTATCTCTTAAATTTGGTTTAAGATTAAATTAATGCATTTTGATATCCTTGTTATGTCAGCATCACTTATTATCTAGAACCGTTTTAATGCTATAGTCACATTGTCACTCAATCTAAATATTTATTTTAACAATCCTATTGGTGACATGGATAATCATTATAGGTCTCCTTAAATTCTATCTTCTCCTCCATTCATCACATGTTAAATTAACTATCATGTTTCAAGGGGTGGTGGAAGTTGACATTCTGAATATAAGATATATGTAAGGAGCATATGGAGTTTGTGTTGGATTGTAATATTACTTATGTGACTCTATTGTACTATTTTCCCCCATCCTTAATCTATTTGTTGTTGTGTTGTATCTATTGGCTTATGTATTATTCTTAAATTAAATTGTTACAATATAACAATTTCCAGCTATATTTCATGTGATTATGGCTAGTGTATGTAAATTTTCGTTTTCATTTTAGGTCTCTATAACATGATTCTCTGGAATTATTGAAATTTAAATTATTCTTGGTAGTAACCTTTAATTCTTTATAATTCTCAATAGCAATCATGACTTCAACCTGTGATACTTTTCGTTGCCTTACTCACTTAAAATGGAGGTCAACCAGTTGATACTTTTAGTCACCTTACTCAATTATAATGGATCCTCTTAGGGCTTGCTCAAATTCAACATTTGAAATTATGAGGTAAGAAACATACCCCCCATGGTTGGTAATGATTGCATTGAGTTGACATATTTAGATTGTTATTTTTTTCTTAGCTAAGAAAAACCATTAGCTAGGAGTTTTCTTACCAGGAATAACCTTGCCAAATCTGGTGATGGTATTGAAAATCTTAGGAAATATCATCCCTGTGATAATGAGGTAGTGTGGGTTGGAACTATTGGTTATGAATGTAGGAAAAAAAGAGGAAATGTTGTACATAGCTAAGCAATGGTGGGCCTTTGACAGGAATTGCCTACAAAAGAAGGTGGATGTTATAACCAATTAAGAAAGGCTGTGGATTAGGTTAAGCCCAATAGGTTCCCCCAACTGAAAAGAATTCAAAAATGTATTAATTAGTGAAAGATAGAAGGGGAGGGGTTGGAAAGGCAAGGGGAGGGTAATGACGACTAGCTCTATTTATGAGAAGAGGGGCCCCCTCCCCTCTTAGCCCTCCACCACCTTTTAAGCAACAATTAGAGGTTTTGAGTTCAATTCCCCCCTTTGCGTGATATTTTGAAGCTCTCTCTTTGGCCTTAGCTTAATTGGGATACTCCACCTTTTCACCTAAGAAATTGATGGAATTTTCCCATCGAGAAATAATGGCCTTTTCAATTATCTTTGTCCTTAGCTTAAGGCACATGAGTAGCATGACCCATCTATGATAGGTTAGAGGCCCACTCCGCTGGGCCTCAAGGTGGGATCTTAGAATAGATTTAATTTAAAGAAATAAAATTTCAAGTTGCATCACTTGGCTTGGCATTTACACAATGATTCAGCTAGATGATCAGCCATTTGACGTTGATCGAGGGCAAAAATTCACATACCCCCCCTCCCCCCTCTCTCTCTCCCCCTCTCTCCTTCTCCATCTCTCTTTCTTTTCCTTTGACTATCTCTCTCATGCATGTGCACACACACATGCACTAAAACCTCTCTTTCTCTCTCTCTCTCTCTCTATGGTAGACATTCATATGAATGAATATTTTATCTTGAGAACCTCTCACACTTATCACATATATAATCTCTCTCTCTCTCTCTCTCTCTCTCTCTCTCTCTCTCTCTCTCTCTTAGGCTCTCAATCTTAGTGGACATATAATATTTGTCCCTCCATCATGACGTCATGCACCCACATGCGCTCTCTCTTCCTTGAGTGTCTTTCTTACATGCATATGCACATGGACACTCAAATATAGGAGAACCCCCCGCCCCCCTTCCCCCTTTCTCTTTCTCATGTACACATGCATAGACACACATTCACACATCCTTGCTTGCATACTCTCTCTCTCTCTCTCTCTCTCTCATATATACAAGTAGCATGACCCGTCTACAATGGGTGAGAGACCTGCTCCGCTGGGTCTCAAATCATAGGTTGCCTTCAATTTTATGGAATAAAAAATTAAGGTTTTATGAATCTCAACCTTTGAAAAATTTTAAGAAATTTTTAAATTGAATCTCAACTCCGTTCCTCCCTGAATTTCAAAAACCCATGATTTGCTCTTAGGAAGGATGTCTCCTTGCTTGCCATGTGACAACCCCCTTTTCTCACCATGCTCTCTCGCCAAGTAGCACATGGCACATCTCCCCCTCCACTCTAGCTCCTCTTGCCACATGGCAGCTCTTCCTTAAGAAATAGTACAGAAAACTTTGGCCTCATGCATAATCTTTCCTAGTATGATAAAGCAAATTTTCATCTTCATGAAAGATGATGCAAGTAAACTCTTGATACCTATACTCTTCATGAAAGATGATGCAAGTATACTCTTGATATGCATAATGTTCATGAATGATGATGAAGGTATACTCTTAATATGTATCCCAAATGACCTTAAATCTCATTACCACCTCTAAACACTCTTGTTTTTCTCTTGGCACAATGGTACTTAAGCTCCTCTCTTCCCCTCTCTACTTCCTCTCGTCTCTTTCTAGCTATCTCACCACCTTCTCGTCTCTATCTCTCTCCTCATGGTGGCGTGAGTACTCCCTTAACCCCTCATCTTTGCTCACCACTCCCTCCTCATGGGCTATAATTTATGCACTCCTCAACTTCACTCCACCTTTCCCTCCCCCTTATGGAGGCTCCCTCATTCCCGTCACCTATGCTCACCACACTTTCCTTACTCATTCTCTCTCAATCCTATCATGCTCCACTCCACTCTTATTATGGTTTCTCCCTTAGCCCTTCACCTCCACACACCACCTCCCCCCCCTAGAGCTACTCTTTCAACCCACACATCACCTTCACATAGTGTTGAATGACGCATTTTAGAAAAGAAGGTGGCCTCTACCATGCTTACCAAATCAATTCCTACATGGCCTTGATATGTCTTTTGTTAACTTAACAAATGCATATGCTCCACACACCACCTCCTCCCCCTAGAGCTACTATGTCAACCCACACATCACCTTCACATAGTGTTGAATGAGTTCTTTTAGAAAAGGTTGTGGCCTCTACTGTGCTTACCAAATCAATTCTTACATGGCCTTGATATGACTTCTGTCAACTTAACAAATGCATATGCATGATTTGTCGATTATACTCATTTCAAATATCTTTCTCGGCATACAATGTTGCTTCATCCTCTTTTTGAAGATCTTGTGGACTACATGATGAACAACCAGATGTCGCAATCCAACACACTTGCATTGCTTACATCTACTATCGATAATCCCTGAATATTTTTTAAACAGCCAATATTTTTTCATGAAACGCATGCATTGTAATCTCTCAAACATTTGATTATGCAAATAACTTTGACCAAGTATCAATGGCGATTATTATTATGTAGCCAAATTTATTGACTATCAAGGTTTAAAAATCATCCTTTTGATGTTTCATTATTAGAGATCGAGCGTTACAATGTTGAGTGCTTCGACAGAGGATTTTGATCCAAATTTGGTATAGCATTCAGATCCATACTTTAGTGGTTTAAAATTAACGGTAATTGTAATGCATTCCTTCCTTTAAGAATGTATATTTTTCTAGGTAAAGAAGGCAGTATGGATCTACTCAAACTACCCAAAAAGGAAGAGATAAATTTACCCTTTTGTGAGGCAAGGGAGGTTGTTGATTTTCCTATGAAGGACCATTTTTTGAGCCAACATTAAATTATGTGATAAACTGTGGCAAAGCCACAGTGGAAAAGAGGAAAGAAACCTAATAATAGTTCCTTAAGAGTTATATGATCTTTTCTTAAGCTTCCTTAGTAGGTTGATGTAGGAAACCTCATCAGCTTAAAAACTCTTTGCATCCCAATTGCTAGTTTCGTGCATGTTTGTTTGGAATCTATTAAGTCGTATCTCTGCACACAGCTTCCACGTCTCTCTCTCTCTCTATATATATATATCATCGCACCCTCCTCACAAAAAATCCTGCAAGAAACAAATCTTGCAAGGAATTATATTCTCACCATGTCGCTGAAGTGCTTCATGCAATTTTCCACGTGGAGAGTGATATTTTGAAAAATCCATGGGGGCCCTCCTTTACTATTTCTCCACCTCGCTTGTTGTGTTGCCCCTTGAGTGCCACGTGGTGGAACCTCGCTTGTTGTGTTGCCCCTTGAGTGCCATGTGGTGGAACTCAAAAGAAGTAAGACAAGTGTCATGTCCTCCTAGAGTAGCATGACCCATCTCCAACGGGCCATGGACACCTTGAAGAAATCATGTATCTGCTACCACATCCATTGGAGCAACCTCTCCCAAGCCTCTCTCAGTTCACCTAGGATTGAATCACATTGAAATGTCTTATCAAGTTTGGGGATGTCTCCCTATATTGAACCATATAAAACTATGGCTCTTATCTCATGGTCATTCTCTTGATTGTTCCATGCTTTAATTCTCTTATGGTTGATTGAAAGTGATCTGAGGCTAAGCATTGCTACATTGCAAGAATAAAATCACCATTCACCTTGCAAAAATCTTGGTATCAAATCATTGTCTTTGCCTTTGAAAATTTGCTCTTCCTTGCCACAATTGATAGCCTACATAGCTTTCTCCTTCCCTTCCCATATGTTTCCCTCCCATCTTGCCTCCCTTCTTTGCTCCTCACCACTCTGATTCCAAAGGTATCTACATCCCTATCACAACCACCGTATCTAGAGCATTTTAGAGTGCCTCGTTCTTTTTGGTGCGGATAGAAAGCCAAAACAGAAAGTTTCATAGCCACATAGAGACGTGAAGTTTGGGAAGGGGAAGGGAAGGTACATTGGCAGAGGTCTCTCTGCTGAAAGTCCTCCCATTTGTGATCAGATCCAGTGGCTGATTTTTGTACCATCTGATTTTTGAGTCCTAGTCTCAATTGAACACTTTGAAGTTTGTACATTCCATAGGTCGCAATTGTCCCTCTCTTCCTTCATCTTTCAGACATAAACTTTGGATTCCTCTTAGCGTGCAGAAGTTTCAAGTGAATGAAAGGGAGGGTGTGCACAAAGGTGTTGGTAGTAGTGTAGGAAGTCGAGGAAGAGGGGGAGGAGGAAGGGGAGGGCAGGGATTGAGGGGAGTCACTGAAAAGCTAGCAGTTTGGGCCCTGTCTCTCCCCTTCATTGCCTACCTTACACCCCGCTACTCACTGGCCATAACATGTCAATCCTCTTATCCCTCTCGCTAATGAATGATGCCAACATCCACGATGAAGACGTAGAGGATGAGAGGGGGCTTAGGCATGGCAAGGGTGGCATACCTAGCTTGACCTGTCTGACGGAGGATATCTCATTTTAAGCTTTTTGGTAGGCAGTCTTCATTCCTCTTATGTTGCTCATCTAATGTCAACGTGCAATAGGGCTTGCTACTTTCTATCTCGCTTGCCTCTTCAACAATACAATCACAGTGTGGGAGCTTGGTTGTCATACACATCAAATAAGGCACAGGCAACGACCTCTAGAACTTGCCCTTGTGCCACTCGGAGTCTATTTGTGCATCAAAAGCTCGAGGGAAAGGCCTATCCAAATGATTTGAACATGTTCTTTCAAAGGATAGGAGCTCAATAGCAAGAGAAGGATAGCCCAATGCCAAAGACAAGGTGGAAACTAAGAGGGGAAAGGGCTGTTGTTGAAGAAATCTGAGGGAGAGGGTGAAGAAGAAGAATATGACGATGGAGGAGGAGAAAAGGGAGAGGAGGATGATTGGATATGACAGCCTTCTTCTTTCAAGAGTAGGAGCTATAGCGTGCCTGTCTAAATGGAAAGATGGAATTTTGTTTGAGGCCTAGCCTCAGCTCCAACATGTACGTCGCCTACGGTGAAGTAGACTTTCCATTGGTTGTAGTGGACGTAGGACATCACTATTAGATCTAAGGTCAGTATTGAAGTTTGAAGAGGCCAATATGCATAGATTTTTTAATGAGTTACAATAAGTAAAGCAATCCTTATTTTCTTGCATTGGACCAAATTCAAAAGAAAGTAGAGTGGAGTTACATTGGTTGGAAAGAGATGTGAAGGGCGAGATGGATCGAATGATGGGTTATAGTATCTTTTTCAGGTCTGAGGCTTGGGTGGTGGGGCCCCACAAGCCACCATTGGAGGTGCCCCCTGGCAAGGAGGGAGGAGAAGTTTGGATTGTTTTCTAAGAAGGAAGGGTAAGGATGATGTGGCAAGGGAACTGAAACAAGATTGAGAAATTTAAAGATAGATGCGTTGGGATTCCAAAGACGGAGAAGGGGGAGAGAAGTGGAAGTGCAGATCCTGAGAGGGGGTTTTGACTTAAGATTGATGCGGAGGAAACTAATGAAATGTGTTTCCTTTTAAAAGGAAGGGAAGGGAAGGGAAGGGAAGGAGTCTATTGAAGTGGGTGTGTCTGCACGATGGTGCCTGCTGCGTCTTCTTCATCATCTTCTTCTTCCTTTGATTCTCGGTCGCCATTGGCAGCCCTTTCTGCTCTGTGGCGTAGCCGCTGGCTCGTCCTCGTAGCTTCCTTCTGGATCCAGGCTTGTGCTGGCATCGGCTACGCCTTCGGTAGCTACTCCCCCCTCCTCAAATCCTCCCTTAGCTATAACCAGCAGCAGATCAACATCCTCGGCAACGCCAAGGACATCGGTGACTCCATTGGCCTCATCTCTGGCCACCTCTGTGAACTCCTCCCCACCTCGGCTATCCTCCTCATCGGTGCCCTCCAGAACCTCCTCGGCTATGGCTGGCTCTGGCTCATCGTCACTGGCCGCGTCTCCGCAATGCCTTTCTGGGTTGTAAGTTTGCCCTTTTCTCTGTGCTCCCTCGTCTACAGTCTTCCCCCCTTCTCGCTCTACGAACTATCCTGCTCTCGATCCTCACTGCCTTCCCCTCGATCTTTGAATTGTCTTGCGCAGATCTGCGCCCTCATTTTCATCGGCACCAACGGTGAGACCTACTTCAACACCGCTGCCCTCGTTACCAATGTCCGCAATTTTCCCAAAAGCCGTGGACATGTCGTTGGCCTCCTCAAAGGTTTCACTGGGCTCTGCGGAGCCATCTTCACCCAGATCTACACGACTTTCTTTGCCCCCAATCAGGCCGCTTATCTCTTCATCGTCGCTGTAGGTCCGACCATGGTGGCGTGCTTTGTCATGTTTATCATACGCCCTCTCAAGGCCAGGGTGGGGGATAGCACTCGCTCGGAATCTATAGGTTTCAGCTTCATCTATGCTGATTGCATAGTCCTCGCTGCATACTTGATGGGTGTGATGATCGTTCAGGATTTCATCACTTTAAGTTTCAAGGTAAGTCTCATCATAACCGTAGTTCTGGGATTCCTCCTCGTCTTGCCTCTCGCCACTCCCCTGGTTTCTTGGTATGTGCGCTGGAAGATCCCTTCCGATTCTAGACCCCCCTCCTTGAACACAGACAAGAAAGAGCTCGTAGCCCCGCTCCTGGAGGGATCGCAAGAGTCCGCTCCTGCAGATGGGGGTATCGCCAATTCGGATTTGGAGCACCAATTCGGCTCTGCTAGTAGAGCAGGCAGTTTTACAGGATCGGTCGATTTTAGCGAATTGGAGGATGAGAAGCCGAACGAGATGGAGACGCTTCCGGAGCCTATCAGAAAAAAGAGACTGAACGAACTTCGAAACAGATTGCTGCATGCGGCGGCAGAGGGAGCAGTGCGGGTGAAGAGGAGAAAAGGTCCTCGGCGGGGTGAAGATTTCACGTTGCGACAGGCACTTGTGAAAGCCGATTTTTGGCTACTGTTCATTGCTCTAGTATGTGGAGCAGGAACAGGGCTGACTGCGATCGACAACATGGGCCAAATAGGCCAATCGCAGGGTTACGAAAACACCAACGTCTTCGTGTCCATGATCAGCATATGGAACTTTCTTGGCCGCCTCATCGGAGGATATGCCTCCGAAGTCATCGCCAGGTATTTGTATCTGCTCCCCGTGTTCTTCATATAGAATATGTTCTTCTATTCTCATCTTAACGATGATCACGCATTGCAGGCGTTATGCGCTTCCGCGATCCTGGGCGATGGCCTTCGCGCAAGCTATCATGGTTATGGGTCATGTCCTGTTCGCAATGGCTTGGCCTGGCTCTTTGTATGTGGCTACCTTGCTGGTAGGCGTGGGCTATGGTTGTCACTGGGGTATCGTCCCTCCAATCGTGTCAGAGCTCTTCGGAATGAAAAACTTCGGCATTTTGTACAACTTCTACATCATGGCGAGCCCGGCAGGTTCGCTCTTCTTTTCAGGCTTTTTGGCGGGCTACATATATGATCTTGAAGCTGCAAGGCAGCAGACACTTCAATTGTCTACCAAGGCCGCATTGACTGGCGGACGGTTCCACAATTCTTTGCTTCTAAGAAGCCAATCTGCGACTTGTTACGGAGCAGTCTGCTTTCGCTTGACGTTCCTCATAATGGCGGGCGTGTGCCTTCTTGGCATCAGCCTAGCAATAGTGGTATCTATTCGCACGAGGGTAGTGTACAAGATGCTATATGGGCAGCAGTCTCAGAAGGACAGATTAGACCGGGAACAAAATACAGAGTCTACGGGATTCCATTAGTCTAGAGGACTCAATTAGCGACAGATTTTATTCTATGGGGAAGGGCACTGCATCGGAATGCAGGTGTGCTGGGCATGCTCTGCGACATGAAAATGAAAAATCTTGGAGATCAGACATTGGATTGGAGGGTGGGAAGTGCAAGGTGAGGTGGAGAGCAGCTCAGGAGCAGCAGGAGGAGGATGTTATGCAATGCCAGAGGAAGCTGGAGGAAGATGGAAGGGATGAAGAGCCTGAAGAATATAAAAAAGAGTGCTTGTTTCCTCTCTCGTGCTTTGTGTGTGAAGACAAAGATTTGTAGTGTTGTCCCCCATGACATTGAAAGATACAGATTTTCTTTAGTATAAACCTAGTAGTTGCAAAATAGAGATGCGTGTTCTCCAACAGGCTTTGAAGATGGGAGAGATTCAAATCTCAAACCTCATCTTATTTGATATTTTTTTTGCTGAGACATTGAAATTGTCTTCAGCAATTCAATTACACATGTTGGTACAACGAATTTTTCCAAATTGTAGTGTTGGTATTGGATTTAGCAGCAGCTTTTCAATAGTCAGCTTGCAATAAAGGCTGGTGAGTCGTGACAAATAAACCAACTGAGTTAGCATTCCAAATTGTAGTGTTGGTATTGGATTTAAAATAGTCAGTTTGCAATAAAGACTGGTGAGCCGTGACGAATGTACCAACTGAGTTAGCATTGTGGTGTGAATATAATAGTGATGGGATTGAATTTAGCATCTTTTTCCTTCATGTACTCAGCTTACAATAATGCCTCGTGAGCCGTGAAAAATAAATCCACCAGACTCAAAAGGGATTTAGCATTTCCAGAGAATCGTGGAGTTGATATAATAGTGATGCATTGGCTCTTTTTTTTTTTTGAGCGAAAGAGGAAGAATTCATATTAACAAGTACAAATAATAACAAGGTGGGGATCCCACTAAGGTCGTACCTTTTGGAGATGCCACAAGTCTAAGTGTAAAGGTAGCTCCATAAATATTTCCAATAACTTGTAAAAGGGAAATGATGGGTGTAAATTGGAAGGAAAGGAAAAGAGAAAAAGCAAGTGAAGGTGAAGGAATATGGGGAACGGTGGATGAGTAAAAGAGAGGAGAGAAAAGAGGTGTGTGGTTGATGGACCATAGAATAAAAGTGGCGACGTGCCTATTTTGGCAAGAGTAATATAAAAGTGGTGTCGTGCCTATTTTGGCAAGAGTAATATAAAAGTGGTGTCATACAAGAGACCAAGAGAGCCTCTATCTTTAGAGAGAAATACTAACAAAAGAAAAAACCATTTAGGATCTCAGTACATTTAGGATCTTCACAAGTAAACAAAAACCTTAAACGCTAAACACATTAGAAGCTCTTACTACTATTAGCGCACACTTAAAGCTCATACTTTAAAACTATGGACCTAAAAACCAAGACATCCCTTCAGGGCCCAAAAAAGGCAACTAAAAGCTAAAGCATAGGAGTATCTTGAAGGATCCTAATAGCAGATATTAAGTCTATGGACATAGACCAAAGAAAAATAGAACGTCCCCAACTTCATGCATAAATGTGGCTCGAAAAGTAGCCAAAGAGTGCTGATGATGAAAAGTGATGTAATTTCTTTTCTTCCATATGCTCTAATTAAGAATCCAAGAGCAAATTTTATGTCAGTGAGGTGTCCTTGATCACCTGCTAGTGCTATCTTCCACCTGATACCCAAGTAAATGTGAGCCCTCTGCATCAAACTCATAATAAGGTGCCACAGTCCGTGTATGTAGATGCAGCTCCAAAAAAGATGGTAACGTGTTGCTACTTGGCTCCCATAAAAGCAGTTGCATTTAGATATGCAGTCCTTCGTGATATTCCTTAGCTCTTTTGACGATGTAGATGACTATACTCCCCTCTTCCCTCTTTCAAAACATTATCTTATGTGCCCCTACTCAATAAAGCTTACTCAAGAAACCAAACACAACACAATGCATATAACTCATAAGCTGCACATCACGAATAGTGAGCTGAGTCATCGCTCAAAGGTAGCAAACTTTCTTGTAAACCACCTCAAACTCAAGACGAGGGAAGCATGTATGGAGGGAAGAAGGGGCGGCAACCAATCTTGAAGGGTAGCATAGGCATCTTGTGAAAAAATTCCTTGTAAGTTTCATCCTATTAGACAACATTAAATAAAGTGCTTGAGAACCCAGAAGATGGATAGGACATCATTGGGCCCAGATCAAGGTCCTGAGAGATGCCGGAGGTTATCTATCTCACAGAAGCTTACCTAGTTCCAATGAGCTGTGAGGCAAGCTATAAATTATAGCACAGGCTTGAAGACCTAAAACATCTTCCAGAAAGGGCGCACAACAAAACCCTCAAAGCCTTTTGCTGTCTATAATGCAGCACTAGGATACATATGCTTCTTTGGGTTCACCTCAATGGCACTACGGAAACAAGCTAAGGAAATCTGACACTATTATATACTAGGGGGGCTTGTGTAGAGGGGTGTCCGTGGGCATAGCTATTAGGTAGGGAGGGATGGCTAGCGAGGTTGAGGGGCAAGAGAGATGAGATGGCTAGGGAGGTTGAGGGGTTGGAGAGATAGAGGGCAACAAGAAGGGGAGGATTGACACGAGGAAAGGGGAGGGAGAGGGGTGGAGGGTTGAGGCGATGCAATTTTTTATGGGGCATTAAGACTTAGGTTAAACACGTGCAGCTACATCGAGCTTAGGTTAATCGACCGATGGCACGGGGAGTAATTAATGGAATTTTTTGTTTTTCAATGTCAAGGGGGACATACTTGGGGTACTGAATCTTTTCACCTTAGAAATCAATTGAATTTCTCAATTGAAAAATAAACGGCCTTTCCAATCATCTTTCTTCTTTGCTTAAGTTTTTTATTAAAAAAAAATAATTACGATGAAAATAGCTGCCTTTTAGTAAGCTTGAATCAAAAGGAGGACTAGAATACAAAGATAAGGCCATGGCCTATGCTGCCATGCAGCAAAATTGCCCCCTAAGAGATTAAAACTCTATACAAATCAGCTAGACTAGAACCTATCAAAAGATTCAAGTTGTTACAAGAAAATCTCACATCTCTTTAGTATGTTCTTCAACTCTGCCATTGCTCCATGTATAGAAATTGAATCTCTTTGGAAAGGCAAAGAATGTTTGTTACTGCACAGATCACCAAGAGAACAATAGCCTTGAGACACGGCCATAACACTGCCACCATTGAAGAAAAACCATCAGGATTCCCCATTCCCACCACCTTCTAGAGTACTACAAATCCAACCATCAAGCCCAGGCCTTGAAAAACACCATGAATCTTCTTCCAGACCCTAGTACCTATGTGCTATCACACACTCCTAAAAAATATGTCTGATCCGCTCCATTGACCCCAAGTAAAAGGGGCAAGTCGGTTGACCTCTGCACATTTTCTAAGTCTTCCATGCACTAGCTGTGTAGAATTTTCCAAAGCAAAAGTCTCCCCTTACCACATGGGCATCCCTTCTAGATCTCCATAGACATGTTCATCTACCACTCTGCATCCCTATGGACTCACCCGTAAAAATTCAAAGAAGGCTTCAATGACTCTTTTTGAAGTAGTAGTATGTGGACTACTTTAGCTGGTAGCTTCCTTAGCTCCACCTTGCTTCCCAAAGTTCACTGCTTAGCTCTTTATGCTACAATAGTTATAACATTCATCGGCCAAGTGCAAGCACCCTAACTTCCATGGGGCTCAAGTGAAAGGCCACCTTCACAACCTCAACCTGCCTCAATTGGGTCCAATTTGCCAATTTCTCATTCCATAACTATTTCCAGCAACATAGACCCTTTCTTTGCATACTTTTGGCATACCAAATACCCCCTATGGCAAGAGTCTTGCCATCCTTCATCAACAGTTCAACTCCATTAGATGTTTTCTAGCAAGCTAGAGTCACTCTCTATCCATCTCTTCCTCTCCAAATCAAATGAGAACCTATACTCTTCCAAGAAGGGTATCAGAATAGCAATCATATTTGAACCAACAACTTTTAGTAGAAAACAAGAGAAAACCTTGTCACATCAATCTAGGAAGTGTCAAGTACCGACGTACACCTAATAATCCCTATCAACAAACCACTTTGTGATCTCAATCCAAAGAGACGAGCAATCTAGAATCTTGGCAACCACTTACTCAAGAGATCTACACTCCTTGTTCCAACATCTACCAGGCCTAACCCTTCTCGAAGTTTTGGAGCCTTTAAAGCATTCCAAGGCACATATATCTTCCTCCTATTACCTTTATCCCATAAGAAACTTGTAGACAATTTCTCCACTTTTGCCTAGTGACATTTTAAAAATTCCATATCAAAGCCAAATAGATCGTAGAGTCTGACAAAATAACAAAGCAAGCATTCCAACTTAGAGAACCCTGCTAACCTTGCAAATTTTCTTTGAGTTTAGCCCACCACCATTCAAATATTTGCCTTATAGAGATCTAAGCCCAAAGGTGCACCATGGTGCTGAATAATAGAGCCTCTTCCCACCCATTAGACTTGTAGCTCCTTTTGCCGATCCGGACATTTACCATGATCAACCTTTAATGCAAACATTTAGTTCTAATACAAATCGATCCGAAAACTTCACAAAACTCCTTGAGTGCATCGATTTAGGCTCTCCACTCTTTCTTGGCTCTTCTGTGTCATTATTACAAAGTCATCAATGAAATATTATGAGGAGAATTGCTTACCAGACAAAGCCTTACACCTTGAATTGATCCCAACTCGGTTCCCTTTTTTAGCCAACTTATCAGTGAGATTGTACTAATAGCAAAAGGAAGTGGGGCAAGGGGACAACCCTACCAAATGGATCTTCTCAACTCAAAGCTCCCTACTACACCACCATGGAGGCATAAAATAGGCACCACATTACTGAAGAAGGATTGTGCCATTTTCACAAATTTATCCCCAAACACTAAACGAAAAAACACCACCAAGATATAATCCCATATAAATTTATATAAGCTTTGACAAAATCAAATCCAAAAAAGACACACTTCTAACCCAATGAACAAGCATGATGAAGAACTATCAAGACATTGAGTACATTTTCAAAAATATCCCATTCTTTTACAACTCCATTTTGTTCATAGTCAACAACAAAGGTGAGTAAATCCTTGATCCTTGATGCAAGAGCCTTGGTAATAACTTTATATGAAGTGTTCAATATCAGCTACGTCTTTTTAAAGACAACCTCATTAACCCTAAATTAACATCCTCAAAAAGAAATGTTCATGACTGCAGCATTGACCATATCCCACCACATCAAACTTACAAAGTCCCAAAACACAACAAAACCCTCAGCTAGAAGCCCTTCTGGCCATGGATATTTCTCCTTATCCATCCTTTAAGAGCATCCCATAGCTCATCACAAGAGATAGGCATGGTCAGCCTTATTCTTTGTCCTTCCAACACCCCACATCCAGCATTCCCTGACATATTTTTGCACAAAACATCATTGCTAGTTCACTCACAACTATAGCAAATCTCTTGTGAAGATGTTTACCACCTGTCAGAATTCTATCACTAAATTGCGAGCCTCCTTGTCCATAACTTAGTCAATTAGTTCTCTAGCTCGATCATGCTTGATTGAATGAAAGAACAAATGAGAAAGATTGTCCCCCAAGAATAACTAAACTTGCTGGCTCTATAGTTGGGCAACTTTAGCACGTTCCCATTCCCAACTCCTAAGTGAATCTTCCACCTCCACTAAGAGAGCAGCTGAAGATGGTCCCCTAGATTTACATTCAATGCCTCAGAATCCCCCATCTAATAGAGGTTAGGTGCCTCTTCATTATGACAAGTGACCCTAGGTCTAAACATGAAGAAGAAATGAGGTGATAATGGGTTGTGATGTACGTGTTATATGAGGTTTATGAAGCATGATACCAGGTCTAAACCTGAAGAAGAAATGAGATGATAGTGGGTTGTGACGTACATTTATATTATCAAATTAGACTTTTGGTACTTGAGAAATCAAGTAGTTTTTATGTGGGATGAAATATTTAATGGTAATGTGCGTTGATGGAAAAGATAAGGAAAGGCAGGAACACTATATGGACTGTTTTAGGACGTTTTTCCACTAGAGGTACTAGTTATTCTAATAGTGGTGTAGGAGGGTTACTACCTAGGAAGGGCTTATGAGCCTTATCTATTTGTACTTAGAAGATTTTTGAAAATTTGGAGGACGAGAATAGACTATTGATACCCACGAAGTACTTGAAAAGCTTGAGGTTTTGCTCAGGTTTTGTCTACATGATTGATGAGAAATAGTCATGGCTTGTTAATACCATTCATTACCCAAGAAGGGCTCTGTCTATACACAGAAGTTTTTGGAAAATTAGAAGGATGAGAATAGACTATTAATATCCTAGAATGGCTTTGAAAAAACTTGAGGCTTTATATGTGTGATTGATAAGCGAAAGTCATGGCTTGTCAATACCATCATCTACGTATCTTCTGATTCTCATTAAAATGGAAGAGATATATATTGTTTTATATCTACACCCACAATCTAGAGCGATTCCAACTAAATCCTCTGTGTGTTAGGACAAATCCATAAGCAATGTGGGATCGACTCAAGTGCTCTATAATGTAGTGGCCATGTTTGTCCACAGGCATCTACTCCAACTATGGGCAAATAGGAAGTCCTCCACAGGCAACCAACTAGAAGATATAAGAAATCTTCCATGACCACCGATTAGACCATAACTATGGTCTAGAATCTATCTTTGAGATCTTGAGGCACCTATTGCTCAGCCTAGTGTCCCTCCCTTAAAGGAGTCCAAGCCGATGCCTCAACCTGAAGACGATGTCCAATGTGGGTCTTGTAAGAGAAAGATGCCATCTCCTTAGCACACTTTGAGTGACCTACCCTGGATGGCCAAAAATACTCTCCCAAATCCCACTCAACACCTCACATAGGGGTTGACCTTCCTAGAGCCTTAGATGCAAATGAGGTTCATCTTGGTCAGAAATGCATGGTGGATCAATGTAATGCTCCTTGCTCAGCCCTCCCACTACTCTAATCATCTACCACTGCAAGTCCAAGCTCCCATCCATTTCTAGGCCTCCTACATACATCGGTTGAAGAAGCCCTCCTAGCCCCACTCTAAAGAAGTAGGGTTTGCTTGTGTGCCTAGACATCATCCTCAACGATACCCCTTTCTTGGAAAATCGACCCACTGAGCCATCAACTGAGTACTAGCATTTGGAATCCTGCTCACCATGACTCATGAATAGTTGCATCAATCTCCCTCATCCACGACCTGTCCCATGGCATGAGAAATGGCACTGATCCATCCCTCTATCTCCTTGAGTATGCTACTTCAAGTCCCAAAAAGGTTGGCAGGGCCATATCCCATTGCATCCATCCTATGTGAGTCCACTATCCAAGCATGAGGTCACCCCGATTGCAATTCTCCGAATGCCAATAAGAGGTTATCACTCAAAATCCTCCCTATAGTGGCAATGGACTGAAATGAGGGCCTTAAGGGCCTCTTTGAGCTCCTCATCGGTGAGCAACTCCTTCACCTACCTGCTCATAATAGGAGAGACAATTGATGGGAGGTGAGCCCAAACCACCTCCCAGGTTGCATGAACTTGGGGGGACTCCTCAAATTGGAAAAAATGTTGATAGAAATCCGTGGTCATCTCTAGGATCTGTTGGGGGTTAGAGTGTAACTAACTACCCCATCTCTCAATCTCTAGAATTATAGCCTTAGTGATTGGGGCCTAGTGGACCGGAAAAACTATCGGGTCATCATATCACCTTGTTGTACCCATTGTACCTGAGAAGTGTGATAAGAAAACTCTCTTGAGAGATCTTCATATTTTGAAGGTCAAGTCACATACATTCATATCAGTATGCAAGCCATGGAGAATCTAGGTCATTCTCCCTAAGCTACTCTACAAAAGCTATGTTCGGTTTCATTGGTCGCTCACAATCTTGACATCAGAATGAATGCTCAATGTCAAAGATAGGAAAACACACTCAGAGGGCACCCCAGAAGGACTCCTCAAAAAGTTCTCCAGGTTCTTATCTCCATGTATGCGTCGAGTTACCATTGCATCGTGTTACCATCATAGCGTGCACCGAGTTACCATCGCATCATGTGTTGAGTTACCATCACAGCATGCACTGAGTTACCATTGCAATGTGCATTGAGTTACCATCACAACATGCGCTGAGTTATTAGCGCAGCATGCGATAGGATAGAAAAGTATAAAATTAAGACCCTGGGGAAAAAATCTGCACAGTTGTAGCCAAACTCTTGCAATTTTTTTTTCAAAAATTTCAAGCTGACAACCCTGCCTCCATAGCCATCATGCTTGCTTTCTAGCACCCCGATCTCCTTCCATCTGCATGGGTTCTTCCCTCTGAGAATTTTGACGACTATCTGAGCGGCTTTTTTGCAATTTACCACACCTACGGAGTCCATCCAAACCCACGTCTCCATTGCCAGCTTGTCCAGCCCATCCACTGCTCCGTCCACCACCACAGCTCAACCATCTTCTCCCCTTTCTACTCCATCTCTCGCTCTTCCTCTTTGCCATCCCCTTTTTGGTCTCATAGGGCAACAAGAGTTGGTGGAAGAAACCCATGGCCAGCCACATCCTAAAGAGGGCAGTCAAGCTTCCACATCGCACCCCGTCAAGCACTGAAAAGTTGTCTCCTCCACTCTCCACATAGCCAACACTTCCCCCCTCAGTCACTAGTGGCTTATTTTACTCAATGGCTTGGCTGTCCACTCATCTTTCTCCTACAAGCCTAACCTAGACTTCTGTATCACTTACCACACTTACACTCTACAAATCCTCCATGAAATTGGCTTCAACATGGATGAAGGGCCCACCTTCAAATAGGTCATTAAGATGTTTCTCTGAGTGTGCAAATCTCCATGCACACCACATCCACACATTCGAGGACATGCATGACACACACTTTTGGGAGGCCCGATTTCCTTTTTTCCGAATCTCGCATTGGCATTTCGACCGCCACTCCCTCATCCAGTCAATGCTCATGATTGGCCTTCTTTGCACGTGTCTTGATCCAAGGATGGATCAACTATAGGAAGGGGGTCATGTGACGTGCAGATCCAAGGATGGTGGATCAACTACAGGAAGGGGGTCATGTTACACCCCAAGAGCAAGAGTAGAAGAAAGGATAGAATAGGAATGGAGTCTTGCCTTGGCATGGCCGAGTGGTCGTAACATAAGAAATAGGGAGAGTGGTGAGGAGGCATAGGGTTGGCCCTCCCTTCAAAAGGTGTTATGTATAAAAGCTAGAAAAGTCGACTTTTGGTCTCCAGTTGTTGTAAATGTGCAAAATTGTGGAATAGAAGTCTTACTTTGTTTTCAAGTGGTGTTGTCTATGTTTCTCATGCTCTTGCCTTTGTGAACACCTCTCACCCCCTTCCTTCTTCCTACTCTATGCATTCTCTTCCCCTCCCCATCTCCCTCCCCCTCTCTTCATCTCTCTCACTCGCTCCCTTCCCTCTTGAGGATTCACATTGTTGCAACTCCGGAAGCTATTGAAGTGACACTATGAACCACATGGGCTTACATTGCTCCCACAAGGAGTAGTAGTAGGTGGAGAGTTCCCTTGGCATTCCTCCAAGATCCTCTTTTCTTGTGAGTCACTACCAGAGACTCCACACCTTTTAGCGCCACTTAGACATCTGGTGTTAAATGGTCACAAGAATGTCAAGTTGCTTTTGATCAAATTCATAATATTTTGTAAGAGGATATTTTGTTGCAGCCATTTAGACTTGCAACAACCATTTGTGATTCACACCGATGCATCCAAATCTGGTCTAGGAGTTGTTTTACTCCAAGAAGATGAAAGAGGAGGTCTTCGTCACCAGCTCACTAAGAAGTCTTGAAATGAGATATGTAGCTACATAATTGGAATTCTTGGCAGTTGTTTGGGTGATCTTGAAATTACATGCATACGTCCATGGCACAAATAGACCATGCGGCTTTGACGAGCCTTTTGAAAGACGAAAATTACAAGGCGACTTCACAATATCTTATTGCCTTGGTAAACACAATGAAGAGGCTGATGCATTGTCAAGGCTCATCTTATTGTTACTCAATATTCAGAGGTTAGTCCATTTTCCATAGGAACTCCTCTTCCTTTTGCTCAACAGTCGCAATCTCTACCGTCCATACAAAAGATCCAAGCGACTGAAGCAACATATCTCAAATGTCTTAAGGCAATCAAACATATAAATGCCTCTAGACCACCTCTCTTCATGCACATCATTGATGATATTTTGTATTACCATAAGCCCCGATTTTAGCCGTGATTGTTCATTCCAAGACAATTCAGAGATTAGAATTGCTATGCATTCCATGATGGAATGTTTGGGAGTCATCTGGTTTTTTTCAAAGTACTCACAAAGCTGCAACAGACGATCCTATTGGCAAAAGATGAGACATACGCATCACATATATCTTCAATCTTGTTTGGTATACCAAGCTTGTAAAAGTCCAAATGCCAAGCCAATGGGAGACATGCAATCAATCTCAGTGTCTAAACCTTTCCGACTCGTGGCATATGATATCATGGGCCCTTTATCGGAGTCAACAAGATGAAAATAAGTACGTCATTGTTCTCACTGAGATTATCTCATGTGATGGGAGATTGCAGCTCCATTGAAAATGGCTACAGCCTCAGAAGTTGGCGATTTACTACTACAAAAACTTACTCTTCCACATGGGTGCCCAGAACAACTTCTTTCATATCAAGATAGTAATTTTAAATTAGAAGTACTGCAGATAGTAGTTGATCATCTCAACATAAAGTAGCAATTTTTGAGCCCACATCACCCAGATTGTAATGGGTTAATAGAAAGGCTGAACCGGACAATTAAATCGATTCTTGTAATGTATCTAGATCCCCGGCATTCCAGTTGGGGTGTGTCGTTACCCTATGTCCTTGCGGCATATAACACATCAATTCATGAATCGACACGCCTCAGCCCATTCGAAGCATTATATGGGAGATCTGTAGTTTTTCCTCCAAAACTGAGAGCAATCAAAAGGGACAGCATTAAGCATAAGGAGGCACGTCAATGGGCAGATTTCTTGGCAGGTGCTTTGACCTTCATTCGATAGAATGTTGCAATGCATCTTTAAAAAGCCCAAGGGCGTCAATGGATCCTCTACAACAATAAGAGATATAAGCTAGCACAGTATGAATCTAGAGATTTGGCTATGGTGCATTACCCTACAAGGACAAAAGGTCTAGTGAAAAAGTTTCTAGCAAAATGGATTGGGCCATATAAATTTCTCAAGCTAGTTGGGAAAACTACCTATGCGTTGGAGCGCTGCACAGTAGCACGAAGCAAAACCAAGACCACTACTCATATAGCATGCATAAAGCCTTTCCATTCACGAGAGGTAGACGTGATGACCTAGCTTCTATGTCTTCATAGGCACCAGCTCAGCCGACGACCACCTTAGTCATTGGCCATGTCACTTCCTAGATCTAGGCTTGATGACCAACACAGGCTTTCCATTGAGCTCTTCTTGATCTTCATGACCGAGAAGAATCCATTCTACTTTGTCTATTGTAATCTGCACCTAGAAGAGGCTTAAAAGGAGTAGAACTCTAGGAATGCCGGTAGCTTGGTTTATGCATCACTTGTGCATTCTCTATGGTCATTTCTTGTCTGGGTTTCCTTTCATTTCATTGCCCTTCTCGTCTAATTTGTGCATTCACGTAGTCTCTCTTCCGTCAATCTTTCCCAGTTGTTATGCTATTAACCACCCCACAACAATATACACAAGCGTCCTTGATCACATATGGACAAACATGGAGGAAGAAAACAAAATCTTTGGGACGTCCTATGCGTGCTGGATAGCGGACCACTCAATCACTTACATTTGCACATAATAGACACTCCACACAAATTTTCCTCCAACATTTGCAAGGCCTATGTGGCTATCCCACCTTGCTGGGCAAGTGGTGTGAACTTGTCCATAAACTAAGGCCCGTTTAGATCGACACCTGCTTGGCGACCATCATCACGAGTGACCTCCGCACACGCCCTGCTCAAGTATGAAACCAAGTATGGAACCCTCATCGACCAGTCAGTAGGCTAAGAGCTTAGCTTAGACCACGAAAACCTAACAATTGTAATAAGAGTGCATGTATGCACAAAAGAAGTGGCTTCAGCTTATGAGGATGTGGACATCAACAATCCGTTTGAAAGAAACACCTAAAAAATTCCTTGAGCTCTGCAATGAAACAATATTATTTTTAAGATCATGCACTCCAGACATTAATACTCCATTTGAAAGAAATGCCAAAAAATTTTGTTGAGCTCTGTAATTGTGTCGACATAATGTTACTTGTAAGTTCATGCACTTCAAAAAATGAACGTTTTAATGCACAAGAAACTAAGAAACTCAAATTTTCCTTTCAATGAGGCCCTCATGAGGCCTGAAAAAAAGGTTTGAACTAAGTATTCTTTGAACTAGCAAAGTCGACGCTATAGCTAGTCTTATTCCAAAACTATTTGAGGATTATGTGCAAGGAAGATGTTAAGCTAGAGTATAAAATTAATGGATTTCTACCATGATTGTCTTGGAATACCTTTTCCAAAACTATTTGAGGATTATGTGCAAGGAAGATGTTAAGCTAGAGTATAAAATTAATGGATTTCTACCGTGGTTGTCTTGGAATACCTTTTCCACTAGGAAGCCATCAACCCCACGAGGAAAAGGGCATGGACTTGCATGATTGGAAGTTACTAAAATCCACAAGAGGTGGAAGAGATGGAGAGGAATCTCCAAAGAAAAGAAAAGACTCAAGGCAGGATTACTGCAGGTACCTTGTCCAGTCCAAATACTATTTGGGACTTGATGCCAAGCGAGTAGATACTAAATTCTTCTCAGAATATCCTCAAGTTTTATAGTTGTACCAAGAATCTGATTGTAGCGAGCATGTGTTTAATGATTATATGCTACTATGTAATCTACATTTAGCTCTATAGAATGTGAATGTAGCAAGCATGTGTTTAGAGGGCATGTTTTTTTCATGGAGCATCCATGTAGTTGAAAAAACTCAAGGCTTGCTTCACTAGCCCAAATTAGGGGTTGGCATGCTCAAAATTCCTCAAGAGATAGCATGTTAGGGATCATGGCTGATGGGAAAGAATGGTGCCATAGAGAGAGCAAGTGGGCAATTTAAAGACTACATCTTGGATTGGCTACTTCAAACTTTGAGGATTTCAGCGCAATGTTTCTGGAGGAGGAGATGCATCAAAAGATGAGGACTAGAGAAGATTTGACCTTCTGGGCTGGATCAAAGAAATGTAAGGGTAAGGACTCTGGTAACCCATCTTCTTTTGATGATAAAAAGAGAAAGAAGAAGATCAAGTGCTTCCAAGGCAGGGCACAAGCAGAATGAGTGCCGAAAGAAGATTGCAGATGAGAAGAACGGAGTAAAGAAAGAGTCCAGCAATAGCGTGCAGGCAATACCGGTAGAGCTGTTTGTAGCAATTGAGGAGATTTGCACGGAGGCAGTTCATGTACCTGTGGATGAACCTTGGATTATTGACAGTGGTGCATCGCGCCACATGACCAGTCAGAAGGATTGCTATACCTCTCTACATCCAGTAGGGAATGACATCTTGGTATGTTTTTTATGTGCCAGATATCAAGAGGAACTTGTTGTTGTCTGTTTCTACGATCACGGATCGGGACCTCAAAGTTCACTTCGATAAGAATGGCACACAGATTTTGGATCTTCAAGGGAAGGTCATTGGTAAAGGTACACAGCGCAACAACATCTATGAACTCTCAGCTTTCAGTGCTTGAGCCGATGTGAGCAACATTAAGCTGTGGCATGAGAGGTTTGGTCATCTAAACCGTAGTTCTTTAAAGGAGATGCATAAAAGAGGAATGATTGAAGACCTACTAGAAATTAGAGATCTGCCCGATGTATGTGAAGCTTGCATGATGGGCAAGCAGCATCGGCAGCCCTTTTCTAAAGAGGCCAGCAGGGCAAAGGCTCCTCTAGAGCTCGTTCACACGGACCTCTGCAGAAAGATGGAGACGGAAGCTTTGGGTGGTTCCTACTACTTCATGACGCTGATCGATGACTACAGTAGAAGGATATGGATATACTTCCTGAAGACTAAAGATGAGGCTTTTAGTAAGTTCAAAGAATGGCATGTAATGGTCGAGAAAGAAACGGGGAGGAAGGCGAAGAAGTTGAGATCAGACAGAGTTGGTGAGTTCACATCAAGTGAATTCAAAAGTTACTGCAAAAGTCACGGGATCAAGAGGCAGAAACCCCCGCCACATACACCATAGCAAAATGGAGTAGCAGAGCGCAAGATGCGCGTCATCTGCGAAATGGGCAGGAGTATGATGAAAGGGAAAGATTTGCCAAAGACTTTCTAGGCTGAAGCATGTAACACGGTAGTTTACATTCTCAATCGTAGCTACATGAAGGCTATGAACGGGATGACTCTACTGCAAGCCTTTTCTGGTAAGAAACCTTCAGCTGTACATTTCAGAGTTTTTGGATGTGACTGTTTTGTGCATGTCCCTGATGCTAACAGGACCAAATTGGAACCGAAGTGCTAGAAGTGTATTTTCTTGGGCTACAGTGAAGAGGCGAAGGGTTACCGTCTCTATAATCCTATTACCAAGAAGGTAATAGTAAGTTGCGATGTGGTCTTCTCAGAACATCCGCATCAATTGGAGGAGGATGCTTCCTTCCCAGACAACTAGAACTAGGATATCCATCCAGTACAACCACCAACAGCAGACCGAACTCCCCCAACGGTGCTTGGGAGGATTTAAGATAAAGAAGAGGAAGAAGAGCCTGCAGAACCACAACGGCAACGGCCATTCCCGAAGTGGGTAAAGTAGCTTTTGGACGGCATAGAACCCCCAACCATTGAGGAGGGACCATTCGAACACCATCGGTCCAAGAGATTAGAGGAGCAAAGAAGGGCACAGGAACACTTAGTCAACTATGCTTTGATGACAGAGGTGATACGTGCTGAAGAACCCAAGTGTCTTGAAGAGGCACAGGGTGATGATAGGTGGATGGAGGCTATGCAGTCGGAGTATGGCTCCATAATGAAGAACAACACTTGGGACCTTGTGGATCGACCACCAAAATGCAAGGTAATCGGCACCAAGTGGGTGTACAAGACCAAGTACAAGTCTGACGGCACGTTGGATAAGTACAAGGCTCGGCGGCTCATGGCAAAAGGATTCGCACAAGTACATGGTTTTGATCATGGTTTTGGCTTTAGCAGCACAGGAAAGTTGGCCCGTGTTTCAGATGGATGTAAAATCCACCTTTCTGAATGGAGATCTCAAGGAGGAGGTATACGTGGAACAACCACCAGGTTTTGTAATCCCCGGTTCAAAAGGTAAAGTTTGTAAACTAAAGAAGGCACTTTACCGGTTGAAACAGGCCCGACGAGCGTGGTACCAGCGGATTGATGCCTACTTTCTGCAAAACGGGTTCAGGAGAAGCCCATCTGATGCAAATTTGTATATCTACAGAGAAGGAGGCAGGTGTATGATCGTGGTCCTTTATGTGGACGACCTTGTCATAACAGGAAACCATGAAGAAAAGATCTCACAAACAAAGCAGTTGCTAGGAAGAGAGTTTGAAATGACAGCTGATGCATTTCTGTTTGGGGATTGAAGTTTGGCAAGAGCCAAAACAGATCTTCATCTCACAGCTGAAGTATGCTGGAGAGATACTGAAGGCATTTGGCATGGCTGAGTGCAAGACAGTTGGCACCCCTATGGAGGTTGACGTGAAGCTCTCAAACGAGGATTCATCATCACTGGTGGATGAAGCGAAGTACAGAAGGCTTGTGGGCAGTTTGATTTACTTGTGCAACACGCAGCCGGACATCAATTTTGCAACTGGTGTACTAAGCAGGTTTTCCAATAAGCCTCGGGAGAACCATTGGAGGGTAGGGATGCGGGTGCTGAAATACATCAACAAAAGGCACACTTGATTATGGCATCACCTATAGCAAGGGCAACATCTTGACCGGATTCTGTGACTCAGATTGGGTAGGAGACGTGGATAGCAGGAGATCAGTGATAGGTTACTGTTTCTCACTTGGATCTGGAGTTGTGTCATGGGTCAGCAAGAAGCAACCTACAGTTGCTCTTTCTTCTACCGAGGCTAAGTAAATCAGCATGTTTTGCTTCTTGTGAGGCATTGTGGTTGAGGAGGATTTTAGGGGACATGGGTGCAGTGCAAAACAAGCCTACGCAGTTATCATGTGACAATCAGAGTTGCATGGCAATTGCAAAGAACCCTGTGTTCCACGCTCGCACAGAACACATTGAGATTCTATATCACTTTGTACGCGAGCTCATCATGGATGGAGAGGTTGACTTGGTGTACTGTCCGACTACAGAGAATGCTGCGGACATCTTCATGAAGGCTCTTGGAAGAGACTTGCTGGAGAGGCATCTTCATCGACTTGGCATTGGGCTAAAAAAGTAAGTTCACTTGCGGGTGGACATTGAGGGGGGGTGTTAGATATCAATGCTCCACTCTTGTGTAACTATGCGGGAACCAGCTAACTCTACTTGTAAGCCCCCCATATGAGGAGGAGGCATTTGAGTAGCTCGGTTATCCGGCAAGTCCTGGTTTGGACACCAGATGGGGGCCATGTGTGGCCTGATGGATGGACGGCTTCAGATAGAGTTGGCACACTGCCAACTAGGCTACATGCAAGTGCGGAAGGCATCCCATGACTGACCGCACTGAGGGTAGACAGAGCATTTCCTGGGGTAGCCCACTCTCGGGTTGCGGGGCCCGTTTGGAGCCCCAGATGATCCCGGATAGCTCTGGGCCGCGATACAACCATAGGTTAGTTGCTCTATTCTGCGCCACGGTTCTAACGTGTGGTCGGTGGCCTATTTCGGGACTGACCTCCAGTTGGCCGTTTTGAGCGGACTGGGTCGATCTCCCAATTGGGTCTAACCGACTATGATTGGTGGCTATATAAGAGCAAGCCCATGAAGCCCATCATCATCATTGGCTACAACAACCCTGATTCCTTAGCATCCAGCCTCTGTCCTCCTCTACTGTTTCCAGCATGCCATTGAAGCTTTTCACACAGGAGCGCACGATTGGGAGGCAACGCTATCTATTGTATCAGTTTTATAGTAATCAAATTTTTGATTCTCCATACTATCTGCTTTTCTCTCTTGCATATAAGATCCTGTTATCTATTGAGCACGGACGTTGTATTGTTTTCTTACATATCTTATATGCACTAATCACATAGGTTTCTTTGACTTTTTACATGCATGGAAAATATATTCAAAATAGAAGGTAAAAACCCACTATTTGTAAGTTTGCAAGATAACTTTTCTAGTTTTGAGCCAACATACCCTCTTGGCGCAATAGGTTTTTTGGTAGTATATAGTTTTCCAAAATAGCTTTTCTGGCATAACACCTTGTTTGGTAGAACAGCCTTTTTTTTGGGAAAGAACAACTTTTTTTGGTTTTATCTATTCAGTAGATAACGATCTTTTTACTGGTAGGCAAAAAGCCCCTTCAATAGGCAAAAGACCTTTTTGACAGAATATCTCTTTTGGTAGTATATATTTTTGCAAAATGGCTTTTTTGGTAGAACAACTTTTTTGGCAATTGGCAGAACAACTTTTTGGCAGTTGGCAGGACGGCTTTTTTGGCAATTGGCAGAACATTGGCAATTGGCAAAACAACTTTTCCAATTGCAAGGTATGGCAGCACACAAACACACATCGGTGACACTTGATTTCAAGGCACAACTCGTAAACGATCGTTAAATCATCCACGGAACATTGAAGAACACTGAAGAAACAAGATGGTGTACAATAATTTGCTGGCTTATCATGTATGCTCAGCTGACACTAGGTTATAACTTCCATGAGCTCTTCCAAAGTGCCATATCCACCTGCAAACATGGACTTGAATTCACTGAATGGTTTTTACCAGACAACATGATAAAGAAAAGCATTTGTAGATGATTCAGAGCTTACACAAAGAATTCCGAGAGAGAGGAGGAGTGAATGACTCAGCAAAACTAAAAAGGAATGATGCTAACTAAAAGTAGACCGTAAATTATCCAAAATTACACAAATCCCCTTTTTCATTGGTAGTGCAAAGCCTTCACTAATACGGCAGACCAAAAATGATACATGCCAAATGCATAATACTATATCTCCATCATTGATTTTTTTCCCATGCATTCATAATCATCCAATGCTACTTGCCGGTACTAGTTATGTTTATATTGAAGTCCTTTTGGTGTGTAACCCAGCCTCCGCCCATGCATTTTCGCCCCTCGGCAAGCGCCAGTAACTATTGCAAATAATAGAGATAGTGTCATAAGGCAGTGTGCGATATGGCTTTGAACTGATGACGTGGTGGATTTGTCATATGGCTTTGAGCTGAAGTGTGATTCATCTGTGATGTCCCATGGAGCTCACTTTTTCGTTGACAGCCTCTCTTTCGATCGTTGCATGCCCTGCCCACCTTCAACGCTTCATCGCTCCGTTCTTCGCAGCAACCACACCGCTCTGTCTATTGCTGCGTCTCGCACAACCCAATCCTCCTTCTTTCGTTCTCTTCAGACCATCCCGGCCGCTTCCCCATTTCATTCATTCTTTCCGCTTAAATTCAGTCCTGCTGGACAAAAGGGTGACTCCATTTTAGCTCTCTGGCTCGGCGGATCTGTGCTCATCTTGCTCCTAATTCTGTCTTCTAAGAATTGTCTAGTAAGAGTAAGCCTCCCTCGCTTGTGCTTGCCAGCGCATGCTGTCCAAAATATACGTCTCAGTTTCACCGAAATTTTCACCAGAAATCCTCGCGCCTTTTCGCCTTCAAATGCTCGGGAAACAGTGATCTACGGAGCAGCAGGGCATGATGGTTCGGCATGTTTCTCGGACAATGTCTTATCCGACATCGAACACATAACGGATGGGCTGGGTTCACACAAACATATATCGTCGCAAGTACAATCTGCTGTTCCTTCAGCTTTGTTTGTGTATGGCAGAGAGACCGCAAACGAAGCTCAAACAACCTCGTATTCAATGATCATTGCTGGTGGTGGAGCAATCTTCGACGGTCACAAGTACAGGCATATTGTGTTAGTCTCGGGCAAAAGTGATACGCATTCGACCAACTCTCCACAAGATACATCAGATGATAGCAATTCCGTAGACAGTGAGGTAGGGAATTCTCTTCTTTCCAGGGGGCCCAATTCAACGAGATGAACGTTACATCTTTGGGCACTTTTATTCAGGTTGCTCACCATATGCTTCAGAAATACGATGTTTACATTACCTACAAAGGAGTTAGGGAAACTAGAAATGATATCCAGGCGGATAGGACATCGATATACAGTGTGCATTCTCGGTATTGCTTATCCATTGTACCATACACCCCCCTAGTCGCACGTCTGCACCATCTAGCTCATACAACACTAAAAAAAACTGAGAGAGAGAGGACAGAAAATCAGATACATTCCTCCACAAAAGTGGGTCAACAAAAGCTCAAGGATGAGCGTGCGCTGTGTACAAACAGCCTGAGATGCTGTCAATGATGCTGAGCCTATTCCACTCCCCGTGAGCTTGCCTCTGTGCAAGGCAGTCTCTGCAGGTGATGAGGAATGAAGGGGGCAATGGGGCTTTTTATAGGACGGGCTAGGCTCCCTCAAACTGGCCGACCATGGAGTTGGCTCCCTGCCCAATGCACCGACCTGCCAGCCCACCAACCGACCAGACTGGTCGGCCTTTGCTGGTTGGCTTGGGCCAGGCCTATATAAGGGCCCATTTATGGGCTGCTGTTGCAGCTCCCAATGCCGCCCATGTACAGGTCCAAGAGGTGCCTAGGATGCTGTGCCATCTTCTTGCTGCAGGGCGGGTTCCCTGCCAGGTAGGTCTGCTGCCTTTTACCTTCCCCTACACCCTATGGTCTTCTGCCCCCTTGTCCCCTCAAATCGGGGGCTCACAGTGGGGCAGTGACCTTCTAACATCCATATCCAAACTGGTACCCAAATGTGAATTTCACTTGGTTGAGGGGCTAAGATGGGGCCCCCTCCTTATCCAAGCTCTTTTTATTGCTTGAAATGGAGATACAAGACCAAGGTGCAATGCACCTTACAAACTTGGGCTAAAACTCTTGACATGGACATAGACAAAGGACTTATTTAGAATTGCAGGACGAGTTTTCAAGTTGAGCTATATAGAAGGAATGATTCAAAAGCTGAACTAGTGAGAACTGGACTCCATGGGCACCTCAATCCGCAAGGAAGATGCCTGCATAGTCACAACTTCATCTCACATCAGTTGCATGCACTAGATCTCTAGAAAAAGAGGAAATTCCAATGCAAAAATGTACTGCAAATAAGCAATCCCTCAGATTCGAACTCCCCTTCCATTTGTACTCCCATGGTTATGGAGCCCTTGGTGCAATTGCAGCCCCTCTTGCTTGGATGGATGAGATCTTGGGGCTGGAGAGAGAAAAATAATGAAGGGAGGAGAGAGAAAGCCTTAGAGTGGAGTAATTGTGAGATCGGGAGAGAGAGCAAAGGTGAGAACTGAAAAATAGGAGAGAGAGAGAGCTGAAAGCTTAGTTGCAAATAGATGAGTGTAAGAGAGGTACAACTGAAGGAGTGAGATAAGGTTTTGTCCTAGTGACAGAACCTTAGTAGTCACTAACCATAGTTAGTGGACTAACTGCGTTTAGGGGGAAAAACCTCTTAAAGAGGGAAAAGTGCCCCTAACTAGCTTATTAAATTACATTGGTCACTGCTGAATTATATCTATAATTCTAACACCCCCCTGGAGTGCCAATGTCATGTACAAGGAGGATTAATCACCAAACGGATATAAGTTCAGGGCACTGCGAAATGCCTCAAACTTTTCACGTGGCAGTGCTTTGGTGAAAATATCTGCAACATTGTCATGTGTGGACACAAAGATCATACTGATCTCTCCTGCATGCAACTTCTCTCTGACGTAGTGATAGTGAACCTCAATGTGCTTCGTGCGAGCATGAAACACCGGATTCTTTGCCACTGCAATGGCACTCTGACTATCAGTGAGAATTGGAGAAGGGCCCTCCAATGACATATGAAGATCAGCAAATAGACGATGCAGCCAGACACATTCAACTGTTGTTGTGAAAGCTGCCTTGTACTCAACTTCACATGATGAGGTAGCCACTGTAAATTGTTTCTTGCTCAGCCAGGAAATGCAAGCTTTACCCAAAAAGAAACAATTGCCACTAGTGGACTGCCTAGTGTCATAATCACCAGCCCAATCTGAATCACTGTAGGCATGCATCTGCAAGTCACCCCCCCTGGGAAATAACAAGCCAAAAGACTTCGTGCCTTGTAAATAACGGAAGATGCGCTTAACTGCCTGCCAATGCATAGTTTTTGGGCTGTGCATATACCTGCTCACCTGAGATACTGCAAATTGAATATCAGGTCTAGTGTTGCAGAGATAAATGAGGCATCCAACAGCCTGACTGTAAAATGTGGCATCAACTGATTCTCTTGCATCATGCATTGTGAGTTTCAGCCCCGGCTCCATGGGAGTGGCTATGGGCTTACAATCATGCATGTTAGTTAAATCTATCCAAGAGTTTCTGCACATACTTGGACTGAGACATAATAGTGCCACATCTCTCTTGAGAGAACTGGATCCCCAAATAAAAGTGAAGCAGCCCCAAATCTCACATGTCAAAGTTGGTCTGCAAATCAGCTTTGAAATCTGCAATATTATCTTCATTGGACCCTGTGAGCAGTAAGTCATCGACAGAAAGAATGATGACTAAAATTTCCCCCCCATCCTTCTTGATGTAGAGGGTGCTCTCAGTAGGACTATTGTGCAGCCCCTTGTTGGTTAAAAAGGCATGAATCTTGGCATACCATGCACGAGGGGCCTGTTTCAGCCCATACAAAGCTTTATTCAGCTTGCATGCCTGAAGTGCATTTCCTGAAATTTCAAAGCGTGGAGGTTGTTTGACATAAACCTCTTCCAACAAGTCTCCATTTAGGAAGGCTGTTTTAATGTCCAACTGATGAACATTCCACTCAAAATGTGCAGCCATTGCAAAAACAGATCGGATGGTGGTCATCCGGGATGTAGGAGCAAAAGTCTCCTCATAATCTATGCCCTTTTTCTGAGCATAGCCTTTGGCAACCAGCCTTGCCTTGTATCTGTCAATGGAGCCATCTGGCTTCCGTTTCACCTTGAAAACCCATCATGTACCAATGGCATGTTTACCTGGTGGCAAGTCTATGACATCCCAAGTCTGATTTTTCTGAATGGACTGCAATTCATCGTGTATGGCATTCATCCAATGCACATTGTCCTTTGCTTCTTCAAATGTTGCAGGCTCCTCCTCATCGAGAAGAGTACCTGCATATGCTGATTCCACTGAATTAGCACCTTCCATGTGCCTTACTGCACTGCGAGTCCTGCCAGGTAATGGAGCATCAATCTTACTCTCCCTGAGAGTCTGTAACAACCAGTTTGGGACTGTTTTTGCTGCATGTATGTCTGCAATTTCTTGCTAAACCACTTGTTCCACTGCGTGTGGAGGTGGCAAGACATCCTGTGGCTGAACTGGAGCATCGGGAGGTGGCTGTAAATTCTGATTTGCATCAGAAATATCAGCATGGGAACCCAAGGCAATGGGTAGCAACCCCTCAAAAACATCCTCTGAAGAAGAAGGCATATGAAATTCAGCCTGAGTGTGAGCTGAATTTTCTGCAAATATCACATCTCTACTGACAATGATCTTGCGTGTAGCAAGATTGTAGAGACGGTACCCCTTGCTTTCTGCACTATACCCAACAAATATGCACTTAATTGCCTTATCTGACAACTTATGCCGAAATTCAATTGGCACATGAGCATATGCAAGGCATCCAAAGACACGGAAATGATCCACTGAAGGCTTTCTCCCATTCCAGACTTCAGAGGGAGTTTTTGTTTTCAAAGCCTTCGTGGGAGACCGATTTAAGATGTAGTTGGCACACATTAGACCTTCAAGCCAGAATTTGTGAGGCATGTGTTTGCTTTTCAGCATACATCTGTCCATCTCCATAAGAGTTCTATTTTGCTGAGGGGTCAGCCTCACTGTGAGCTGATGCACAATACCCTTGCCTTTCAGAAAAGCATCAAAATCTGCAGACAAGTATTCCTCACCTCTATCTGTGCGCAATGTCTGTATCTTGAGTCCAGATTCGTTTTCAACCATGGCTGAAAAGTGTTTAAACACCATGAACACTTCTGATTTGCGCTTCAGCCTAAGACCCAAGTGAAATTGGAGTAATCATCAATAAAAGTAACAAAGTAGAGATGACCACCCAATGATGGAGTCCTCATAGGACCACAGACATCACTGTGTATAAGCTGTAATTTTCAGACAGCTTTAACTGAACCATCCTTTTTGAAGGGGAATCTGTGCATCTTGCCTAAAATGCACCCTTCACAGGCATGTGGAGGAGGTATCTCAAGAGGTGGCAATGCATCAGCCATAGAGTGCTTCTGAAGTGTCATCAAGCTGTTGTAATGCATGTGGCCATATCTCGCATGCCATAACTCTGCATTCTGCATGGCAGCAGTAGGAGTCGAAACTGCAAGAGCATGGGCTGCTCTTTTCTCAAAAAGATCAAGCTGAAAAAGCCCACGCAGCAGAGTACTAGATAATCTCAAGGCATAATCATTTTCTCTGTCTTGGACAGCACATTTGTCATCCTCAAAGATGACGTGAAATCCAGCCCTGTTAAGAGTGGACACTGAAAGGAGATTCTTGGTGATACCAGGCACATACAAGACATGTGAAAGTTTGAAAACTAAGCCATCAATGGCGGTAAGCTCAACTTCTCCTGTACCACGTACTGAATATGACGAGTTGTTGGCACAAGTGACTTTCTTACCAACGGGAGGTGGATGCAAGGAAGTGAAGAGACACTTCCTAGAAGTGATATGCTTGGAGGCACCGCTGTCAAAATACCAAGTATTCAGTGTTTCATTGACAGTGAAAGCTGATGCATCCATGGAAGGATCATAACTGCAAGTCAAAAAGGCATCTGTATCATCATTACAAGTGGCTGTACTATCCCGAGCATCTGGAGCAGCCAGCCTAGAATGTGAAATGCAAGATAAAAAGGCATAATCCTGTCCAACAAAGTTGGCTGCAGCATCCCCACTGTCAGATGCATGACGAGCTGAATCTGAAACAGCCATACCGGAGCTGTTTTTCTTCTCTTTTGCAAGCCTTTTCCTGCATTCTGCAATGTGATGACCTGGCTTTTTGCAGTAATGACAAAAACCCTTCTTCTTGGGCTTACTTGCATCATTCTTAGCCTTTTGTGAAGGCTGTCCTGACCCACTGGAAGGCTGATTTACTGATGTCTTTGCCTGTCCCTTTCCTTTTGACTTGAACTTTGAGAGCATAGCTTGTTCACCTGCACGTGAAGCCAAGTTTTTCCTGGTCTGCTCTTCCTAAAGCAGAAGTCCTATCAACTCATGAAAAGTGAGAGGATTTGCACCCCCCCTCAATGATAAGTTCAGCGAGGTATGAAAGCTGAGATAAGTCTCAGGAAGAGAATTCAGAGTGGTGGTAGTCATCTCTGAATCAGGCATCTGTATCATCATTACAAGTGGCTGTACTATCCCGAGCATCTGGAGCAGCCAGCCTAGAATCTGAAATGCAAGATAAAAAGGCATAATCCTGTCCAACAAAGTTGGCTGCAGCATCCCCACTGTCAGATGCATGAGGAGCTGAATCTGAAACAGCCATACCGGAGCTGTTTTTCTTCTCTTTTGCAAGCCTTTTCCTGCATTCTGCAATGTGATGACCTGGCTTTTTGCAGTAATGACAAAAACCCTTCTTCTTGGGCTTATTTGCATCATTCTTAGCGTTTTGTGAAGGCTGTCCTGACCCACTAGAAGGCTGATTTACTGATGTCTTTGCCTGTCCCTTTCCTTTTGACTTGAACTTTGAGAGCATAGCTTGTTCACTTGCACGTGAAGCCAAGTTTTTCCTGGTTTGCTCTTCCTGAAGTAGAAGTCCTATCAACTCATGAAAAGGGAGAGGATTTGCACCCCCCCTCAATGATAAGTTCAGCGAGGTATGAAAGCTGAGATAAGTCTCAGGAAGAGAATTCAGAGTGGTGGTAGTCATCTCTGAATCAGGAATAATCTCATCAATGTTCAATAACAGCTCTCTGAGATCCTGTAGCTTTGTGAGGTGGACTGACATGGAGTCACCCTCTTCCATATGTGTATTACTTAACTCTCTTTTCAAGAAAGATACCCTTGCATAATTCCGGGCTGCATACATGCTTTCTAAGATATCCCACGCTGCCTTCAAGGTCTTACACGACCGGATATGCGGAATGATAAATCTTTTCACTGAAAGAGAGATGCATGACAAAGCTAAGCCAATGGAGTGGTGGCTACAGCTGCACCAACAACCTGTCCTGCAACTGCACCCTGTGCACGACCTCTTCCACCTCCTTGCTGGGGAGGGGTATTAGGTGCCATACCTGCTGGTCGGATCTCATCCCATTCACATAATCCCACAAATTACGAGAAATCAAAATATTGCGTACCATAAAACTCCAGAGGGAGTAGTTGGTACCATCCAACTTGTCTTCCTGTGAAAGACCACCGAACTGGAAATCATTCTGATTTTGCTGGGCCATGTCTGAGAAAGAGATTACAGCAAATACAAAACTGAATTCCCTTGCTGGGAATGAAATGCACAACTCCCAAAAAGCACAGCCAAGCACTGGCTGAAAATGCAACTCAGATTTCTGCAATTTCTCTGTCAAAAATCTGTCAAAGCATCAAAACTCTCCCAAAATCTGCCAAAAGTGCTGCAAAACACTTACAGAAAGGCAGTGTGAACTGAAATCTCCAAAATTGCTTCTCCAACACAAAAGCCCCAAAATAGACCTGAAATTGTAACCAGAAAGGGGCAAATTGAACAAAAGCCCCAAATGTTGCACAAATTTTGCTCTGACTGCAAAAGCCTCAAATTTTACTGCAAAATTGCAGTGTGAATGCAAAAGCCTCAAATTTCTTCAACACTTGCAGATTTACTGCAATGTTTGCCCCAAAAAATCCAACTGTGCTCCCACAAAGCTGAGCCAAACAATGGCTATATGCAAAGAATGTGCCTGCAAATGAACCTTGCTAGTAGAACCCTGCTCAAAAGTCCTGCATTGAAAACGACATATGCACGAAGCAAGAAGGCCCTGCTGGTACGGTGACTGTACGACAGAGTACGGATGATGTACGACTGGCGACGATGTACGGTACGGAAGGACCTGTAGGAGGTGTACGGACTATACTGGGAACCAGTATGGAGCTAGTGCATGGAGTTGCACTACAGTGTACGAAATCCGTACAAGGTACGGATGACGAGCAGATCTGGTACGGCGATACAGCGTACGGAGCGCTGGTAGAGACGACGAGCAAATCTGGTACAGCGAAGGACGTATGGAGCGTTGGTACGGACGACGAGCAGATTTGGTGCAGCGAAGGTACGTACGGTGCCTGTGTACGGAGCGGTACGACTGTAGGCTGTACGGCGACGAAGCAGATGTAGTACGTGCTGTACGAAAGTCAGCGCATGTACATCGTCGATGGAGCTGTATGGAAGTTGAACAGTTGGAGCTGGAGCTTGCGGGCTGGGCTGGAGCTGGGAGGCGAGAGCTCAACGAGGCTCTGATACCAAATGTGAGATCGGGAGAGAGAGCAAAGGTGAGAACTGAAAAATAGGAGAGAGAGAGAGCTGAAAGCTTAGTTGCAAATAGATGAGTGTAAGAGAGATACAACTAAAGGAGTGAGATAAGGTTTTGTCCTAGTGACAAAACCTTAGTAGTCACTAACCATAGTTAGTGGATTAACTGCGGTTAGGGGAAAAAACCTCTTAAAGAGGGAAAAGTGCCCCTAACTAGCTTATTAAATTACATTGGTCATTGCTGAATTATATCTATAATTCTAACACTAATGGCATGGAGAGAGAGTGGTGTTGCTTCTCCATGATAGTGGGAAGAGAAAGAGGTACTGTAACATCAGCTCATTCTTAGAGGACTTCTCTGCTCATTCCTCCCAGCTACAGTTTCCAGTGATCCCTTACTCGTGAGTCTGGTTTCCTTTTTCATCACCATGGAGATCTCTCTCTGAAAACCTCCCCCTAGCCCAATGCTTGCAAAGTGGCCTCCTCCCTTGGTGCCATGTGTCCCACAAGGGACCTTACCCTTCTAGCCCTCTAGGCCTCATTGTATGCAAGCACCGTCATGCCCTTTGGTTTCCTGCCTAATCACAATCACACCTCTGGTTTCGGAATTATGGCTGACATTACATTCCCTTCCCCTTAAGAATGGTTTGCGTCCTTGAAAATAAAATTGGGAAACCTCCTCTGGAGATTGCTTACCCTTTCCGATGTTGAACTCTCTTCAGGTCTATCTTTTCACTTAACCAGGCATTCTTGTCATATTGTGTGTCGCGTTCTTTTTTCTTGTCTATCTAAAATTCTTTCTGGTTGATGTGGTAAAGATGCAGGTTCAATAAGTTCAACTAGGACTTCATTTCCAATGAGATTATCATGATCTCCTAACTTTCTTTTTAGCCTACTAACATGAAAAACTGGATGTACTCTACATCCCTCAGGTAAGGCTAATTTGTAAGCAAGTTCTTCAATCCTCTTAAGTATTGTGAATGGTCCACAATACCTAGGAGACAACTTCGGACATTTACCTGTCTTTAGAGATTATGAAGATTCAGATACCTTAAGGTAGACTTTCTCGTTTACTTCAAACTCCAACTTTCTACGATGGGGATTTGCATAACTTCGTGCTCTATCCTGAGCTTTTCTTATGCTATCTTTAGCTAACTTAAGTGTTTGATTCATATCTTCAAGAAAGTATTTGGCCGCTTGAACCTTCTCTTTTTTGAGTCCCACTGTCATTGGGGCTCTTGGTTGAAATCCATACATCATCATGAATGGACCAAAACGTGTAGCTGAATGTTTGGCACTATTATATGCAAATTCTAATATGGGCAAATACTGTTTCCAATTAGTTTGCTGTTTACTTACATATGCTCGAATTATATCCTCAATGATCTGATTGACTCTTTCAGTTTGACCATTGCTTTGTGGATGATCCGCGATGCTCATATTCAATGAAGTTTCTAACCTCTTAAACACAGCTCTTAAAAATGCAAACTCTTGTATTAACTCAGTCCATCTAGCTTTTCTACCTTTAAGCTCTGGCTGATTACAAATCCACTTAATGCTCTTTTGATCAAAGATGATCTCAAATTTTGCACGATATAAGTAGTGCCTCTACTTTTTTAAAGCATAGACTATAGCATATAGTTCCTTCTCATATGCTGAGTAATTCCGTTGAGCACGATCTAACTTTTTGCTTTCAAAAGCCACTGGTCGACCTTTTTGTAAAAGTACCGTTGATTACAAATCCACTTAATGCTCTTTTGATCAAAGATGATCTCAAATTTTGCACGATATAAGTAGTGCCTCTACTTTTTTAAAGCATAGACTATAGCATATAGTTCCTTCTCATATGCTGAGTAATTCCGTTGAGCACGATCTAACTTTTTGCTTTCAAAAGCCACATGTCGACCTTTTTGTAAAAGTATCGCCCTAATAGCGAAATCGCTGGCATCTGTCTCAACCACAAATGGTTCGTTGGGATCTACTACTTTTAAGACAGGAGCTACTGCTATAGCTACTTTTAATTTTTCAAAACTTCTCTTTTGAGGTTCATCCCATATGAAGGTGCTTCCCTTGTTGGAAAGGTCACCTCCCCATCTGTAAGCCCCCATATGAGGAGAGCATGGGGGAGGGAGACCTAGGGTAGAACCCAACAGGAAATGAGAGAAAGGGGCTGCCACATAGACAGCATCATGGCTGGCATGTGGGCAGCACATCTAGGACTGTTAAGGGCAGGACACAGGGCCAGGAAAGTACGGAGCAGAAGCAAGTCAGTCTGGGACAGATTGCGCAGGATCTAGGACATGGAGACGCACTGTTTGCAGAGGCGCAGATATGGCAGGGTGTGCAGGCCCAGATCTGCAGCAGGAACTGTGGGTGTCAGTGGGCAGGAGACAGGCATTTTATAGGCTGGAGATATGCCTTGAAAGGAGGGCCAAAGGGCCCTGGAAGTTTGGGCCAGACAGCCCTGGTTTGTGTGCCTTATAGGGCTGGACCAGCTACAGACTGGTCGGCCAGTCTGTAACAGGCTGGTCGGTTTTTATCAGCCCCCCCTTGGGGCCTATATAAGGAGGCCATTCAGGCCTCATTTCATCATCATCTGGAGCAGCAATTCCATCAGCAGAAAGAGCAGCAGCAGGGCTATCTTTGGGCCTACAGTCAGGAGGAGAAAGAAGTGCCTTGTGCTGCAGACTTAGCTTGCAGGAAGCTGCCCACCTAGACTGGTTTCCAGACAGCAAGGTGGAGAAGATCATTCTAGACGGAAAGTCTACTCACGCTCGAGGTGAAGCACGCGGACTCTAGTCTAGAGATAGCCAGCAGATAGGAGGAGGACTTTTGTGGTAAGATCAGAGGACCACACCATTGGTGGGACTCTGGATCTGTCTCTTTTGTATTGTGTCCATAGTTGTAGACGGAAATATATTATTTGGTGGTTTCTCTATCTGATTGGTTCATTGTCTATTGATGAGTCTGCACACCTATTGAATGCACATAAGTAAAGAAGTTTGTGATTCCACACCCACACCGCACACTGTGTGAGCTCCTGGGCATTATTTCCGCTGCGTGTACCCTCTGTTGGGTATTTTCTAACATGGTATCAGAGCCCAAGTAGGAGGCTCACAGGTGTGGGAGCGTGAAGGCAGGGACCTTGCTGAAGGACGACCCTGATTCAGAAGCTCTAGGGAATCGACTTCCACGACTGGAGGATTGTGCCCTTGCGAGAAGGAGGGTGACTCAGGTTTAGTCAGGTGCGTTCAGAGTTCTGGTTTACTGTATTTGAGTTTGGTTGACTTTGCTGTGCGGTATATACAGCAGAGATGTCGACAGCCTCTTCAGTCCCTGCTATCCCTTCCTCCTCCTCCAGTTTTCTCTCTTTCACTATCCCTAACTTTGGAGAGACTGGGAACCTGGACGGGACTAATTACCCGATCTGGAAAGTGAAGATCCGGAGTCATTTAGTGGCTCGGAAGTTGTGGAAGCTGACCACGGGAGAGGAGTCGAAGCCGGCAGACATGGTGGACAGTAAAGGGAAGGTACTCATGGCAGTAGACAGAGAAGAGCTTGAAGCTTGGGAAGAAAGAGATGCCCATGCCCTGGCAATAATCATAGGGACTACGGCGGACTCTGTTCTTCCGCATATCCAGCTGGCCGAGATGTCAGTAGAGGCGTGGGCCACACTGAAGGATCTGTACGAGACAGATAATACCTCCCGGATCGTGCTTCTTCAGCATCAACTCTACAATCTTGATATGGAAGAAGGCGATACGGTACATAGCCATTTGACGAAGGTCAAGGTGGTGCGGGATCAGTTAGCAGCGATTGGTCAGAAGACAGACTCATGCCATCTGGCCTTGATGGTACTGAGGAGATTGCCGCGGAGTTTCAAGAGCTTTGTTACGGCTGTGACAGCAGGACAGCGGACCAAACCTCTGACATTTGAGGAGTTGTGTCCATTACTGCTACAGGAGGAAGCTCGGGAGAAGTTCTACAACGGGGACAAAGATGACAAGGCGATGCTGGTGAAGGATTCCGCAGGTCAAGGAAAGGGCAAGCCTAACAGTGGCAAGTCCAATAAAGATGACTCTGATGACGAGGGGACTTCGAAGAGGAAGCACAAGAAGAAGTGTTTCTATTGTGATACGCTCGGACATTTTGCAAAGGACTGCAGAAAGAAAAAGGCGGATCTGAAAAACAAACAGGAGTCTGACCCAGATTCAGAGGGAAAGGCCAAAGCTAATGTGGTAATCGAAGAGTTGTTCTTGGTGACATCACCGAGTGTTACCGAGGTCAGGTATGTTGATCCCGAAATCACAGTAAGGATGTCTGACATAGAAAGTTGGGTCGACGAGGAGTGAGATGCCTTTGTGAAGGTGAAGGACAGTATGGAGCGCTTGGTACCTTCCAGGTGTGTAGCTGTTGACACTGACACGAGGGTGGATTCCATGGAAGGCCCTGGGGTCTCATGGTCAGATGGATGCTGGACTTCAGAAGGGGACAGTACAGGATTACACAGGATCTTGGCGGGTGCCTCATTGCGGTACAGGGTTTGCTTTCAGAGCGAACATTCAGGCAGTACAATAGTCTGGTATGTATTTGATATTCTGCATTTTAGCCTTTATAGCATGCTGTGTGGAGATTCTGCTCTTCATTTGTCTCAGGTTATAAGAGATTGGAAGGAATTGGCCTTCTTCGAAGGCAGAAGGGGAAGTATTGGTGCTTCTTCAAATCTCGGACGCAGATTGCTAGAAGGTGGTGGACAAAGAGTACTGGAGCCAGAAGAGTACCTGCTTGAGAACTCAGCGAGAGTTCATGGTCCAGATTATCTGGAAATATTCATTGGTCGCAGAACCCAACAGGAAATGAGAGAAAGGGGCTGCCACATAGACAGCATCATGGCTGGCATGTGGGCAGCACATCTAGGACTGTTAAGGGCAGGACACAGGGCCAGGAAAGTACGGAGCAGAAGCAAGTCAGTCTGGGACAGATTGCGCAGGATCTAGGACATGGAGACGCACTGTTTGCAGAGGCGCAGATATGGCAGGGTGTGCAGGCCCAGATCTGCAGCAGGAACTGTGGGTGTCAGTGGGCAGGAGACAGGCATTTTATAGGCTGGAGATATGCCTTGAAAGGAGGGCCAAAGGGCCTTGGAAGTTTGGGCCAGACAGCCCTGGTTTGTGTGCCTTATAGGGCTGGACCAGCTACAGACTGGTCGGCCAGTCTGTAACAGGCTGGTCGCTTTTTATCAGCCCCCCCTTGGGGCCTATATAAGGAGGCCATTCAGGCCTCATTTCATCATCATCTGGAGCAGCAATTCCATCAGCAGAAAGAGCAGCAGCAGGGCTATCTTTGGGCCTACAGTCAGGAGGAGAAAGAAGTGCCTTGTGCTGCAGACTTAGCTTGCAGGAAGCTGCCCACCTAGACTGGTTTCCAGACAGCAAGGTGGAGAAGATCATTCTAGACGGAAAGTCTACTCACGCTCGAGGTGAAGCACGCGGACTCTAGTCTAGAGATAGTCAGCAGATAGGAGAAGGACTTTTGTGGTAAGATCAGAGGACCACACCATTGGTGGGACTCTGGATCTGTCTCTTTTGTATTGTGTCCATAGTTGTGGACGGAAATATATTATTTGGTGGTTTCTCTATCTGATTGGTTCATTGTCTATTGATGAGTCTGCACACCTATTGAATGCACATAAGTAAAGAAGTTTGTGATTCCACACCCACACCGCACACTGTGTGAGCTCCTGGGCATTATTTCCGCTGCGTGTACCCTCTGTTGGGTATTTTCTGACATCCCTTCCCCTTAAGTTGGTGCGTCATCAGAACAGCAATCCTACCGTAATCTTGGATGAATCTCCTATAGAATCTTGACAAACCTAAGAATATCTGTAATTCTTCTACATTTGTAGGATGTGGCCATTCCAATATGGCCCTTACTTTGTTAGGGACCGTATGAACCCCTTCTTGGGATATTATATATCCCAAGTATTTCACTTGTTTTGCAAAGAATTCACATTTGGATTCTTTAGCAAAGAGTGAATTATCTCTAAGTAGGTGGAACACCTTTCGCAAATGTTCCAAATGCTTTTTCCTGGTTTTACTATATCATCTAAAAATACTACAGCAAATTTTCCTAGATATGGCCGTAAGACACTATTCATGAGTGTCATGAAAGTTGTTGGAGCATTTGTTAATCCAAATGGCATTACTTTAAATTGATAATGCCCATACCTAGTACGAAATGATGTCTTAGGGACATCTTGTTCCCTAATTCATACTTGGTGATATCCTGATCTTAAATCAATTTTAGTAAAGTATTTTGCCCCTTGCAATTGATCAAAGAGGTCATCAATGCGAGGCATAGGATACCTATTTTTACGGTGATTTTATTTAGTGCTCAGTAATCTATGCATAAACACATAGTACCATCCTTTTTCTTTACCAGTAAAACTGGTGCAGACCAAGGTGAGCTACTTGATTGGATTTGGCCCTTTCTAAGGTATTCCATTAACTATCTTTCGACCTCACGTTCTTCCGTTTGACTAAGCCTATATGGGGGTTTACAAACAGGGATAGATCCATGAATTAAATCTATTTTATGATGTACTTCTCGCTCGGGAGGTAAACCATTAGGCAAATCAGATGGAAAAACATCTTTAAATTCAAACATTAAATCATTGAAAGAAGATTTATACTTTTTAACATTATAAAAAACAATATTACTTCTTTCCGATGCAGAAGACATAAAATCACCAATAAAAGTAAGTTCACAGAGATATACCTCGCATTCTTCTTGGTATAGTAGTCGTTCCAATTCCATCGAACAAATAAAAGGAGAGTTGGACACATCATGTTCTCCTTGAATCTGGAAGACTCTACCCTCTTTTTATAATGGAGTTATTAAGATAACTCCACTGTAAGCGATGCCCAAGACTATACAACCATTCTCGACTAAGCACTACATTTGTTTGGTTGAGATGCATGATTTGGAAATTCAAGGCATCCTGATAACCCTGAATATCCACCTCTACACCATGTATCACGGTGTCCCAAACTTTTTTATCACTGCCCTTTGCCAAAGAGACCACATATTTATGGGCACTGGGACTCTCAGGCAATTTTAATTTCTTAACTAACGAGTAGTTCAAGAAATTATGTGTTGTACTATCATCGACCATCATTCTTACTCTTTTCCATGCATCCTCATTAAATCATGAGGACCAAAGGTGGTTTGTCACATTGCCGATGATAGACAGCACAAGTGGGTGCTATCCTCATGATAGACCTCTACCTCAGTGTACCTTTCAGTATCATTAAGCGGCAACACTTGCACCGCATGCACTTGTTTTTGTGGAGGTCTATTTGGGGCTTTAGCTCCCGCTTGTTTATTTTTAGGACAGTTCCAAGCGGCATGGTCTTTGCCCAAGCATTTGAAGCAAAGATTTTCTTGCGTGGCTCTTTTATAATCCTCTTTCTTCAAGAAAGGATAATTTTGTGTTTGAGGTTTCTTAGGTGGTACCTGAGGAACGTCCTCCTTAAAGTGCCCCTTCCTTTTCAAATTGGGAAATTTGTTGAATTTTGGACCAAAACCTGTTTGCTTTGAAGTTCCCTCTTTGAATTTCCCCGTTGTATCATCGTATATTTGGGCATACTTAATGGCTTCCTCAAAGATTTTAGGAGAATTTCTTTTCACCTCAACCTTATAAGTGTCTTTGAGACCTCTCACGAAACTCCTTATCTTTTGGAATTCATTAATTCCCTTCAGCTTAAGGACTGCCTCCCTATAGTTTGCTATGTACTGGACTAGAGTGTTTTTACCCATAGTACAATTGTCCCTAGCCTCCCACGCTCTTTCTAATTCATTTTCCGGTAAAAGCTCTTTTAGGAAGGCTTGTTCAAACTGAGTCCAATACCTAGGAATTCTATCATTTTCCCTGAGGCTCATCCATCATTTATAGGCTTTATTTCCAAGGGAAAGACTTGTTTCCACGACTTGGTTTTCAGGGGGAGTATTCTTGAGTCGATGGAAGTCTTGCCACTTTTGCAAGAACGTATTAATTGCATCTTTATTACGCTCCTTTTCTTCCCATTGAAAATTGGCAGTTTCAAGTCCTTAAGGATGTTAGAGGTTTCTGTAAGTCGAGAGGTGGACCTCTTAACTTGATTAGGAGGAATCGATGATTCTTCTGTAATAGTTACCGATTGAGAATCGGCTAACTTAGTTTTTGCGTTCGAGTTTCAAGTTTAGTGAATTCCGTATACGGAATTCCATAATCACCGTAGTCTATGTCCTCCATTTCCACGTTATCCTCTTGAGTTTCAATTTGTACCTCATGTGTTTCCTCTCCAACTATCGCTTTTCCTTTTTTAGCCCTTTCCTAGGCCTGTCTAACCATATCGTCCCTTTCTGGAGTTGTCATTTTAAAGATGTGTATTTTATAAAGCAAAGCGCTTTATGTCAAAGAGAAAAATATGATGCCCACTTTCCTGATATTTGTTCGAGGTTTTGGATATGTCTTTGAAATCGACGCGTCCTTTACTTCGCAAGCGATCTTCACTTTCGATTCCGCTTTTGCGCTTTCTTCTATCTCGAACTCCTCGCTTTGAAATCTCGAACTCCTTGCTACGATCTTCTTTTTTGAATTTGGCGAGGTTTAGAGAAAAAGAGAATGATATCCCTTAGGACTTTCAAAAAGAAGCAAAGGTTTTAGAGGGCCCTTGGTACTTTGGAGATAAAAGGGCCTTAAAACCTTTGGAAAGAAAAGGGACCTTGAGACTTTGGAGAGAGGTGTAAACACATATAATGAGGTGGCTTTTTCCAAAGCCTTGGACCTTTAGGAAATGACGTGGCTTTTCTTCTTGGTACTTTTGCTGCTCTATAGGTCGATAAAGGCGCCGATTCGCTGAATCCTTCTTCTGAGAAGTTGCCTCAACCTGCATAATAAGTTGCTTATTCACCTCGTGGTTTCCTGCGCTCTTGAAGATCCTACTATCCTAGAACCCAAGGTGCAACTGAATTTCAGCGCGCTGCGAGGCTGAGTGCGATCTCCAAACAGTCACGCAGCTCACGCTTCACTGCGCACGTACCAAGCTACTCCAATCTCCCTTGAGTCTTGATTGTGGCTTTATTAAAGAGCCTAAGATACGCTTCACAAAGCGTGCAACCACCAGATTTGAGTAGTATTTCAGCGGCGGCGGCGCAGCCCTCAAATTTGAAGCATAGTCCTCAGACTCAGAGGCTCAGATAGTCAAACGTAGTACTTTAACTCAGCGCCATGTGGATTTTGAAGACGGGTTGCTACAGTTTGACGACGATTCACACGCTTGCTGTCACGCTGATTCGTGGGCTGCTGAGACTCCATGTGTGTTCGTCCCTTTCTCGTCAGCGGCTCTGATACCAATGTAACATTAGCTCATTCATAGAGGGCTTCTCTGCTCATTCCTCCCAACCACGGTTTCTAGTGATCCCCTTACTCGTGAGTTTGGTTTCCTTTTTCATCACCATGGAGATCTCTCTTTGGAAACCTCCCCCTAGCCCAATGCTTGCAAAGTGGCCTCCTCCCTTGGTGCCATAAGTCCCACAAGGGACCTTACCCTTCTAGCCCTCTCATGGGCTCCCCTTTGCACCTCTTAACTAATGTCTAGGCCTAGGCGTGACCCTAGACCCAAACTGTCAAGCCCTCTGGTTTCCCGCCTAACCACAATGACACCTCACGGTTCTGGAATTATGGCTGACATATAAGGTAATGCTGTTGCTCTAGAGTCCAGAGATGAAGAAAGGGGCACATTTTTACAGAGAGAGAAGCTTGAAACTGTAGATATCTTAGATAGAAAGAAATATATATTGACGTCCTTGGGAGGCCTCATGAAGTGAAAAAAATAACTCATACAAGCCTCGAAGGTCTGAAGCAAAGGGCAGGCTAGGGAAAGTGGTTGCTGTAGAGAGATAAGCCTGATAGAGATGAGAGAAGATAGTTGCACGACCAAGAGGGCTTGAGGGGAAGGCTGGCTTCACCAAGATGGGGAAGGGAGGAGGGCTGCTGCACCGAGGAGGAGGAAGGACAGAAATGCGACGTGAAATGAGGCCCTTCTTTTCTAGGCCCAGCTCACAATTTGCCCAAGATGGCAAGTTTTTGGGACCCTTCTCAGCCCACCAAATGGTGGCTGGCCCCTACACTTTGTCCCATGTCTCCTTGCCACTTGCCCCCTCCCTTGGGCTAGCTGGCCCTGCTGTCAGCTCAGCATGCAGCTTGCCACACGTCACCAAAAACCCTAAAGATTCAAATTTGTCAGAATTGAATTTTGACTTAACTGACGGGTTCCTAGCAGGTAGTCCGGCATTGACGTACTCTAGAGCCACTTTTGAGTTTGATTAACCTCTGTTAAGAGGTTTATTAGTTTGTCGTCTATCTTGTATCTCCATGCCTCTTGGCATGTTTTTTGGCTCAGAGTGAGAAATTTTCTTGGATGGTTGCTAGGTCGGTCAGCAATCTGTGCATTTGATTGGTCCTAGAAATGGGTACTCAGATGGGGTGTGATTTCTAATGTCCCTCTTGAGAATAGAAGGAAAATATCATTCTTTTGCAAAACGTAATATTTTAAAATAAACAGAAATTTAAACGAAAAATTACCAAGCAAGTAAACAGAAATTTAAATGAAAAATTACCAAGCAAGTGGATATAGCAATGTTTTTTTTAAAAATAAACAGAAATTTAAACGAAAAATTACCCAGCAAGTGGATATAGCTTGAAGATGAGTGACAACACCATTAGCCTCTCCCTCCCTCCCTTCATTGCACATCGGGCAGGCTCCCATCTTCAACTGTATGCGTTCACACCTTGCAGCAAGGTTAGAGGGATTTTTTTTTTCTTGTCGCAGTCATTGTTGCAGTAGTTGATGGGTCTATCGGTCTTCCATCATGGACCCATCCAGCATAGTACCTCTCCTCCGAGCATTCAAGGAGCAAGATCGTCTCTTTGAGCAGAATCAGCTCCTTTTTGAGCAACTCCAGCTCTTGCGCAACGAAAACGAAGACAAAGGAGGATGCAACTACATTGGACCGTTTCGAGCTTCTGCTGGAACAAGAACGCCTTGAAGTGGCTGTACATCGGGCCAGATGCCATACCGACTTGGCAGCATTGGAGATCCAGCACAGGCAAGACTGAGAGCAGATGCTTTTACATCATCGGCAGTCCCTCACGGCCTGCTTACAGTTCCTCTCCCAATCAACAACTACCAATGAGAGTCCATCATTCGTTTAGGGGTATTCCACCCTAGAGCACAATGTAGTGGACTATCCTTCCACAATACCCACAGACAATTCTGCATTCGCAGGCGGTCCTTTATCTACTCAGGAGTCTTCCATCTCCGAGCACAGTTTAGTGGACTATTCTGCAACAGTTCAGACATTAGCTTCTCTTGGGTCTACTCGTTCAGGGGACCATTCAATTTCCACAATAGCTGCATGCAGCTCCTCAGGGTCTTCCACCCACGAGGTTCTTACAACCATTTCCAGAGCCAGCTCTCAAGGGTCTTTCATCTCCGGGGCTAGCTCAGCTCCAGTTTTATCAATTTATTCTCTTGGGGTTCCCACCCAAGGGGATCGCCAATCAGTACAATTAGTTCGGATGGGTTTTTCACTCAACTAGTAGCTTTATCATGTCCAATAGTTCCTCTGGGTCTTCCACACAGGAAGCTCAGCCAGTATTCAGAGTCCTTTGTGATGGGTCTTCCATCCTTGGAGGCATCTTAGACCCATTAGCAGTTGTAGTAGATGAGCCTCTAGGGTCCACCACACGAGAGGGTTGTCTAGTTCGTACACTTAGCTCTCTTGGGGCTTCCACCCAAGGGGACACCCTAGATGCAACAGACAAGTGCGATGGGTCTTCGATCCATCAGGGCTCTTCATCATCTACAGTTAGTTCCCATGGGTCCTCACCCTTGGAGCTTCATTGGCCACTTTAGCTTTAGTCGGGCTGACTTACATTTCACCTTCTCATTAGGAGTACTTCAGGACTAGTGGGCTCAGTTTCCAGCCCCACTGGCCTTGACGCTTAGTAGGCCTAGTAGGAGGGAGTACCCTCACAATTGGAGAAGCAACTATAACTATCAGCATTTGATGATTCTTTGGCAGTCAGTGAGGATAGTCATGCAGTTTTCTCCACAATTCCCCTTCCTCAGTTCTTTAGGGAAGCAGCAATTGCAGTTTTAGTCCATCAAGAGGCTGATGACGTTTTACCATCATTGTGTCCATTCAGTGAGGCCAGTCTCTCTTCTTTAGCAGGTCTCGAGCCACTAGCACTAGCAGTGGCCAGTCCACACCTGCAGTTCCCTTGGTGATGACAACAGTTGGCTCGATTTATCAGAGTTGTGCTCATTAGTCTTAGTCCTTTCTTAGTACCTTAGGGGGGCAAGCTTAGTACCAATATCCCTTCGAGAGGAAGCTATGCCATCCATCACAGTCCTTTCGAGAGGCATACCAGCCAGTCATTGCAAACACGATTTACCCTCTCTCTCTATATATATATAATATATATATGAGGCATTTACATCCATAGTTCCAAATTTGAGGAGGGTGATAGGGCGTTTACCCTAAGCAACTATCACTCCAGCGAAGGAGAGGTGTATACCAGCTTTCTCTCACATGCAGACAACAATATGTTAGTTTCCAAGAGAGCATGTGAGTAAGCTGGAGTTTTGAGGCTTGCAGTTTTGGTTACCTAGCCTTAATGACTTTGTCATTACCCCAACAGTTCATATAGTATCATCGGCAATGTGATGGACCTTCCATAGTGGCGAGTGTGCATGCCAGTAGTTAGTAGCTAGTTTCATGCCAATAGCCTTCCACAGTGCAGTGCCTCTCTGCATTAGTAGCCTAGTTCAGTTAGTCCTCAACAATTAAAACCAAACTGGAGGGTGTAAAACAGCTATGGCTTCGCTTTAACGACGGAATTTAGCTCTCCAAAGCTCTCCCTCACTCCCTCTCTCTGAACATACACTAGGGCCCAGGACAAATTGTCGGGCTGGACCCCCCCGAAGGTCTTTATTCATTTCAGAAATTCTGTTACAGAAGTTCAGCTTCAGCTTAGAGCTGTCTCGTAAGTCTCTCTCCCCTCTACAAAACGTGAAAAATCCTTCTTTTACAAGAGCTTCAAGCTCTATTCAAATTGGCAACATGCCACTTGTCTAAAATCTAGACTAAATTCTATTACAAGCCTCTAAGGGCCATTCTGGAGTCTTCAAAGCTCTCGGTCACACGAACCGCTTCCTAGATGCTTGTCAGGCTCCCATTTCGCTTAGGAAAAATAATCCTTGCTAGTACCTGCAACAATTAATTAAAGCGCACCACCATGGTACCCATTAATTGTTAGCGCTTTGCATGCAAATAACACACTGTGGACTAATCCTAGTCACGGTGGGCGTCCCCACTGAACACATGTGCACATCTAAACAAATATATATATACAAATAAATAAATATATTTTTCTCTGGTTGACCGGAGTCAACACTCTTGATTATATTTAAAGAGCTTTGACCAAGGGTCAAGGCGCCTTGATTATAGCCAAGTCTCTCCAACCGGAGTTGGCACATCTTGGTTAACCGGGGTTAACCCTCTTGGCGCATGCCAAGTCTTGTTGACCGAAGTCAACACTCTCTGACCGCAGTCAGATTTACTTGACTGGAGTCAAGTATCTTTGACCATAGTCAATACTTCGACCATTAAAATAACTCTTTGACCGTAATTAACACATATAAAACTCTTTAACTATGATCAAATAAATGGTCAACTGTACTTTGACTTAGGATATTTACATTGTGGTGACATCCCCTCCGCTTCTATTCAGTTGACCTCAACTGAAAAGCTTCCTTGTAAACACCCAAAAGCTGTGGATGATCGGATAACATGTCTTCGTCCATCCACTTGGCATCTAATGCCGTATAATTCTTGAATTTTACAAGATACCTGTAAAATTCCTTACCCTGAGGGCCTTTACGTACAGTATGGTACACAATTTGCTCTGGCTGAAGGACTTCCTCCAGCTCATCCACTTCTGGTGGATCCTTTGTTACTGGTTCTATAGGCTCTGGTCCTTGAAATTTCTTTAGAAGACTCACATGGAATGCATTGTGAATCCTCCAATGCTCTGGCAATGCTAATCTGTATGCAACCTCATTTATTCTTTCTGTAACCCTAAAAGGGCCATAATATCTGGGAGATAACTTTGCATACACTTTCTGTTTGCCTTTAAACTTGCGGAGCCTAGCTTTTTCAAACCTCAAAAGTACCCAGTCCCCTTCCTTGAGATCTAGTTGTCTCCTATGTTTATTTGCAGCTCTTTTATGTTTCTCTTGAGACCTTTCAATTGCTGTCCGGACTTGGCTGTAAGCTGTCTGGAGGTCTCTTACAAACTGATCAGCTGCAAATATTTCATCTTTAGTCCTCAAAATAGGTGGCAAAATCACCTTCCCATATATGACTTCAAAAGGGGCTTTCCCTGTAGAGCTATGTACTGTATTATTGTAAGCAAACTCTACTAACGGTAGGTACTTTTCCCAGTCTGAACTCGGGTCACCCACGTAGCATTTCAGCATATCCAAAATTGTAGAATTTGCTACTTCACTTTGACCATCTGTTTGGGGATGGAAAGAAGAAGAAAAATTCAGATTCGTCCCCATGTTATCAAATAAAGCTCTCCAGAATAGACTGGTCATTCTGGGATCTCGATCACTAACAATGGACTTAGGCATACCATGATGTTTAAAGATTTGTGCCATGAACAGCTTAGCCATATGATCTGCCTTTATGGTTTTACGAACCGGAAGGAAATGAGCTTGCTTGCTGAATCTATCTATGATAGTCCAGATTCCATCATTCCCTGACTTTGATCTCGGCAAATCAAAAATAAAGTCCATTGTAATACTTTCCCATGGTGCCTGAGGCACGGGAAGAGGCATAAGTAGGCCAGGTGCCTTCCGTCTATCATACTTTATTTTCTGACACGTAAGGCATTCAGTAACAAACTGATGTATATCTTTCCGCATTCCTGGCCAAAAGAAATACCTCTCTAGGGCTAGAGTTGTTGCTGTAATTCCTCTATGTCCAGCACAGGGAGGTGCATGGCATTCCCCCAAAATCTTTTTCCTCATCTCCTGGGTGATGCAAAGGCAATCATCTTTCATTAAATACCCATCTTTCAGGGAATAATGACTGGTGGATTGCCCTTCTTGCATCTGCTGTAAAATTTCACCAAAATCAGAATCATGAGCATAATGTTCCCTCATGCCTTCCAGGTCCTGATGATAAGCAATAGTTACATTATTGACCTGGGGTCTTCGGGACAAGGCATCTGCCACTCTGTTCCGAATTCCTGGGGTATGGACAATCTGAAAATGATACATTGACAGCATGTTTGCCCATTTCATATGCTTCTCTGAAAGCTTGGTCTGAGTCAAAAAGTATTTCAGACTTTGGTGATCTGTTTTGACAGTAAAATCTGCACCCAAAAGATAATGTTTCCATGTATGGATGGCATGAATTACAGCCAATAACTCTTTCTCATAGATTCCTAAATATCTTTCCGCATCCCGAAGTCGTCTGCTTTCATAGGCTACTACATGACCATTCTGATGCAATGCAGCCCCAACACATTCTCCACAAGCATCACAATCCACATCAAAAGACTGATACAGATCCGGAACTACCAGGATAGGTTCTGTAGTCAACTTTTCCTTGAGTGTATTGAATGCTTTCTTCTGTGATAATCCCCATGTGAAGGCTGCATTTTTCTTAGTGAGGTCATGTAATGGAGCTGCGATATCAGCAAAATGTCTGATAAACCTTCTGTAGTAAGAACACAAGCCTAAAAAGCTTCGAACTTCATGCACAGTTTTCAGCTCTGGCCATTCCTGAATGGCACGGATCTTCGCTGGATCCATTTGTATCCCATTCTTGGATATTATATGCCCCAGATAGTGGATTTCTTCCAGGAAGAATTCACTTTTCTTGCTGTTTGCATAGAGCTGATGATTTCTCAGCTCTTGAAACACTATAGCAAGATGTTCTCTGTGCTCTTTCTCTGTCTTAGAAAAAACTAAGATATCATCAAAGAAGGTACCCGTAAAATGCCTGTACTTCCGGAAGATGCGATCCATCATTCTATTGAATGTGGCTGGAGCATTTGTCAACCCAAAAGGCATCACTAAGTATTCATACAACCCGAATGTTGTGCGGAATGCTGTCTTATGCACATCCTGAGGCTGTATCCTCACTTGGTGGTAGCCACTCTTCAAGTCTATCCTGCTGAAAACTGAAGCTCCATTTAACTGATCCAGGACATCATCAATACGCGGAATAGGGAATCTATTCTTGATGGTCATTTTGTTCAGTGCGCGATAATCGATGCACATACGGAATGAACCATCTTTCTTCTGTACTAGCAGTACAGGGGAACAAAAAGGAGACGAGCTGGGCTGAATCAACCCTTTGGACAGCAATGTTGGAGATAAGTGCACACTAAGTGTACTATTTCCTAGTCTAAGTCTAAGTCTAGTCTTTATGTCTTGAGTGTGTGCCATGTGGCACTTCTACAATTATCCCATAAACACTCTTGCATTATGTCTTGTACTTTGGCCCATATATTCAATGGGTCACATCATTCTAATCTATCTGTCTAGCTTGTGTCTTGTCTACACTCTTCTCAAGGTATTTCTTATCTTTCAGTCTTGTCATCTCATTTCCATTTCCAGTTTCTAGTTCTAGTTCTTTTTCATATTCCAACTTGGTATCAGAGCCAGCTTGATCCCTCTTCTCCACCCTCAGTCTGCTGTAGCCATAGCTGCCCCTTCTCAGATTTCTCCCCCGCTCAGCTGGTCGCCATCTTCCTCTTCTTCCCGTCTTCTCCACGCCGTACTTCGCTGCCGCTGTAAAACTGCCCGCCATCTCTCTTCCCGATCTGCCATTGCGCTGCCAGATCTGTTGCGCAGTTCCAGATCTGCACGTCAGATCTGCGCAGATCTGGCGCTGCTTCCGCTCCTGCTGTCGCTCAGCCAGATCTGAGCGCCACGCAGCATCTATCTCTCCTCTCCGTACGACCGCCGCTGTACGCCGCCGTACTTCGTTCGTCTTCGTCCGTACGCCGTCTTCGTCAGCATCCGTACAGTCCGTACAGTCCGTACGACTGTACGGAATCTGTACCTGCACCCGTTGTCTGCAGATCTGGCCTCTACTGCTGCAGATCTGTCTGCCATTTCTTCCCTGATTTCTGAGCTGAAGGAGCTGCCCACGACTTTTTGAAGCTGCTGCCCGTACCTTTTCCGTTCGAAATAAAGGAGGAGCTGAAGTTTTTTTTTATCTCTGCCCAACCTGCATTCAGTTCTGCATTCAGTTCTTACTAAGGTACTGTACATTGTCTCTTTCAGTTTGCTGAGCAGTCTTTGTTAATCCTCATATCTGCAAACTGCTGGTTCCTCCTGCTTCGATGGGCTGTCATATGCTATGGCCCTGACAAAGTGGTGAGAGAACTGGCTTCTAGGATCTCTTCTTCTCATTTATTTCTACAATATTGTAAGGGAATAGACACTGCCCTTGCATCCTAGCAAGAGGTAAGACCTTCCCACATGGCATCCTCCTCTCATTCTCTCATGTCTATCGACAAATTCAATGGGTCCAATTTTCATACTTGGCAGATCAAACTCAAGTGCCATCTTATGAAAGAAGGCCTTTGGGACATTGTTCACCGTGATGCCCCCGAAGGTCCATCTGAGCAAATTGTTACTGCCAAGAACGACAAAGCCTATGCTATCATATTGCTTGGCCTTGGAGATGATTACATTCATCACATCTCCGACATACAGTCAGCTCCTCAAGCATGGATCACTCTGGATACTCTTTTTGGAGCCCGATCTAAAAACTCTAAAATTGCACTTATGATCTCACTCTTTGATCTACATATGCAGGAAGGAGCTACTATAGCCTCTCATGTTAATTATCTTCGCAGTCTTATGGTTCAGCTTGCGTCAGTCAAGTCTCCCATCTCCGAAGATATTGCTATTGCCGTGCTTCTCAAAAGCTTACCTGACTCCTATGCTACTCTTGTCACTACCTTCAAGTATCATAATAATCCTTCTCTTGAGGGTATCATCAATGCTCTCCAAGAGGAAGAAAGAACTCAACAACGCAAGGTAACTGACACTGCCTTTTTAGCAAAGAAAGGCAGTTCTAAGGTAAGAAAGCCTTGCACCCATTGTGGGAAGACTAATCATCTGGAGAAGGACTGTTTCAAGGCTCATCCATGCACCATTTGTGGCCGTGATAATCACCGGGAGAGGGATTGCTATTCCAAAACCTCTACATCAGCTCCTGGATCTACCTCAGCCCATGTTGCTGCAACATCTCCATCAGCTGATCCTGCTGTTCCTTCCTTACATGATGAAAAATGGGCTTTCTGATTACTTCTATGTCTTGTCTACCACCTTGACCACCGATGATGTAGGTCAAGGGGTTCTAGTGTCTTGGTCTTTCTATTGGTCTACAGTCAGTCTTCTGTCTATCTAGTCTTGTCTGTCTGTCTATTTGTCTATCAATCTGACTATGTTTTAAGATCCATCTTGTCCCTACCCTTGTGGACCCATATGAGGATATCACTTGAGGAGGGGTGTCTCAGGATCTTTTGTCTGTCATGTCTTCTATCTTGTCTCTCAGTCTATCATTCTTTATGTCTGTCCTCTAGTCTTGTCTTTCTTACTCCTAGTGTCCACTTAAGGAGGGTGTTGGAGATAAGTGCACACTAAGTGTACTATTTCCTAGTCTAAGTCTAAGTCTAGTCTTTATGTCTTGAGTGTGTGCCATGTGGCACTTCTACAATTATCCCATAAACACTCTTGCATTATGTCTTGTACTTTGGCCCATATATTCAATGGGTCACATCATTCTAATCTATCTGTCTAGCTTGTGTCTTGTCTACACTCTTCTCAAGGTATTTCTTATCTTTCAGTCTTGTCATCTCATTTCCATTTCCAGTTTCTAGTTCTAGTTCTTTTTCATATTCCAACTAGCAAGTCCTGTACCTGAGCCATAATCTCCTCTCTCTGAGTCGCACTGACTCTATAAGGGGGTCTGTTTGGGGGCTCACTACCAGGCATTAACTCTATCTGATGATCTTCTGGTGTCTCTGGGGGTAACTCCCCTGGCAAAACATCAGAAAAGCAATCTTTAAAGTTTACAAGAAACTGGAACTTATTTTTGTCTGCATCATTCATTTCAGCATGCATATCATTCTCTTTTTCTTTTACAAAAACCATGTACGTAGAAATTGCAGACTTTATTGCTTTCCTGCATGAAACATCAGATACAATGGGGATAGTGTCCCCTTTATTCCTGGCAATTAAACGCTGATTTTTCCCCCTATGCACAAACTCCAGCACTCTTTCAGGAAGAGTCAACTTCACTGCCTTGCGGTGAAACCAAGGCATCCCCAAAACTACATCATAATGTTTCAGTGGAGAAATGAAGAAGTCTTCCTGATCCACATAACTTTGAACATGAAGACGGAGCTTCCCTATCAAGGGAGTAACTGGCACAGGATTCCCACAAAACATTTGATCGGCATCCAAAGCCCTGCCTAACTCTTCCGTCTTTATTCCCAGCCTCAGGGCTAGATCCTCTGATATGAAATTATCAGTAGCCCCTGGATCAAATAGAATTAGCGCTTGCTGGTCTCTAACTTTGCCCCATGATAGCAGTAATTCTCGTTCTTCTGGGTTCAAAGCATGACCCAGTATATCAGGAATTCCCCCTGCCATTGGCTTTTGCGGTCCTCGTGGCTTCTCTGCCTCTTTTCCCTTCGATGTTGAAGGCTTTTCTGGGCACTGGGCAGCCACATGCCCCTCTTTACCGCACCTGAAGCATTTCCCATCTCTACGGAATTCCGCTATCTGTTCAGGGGTGAATAGAGATTTGCCCTTATAAGTCTTTGAGAACTGAGTACCCCTCGGCTTCTGAGGCTGAAACCCTTTCTTTTCAGCCTTGGGGGACTCTTTCTTTTCTGATTTTAGAAAATCAGTTTTCTTTTTATCAGCACGTCCTGCATGCAAGGATGGCACTGTAGATGGATCTTGTAGCGGCACAAGACTCGCTATTGAGGCTGAATGCATAAGATCTTGAATATTCTTTGCCCCCAAAGCATTCACTACTGCCTGAATTCTTGGAGTGAGACCTGCTCTGTACTTCCTCATCTGGGTGCCTTTGAAGATCTTTTTGAACGGTGCAACCTGCAAATAAGCATCCCAGAACTTTTGGTTGTACCCATCCACTGTATCTCCTGCATCCATGTGCAAGCTGTCCCAATCTTGAAGAACATGGTCTCTAAACTGTTTAGGCATGAACTGCTGGTAGAAGGCTTTCTTGAAACCCTTCCACTTCCTTGGGGCTGACCCATCTGTGGTCAGTGCACTCCACCATGCACTAGCCGTTGCTGTTAGGTGTAGACTGACCATTCTTAACTTGGAGGATTCTGAAAATTTCTCAGTACCGAATGCAGCATCAAACTGTCTGATAAACTGCAATGCTTTGTCTGTATGACCATACTGTCCATTGTAGATCATAAACTTGACAGATTTTCCTCCCTCTTTAAATTCCCTGGTCGCTTTGGAAGACTTTCTCTTCCCAGACTTCTCGTGTTTCCTTCTTTTCCTGGATGGTTTATCTGATAAGGAAGAAGAAGACACAGAAGTCGAACTCGAGGTAGACGGTGATGGACTAGGAGATCGGTGATGATGCCTCGATCTCTTTTTACTATGGAACCGTCTCCTATGAGATCTATGAGATCTCTCTCTCTCAGGCTGTACACGAGAATGTGCCTCCGGCATTGGCACGTCATATACTGGATTAGGCATAGCTTCTGCTGGAAACAAATGCTGAGCCCTGGGATCCCTTTTTAGATTTTCCAGCTCTTGTATACGAGTGCATACCATCTGTTCAAATTCTTGTTGAGTTTGCGGCACATTTCTCTGTCCTGGATGTACATCCCTATCTTGTGAATCCCACTGGATAGGTGATTGATCCATATTCTGAGATCTGCAGATTTCTCACACAGTGCGGGTAACTGATGCACACTACCTTTGCTTTTCCAACAGAAAAGGTACCTCAACAAGAGGTGTTTTGCATTTACAATCTATGCCAGTACTGACTGTCAGTTCAAGGCATATACCCACACAATTGCCAAAGCATCAACAATATATATATTCCCCTTTTCTGGCTGCTGCATATAGCTTCAAAAGGCATCTGTTTCCCCTTCTCTGTGCACAAAGGCACGCATCTCTTTTATTTCTGCAAAACTCTGATTTTCTCTGTTTTCTGCTGATTTTCTGACAGTAAAATGATTACCAGATAGGTGGGCATTGATGGCAAAAACTGTCTCTGCAACTCTCTTTTTTTTTTTTTTTTTGGAACAGTGACCAGATGGGTAACTACTGGTTACATTAACCAGATCAGTCCTGTTCTGGTCTGGTTAGATGTCTGTAACTTGGCCACTAACTGAACCAAACTGGTTAACTGCACCAGTCCAGTCTGGTTAGGCTGTCCTCTGACCAGATCCCTAACCAGGGTCAGTTAACTGCAGTTAGCTTGAACAAGGTCACACTAACCACAGGTCTGCCAGCCTAGCTGCCACGTGTCAGTGTGCCACGTCAGCTCTGAGCTGGATGCCACGTGTACTGCCACGTCATCACCCTGTACATGCTGCCACATCAGCATCCACACGTGTCTGCCACGTCAGCTCTGTGCATGCCACATGTACACCTGTGCCACATCATCTGCCCTGCTGGTTGCCACGTAAGCCTAAGGTTAAACCTTGGCTGGCAAAAAAAAACGAAATTCGTCGCGCACGTCCGTCAGCGTCGCACGAATACGAAGTCCGGCCAAAAATCTCCGTCTTCAGGGTCTGCTCCTTCCTCGCGAGACTTGCATACAAGACCACGCCAGCAACACAGGCCCAAATTTATTGTCACGTACTCACTTTCTCTGATTCACATCGACGCTTCTTCTGCGCCAATATTTCATTCAGCTGGACAACGCAACTGTGTTCACAGGCGTCCTTGCTTGTAAAAACTGGGTGTGTCTGGTCGCTGGTGGAAAAGATATGACAGCCAATCATCCGCTACCAACAATCCACACCTACGTGAGAATTCACGGACTCTTTCAGGCTGCCGTCACAGGAGAAAGCTTCCGTCAATACGGTGGAGAGCGTCACCCATCCGTGGTCACAGGGCTTCATTCTCGCCAATCTCAGACGGGGACTTTCACCCGTACCAGCACTTACCAGCAAGTCCTCTCCCGACTGACCGGTATAATATCTTCCGATCACTCAGAGACTTCACATCCTGCAGCTTTGTTGGATCGTCACAGTTTGAGGAAGCTGTGAAACCATGCTCTGATACCAATAAAACCAAACTGGAGGGTGTAAAACAGCTATGGCTTCGCTTTAACGACGGAATTTAGCTCTCCAAAGCTCTCCCTCACTCCCTCTCTCTGAACATACACTAGGGCCCAAGACAAATTGTCGGGCTGGACCCCCCCAAAGGTCTTTATTCATTTCAGAAATTCTGTTACAGAAGTTCAGCTTCAGCTTAGAGCTGTCTCGTAAGTCTCTCTCCCCTCTACAAAACGTGAAAAATCCTTCTTTTACAAGAGCTTCAAGCTCTATTCAAATTGGCAACATGCCACTTGTCTAAAATCTAGACTAAATCCTATTACAAGCCTCTAAGGGCCATTCTGGAGTCTTCAAAGCTCTCGGTCACACGAACCGCTTCCTAGATGCTTGTGAGGCTCCCATTTCGCTTAGGAAAAATAATCCTTGCTAGTACCTGCAACAATTAATTAAAGCGCACCACCATGGTACCCATTAATTGTTAGCGCTTTGCATGCAAATAACACACTGTGGACTAATCCTAGTCACGGTGGGCGTCCCCACTGAACACATGTGCACATCTAAACAAATATATATATACAAATAAATAAATATATTTTTCTCTGGTTGACCGGAGTCAACACTCTTGATTATATTTAAAGAGCTTTGACCAAGGGTCAAGGTGCCTTAATTATAGCCAAGTCTCTCCAACCGGAGTTGGCACATCTTGGTTAACCGGGGTTAACCCTCTTGGCGCATGCCAAGTCTTGTTGACCGAAGTCAACACTCTCTGACCGTAGTCAGATTTACTTGACTGGAGTCAAGTATCTTTGACCATAGTCAATACTTCGACCATTAAAATAACTCTTTGACCGTAATTAACACATATAAAACTCTTTAACTATGATCAAATAAATGGTCAAGTGTACTTTGACTTAGGATATTTACATTGTGGTGACAACAATTAACGAGGACAACATGTAGTTCATATTTTCAGGAGTGAGTGCCATACCACCCATTGATCAAGAGTTCGCAATAGTGGGATGATTGGCCACAGGAGTTTGGCTTCCAATCTTCATGGCAGTACTAGTTGTCAGGACTTTTTATTGAGCCACTGTGTTATCATAGCAGAGTATTCGTGTCTCAGCCTTTTGGAGCAGTAGCATATCAGTCCTAGTGCCAGATTGCTATTCCCTATTTCTTTGGGAGGGCAGTCAAGTTTCAAGCAGCAGTTGGTGGTCGTCATGATCACATTTATTTGGCAGATTCACTTAGTTCCTTAGTAGCTACCATCATCCAAAATTTAAGCAGGATGGAATGTCGCGTACAGGTTGGTGCATTGTGACACACAGTTAGATCCAATATTTTTTTTCCGTATGCCGTGACATCTTTGTGAGCCCTAGTTTTGGGATGAGTTAGGCACGAGTTATAAGGGTCCATTCTTATTTACCAATGTTGCAGGCCACGGTAGAGTAGTTTGGATCGCCAGGGCAAAGTGTTGCGAGGTATCCACCTAGCAACAAGTCCAGAAGAGGGGAATGTCACATGCACCAGTGCCAAGCACATGTGGCAGTGACAACTGGCTGCACATCTCACAGCACCCCAATGCAGCATATTTGCAAGGTTCTAAGGCCCCAAAGGGCAGCACCAAGTGTCGGAAGTGGGATGGGGGAGGTGCCTTTTATAGGCAGCCTCAACCCCCTTCAAGTTGGCCCAATGGGCTGCATTGGCAGGCCCTACCAGCCAGCCAACCAGCCGACTAGCTGGTCGGCCAAGTTGGCTGATTTTGGCTCCTAGATAAGGGCCCCCTTGGCCCCTTGTTTGGGATTCAGTCTAGAGCCTCCAAGCAGCTGTCCAGCCCCTTTTGAAGCCCTCACCCCACTCCAGTTTCTCAGCTCAGTTTTGTATTGCGATTTGGCACTCATGTACAACATAGTTAGGGCATTTATGCTAGCATTATAAATAAAGCAGTGTACTGTAGCTAGGAAGATCTTTGGTGTCTCTCACGCTTGAGTCCTCCTTCTACATCTTGTCTATTTCCGCACAACAAGTCCCCGCATGTTACATCTGGAATCTGCATGTGGGTGATGACACTTCCACTTGGGGCTCATGCACATGCATGCAAGTCCGTGTGGCTGCCATGCAAGCTCGTGCATGTAAAAAGTTGCCAAAAGTGAAGAAAGCCTCTTAAAGTTTCTACTTTTGGGCTAAGCTAGCTAGCGTGGCATCTTGGAGAAGAAGATTCTTTGTGGTTACCCGGTCTAGCCAGAGGGGCTCTCATAGTAGCACCCTTGAATCCCATTGGAAGCAGAGTCTTTCTCCTCCAACTACACTCAGGGGGACTACCCTGACGAGCCCAATCTTCCTCGGCCCGCACTTGGTGTATCTCTTCCCTTGGTACCATGGATTCACTGTAGAGGAAATGGAGACAATGCACCACGTCCCTCACTTTTCGGTGACGCTTTGCTTTCCAAGGCTCCCAAGGGAGTATAGGGCCATCCTCCCGTCCATTGGTCATGCTTTTGGTAGGGTGTTGGAGCCCCACCGCACGCAGCAGCTTCGGTCGTAGCGGATGACGGGGTCTCTAGACTCCAACTAGTGGTGGAGAGTTTGGAGTTCCTTCTAGAGGAGATTTACCTCGAGACTTTAGATGGGGGGAGGGGTGGGGAGAGCTCCGCCAGAGGGTTGAGATCTCAGGGCTCCCTAGACAATGCCTTAGGTGTTGGCAGATGGGATATGTCCTACGGAACTGCCCTAGAGGCCAGAGATGGGCCCCTCCCCCTCCCTTCGCAGCCTGACAATAGAGGGAGCCACAGGTGGAGAGGCCTCAAAGCACTCCTAGACAGTTGCAACAAGAGTCCCAGACCCCTTGGGTGGAGCCATCCAAAGGGAAGTGGACCAAAGTCGGCAAGAGAAAGAAAGAAAATGCAGAAAATAGGGTGAGAGGAATTGCAAAAGGCATGCGAAAGCCAAGGACAAGTCACAGTCAGAGCGTGAGGCTGCTTCCTAGGCTCAAGGAGAGTAGGCAGGGAGCGCCCCCTTTGAGCTCCCTTAGACGTCGGAGGACGAGACTTTCTTTGACCTTCTGGAGGATCCTCAGGTGACACGGACCCAGGGTTCACATTCGTCAGCCCAGCACTAGGATGTAAGATCCCCTGAGGCTCCAGTGTTTGCTACCTCCCCTTATCAGACCTCCCCCGTTTGCCCCCCTCCCCCGAATCCTGCTGTAGCTACCCCTCCCTCCTCTCCCCCACCCTCTCTTGCTCCCTCCTCTCCCCCACCCTCTCCTGCTCCCCCTCCTGCTGCAGCAGCCCTGTCCACCTCGTCATCTTCCTCCTTTCCCAGTCCTTCATCCAGCCCTGAGTTGACTCCCCTGCCCGCAGGCAAGGGGGAAGTAGGGGCTTCTCTCCTTGGCCCCCTCTCTCATGCTGAGGATGCCTCTCCTCAGAAGCAGATGAGCTCTCCCTAGCACACAGCCTCTTCGACTACGTCAGGGACAGGTGGCCCCTTCTTTCAGCCCTTAGGCCCGAGACCTCGCCCTGGGCAGCTCTTTCCAAGGGAGTTCTGGACTTGGGACCTTGGAAGTGTTTGGAGGTTCTTGACGCATATCCTTTGACTTTGGAGATGACCGTGTTGATTTACAGCCCCGCAAAGGGGTTTCATATGGGTGGTTGGCTCCCGTACTCGGTCTTTTTAGGATCTACACTTTACCTCGACCGGCGAGGAGCAGTGGATGTAACACATGATGGAGCAATGGATGGGCCCGTAGGGGATTGACTTGTGGCTCAACCACGGTGACTACTAGCTTGGCTTCTCAGCAGCGAGACCGGGAGAGGACTTGGTAGTTGCAATGATCCACCTGCCACTAGAGGTGGAGATTACACATCTGACTTATTTAATGTTTCAGCAGTCCGCTGATAGGATTGGAGTGGATGTTTCTTTCATGAAAGGTAGGCATTGAGCTGGTCATGCCCTTGTGTTGGAAAGGTCACCTCCCCATCTGTAAGCCCCCATATGAGGAGAGCATGGGGGGGGTGAACCTAGGGTTTGAGTGTCTGTCACATGGGCATCTGATTGGATGTCATGTGGACAAGAGCCAGAAGGGATTGAGTGATAAGATGGGGCTGCCACATGGACAGCATCTTGGCTGTCATGTGGGCAGCACATCTAGAGCTGTTGTGGGCAAGAATCAAAGAGATGGAGGGTACCTGGAGCTAGGATGGATCTGCAGCAGCAAAAGGCGAAGCAGTAGCCAGCACAAGGAACCCGGAATAAAAAGCGAGCACATGGTGCTGACATCTACACGGTGTACGGCTCTGTACGGAACTGGGAGAGGGCCTGGCAGAGGCGCAGGATGTGCAGGCGCAGATGTGGAGCAGCAAATGTGGCTGTCAGTGGGCAGAAGGCATGCCTTACATAGGCTGGACCCCTGCCTTGAATGGAGGGCCAAAGGCCCTGGAAGTTTGGGCCAAAAGCCCTGGGTTGTGAGCCCTTATAGGGCTGGACCAGCCACAGACTGGTCGGCCAGTCTGCTGCAGGCTGGTCGGTATTTTTACCAGCCCTTGGGGCCCTATAAAAGGAGGTCCTTGAGGCCTCACTTCTTATCACTTGGAGCAGCAGTTCAGGGAGCAGCAGGAGCAGCAGATCAGCCACTTGTGGGTCTCTATCCAGAAGGAGACAAGAGAGCTGTAGAGCTGCAGACCTAGCTCAGAGTGCTGCCCACCTAGGCTGGTGCAAAGACAGCAAGGTGGAAGGGATTTGGACAGAAAGTCTACAGAAGCTCGAGGTGGAGCACGCGGGCTCGAGTCTAGAGATAGCCAGCTGATAGGAGAAGGACCTTGTGGTAAGATCAGAGGACCACACCATTGGTGGGACTCTGGATCTATCTCTCTTGTATTGTGTCCATAGTTTTGGACGGAAATATATATTTTGGTGGTTTCTCTATCTGGCCGATTCATTGTCTATTGATGAGTCTGCACATCTATTGAATGCACATAAGTAAAGAAGTTTGTGATTCCACACACCCACACCACACTGTGTGAGCTCCTGGGCATTACTATAAGTCTTCCGCTGCATGTACCCTCTGTTGGGTATTTTCTAACACCTTGGTGCATCGATGTACAGATACAGACTACTCCCCTTCCAAGCCCCCTCACCCCCAAAATCACAGAAGTTCGAGATCGTGGTGTAGGCTTCCTCTCATAGATGAGCTTATCATAGGTCGAGTAGTTTGGATGGGTCTCCACATGGGTGAGTCCACGATTGGCATCCTGAACGTGTACACACCAGCTTGTAAACAACATTTCCCTGCTTTTAGGAGGCGGCTGACTAAGTGCCTCCCACATCTGGATTGTTGGAGGAGACTTCAACAATCTAGAATTTGCAGAGGATAAGCATGGAGGAGCTTCCTTTGCAGAGATGCTGGCAGCAAAGAGGAGCACTTGGGAGCAGTCCATCTTCGTGGTCAGCGCCAAAGATCCGTGTAGAGAGGCAGAGTGGACCAAGATCCTAGGCAGCCTCTTTTCTTTCGCACAGAGGAGACACGATTGTCTGTTGGAGCGCCTGGACAGGTTCTATGTTGGGATCCGGGTGTTGCACAAGGGGGTTTCCACTAGAATTTCAGCAAGTACCACATTGTCGGACCACTCCCCAGTTGTGCTTCACCTAGAGCAGCCTCGTAGAGGACTTCCCCAAAGGGGGGTTCGCATCCCAATTGATCTTCTCCAGGGCGAGGAGTTGTAGGAGGTTGTAGTAGAGATTTAGCAGTAGCCAGAGGGTGGGCCCGGTTGAGGCGATCTAGAGAAGCAGCGTAGAGTTACAGCCTCAGGCCCTCAGACAGAGATACACTCTTTAGGAGTACGAGAGAGCCCTGTGAGCGACGGGATTTAGCATCCATAGAGCAACTCAGAGAGCAAGACACAGGCTCTTGAGTGGTTCAGTGACCGTTTACGAGAGCGCGAGGCTTGATCTCCAAGCCAAAGAGATCCGGTGTGTTGAGTTTTTGTATCACTCCTCTCGTGCTAGATGGGTCCAGTAGGGAGACATGATGACCATGCAATTCTTTTAGATGACGAGGCCCAAATCAGCCGGGACTTAGCTCCAACGACTATGGATGAGTCTGGACGAATATAGTCACTCATTCACTTTCACATAACATAAATTTTCTTGTTCATAGACATCCTTTGTACCCATTTTATTACGTCAAAAGAGCCTCACAATCACTGTCAATGTAATAATATTATACATATGTAATTACTTATTAAATACATTTATGTCAACATGACAAGAGCTTTCTAGTGTTTTTATAGCATAAATAACAAGACATTTATGTATATGTTCTAAAGAAGTTAAAATTACTATAAATAAGTATTAACCGTTGGGCTTACATATCTACTCTCATAAGATATATGCAAGATTTTGTAAAATATAAATCCCTAGATGTCCTCAAATAGCATTTTTCGGTCAATTTGAGTGGCAGAATGACTATATTTGGACATTGGATGTGAAAGTTATGTCACTTTTAAAGTGCTGTCTAAGGTAGTTTCGCCAACGAAACTACCTTGGGAGACCTTCAACGAGGTTTCGCTCGCAAAACTACCTTGGATGGCTTGCTTCAATGAGGTTTCTTTGGAGAAACCTTTTCATGAAGATAGGTTGAGAGAGGAGTTTACAATGTCACCCCCCTGTCAAGTAAAAGTTGTAAGACGGATCATAAGGGAGGTTCCATCTACATGTGGGTTTCTTCAAAAGCCATCCCATTATGTTATTCACTATCACCAAAGATTCATGTAGAGATTTGTGTATGAAATAGGCATTCCCTGTTGGAAAGGTCACCTCCCCATCTGTAAGCCCCCAAAGGAGGAGTGCGTGGGGGAGGGAGACCTAGGGCAGGATGTGCCCAAGAGAGAAAAAAGAGAGGGGGCTGCCACATGGGCAGCACCTCACAGGATTGCGACCTGCAGATGGCGTCAGCATGGCAAGCCATATGGTGAGGGTAGTGGGTAGGTGAAGGGCCTGCAATAGACCCTGATGATGGCGCGGTACAGGCAGGTCAGGACAGCAGGATGTACGGGGTAGTACGGCACAGTACACGTGGCTGGGAAGAGCCTGGCAGAGGGCAGAACCAGCAGGCCTGGTGGAGCAGCAAACTGGGGCTGTCAGTGGGCAGTAGGCATGCCTTATATAGGCTGGGCCCCTGCCTTGATTGGAGGGCCAAAGGCCCTAGAAGTGTGGGGCAAAAGGCCCCAGTTTTGGAGCCCTTAAAGGGCTGGTTGGGCTGAGCCAACCAGGTCGGTTGGGCCAGCCAACCTGGTCTGTCCAGTCAGCCAGATTGGGACAGACTGGTCGGTATTTTTGACATGCCTTGGGGCCTATAAATGCAGAGGCTCTTGCCTCATTTCAGCATCCAGCAGTGCAGCTTCTGGCAGAGCAGAAAGGAGCAGCAGAGCACAAACCTTGGGGCCTACATCCAAAAGCTGAAGGAGTACCAGTGTTGCTGCAGACTTAGCTCAAGTGTGAGGCTGAGACCTTGGCTGTCTTCTAGGGCAGCAAGGAGCTGAGGTCAAAGGACGGAAAGTCTACACAAGGTCCAGGTGGAGCACGCGGGCTCGAGTCTAGAGATAGCCAGCTGATAGGAGAAGGACCTTGTGGTAAGATCAGAGGACCACACCATTGGTGGGACTCTGGATCTATCTCTCTTGTATTGTGTCCATAGTTTTGGACGGAAATATATATTTTGGTGGTTTCTCTATCTGGCCGGTTCATTGTCTATTGATGAGTCTACACATCTATTGAATGCACATAAGTAAAGAAGTTTGCGATTCCAAACCCACACCACACTCTGTGAGCTCTTGGGCATTACTATAAGTCTTCCGCTGTGCGTACCCTCTGTTGGGTCATTTCTAACATGGTATTAGAGCCCAAGTAGGAGGCTCACAGGGTGGGAGCCTGAAGGCAGGGACCTTGTTGAAGGACGACCTTGATTTAGAAGCTCTTGGGAATCGACTTCCACGACTGGAGGATTGTGCCCTTGCGAGAAGGAGGGTGACTCAGGTTCAGTTAGGTGCGTTCAGAATTCTGGTCTACTGAAATTAAGTTTGGTTGACTTTGCTGTGTGGTATAAATAGGAGAGATGTCGACCTCTACAGCCTCTTCAGCCCCTGCTTTCCCTTCCTTCTCCCCCAGTTTTCCCTCTTTCACTATCCCTAACTTTGGAGAGTTTGGGAAACTAGACGGGACTAATTACCTGATTTGGAAAGTGAAGATCCGGAGATTTAGTGGCTCGGAAGTTGTGGAAGTTGACCACGGGAGTGGAGTCGAAGCCGGAGGACATGGTGGATAGGAAAGGGGAGGTAGTCATGGCAGTAGACAGAGAAAAGCTCGAAGCTTGGGAAGACAGAGATGCCCATGCCCTGGCAATAATCATAGGGACTACGGCGGACTCCGTTCTTCCACATATCCAGTTGGCCGAGACGTCAGTAGAGGCGTGGGCCACCCTGAAGGATCTGTACGAGACGAACAACACCTCCTAGATTGTGCTTCTTGAGCATCAACTCTACAATCTTGATATGGAAGAAGGAGATACGGTACATAGCCATTTGACGAAGGTCAAGGTGGTGAGGGATCAGCTGGTAGCAGTTGGTCAGAAGACAGACTCATGCCATTTGGCCTTGATGGTACTGAGGAGACTGCCTCGGAGTTTCAAGAGCTTTGTTACAGCTGTGACAGTAGGACAGAGGAACAAACCTCTGACGCTTGAGGAGTTGGGTCCGTTACTGCTACAGGAGGAAGCTCGGGAGAAGCTCTACAACGAGGACAAAGACGACAAGGCGATGCTGGCGAAGGATTCTGCTGGCAAAGGAAAGGGCAAGCCTAACGGTGGCAAGTCCAAGAAAGACGACTCTGACGAAGAGGGGACTTCGAAGAGGAAGCATAAGAAGAAGTGCTTCTACTGTGATACGCCAGGACATTTTGCAAAGGATTGCAGAAAGAAAAAGACGGATCAGAAAAACAAAAAGGAGTCTGACTCAGATTCCGAGGAGAGGCCAAAGCAAATGTGGTAATCAAAGAGTTGTTTCTGGTGACATCACCGAGTGTTACTGAGGTCAGATATGTTGATCCAGAAGTCACAGTGAGGATGTCCGACATAGAGATGTGGGTCGACGAGGAGTCAGATGTCTTTGTGAAGGTGAAGGATAGCATGGAGCGCTTGGTACCTTCCAGGTGTGTGGTTGTCGACACTGACACGAGGGTGGATTCCCCTGGGGTCTCATGGTCAGATGGATGCTGGAGTTCAGAAGGGGACAATATAGGATTACACAGGCGCTTGGGAGTTTGCTTTCAAGGCAAACATTCAGGCAGTACAACAGTCTAGTATGTATTTGATATTTTGCATTTGAGCCTTTATAGCATGCTATGGAGAGACTCTGCTCTTCATTTGTCTCAGGAGATACGAGATTGGAAGGAATTGGCCTTCTTCGAAGGCAGAAGGGGAAGTATTGGTGCTTCTTCAAATCTCGGATGCAGATTGCTAGAAGGTGATGGACAAAGAGTACTGAAGCCCGAAGAGTACCTGCTTGAGAACTCAGCGAGAGTTCATGGTCCAGGTTGTCTGGAAATATTTATTGGTTGCAGACCTTGCCAAAGGAAAGACGGGTTGAAACAGACCCTTAGAGCATGGTGCCTGGAAGACTCCAGGTTGTTCACTTATTATGAGGGGGACGACTGGAAGATTGTGACGGCTGGATTGCTCGAGTTCAGAGGCGGGAACGTGACTGAAGGGGGTGGTACTAGGAGGTGCTACCAAAGCTGGACCTGTGTACCAGGATGGTGTGTGGAAGCGGAATCAGACTTGGTGGAGCAGGAGCCACTGGATGAAAAGCCAGGAAAAGATTTTGATACCGAAAGGTTCCAGAGAACTACGACCAGGGAGTTACTGGAGCATCGTCATCGACGTGTTGGCATTGGGCCGAGATGTGTCGGTGAGAGGGGGTGTTGGAAAGGTCACCTCCCCATCTGTAAGCCCCGAAATGAGGAGTCCGTGGGGGAGGCAGACCTAGGGCAGGATGTGCCCAAGAGAGAAAAAAGAGAGGGGGCTGCCACATGGGCAGCACCTCACAGGATTGCGACCTGCAGATGGCGTCAGCATGGCAAGCCATATGGCGAGGGTAGTGGGCAGGTGAAGGGCCTGCAACAGACCCTGATGATGGCGCGGTACAAGCGGGTCAGGACAGCAGGATGTATGGGGCAGTACGGCACATGACACGTGGCTGGGAAGAGCCTGGCAGAGGGCAGAACCAGCAGGCCTGGTGGAGCAGCAAATTGGGGCTGTCAGTGGGCAGTAGGCATGCCTTATATGGGCTGGGCCCCTGCCTTGATTGGAGGGCCAAAGGCCCTAGAAGTGTGGGGCAAAAGGCCCCGGTTTTGGAGCCCTTAAAGGGCTGGTTGGGCTGAGCCAACCAGGTCGGTTGGGCCAGCCAACCTGGTCTGTCCAGTCGGCCAGATTGGGAGTCTAGAGATAGCCAGCTGATAGGAGAAGGACCTTGTGGTAAGATCAGAGGACCACACCATTGGTGGGACTCTGGATCTATCTCTCTTGTATTGTGTCCATAGTTTTGGATGGAAATATATATTTTGGTGGTTTCTCTATCTGGCCGGTTCATTGTCTATTGATCTACACATCTATTGAATGCACATAAGTAAAGAAGGTTGTGATTCCAAACCCACACCACACTGTGTGAGCTCCTGGGCATTACTATAAGTCTTCCACTGTGCGTACCCTCCGTTGGGTCATTTCTAACATTCCCATAATACTTTGCATATTTCTAAGTGAAACTATGTTTTTTTCTGATCCAATTTTGCCATACTCTTACATAGTTGGAAGCTTTTTTTTTTCCTTTCGCTCAAACGCTTGGAAGATGTCACTCGCAAAATGGTCGTCCCCCTATAAGTCTAGCCCTTTGGGGAATGAAGAGATTAAAAGACAACTGGAGGAATTACTCTCTTTAGGCTACATCAAGCCTCCTCATCTTCTTGTGCAGCCCCTGTTATTCTTGATCCCAGGAAGGACAAGTGCTACAAGCTATGCATTGACTATAGAGCACTCAACAAGATTACTGTTAAGAATCGGTATCCTTTGCCAATAATTTCTGATATCTTAGATCAATTACAAGGTGCAATCATTTTTTCTTAGGGTGGATCAAGTCAAAATCAAATCAAAATCAAAGAAGGAGACACTTGGAAAACTGCTTTCAAAACAAGGCAAGAGTTATACGAATGGGAGGTCATGCCATTTGGCTCTACTAATGGTCCTATGACTTTCATGAGGGCTATGAATGACCTCTTCAGGCCTTACCTAGACAAGTTTGTGATTGTTTACCTTGATGACATCCTCATCTACTCCAAAAGTCATGAGGATCATCTCCAACATATGGACAAGGTATTTGCATTGCTCTGTGAACAACAGCTCTACATTATTTTGGATGAGTGTTGTTTTCTCATGCCTTCATTGAAGTATCTTGGTTTCATTATCTCTGCTGATGGGGTGAGCATTGATGAAGACATGGTAAAAACCATTCTTGATTGGCCAACTCCAACCAATATACATGAATTAAGGAGTTTCCTTAGCTTGGCTAACTGCAATATGAAACAGTTTACCATTATGCAGAAAGAGCTTGCCTCTTTTTGCTCTTACAAAGAGGTTACCTGATTGTAACATGGCATTTGAAGTTCAATGTGATGCAAGCAAGTATGCAATAGGAGGTGTGTTGCTACAGCAAGGCCATCCAGTCGCTTTAGATAGTGCAGTCCTCATGGATGCAAAAGTGAACTACCCTACTCATGACAAGGAGCTTTATGCCCTTGTTCAATCTCTCAAGCAATGGAGACATTATTTGTTGGGCTCCGAGGCCAACACTGATCATCAGCCTCTTCATTATTTGTTGGTCATCATGAACACTGATCATTAGCCTCTTCAGTATTTGACTACTCAACAAAGCATTGGCAATCTTAGACACGTGAAGTGGGCATCGTATATGCAACAGTTTCATCTAGTCATCAAGTACAAACCAGGGACAACCAATAAGCAAGATGATTGTTTAAGCAGGCTCTCTATCCACTATATGATTGCTATCCTTCATTGCAATATTCCAGCCTTTGAAGATTGGCCTTCTCTCTATGTTTTTGATAAGGATTTTCATGATATTGTTGGTGTTGCAGCAGCCCCTACTCAGCATAACAGATATTTCTCATTTGAAAATTTCTGGTTACATTGCCTATGTTCATGTGCCAGATGAGTTGAGGTCCAAGTTGGATCCAAAAGCTGAGAAGTGCATCTTTATTGGTAGCAGAAAGTGTTGAGATATCAAGCTCCACTTGCGATATGCCAGGGTGACTGTTGTGCATTTATGTCACCGACTTGTTAGCTGGAGATGCGGTTGGTACACCGCCCACGAATAATAGCTGGATGACAGCTATCCTTATCTACACTAGTTCGTGGCTCAGTTAGTATGCCACCTTAGTTTGTTGAGTTTGGTTTGAGACCCACATATAGGGTTCTTCTATTTCTTTGTACTAGAGTTCTTTTGGCTTTCACAACTAAGAAGAGGAAAAATGGCTTGATTATTATCTCAAAGATGGATTTTTGTACAAGCTGAACAAGCTTTGTGTCCCTCAAGGTCCTTGGAGAATGCAACTTATCAAAGAGCATCATACCAACTTGTTAGTTCTTTGGTCACTTTGGAGTGAACAAGACTCTCCTACATCTTCAGAGGTACTTTCATTGCCCTCACATGAAACTCGATGTTCATCGGTTTGTTATGGGTTGTGGAGCATGCAACAAAATAAGTCTTTCAAGAAGCAAGTTGGGTTATATCAGCCCCTTTCAGTCCCCTCAAGACCTTGGGAATCTCTCAGCATGGACTTCATTTGTGGCCTTCCTTCAACTCGGAGGCAACATGATTGCATTATGGTTGTGTGGTGGACAGGTTTTCCAAAATGGCCATGTTCATTGCCATTGATAAAACTTGTTCAGCCCCTCAAGCAGCCAAGCTTTTCTTCACCCATGTGTGGGTTGATTTTGGGCTTTCTTCATCGATTAACAGTGACAGAGATTCTAGATTCTTGTCAGTCTTTTGGACGACTTTATGGCAAGCCATGGACACTTGTTGTAGGCCATCTTTTGGTGGTTCTAGTGATGCCCTCTAGGCCATGGTATGTGCCTTGTAGGCATAAGTGTAGGCACTTTTAGTGTTAGTGCCTTCTATGCCACCTAGGACACTTAGTCCTATGTGACACCTAGGACACTTAGTCCTAGGCCTAGATACAAGTACTTTGTACTTGTGTTTAGGAACCTCATCCATCAATCTAAGTTTGACGTGATTTCTCTTCGACTCGTCCTGTACCTGCACTCTCACTCTCTCTCTTCACTTCGCACCTACAGTGGTATCAGAGCAGGTTTTGCTCTAGCTCTCAAGCTCTCCTTAGCCCCCGATCACTAGTACCTTCAGTGCTGTACCGTACTGCCACAGTCCATACGTGAGCAGACCTGCATCACCCGTACCTTCTGCGTCGTCGCCGTACATCCGTACTTTGCGTCGTACACTGCGCAGTACCTTCCGTACTCTGCGTCATCACTTACCTACAGTGGTATCACTTACCTTCAGTGGTAGTTCGCCGTATGTACGGTGAGCAGTTCGCCGTATGCCGTACCTACAGTGCGCCGTCGTACTGTACTATACGTGAGAAGACCTGCGTCGTACTCGTACTCTGCGCAGTACATCCGTCGTCGTACTGTACCGTACGTGAGCATACCTGCGACCATACGTTGCGCTGTACTCCAATCGTATGTCGTATTGTACCGTACGCCATTTAGTACCTTCGCTGTACAAGGTCCTTGGTCTCACTGCAGTCATCTACAAATTTGGGGCTTTCACACATTTGCCCTTCTTTTTGGCCTATTTGCCCTAAATAAATTTGGGGCTTTTGCCAAATTTGCTGTTTTTGCATCAGATTGTAGTACATTGGGTCAGATTGCAGGACATTCAGTTACATTTGCAGGACATTGAGTAAGATTTGCAGAGATTGGGTCACATTTGCAAAATTTCAGCAAAATTTGGGGCTTTTCTGAATTCGCCCTCTTTTTGGCCTATTTGCCCTCAATAAATTTGGGGCTTTTGCCAACTTTGCTGTTTTTGCAGTGAACATTGCCTATCACAGTCACATTTGGGTCAGATCTGCATTTACCCTTTGATTTGGGTCAGAAATTTGCAGATATTTGTTGTCATTTTTGGGACAGCCAGCTTTTTGCAGTGATAGCCTTGAGGCTTTTGGGTTTTCATGTCTTTTACAGGTTATCACAGTTGCAATGGCTGGGAACAGTCAAGACTTATTTGGAGTTCTTCGTGAAGATGATAAGTTGGATGACACCAACTATCCGATATGGTCTTATCTCATGAAACATATTCTTGTTGCAAAGCATTTGTGGAATATTGTTTCTGGGGCTGATTTGAGGCCAGCCAATGCTACAGTGGTTGTTTCTACTGCTGGTCCTTCTGCAGGGATACTCCTCCTGATGCCTCTTCCTCTAGCACTCCTGCTGCTGCTCTTCCAACTCAAGAACAGTCTAGATGGGATGCAAGAGATGCAAATGCACATTCATGCATGTATTGCTTTATCATGCAAGAGAATCATTATTCCACACATCCGTTCTTGTAGGACAGCAAAGGATGCTTGGGATAAATTGGCTTCTCTATATCAGATTCGCAATGAAGCTCGTGTTGCATATTTGAGAAGGCAATTACAGGAAGTGAATATGAATGAAGGTGAGTCAATGGATGCATATTTGACAAAGGTGAAGGACCTCATGGAATAGCTTGCCAACATTGATGAGGTGGTGCCAAATTCACAGCTTGTCAGTACTACATTGAATGGACTACCAGATACATATCAAGGGTTTGCTACAACCCTTCGATTAGTGGCCATGGGTAATCCAGACCACTATTCTTTTGATCAGCTAGTTACTTTGCTTTTGCAGGAAGAGCAAAGTAGAGCTAACAGACAAGCCATTATTCCTGATCATGCATTTGCTTCACAGCAGACAAGAAGAGGCAAGGCTTCCAAGCCTATGGGCAAGCCAAAATCTGCGCATAGCAGCTGCAATTCCTCTACGCATAGCAGCTGCAATTCCTCCCATGCATCTAAAAATACAGCAGATAAGGGAAAGAAGAAAAGATGCAACTATTGTCGCAAGCCTGGACATGACATTTTAGAATGCAGGAAGCGCATTGCTTTGGAGAAAAAGAAAGCAGGATTGACAGTTAATGCCTCACATGCCATTGAATCCCATGAGCCAGTAGATGCTTCACATGCACATGCTCTTCAGGATGATTGGGCATGGGCTGTCCATTGCTCATTTGATCCCTCCAAAGCTGATGCACTTTTTACTGCTAATGATGCTCAGTCCTGGTACTTTGATAGTGGTGCTTCCAAGCATGTCACATCTTGCAGACAGTTGTTTCATTCTTTAGCTGATGCACCTCGAGGGGGGACTGTTACATGTGCCAATAATGCTTCATATGCTGTAAAAGGAGTGGGAGATGTGCAGCTCACATCCATTTCTAGCCATCCTGTCACTCTGATAAATGTTCTTTTTGTGCCTGGAATTCAAGTCAACTTGATTTCAATTTCAGCAATTGCTACTTCAGGTTTCAGAGTAATTTTTGATGGCTACAGATGCCTAGTATATGATCTTCGTGATGACAATGCCATAGTTCTCACTGGCACCTTGCAAAAAGGGCTTTATCACCTTGATCATCATTCAGCTGCACTTTCTACTGAAGCATTAGCTATTTCAGATTCACAGTTTCTATACATGGAGGAAGGCAAGAATTGTTGTCAATGCACCAATTGAAGCAAGTTATAAGATATCATCAATGGCCAACATGGAGACTCCAAGCAGAGCTAGATTCTCGGGAATGTGAATAGTATGAGGTCGGTGCAAAGTATATATAAGAAATTGCATCATGCGGTATGTTCATAATACCACTCGGTATGTACCGCAAACCCACACGGTACATGACTGAGACCATGCGGTGTATACATCCCCCGCACGGTATTAGTGAACACTGAGTGGTACACCATCCCTTGTACTGCACGGTATATGGGTTTACTATGTGGTAACTAGCCTTCCTGATAAAAAATGTCATAGGGCCGGTTTAAATCGCACTTGGCGGGACAAAAAACATTTAAAACATTTTAATTTGTACAGCTTGCAATGAAGAGCCTTTGTGCCATAAAGATGCTTTTGACAGCAAAGAGTGGATGGATGCAATGAAAGCTGAGTTACAATCTATTGCCAAAAATGACACTTGGGAATTAGTAGATCTCCCACCTGGCAAGCATGCCATTGGAACACGGTGGGTCTACAAATTAAAAAGGAAATCTGATGGCAGCATAGATCGATACAAAGCCCGTCTTGTTGCAAAAGGGTATGCCCAACAACAAGGCATTGACTTTGAGGAGGCATTTGCTCCCACATCCAGGATTACTACCATTCGATGTGTCATTGCCATTGCAGCCCATCATCATTGGCAAGTGCACCAACTTGACATCAAGACTGCCTTTCTTCATGGGGATCTGCAGGAAGAAGTCTATGTCACACAACCTCCTGGCTTTGAGGTTGTTAATTCTGAAAATAAGGTATGCCGGCTTAGAAAAGCCCTCTATGGTTTGAAGCAGGCACCTAGGGCATGGTATGCCAAAATTCATGCACACTTACTATCCCTTGGTTTTCAGAATAGTCCTACAGAACCCACTCTTTATTTCCGTGGGAGTGGATCTGATTTTTTAGTGCTGATTTTATATGTGGATGATATGCTTCTCATGGGCCCAGATACTCAGCAAATTGCAGCTTTCAAGGCTGATTTGCAGCAGATTTTTGACATGTCAGACATGGGACAGCTCCATTATTATTTGGGCATTCAGTTTGCTCATGTTGAGGGGGGTATCATGATGTCTCAGTCCAAGTATATTGGACAGCTCCTTGATCGTTTTCAGTTTGAGGATTGCAAGCCAATCTCTACTCCAGTGGACCTTGGCTTCAAATTCTCAGCTCATGATGGGAGCCCACCATGTGATATCACTCTTTATCAGCAGGCTGTTGGATGCCTTATTTATTTATGTCACACCAGACCTGACTTGCAGTATACAGTATCTCAGCTCAGCAGATTCATGCACATGCCCAGTTCACAGGATTGGCAGGCAGTGAAGAGAGTCTTCAGATATCTCAGAGACACTCAGGATTTAGCCCTCTTCTATGGTGATCAGGGTTCACTTACCATGCATGCTTACACGGCGGATAGTGACTGGGCAGGATGTTCCGACACCAGAGTGTCACATACTGGCAATTGTTTTTTGCTTGGCAATTCATGTATTTCTTGGCTCAGCAAGAAGCAACCGACAGTTGCCACGTCTAGTTGTGAGGCTGAGTACAGGGCAGCCTTCATTGCTACAGTAGAGTGTGTTTGGCTTCGACAGTTACTTACAGATCTTGGTATTTGCCAGACATCCTCCACTATTGTCTACACTGACAGCCAGAGTGCTTTGGCCATTGCGCATAACCCAGTGTTTCATGCGCGTACCAAGCATATTGAAGTTCACTATCATTATGTTCGGGAGCGGCTGTCAGCAGGAGACATAGAGTTGTCCTATCTTCCCACAGAGGACAACATCGCAGATATGTTTACAAAGGCACTTCCTCGTCCCAAGTTCGAAGTCTTCCGACAGGCTTTACACTTGGTTCCCTTTGTTACATGATCTGACATTCCTTGTACATTCATAGGTGGCTATATTCTTTTGGATGAACATGTGCCACCATGATCAGAAACTACCAGGTATTCTGAGACGGTTCCAGAGTACTTCAGCCCATCCCATGGAGGGGGGTTTGTAGGCCATCTTTTGGTGGTTCTAGTGATGCCCTATAGGCCATGGTATGTGCCTTGTAGGCATAAGTGTAGGCACTTATAGTTTTAGTGCCTTCTATGCCACATAGGACACTTAGTCCTATGTGACACCCAGGACACTTAATCCTAGGCCTAGATACAAGTACTTTGTACTTGTGTTTAGGAACCTCATCCATCAATCTAAGTTTGACATGATTTCTCTTCGACTCGTCCTGTACCTGCACTCTCACTCTCTCTCTTCACTTCGCACCTACACTTGTCTCAAGCATTCTATTGCATGGCATCCAAATGGATGGTCAAACTGAAGTTGTGAATCGTACCTTGGTTCAAATGATATGAATATATTGCCAACATAAGTTGACACTTTGGGATGATTATTTGCCCTATATTCAGCATGCCTAGGATCGTGTTCCACACTCTTCTACAGCAAAAAGTCCTTTTGAGAGTTGCTATGGCTATCAACCAGCTCTTCCTATGGATTTAGCCATGCAAGCTCCCACAATAAAAGCATTTGTCTGATATTCATCAATTGGTTCACATACTTTGGAGCAAACACAAGCCAAGTATGTGAACCAGATCCTAAAATTCAGGCAGGATTCCAGGATTGACAGATAGCCACTACTGGAAGGTTTGAGGCCATACAAAGGGGCACTTGAGCTCTTCCAAAGGACCACTCGCGATCTGGGATACTTGTAGCAGCTGGTCATTCACTCATTTGTACTGAGGTTCTCCTCTTGATATGGTCCTTAGGTGTGCTTTAGGCTCTTTGCTTGTAGTTGTTCATTCTCCAGACTCCATGCAATAAAGCTCTATTTTTTGAGTTCTTTCTTGTATGTTGAGTGAAGTATAACTGATTTGGGGTGTAAGAGAGGTAAGGGAGAGCAGAGATCATATAAAAAAGGGCAAGCAAACTCAAAAAGCGGTTTCCTAACATTGTTGTCAAGGATGTCAGCTCTTCATAAGGGGGGAGAAATGTTACATCAATGGTAATTAGATGTAGTATTATTCCAAAGGGAGGCCCCTCAGGTTAGGAAGATAGAAACAAGACATTGGTAATTTATTAGTGGGGTTAAACGATTCTAAGGCTTAGTAGTGCCTAGTTAGGAAAATAATGCCAGTCCTCAGTCCTAGGTGCACTAAGCATCCTTAGTGGACTCGTGCATAGTTAGAAGCTGGCCACTGGGATTAGGGGTGACACATTTGGGTGTAGAGTCCCCTATAGGATCTAACCCTAAACACAGTCCAAAACAACAATCAGCAAACAAAAAGACTAGTGCCATTGCCTTGTTGAAACATCATGATATCTTACCTTGTTGGACATGCCTTCCTTCATGAGTTTGTGGGTGACAAGCATGAGGTTAAAAGCTACATTTTTTGTTATGCTCCTGCTGATGAGTTTGGGCATCCACTCCAGCAGGCACACACACACGCAACTTTTTATATAGCGGCCAATGTTGTCTCATGTCTACCACAATAGTATTGGATGATGGGAATCTTAAGGATTTGTAGAAGCATTCATCAATGGGACCATGAAAGTGGGTTCTTGTTAAATCAAGCTCGGAAAACAGAAAGTGGGTTGCTGTTGACTACGATCCTGGAACTCTGGGTTTTAGTAAGAGTCATACGCTCCTTGAGTTTTGTTTTTCAGTGCTTCTTATGATTGATTTGTCTGTCTTCTTTGTGGCTGCTAGGATGGAAAGCCCCAACTGAATCTTATGTTTTGTAGCTCTTGGTCTCAATATAGTTTGCACAGGTGGTAATGAAAGATTTTCTGCTGCAGAATCTAGCTATCATTGTGTATCTGTATCTGAGGCTGCAGATCCTCGGTATTTTTGTAATGTTATGTCTGGTTCTTTGATGCCAGCATGATTAGTGTAATGGGAATACATGGATTGCAAACTGAGAAAGTTGATTTTCTTGTACCGTTTTGATCTTGCTTTAGCTGAGCATAGTGTTTGCTTTCTTCTGTAGTTTCTCTCAGATACCGATTGTAAAATGATGTGGCAAGCCATTTGCTAAGATGCCTGAGTCTGAATTTTGAGCCAGTTACTTTTTATCGTTGATATGATGGATCAGATTATTCAAGAAAAGAAGATGAAAAGTGCTGAAGGTGAAATGCTGTTAGAGGCCTGGTTATGCATGCTGAAAGAAGAAGCAATCCAAAGGGGTGTAAACAGGGCTATAGTCGAGAAGGCACTGACTGGTATTACAGCTTCTGAGGAGATCTTAGAGAAGGATCGGAATAAACCTGAGTCAAAGCTTAGTGCTGAGGCATATATGGCAAGGTTTGTACAGCATTTGTTCAGGAATCATTGTAGCCAGCAATAATAATTTGAGTTTTTATGTTTCTTTTTGTATTTCCAAATAAAAGGTATGCGTCTTAGTGTTTTTTCTTTGGTACATGCCTAACAGTTACAGTGGGCATCCAAATGGTGATGGACAGAGCAACGGTTTCCACATCATAGTAGTCTCTATAAATGTGCAAATTTTTTTTTTCTAACTTCATGTATCTCCTTTTGTAAGGATGTCAGGATGGTGACTGATCTCAGGATCTCAAAGGGACTTGTGGCCTTGAGGGAGAACCTGCCAATTTTAAAAGAAGTTGCAGTCAAGTATGGGGTACCCGCCCCAGTCTTGGTTGCGATTTGGGGAATTGAAAGTAGGTAGGATTACTGCTCTTCCAAAATGTGCCTTCATAACTTGAGAACATATTTCTTTTCTGGCAGTCATAGACATTTTAACTTGTCTACCTTGCCTCTTTAGCTTCTTATTGATTCTAATTGAATGCTGTCTTTGATTTTTTAAACCTGCAGAGTATACTTCATTTGAGTTGTTTTTCTATAGCCAACATGAGTCTCTGGATATTGTATGGGGGAGTAGTTTTGTTTACGAATGTTGGAACTCAATGCTTCACCCTGTGGACACCATGTTAGTCCTTAGTTTCTCAATATGTAATGATCCCAGATAAAGAGAATGTGCGAACATGTAGGATAGGATCAGGAAGAAGAAACCACAACTACAGCCCGTTAACACATGTGAGTTGAACACATGGCAGGTCGGCCATGTTACAGGGTAGCCTCTTTATGAAGCTGTTGGCATTAGTTGACGTCCAGCAATGAGCAACTACATTCAAAGTCTTTGGCAAAGCTTGTTCTTAGCAAGCAGCCCTGCACCTATCAAGGTTTTGTCACAGCGTTGAATGCTGGTCCAATCAGCAGCTTGATCATGTTCAGGGAGTTTGGAGCCATGACACTTGAAAAAGACAGCAGATCGAGATGTACGAGGGCTCAGACAAGGCCCTCAGTTCTCAGTAAAAAACAACGGGCAAAGGAAAGCCAGGTCTCTAGATAAAAAGGACGGTCAAAGGGAGGATGTTTTGATTTAACGAAGAAAAAGGTGAAGTGCTTCTGCTGCAAATGCAACAAGATGGGACGAGAAAGAAGGGATAAGTGCCTCTTCTAATTCAAAGGAGAACAAGAAGGCCAAGTGCTTCTGCTAACGGCAAGAAAAAAGTCCAAGGAGGAGACAAAGTCCAGCATTTTGACGAGCTATTCATCACCAAAGGAGGTACCCTTTGAAGCCAACGTGGTCTGTGATTCTTTTGATGTGTGGTACACCCATATAGTAGATAGCGGGCCACTAGGCACACATCCATAGGATGAGGGAGTGGTATAACTCAAAAGCCAATGGAGCTAGCTCAACCGTCATGGTGGGAAACAACTTCAAGTGCATTGTGAAAGGAATAGGTAGCCCTATCATTATAGGCAAAGGAGAGACTAAGGTTATGGAAGTCCTGTTTGTTCCCAAACTCTGAAAGAATCTTCTTCACGTTCATGTAGTTTGATTACTAAAAATGGGACGAAGGAGCTTAGTTACCAAGGTGTTCATATTGTAGATAAGAACAAGAAAGTGGGGCCAAAGGGTGTAATCAATAGTGGTCTCTGTGGGGTGACATCATTTACTACTTAGGTAAACAGTTATTCCAACAAGTCATGGCACTTAGGGAAACACTCCAAGAAGTCATGTCACAAGCAGTTTCGGCATCTTAACATGGATGTATTATGTGAGATACAACAGGATGGATTGGTGGAAGGCGTCCATAGATAACCAAAGATTCGTGTTTCTTGGATGATGGGAAAGCAAGCAAGCAAGGAAATGGTTCCCAAAACAGCTAACTTTAGGACAAACGGTGTCCTCAGAAATCTTAACCAAACCTCATACTCAACTCAAATCGCAGCTCCTAGGTCAATTCGCACTTGGGAAAACGCGTCCTAAACTGGCTGGAATTCAAATCACAGCAAGGGAAGATAATCTGCAACACCCTGGATCAAATCACACTTAGAGAAAAAGTCCGTTTGGAAGCTGGAAAGGTGGCTCATGAGGGAGCAAAGTTTGGGTACAATTCTCTATCGTCAGAGGCCAATCATCTATCGCAGGGTTTTTTCCGGCCTCCCATTTGATGGCCCCTCTATGATTGGTCTCTGACGATCACCACCTGCACATATATATTGTATCTCCCCCCTCTGCCCCATTTTTGGTTCCCCCCCCTTCTTTTTTGTATCATCTGGAGGTAGACACATATTTTTTGTATCAGGACTAGACACACCGTCCTTCATAACCTCTTTTTTGTAGAAACGGTTGGCTGGCCCGTTTTGAGACCGCCACCGTTATGCTCATTGTATCAGTTATCTTTAGTCTCATAGACCTTCACGGTCTCCCGAAGACTTTAATAAACTTTCTTTCTTCTTTCTTTCTCACCATTGAGAGCCTAGAGGCCCTTGATTTATAGACTAGGGTGGGTAGCTAGAAAGCACTTGATTTCTAAAAGCTGCCCTCTCTGCTTTCCAAAAGTGGGAGCTTTCTTGGCTTCCCAAAAGAGGACTTTAAGATTTTCTTTAAAAAGGGCGCTTTCTTCTAGAAGTGGGGCGCCTTTAATGCCTTTAGCCCAAGTGCTCCATTCATTTAATGGGCCACTGGTCTTGTGCTTTCTACCTTAAAAAGTGGGAAATTTAGCACTTAACAATTTTGCAACACTTTAACCCATTAGAGGTTAGCCAAATGCAGAATTTCTCTTGTGGGCATCCCCAAAGTGTTCTTTTAACCAATGCAATGCAATCCAAAGGAAAATGAAAGTTGTTCTAGTTAACTGAAGTTAACTTTCTTCGACCAAGTTCAATAAAATATTTCTCTTTATTTCTTGGGAGAAGTACAAATTTGAGTCATCTTCCAATTGGTCTAGTTATATATATGTTGTGACTTGAACACCCTATCAATTGGAGGGGTAGTGTAGTTTTATACCTTCATTAATGACTCGAGAAAGATGACATGGATGTACTTCTTGGACAAGAAGTTAAAGGCTTTTGACAAGTTCAATGAATGGCTCGCCTTGGTGGAAATGAAACTACAGGGTTGGTAACCAAGGGGGCGTTCACCTCTATGGAGTTCAGTTAAAACTGCAGCTCATGAGGGTTCAAGTGTCATGGCTCGCACTCCGTTACAGAATGGAGTGGTAGTACACAAGAATATATCCATGATGGAGATTGCAAGGTCAATGCTTCAAGGCAAAGGACTTTCAGATTGCTTGTGCGACGTACATGAGGAGAGTTCAAATATGGTCGCAGAGAAAAAGATCTCACATGAAGCAATGCGAGCTAAAAGGCCCCTTGTCAAGCAATTAAAGGTCTTTGAGTCTAAGTGCTATATGCATGTTTCAGATGAACATAAGACAGCATTTTCATTGGTATAGTGTTGGAGTTTAGCTGGTCACCTCCCCATTTGTAGGCCCCCATATGAGAGAGCATGGGGAGGTGGACCATGTTAGGATGGGGCTGCCACATGGGCAGCACATTGGCTTCCATGTGGGCAGCATACAAACAAAGAAAAGTCAGAGAAGGGGGCTGCCACATAGGCAGCACATAGGCTTTCATGTGGGAAGCACTTAGAAACTTACCTGGATGTCAGTTGAGACTGCGTGGCATGCATCTGGAGCAGATCCAATGGACAGAGAGAAGCTGATCATTCACGCAGCCATCTGAAACAATATGGTGCAGTTTGAGGGAGGTTTGCTAACCTGGAACAGGTGGCAATCAGCTCAGGGCCCTGCTGCGACTGTACTGAAGGCAGGCTGGTACTGTACGGGCTGTTTACAGAGGTTGTACGGAGCTGTACCGGGTAAGGAGCAAGTCCAGGAAGATGGCAGGATACCAGGACAAGCATGGTGACTGTTTGAGAGCATATAGAAGACAGGAAAGAGTCACCACAGAAAGCGCCATGCTCGGGCAGATTCATGAGGAAGTTAGGGCAGATCTGGCTGGGCCAGGTCTGCTCAGTCTGGTCAGTTTAGACAGTTGCTGGTTGGCTGATTTGGGCTGGCTGAGTTGGCTATTTCTGGAGCCCTTTGGGGCCTATAAAAGGAGCCCATTGTGTTAGAAATGACCCAACAGAGGGTATGCACAGCGGAAGACTGATAGTGTTGCCCAGGGGCTCACAAAGTGTGGTGTGGGGTGTGGAATCACAAACTTATTAAACTTATGTGCATAGATGTGGAAGCCAGTAAATAGACAATGCTCAGAGACAAATATAGAAGCAACACTTTATATTTCCATCCGTCCACAAAGTAGGATAGGATACAATACCAAAAGGTTCTCCTGCTAGATGTCAAGCACTTCTAGATCTCTGAACCCGTGTGCTCCACCTCAAGCGTATGTAGACTCTTTGTCCAGAGTGTTCTTCTCTCTACCTTACTGCCTGTAGATCAGCCTAGGTAGGCGGCACTCACTAGCTCAGTCCGCAGCTCTCTCTAGGTCTCCTTCACCTCCTGGGAGTAGGCCCAAGAAAGCCCTAACTGCTGCTCCTGTCTGCTGTAGGTGTGCTGCTCCAGAGGATGAGTGAATGGGGGCCCAAGTGCCCCCTTTTATAGGCCTAAAGGGCCCTGCAAATCAGCCGACCAAGCAGGCCGACTTTTGGTCTGTAGCAGCTGACCTAGTTGGCTGGCTCCAACCAGCCCAACCAGGCCCTTTAAAAGGGCAAGGGACCTGCCCCCTTCAGCCTTTTACATGCCTCTTCAACCTCCCTTGATCTGCTTCTTGTCAGGCCCTATCCAGCCCCCGTACAGCCTTGTACCCTGCTCCGTACACTTGCTGATGTCAGCGCCACCTGTCCCAGGTCTGCATCTCTATGCAGTTCTTGCTGCAGCCAATCCCTGCTGGCCACGTGGCATACCTGCAGTCCTGCCCTCCAGAAGGTGCCTTCTCTGTGAGGTAAGTCCATGAATATGCTGCCCACATGGCAGCCTGTTTGCTGCCCATGTGGCAGCCCTTCTATCTGTGTGAGTGGACATTTTCCTTTAAAGGATCAATGTTTGTATTATATTTGTTTGGGCTTCATGTAAATGGTCAAAAGGAATCAATGTCAAGGTCCTTGGTGAGGGTGACATGGCACAATACTAGGTGGATCTAAGGCTAAGGGGCCTAAATGCATTAAATGTGCCAAGGGGCAAATGAATTAAATGATATCCCAAGAGAGGGGTAAAATGATGCATTGAGGTGATGCCCTCAAATGATGACATGTGGCAGACTAGATCCATCTAGGGATATGTGGGCTCTATGTGTAGCATGCGGGAGCTTCTACTTACGTATCTTTGGAGCTTGCTACAGTAGGGGTTGGCTAGATGGAACATAGTTGTGCCTATGCCCGTGATTTGACAGGAAAGTTTGGTGTTAGTAGTTGAATCGTTATATCTGTCTTTTCCTTGCTGTGAGGTGTTGCCCATGTGGCAACCCCCTCTCCAAGCTTTTCCCTCTGGGCATGTCTTGCCCTAGGTCTCCCTCCCCCATGCTCTCATCATATGGGGGCTTACAGATGGGAAGGTGACCTTTCCAACACATTGGGGGTTCATATCTCATCCAGTCCAAGAGCCATTTGAAGAGCAGTGTGGATCAGCAACACAGTGCCATCATCATGGAGGACCAGGGCTGCAAAGAGGCTGGGTGTTTCCTGCAAACAAAGATCTTGAAGTTGTTTTCATCCTAGGCTGACATTCGGGGCAGCAAGGTAAGGGTGAGCTTGGGGCTCACCATTGGCTGTATTCCAGAGCAGCAAGGAGGTCAAGCAATCAAGGTCAAGCACTGCCTTACCAGTGGTTGTCCGTGAGGATCAGCCTGAAGGTGCGTTTGTGGGGCACGACAACGAGGCCCACCTAAGCTGAGGGAGCATGGAGGCTGACTGTTTTGAGAGTGCCACGGAAGTAGGAGAGCAACTGTCTTGTTTATGTATAGGGGTGCACAACTAGATAGCACTCTGCTACTAGAGGGTGTTACACTAGGCATCACTGTTGTATTGTGTCCGTTGTGGACAGAAATATAAGTTTTGTAGGTTCTTCATCTCTCATGTGCATTGCTCATTACTTGATGCACTCATCTACACTAAGTACACATAAAGGATTCAGGAAAGAAGTTTTGGATTCCACATACCTAACACACTGTGTGAGTTCCTTGGCTCTGTTAGTCTTCCGCTGTGCATACTCTCTGTTTTCTACCATATAGTTTTCTACAATCATGTTTTCTAGAAGCATGATTTCTAGAACAATCATGAAGCCCAGGAACATATTCTAGCTCTTACAAAGATGGGCCTTAGAGATACATAATTGAAAGAGGAGAAAGCTGAGGAGATAGAGCCATTGCAACCTCAAGAGGAGGAACATCTGGCATCTCAAGCAAAAAGAGACAAGCTTGAGCTTCACTCAACCAAAAAGGAATAGTTCAAGGCGTTCCATACATATACTCTCAAAACATGTATGCAAATCATTGGTCTGGGAAGTGTGATGACCTTGACTCTGTTGAATAAGCTCCTAAGAGATCGTGGCTACTTTCGGCCTAATAAGACCAAGCCAAGGCAACTTGGTAGACCATGCCTTGATTGATATTCAGAAACCAAACAGATTAGGATGGGGAAGGGAACCTACTTTGGTAGGAGGCCATGAGGACTCCGTACTCTTGAATGAGACATGGGACTTGTGGTGGCGAAGCTTACATAGTGAATGGTTACAGGGACCAAGAGATCTTCAAAGTTAATTACAAGTCTCATGGCTTAGGACAAGTAAATGCTATACTTGTAGCCAAGGGGTATGCTCAAGTAGAAAGGTTCGACTCTTAAGCTCCACCCTTGGTCTTTGCTTTGTTGTTGCTTGTGGTCAAAGTAAGCCAAGTATCTCCTTGAAGTACTCTCGTTACCATACACCTGAGTTTTAGAGCCAATGTTCCAATCAATGCCAGTCGCTAATCCAAATTTCTCCTTAAAGTGGTCATTTCTATTTTTAACCCTAACTATGAACTCAAGCTTGTGCTGAGAAAGCTCTAAGCAACTTCTGTTGTTCTTCACCCTCATAGAGTCTCCTAGAGCTTCCAACCTTTGCTTAAAGCACAATCACTTTTTTTGATGTACATACTTGATCTCGGGTCTGCTCGGGGAAATCACTAAGAATAGGTATTTGACAACAGTATTTACTTTCTAATTTCTAGACTCATCTTCCTTGGATGATCAGCCTTTAGCAATCCCTCACTAGTTGTTTAGGCATGGCATAGTAATAGCGCTTCCTTTTATTTTTCTCCTTGTTAGAACTTAGAAGAGTCAACCATCCTCAGAACTTAGAAGTGTCTTCTTTCTTGGGCTTGCCCTTATCTTTTCCGTTGGTGGTAGCATTATGTTACTTCCCTAGCTAACCCCGGTTAGCTAGTGACTCACCTATGGTCGGGGGAGACCCTTGTGGGTGGCATCTAGAAGTTAGGAGGCATAATCCAAACTAGAGCGATATATCTGAATGGAAGTCTAGAAGGGAATAGAGCCTGCATGCTAATTATAGCCTTGGATTGTGGCCATTTATTGGCATAGGGGGCTCAATGTTGGGGAGACTGATCAATACTTGGATAGTGATTTCAAAACTTAGTAAGCACTGGGTTTGCCCAACTTCCAAAAGATTCTGAAATCTTCGGAAACCTAGATCAGCTTATGCTTGGGTATTGATGAGAACATAAGGGTAGCTTTACTTACTAAGTTCTTTTTCTTCTTTTTAATTTCTCATTTACTCAAAATTTTTTTCCCCTTTGTTCTTTTTCTTTTCTATAAAAACTTTACTTTTTAAGATTGGATATATGAAGGTATATAAATACTTGGATAGTGGTTTGGACTAGAGGCATGGCAGTACTGACAAGCTATGTCGATGCGTCCCTTGGGATGGGGCTTTTGTGGTATGGGAAATTGAGGAGGTCTATAGACCTAGGGGGTTGGACTGCTTGTCTTTTTATGACCTTCAGTGCTCTGAGTGAGCAGATTGTCGTATGGTTAGGTGGCATAGACCTGGTCATACACCTTCATTCTCATCCAAGAAAATAGTAGGTCCTTTGTATACCAAGATGACCTACACTAGGACTGCCATGACATTCATGTAAATATGTTTATTTATGTCATCCCTGTCAGGTATATTACCCTTGCGAGGCAACAATCCATTAAGGATTGTATATTGATTTCTAAATTGATTTCTAACCTGATTCTCAAAGGTAACATTCTCACTATCCTCAAATCCTTATCCAATCTAGAGATTCCATCTTCAACTTCTTGCCAGATCCAACTGAAATACCTATCAGTCTTGCATCCTTTAAGAGAATGTAGAAATCAGTCCCTATCTCGACAAAACTTAGCACATTTACCTCTCCAATCCTGCTTAAAGGATCCACTGCTCGATTCTGATTGCCTTTGCAATATCTACTCTAAAAGTCAAACTCCTGCATCAACTCCACCAATCTAGCCTTTCTTCCTCTCACGTTAGGCTGATTACAGATCGTCTTCACCGAACTATGTTCTAAGAACCGAATCACAGAGTGCATCATCTGGAACTATGGGCGAATGTAAACAATGCCAAATCCATTTGGCAGAATGCTTTAAGATTGGAGGCATGATACATCCCTACAGATTCCTGATGCTAAATGCAAAAGCATTTCTATTTTGTCACAGGGTTACCCAAGCTAAGTAGAGGACATGATGCAGTTTGGGTGATCGGGTGGGACAATAAACCATTTACTCCAATTCTCTCCTATCCTCCCTTTCTCATCCTGCTTTCTGCTACTCTCATCTCCCCTTGCCCTTTTCTGCTACAAGTGGGAGGCAAATAGGCTGAAATAGGTCTAGACTTGGGAAAAATTAGGTGGTTAGGGGACAAAATAAGAAGAAAAAGGAGGGTGGACGGGGAGTGATGCAGATATAGATGAATGAGCTTTTCTTCAAGAGTGCAAATCCAAGGTGGACAGGGTGGAAGGGTCTTTTCATGCTTTGGTGTCCTTTCTTTAGGTGGTAGCACTTAATTTAACATTTGTTAAGAGAGGATTTGAAGGGTTCTGCTAAATTAGCAGGCCTCATATTGCCATTGGCAGTGATCGTAGTGAGAAGAAAGATCCACCCCACCCATAACAAATTATAGCATAATGTGAATGAGCATGGGAGATTTGTATGCTATGTGGTTTAGATACAATGACAGTGTTTATATTCAATGGCTCTTATCTCATACTATGGATTTCAAAGCGCTGATGGGAAGTTATTAAACAGTTTATAATATTTTACATGTACAATGACTTATTCAAAGGTTAGGCATGAATTTTTCTTCATGTAGATGGAAAAAATGTTGACATATACAGAAAGGTTACATATTTTGATTCCAAACTTATCACAGCAGATCCACAAGAAGCAGCACAAAGCTGAGCAAAGATCTCCATTTACAAGATTAAAGATGAGGAAGGCTTCACTTAAAATTATAATTTAAAATATCTTTTTGTTGTATTGGATGATGTTTCTTTTGACGGCCAATGCTCTTTTTGCAAAAACTTTGATTTTGTCTCTCTTCTTTGTTGAAACTTCTGATGTCGTTTTTTGTTTGTACTTTAGCTATGGTACATTCACAGGTAACTGGGATGTTATTCAAGCTCTTGTCACTCTTGCATATGGATCTGATGAGGTTAGAGATTAGTTTCCTTTCTCAAAATTTCAACTTAGGAGTCCTAGCTGATCTCTTATGTGTTAATGCTATACTTAACGCTCTTTGCTTATGTGTGCACACAATACAGCAAAAAAGAGCCAGATTTTTTAGGGAAGAACTTATAAATGCACTCATGATAATAGAACAAGGCCATGGACCTCCTGGAGATAGGAGATTAAAAGGTTCATGGGCAGGAGCGATGGGGCAGTGCCAGTTCATGCCTTCTAGTTTTCAAAAGTATGCTGTTGACTATGATGAGGATGGTTGCAAAGGTACATGCAAGGTCTGAGATTGGTGTGGTGATTTGGTTAGATGCTTTGGATAGTGCTAGGTTTTTAACTACTTTCATGGAGAGTTTATGAACTATTTTCTTTATGATCATGCAGATATTTGGGAATCTCATGCAGATATATTTGCTTCGATTGCCAACTACCTCCAAGAACATGGTTGGAAAAGTGGATGCCCTATTGCGCAGAAGGTAATATCCTTCTTTGCATTATTGATTACATTCAAGTGGATTACTACTGTTTGCTGATATCTGTATGTGAGTTGCAGGTCGTTGTGCCTGAAGCCTTAGACATATCCATCTTGGGTTTGACAGTCAAAAAGACGTTGGCAGACTGGAAAGATAAGTACAACGTGCACCTGCTGGAAGAGGAGGGACTTAACAATGAGACTGCTAGTCTGGTAGGTTTTTTAAATCAAGGTTGAGAGATATTAAAAACTTCGCTTTTTTGCTCTTTGAACAAGCTGTTGGTGATGAGGATTTTCTAATTTCTTGAAATCCAAAGGTGGGTCATATGAATGTTAATCGCAACATGCAAGGTGTTCATATGTAGTAATTCGAATTGCAGGTTGCTCCAGATGGCCTTAAAGGTCCTGCATATCTTGTCTTCGATAACTTCAATGTAATAATGAGGTATAATATCTCTGTACTCTATGCTCTCTCTGTATATGAGCTATCTAATGCAATTGCTAACAATTCAGAAGCCCAAACCTGACAATGAAAACTTCCAGCATGAGTGGTGATGAAGGTTGCTCTTTGTAGAGAAAACAACAATATTTTGTACATGATCCAAAAGATCATGGTAGGCACAATGGAAGTAATAAACTCAGTTGAAGCTCTATTATTCTGATACCTGCCACTTTCACAGCTCTGAGAATCCATTTGTATATTGTCTAGGAGGTTGTATCATGTCTATTCAATCAATTCCGTAATTTCATGTAATTAATTGAGGTAGCCACAAATTACCTGTCTTTTTTCAAAATATTTTGAATGTATTCTTACTCTTTAAGAGTCACCAGTTTTATCTTCAGATCACTCTTTGAATGACAAGCCTAAGAGTGGTATATAAGGGGTGACATGCCTGCTATGGAGACGATCATGCATACACATGCTTATCATTATAAGTACAGCTTCTTTGGTTTTTAATGTGTACATTGATCCTCGGTAGTCTCATTTCAAGATAGATGGATTGTTCTTGGTCTAATGATGATAATGCTTTCCTATAATGTTTTGGTTTTCTTTTATTGATAATGCTTTCTGTAGTGTTTTGTGTTGCTTTATTACTTTTATGATAGAGCATACTGATTCTGGCAATCAGTGGTCAAGATTGCTCTCCTGGAATGTTATGATCCTTGTATTTGAAAAGCCTGTTAGTTGCTACCACTCTTGATGGAGGGTGATTCAAGATGTTTTGGTTGTGATGGGAGCTTAAGTTGCCTTTGATGGAAGGTTAACAATCAGTTTCTTCTTCAAATGCTTATTATTCTCAGTGGAGAGCTTCGCTCCCTGCTCCCTCGCTCTCCCGCTCCCCACTCAGCCCCCTTGCTCTCCTGCTCCCCTGCTCCCTGCTCAGCCACCCCTGCTCCCCGCTCAGCCCTGCCCCTTGCTCAGCCCCTCGCTCCCCTCAGCCACCCCTCGCTCCCCGCTACCCCCTCACTCAGCCACCTCCCTCCCTCCTTTTCCGCTCATCCACCGCCCCCCCCCCCTTTCTTTGCTCCCCTCGCCCTCTTCGCTCTTTTTTTTTTTTTGGGAACTTAAAAAAAAAAAAAAACCACCCAAAAAATAAAATAAAATCCTCGCCATCTTAGCCTCTCCTCACCTCAGGCTTCTGCCCTACCTCTCCACCACCTCGCACTGGACGTGCCTCCCATTATGGGGGGGGACCGGTGGTCCCGCTCCTGGTCGAACACTAAGATCTGCACCCATACCCCAAGAGAAATGGGGGACAAAGCCAAGAAAGACGACAATAACAACAACAAAAAAAAGCAAACGACACAATTGAAATTGGAGGATGTGAACACACGTTACAACCGAAGTGGGGTAGACAGCAAGGCAAAGGTAGGACCCACCTTAGCTTCTTCAGCGTCTATCTCTACCTCAACCTCAACTCCCGCTACAGTGTCAGTTTTGATTTCAGCTCCAGCCTCAGCTCCCTCTATCTCTATCTCTACTTCGACTTTAGTCCCCGCTTCAGGCCCAACTCTAGTTCTAGTCTCAGCTCCCTCTACATCTATGATTAGTGACATACTCATGCCCATGGCGTTGGTTGTTGTTCCCATCCCCTCTTCTCCTGTTACAGCTCTCGCACAGCTTATGACCCCTACTTCGGAGACGTCATACACTGTGCCGCATTACGCTTCACTCTCCCCTCTCTTTCTCAGTCAGCCCACCCTCCCACACCCCGTTGGGACTGTCTTATCCATTTCACAGTCATCTCCATTCCTCACTCAGTCACTGTTCAGTTTTCGGACTCAGTCCCACTCTTTCATGCCACATTCACCACAGTTTTAGCATGGACACAGGTGCGCTGATACACCAGAGGCCCGTGAGACCTTGCGCACGGAGATACATAGTTTTTGTGAGTGTGAGATGGAGCTGACTCGCTTCGCACAACGGGAGCAGGTCCGCTTCAACCAGGAGCAAAGCCGTATCATACAGGAGTAGGCTAGGGCCATTCGGGAGCAGGTGGGTCTTATTTAGGGACTCAGACATATCATGCAGCTCCGACAGGAGGTCATAGCCATACACACAGTCCTGGGGAGTATTTCGGCGGTCGAGGCACAGATTGCGAGCATGCAATCTACTATTGAGGAGACTTTTAGATGGGTTGACGTGGCCAAACGGGAACCCACAAGGATAACCATTTTGGCTACCCTCATGGAGTAGCAGCAGAGAGCCAATAAGGCTCTCAACATCAGAGTACGCGGGATCCCACGCATGGAGGCTACACCGATGGTAGATGCGATTGCGTTTGTGGTCGCTACCTTGGGTGTGGTTGAGCACAGGATAGAGGGCATGGCGGGTGGGGAGAGATTCCAACCGAGAGCAACCCCTGATCATACGATTCCATGACACTCAGGCACGACTTTCAGCTCTACGATGTAGGTCAGTCCTTCGAGATCAGCCAGTGATCTCTATGGATGAGGACCTCACAGCTACAAGTTGAGGAGAGGCGCTCTTTGTTGTAGCAGCGGGATCAGGTCCGGAAGGAGGGGAAGTGGGCAGTGGTACGAGAGGAACGGCTTCTTACAGGCCCTCGTAGGGCATCTGCCTCCTCCGCTACATAGGGAAGCGGGGTCTATGAGACTCAGATATCCTAGACCTTGTCCTGCATCATTTGAAACTGTAATGGTACCTTATGGTCAGAACCGGGGAACTTCTCGGAATCCTATATAGGCCACGACAGTCTTCTATACAGAGACACATGAGAGTCGAGAGCGTCCTCTTCCAATAGTCAGCGGATATACATGGGAGTCTGCCTACAGAGATGAGATGAGGGGTACAGGAGGAGTTCGAGGTTCAGGTGGAGTTGCAGTCCTTTTCATATTCACACTTCGGGGGATCATTTTAGTAGAGCAGAGAGAGACACATTCCAGATTTCTTTGGATCCGGATACGACAAATGGACAGTCGGGATCTGTTTGTCGCAGTTTGCTACTTTTCCCTGGAGACCTCCCACTTTGCGAGAGATTCGAGGTGATGATGAGACATTCCCATTTGTTGTCCTTTATCAGTCCATCGTTGACTTTTTAATCGCGGAGAAGTCCTTCTAGTGGGAGACTTTAACGCGAGGACAAGGGCCCGTCAGGTACCACTTCTTGACTTCAGAGATGATTCCACTCTACTGGCAGATGTTGACCTTGAGGAGGCAGGTATGCTACGGGTTTCGGTTGACAGGCGAGGTCCATTCTCATCTTATGGGCAAGCCCTATTAGACCTAGGCAGGATACATGATCTCATTATCTATAATGGTCTTGACAGATGGCCTGCTTCAGGTGGTTTCACATGCTTTCCACATGGGGGAGCTCCAGTGTTGTTGATTACATCATGGGATCCCCTGTCTTCACATCTCGCATTGCTGACTTCATTGTAGCACCTCTCCAAGTGATCCAGATAGGCTACGTGAATACCGTAGACTGGTACGGAGGAAGAAACTAGACTTCGTTCGTCGAAATGAGGAGCTACTGAACATTTTGTTTAGTAACAACTCTAAGGACTTTTGGCGGAGATTTCTAGGACAGTCCCCTCCGCCACTCAGTGACACCCAGATCTGGTTTGATTATGCATGCATACTTTATGACATCCCAAATCAGCCAGTCCCTAATCTCTCACACATGCCTCGTCCCACATCCTGCACCCTCTTCACTAGAGGGGTAAAGGATGCCGTAATGAAACTTCATAATGACCAAGCAAAGGATCATGAGGGGCTATGCACTGAGTTCATTGCATATGGGATTAACCTCCTAGCCCCGATCTTAGCAAAGCTTTTTAATGAAGCGGTTTGTTTGGGATTTCCACACACTTGGACCATTAACACTATCTCACCCATCCACAAGGCAGGGGATCCTAAGAGCTTGGAGAACTACAGGACCATTATGATTGGACATGCCATGTCCAAGATTTATGCATCAGTACTTGACTCCGAGGTTAGCAGACTTGTAGAGTGTCGAGGACTTAGAGCAGCAAGACATGTCGGATTTCGGCGTGATCATGGAACCATGGACCACATTCTCACGCTCAGATGTATCATTGAGGAGATGAGGTCACAGAAGTAGAGGGTTTATTGTTGCTTTGTGGATTTTCGCAAGGCATTTGACATGGTCTCGAGAGCCCGCCTCATACGGCGTCTACAGGACTTGAGTTATGAGCAGGAGATCATTTGGGCTGTCATGGCACTTTACGAGAGAGTTTTTGGCAGAGTTCGGGCAAGATCTGGGTGGACAGACGAGATCATGAGTACCATCGGGGTCAAACAAGGGTGTCCTTTGTCGCCTACCTTGTTTGGCCTCTACATTGACGAGCTTGAGACAGTGATGCAGACACAGGGGGGTGTAGGTTGCTCTCTTGCGGACAGCAAGGAGCATAATCGAGCATTGATTCTTATATTCATCCCTACTAGGATCATTACAGTTATGTGTCCCTTTGGTTAGAAGGCCTTTGTCCCTGTGATTAGTGGTAGCTTTTTATATTGATTGTTGGTCCTTGCAAAGTTCAAAGTCTTCAGTTCTATTACTCTAGCTCTGTTTGTATGGAGGTATAGCTCTGCATGATTTAGCACTAGTGTTCTGTAAGTTGCGCTATATCTGTTCTAACATGGTTAGCTCTTAATTGTATTGTTGTTGTTTATTTTTGTTACTCTTTGCCACCTCTCTCTCTCTCTCTCTCTCATGCTCATGCTACCTTACAAGCCCAGCTCTCAATTCTCGGGATATTGCATAAGGGGAAGGAAAATCTGTTAACCAAGTCTGTTTGTGCTACTTGGGGAGTGAGCATGCGTGTAGAGCATACAACTTTAAGTATTGGTGCCAGCCTACCAATATGGACAAAGAGTTGTGGATTGCCCTTTCACTATCTGGGCGACAAACAATCCATGTAATTACAAGTAATCCTCCAGTTTGCATGATAGCGTGAGCTATGGATGAAACATTCACGCGTGCTAATATGTGCAACGTCATTTGAAGCCTCTGAAACGTGTGAAGATTTTTAAAGTTGGTCATCAAGTCTAAGTAGTCTTTTGGTCTTGCAACCCAATGTGTGTCTCCATATATGTAGCTAGGGCCTTGGTTTTCAAAATTCCTATTAGAGATTCAACATCACCTTCTTGTCATGTGGTTTGGATCGGTACTAGTGAGACTCCGAGAGTCACATGCATCTCTTGATCATTGTGTTTGCATGCAAGTTTCGGTGGCTTAACATGTCTCTAGACTTAGCTTGGATTATGTCCTTCAAGATTGAATCCTAGGGTGTACTTGGCATTGATGGCGGAGGGAAGTGTTGGTGAGGGAGAGGCTCAAAGGTTCTCCTATGGCTGCGATTGAGATTGGAACTTGGATGAGTCGGGTTAGCTTCATAGGCTTCCTTCTCGGCTCGAGTTTCTGTTGAGCTACTTTGGGGTAGCAATCTTGGTCGCTTGCGGTTGGTGAGTGGTGTGGGGTGGCTTGCTAGGTCTCAGGAGGTTGGCACTTGGCTTAGAAGAGAGGAAGGGGCCTAGAGTGTCAATGAAGGTTCTTCTTTTGGTGGTGGCCAAGGGTAGAGTACATTCACTTCAAGTGGTGCATCTAGATAAGGGTGCCACTCTTCCTTCGGCTATAAAATCACATGCACGTCGGGGTGAATTATCTTGAGGTGGGAAAACTTTACTTGTATCAGTTTCGGCCTCGAGTTATTGTTGTTAGGCATCACAAATTGGAATGTTGTTGGCAGGGGGCTTCCACATTTTGAGCTAAGGTTTGTCAATTCCTTGGTGAGCTCACTAAGCATCTTGAGCTTGAGCTGAGATTCTCGACGCTCGTCAACTTTAGTGTTGTTGGAGCGCGCTACTTGGAGGCTAATCCAATTATTTACAAGATGGTGCAGGACATTGATGTCTTTTGACGCTCAGACCGTCACGTTTGCCCACACCTCTTGCATATGAGTGTGAGATGTGCTAGCATGGAAAAGGGGGATATTTGCCAAAGTGTTAATTGGGTCATTGATCGGCACATTGGCAATGGCCTTCATTGCCACAACTCTTGAGTTGATGCAAGAAATCAGAGAAGAAGATGAAAGCCCAATCAATAGACTAGCCTTGTGATCTGATGATATTCTCAGCAAAAAAAGTTCCCGATAGGAAGCGATAGTAGGTGTTAACTCTTCAGCAAGGGTTTGACTATTGAGGTAGCCTTGTGATGTTGAGAAGCGTTTTGGGTGAAATAGGTGCTCTCATTGTGCAGCATTGGGGATGTTATGTTAGAAGAAGGAATTAGGTAGCTCAAACACCTCGGTGGCAAACTATTGTGTTAGTTGCACTTGTTTGTCGAGATTAGTCATGGAGTTGCTAGCATTTGCAACTTGTTTGTTGAGAATAGTCATGGAGTTGCTAGTGTTTGCAACTAGTGATAAGTTTTTCAGTTTTCTTTGCGTTGAACACCAAGTTACAGTTCTATTGGAAATCCTCTTTGTCGTGCATGCACGGATTTCAGGTGTCCAATGCTTGGGCGTGGAGGCTGGATGCACAAGGAAGGATCGGTTGGTCAGTGGGTCATTTTTCTCTTTTGCGCAGAGGAAGGAAAAAAGTTTGCTTCAGAGGCCATATTGGAGCTTCAAGCTTCATGGGAGCATCCAGGAGAACGGGATTCTTTGTGGCAGGAGTGTTACAAAACGTTTTTGATTATTGAACTGTAAAACTGCAAGTGATTCTTTTCTTATTGGATATTGGCCTTATTGTTATTGGAGTGAGGTAGTGATAGCTTGAGTAAATTAATTATTGTGCATGGATCGTGGCATCTTGAGAGCTCGCATGTGTGAAGCCTTCATGTTGTTTTTGCAGATCGACCAACTTAGCTGTACCATTAGTGAATATTGTCCTTGACTTGAAGGGCTCGTTCCACCCAAGTTTGAGGTTCGTCTTTTTGGGCCAAGTTTGGTGTTCTAGAGAGGGACTAACATGGGGACAATATGGAAATCATGCCAAGCTTTGCACCGTCATCAAATGACTTGTGTGCCCAAGTTTCTCATCTCGAAGTTCATTAAATTGGGCCAGTTCATCAACCCTTCTTTGGATAGCTTCTAGTACGTTGACTTTGTTGTTCTACAATACCCACAAACTTGGTACCATGATCTTGAGTGGAACCACTGCTTCTAGTCCCTAGGCCACTCGCTTTGCCTTGGTTGCCTACACGAGATTATCATTCATCACTGATTAGGCATTGATGCCCTGTCTGGTTGAAGTTGTGGACTCCCCCCAATTCTAGGAAACTCTATTGCCAAAATTGCATTTTTATTAGGCAAAGTTCTCTGTCTGTCAAGGGAAAATGGGAACTCCAATTATTTTTGCATTTTGTGGGACACTGACGTACCCTTGCCACAATCATATTGTGTTAATGTTAACAACCTTGCGATGGGGGTGCTTTTTATAAGCTCAAATGGGCTTTTTTGTTGATGCATGTTTTGAAGGCCATAAATTCAGACACATGGCTTCACACACTGTGTTGGCTCTATATAAAATGCCCCTTGGGGAAATTTATGTTTCTGTGAAAAACAAGGATGTTCTTGGGACTTTGGGGACTAGAAACAAAAATGTCCAACCCAAACATTGTGCTAGTTGGGGGAAAATCTAAGCTACTTCTTCCGATAACGTTTTAGGAATAGTGCACAATGTTACGAACTCAAAAGGAAAGGAAAAGGTTTCAATTGATGGATGGCATCTTCCCAAAAAACTTGCTCCAATCAAGAAGACCCTTCCTCTTACTTGGATTGGTGTTGACAGTCTTTTCTCCTCACCCCTTGGTTGACCAGTGAACCTGGTGCTTGGTGCTCGGTGTGAGTGCACAATCCTTAGATATAGACAATGCTCAGGTGGAAGATATCCTCTCTTGCACCCCAAGGTATGCTAGGTATGTAGAACCTATACGGTGCTTGGATGCAAGAGTTAGACGTCATTCTATGCAGCATGCACAGAGAAAACACAAGTGTTGCGGGAAACCAAATAAATAACAAGCCAAGATGCCACAATCTAATACTTGTATTATAAAAACGAGCTTCGGCCTGATACAAATAGTTGGAATTGCAAAGGTGCTCCTGCAACAACTAGTGAGTGATACATGGCTTCTCGCCTTAGCTTGAGGCACCACAGTCATTAAGTGTAGCAAGGATGAAACTTGTCTAGCCTACTTGACTCAGAATTAGACAATTAGTAGAACAAGAGTAAGAGCTAGAGCCCATTTTAATTCAAGCCTTCTACTCAAATACTCCTAAGGCTCTAGACCACACCAGTCATTTCTAGTAAACCACCTTTTGTACTTGGCCTTGGGAACTTGCAAAACTTGGCTCCACGGCGTGGCCTGTACTGGTTCCTCCTTACTACTCCAAGTCATGCCGCTTGGTTCATTGGTAACTAGAGGCCAACATTTTGCCTTGGCTTCACATAATCTGTATCCTCATGGCTCTAGTCCAACTCATATTAGATGTTCAACAAAATTGGACGGCCAGATGGAGCTCGGAGGTGGTCTTGCATTTCTTCAGGGTGGGTTGCTGGTGTTGGAGGGACAATGGAGGCCAATGGAGTGATGGAGTAGTGGAGAGCTGGGGAACCTTTGTTGGAGCTGTCAAGACGAGATGGTTAAGGAAGTCGGGTCGCTCAAGGGATGGTGTGAGTGGCCACACATATAGAGAATTAATATCTATAGGCTCTCATTCTTCCAGGTGTGACAACCACTCTTCTTATTGTTTCTCGGCTATGGGGTCCATGTCCAAGTCGATAATGCCTAGCTCCAAAAAATTTGAATCCATACCTTTTGAACTATGTAGGAGGCTCGGTCCATTTAGTGATTGGACTCCTACAAATGCCCAATAAATGATGCCACAAATTGGTGGCCTCGGTGGCTGATGAACCCATAAGAGTTCAGCTAGCCATAATAGCTCTGTATAGTAAATTGATAGGTGTCCATGGTGGACCTTGAGAGTGCTCGTATCTTATCCATTATCACTTGACGTTTAGCTTGAAACGTCTCCCATTGGCTCTTGGCTTTATCTTTCAGTGCTAGATTGACGTCATGATAGGCTCGGTCATAGACGAAAACTTCTACGGGTAGGTCACCCAACTACTCTGCATGGTGTAGGACTGTTTAGAATGAAAAGAAGATAATTTTGAGATAGCTATTTTTGCAAGGGGCAACTGCATGGCATTGTAAGACAAAGGAAAACAGTACTAGACAGGCACGAGATGCAAAATTCCATTGGGCAAAACAAGTAGAACCTCTTGCACAAAAGGGATTTGGCGATAGTCAGGCACTCGAATGACATTTGTTTAGCTATTTCTATAAGACATGGGGGGATGTATGTGTACATGTTTCAATCCAGCTAGCAACCACCAAGGGAAGAAGAACCTTTGGTAGAAAAGTAAAAAGAGAGGCTCGAGATCCAATAGCAAAAGGTCTAGGGCCATCATTTTCTTCTCAGAGTCATGCTCGGTGGCTTGCTTGGTGGTGGTGGTCTAGACCTCAGCCACCATGGTCTTCAAACCAATAGTCTTTATTGAAGTAGCTGGCATGTGAGACTTGGTAGCAAGGTTGTGCGAAGCTGACCTGAGGCCACCTTGCTCGGAAGCTTCATCTTTGTTGTCATTTGGGACCCTGCATCAAGTGAGCTAACTAGTGTGCTCTTCCTGTGCGGATAGCTTCTGCAACAATACCTAGATTTGTTCCAAGATTTCTCTAAGTGTCACATTTTCCTGGCATAGTTGGTTCAACTCAATAGTGATAGAAGTAGATGGGGTATATGACTTTAGTTTTTGTCAATTCTATAAAATGACTTGTCCCTACATTTTCACATTAGGTTTGTACATTCCTCGGCATTGCTTTGGTGTCCTAGAGTTGTTGGGTGATTGCCCGTATGCTGCCCGAATCTTGGCATGGGCCTCCTTCAAGGCATCATGCTATGCTTTCAATTTATCATACACACTCGTCCTGGGCATTGAGCACAATAAGAATAATCTTTGAGATGCTTCTCGAATGCTAGATGTTGTCACTTGTTGTGCCTTAGTGCCTGGGGAGTACCCATAGTGTGTGCCATTTTCCCTCGATTTTTGCAATAAGGATATTATCACCGAAGTAAAATAATTCATCGATTTTGTGACCTCGGCAATCGCATCACAGAGCAGGGTTCCTTGGGGTAGGAGTCATCAAAGACATCATTTGGATGCTCAGAAGTGTTCCAACACCTTGGCCATTTGACTCTTTGCATGGATTGACTTTCTTGGACACACCCTTAGTAGCCGAATCACGGGGAACTTCCTAATGATTTTCTTAGTTGACATAAGGGATTACAATAGTCTTAGGGTACTAAACTTCTTTGTTCTCTCTATCACCTAATGACTCAGTGAGACCATTTTCTTGACTTTGAGATGTATCACTATGGATGTGCTGGGTTGCTTGTCTACCACCTTGTCTGTGGACTACTCAGGGTCAATCTTCTTCTCGAAATCCTCCGGCACTTAAGGGGCATGGTGCTAACGTGCTGACATTCCTCCTTGGTTGCTTGGCCCTGGACCAAACAACACACCAATCTTCACTCATAAAACGCACTTGGCTGGGTATAGGGAGATTCTTGCTTGCCTACCAGTAGAAAAACCTTTTCAAGTCATGCAAGATGCACTAATCCTATCGAGTATGCACTAATCCTACCGAGTATACACAAAAGGTATCCAAGTAAATGGCAATACACTCAGTTTAGTAATCCTCAAAAGTCTCAACCATACACCACTAAAAAGTTGATGGTGCATTATGTAGACCAATAACATGACTTTATAGGCATATGCACCACATTCTGTGTTAAATGTAATCTTCTACTAGCCAAAGCAATCTGGTTATGCCCATTATTGCTATCCATAAACGAGTACATTTTGTGTCTTGGAAATTGGTCAAGTATACCATCCATAAAAGGAATTGAAAAAGGATCTGGAACTCTTTAGGCATTGAGCTTATTGTTTGTAATCCATACAAACTCGAAGCTTGCCATTCTTCTTGGGCATTACCAAGACAAGGAATAACCAATTTCTCTTCTTGATTACGTAGATGAAGCCTGCTCAAATCAACTAGTCGAGCTTGGCATTTATTTGCTTGCCATAATTTGGATTCATCTTGTATCATTGCTACTGAACCAGCTTAGCATTTGGTAGTATTGAATCTGATGTTGGCAAGTTTCTAGAAGGAATCGTTGAAAATCGCTATTTCTCCACGTAAAGACATCTCTATGTTCCAAGAAAAGACTTTTGATAGCTTGAAGTTGGTCATCTAGTAAAGGCACTCACCACAACCATATGCGGGTCCTTGGTTGCACCTAGATTGAGTTCTTAGTTCATTCTAGAATCAAGCTGAGTGATGGTGGTTAAATTTGGCTCGGCTAGCTCTCGCTCACTAATCATGAATTCAGTGAAATGAATGTGGTATAGATGTTGATGTTCTTCCATATTCTTATCTTTCATTACTTTGGGCTCTGCTAGTCTCGTTGATCAGCCATGTGCACTCGAAAAGAAGAGGGCTTCAAGTTATTGAGTTTTATCCTCTTAGCCATGACTTCCAAGATAATATTGAATCTTGAGCAACCATTCATGATCACATCGGGTACACTCTGCCTTTTTATTTTGATAGCGATGACCGGAACTTCCTCATCTACCTTCACAGAGTCGATGATAGGACTGGTTATAAGAGGATCCATGAGCTAGGTTTCTCCTCCATTGAGAGTTGCTATAGGAATAACTCTTGAAGCGAGTTTCAACAATTCAGCCATTGTGAGGCTAATCTTCATGTTGTGGAAGGTTTCCTATGCCTCGGTCATGTCCAAACGTTGGCACTCGATGGAACTCAGCTCACTTGTTTGATGAGGGTTTGCCTAGGTCAAGCAATTGTGGAAGTGATTTCTATTCTAATAGCAAGTCCACTACAAATGCTTTCTCTTTTAATTCGTTGGAAAGATTGGTCGCCATCTATCTCTTCTCCTTCCAATTGGTGTCCTTGAGTTGTGGTGGGTGCTTCTCAAAACCAGTCGTTGGACCTTGGGACATAGTGATTACATTAAACCTAGTTTGCCTAGATCAATCAATTATGGAAATGATTTCTATTCTCTTGGCAAGTCCACTACAAGTGCTTTCCCTTTTAATTCTTTGGAAATATGGGTTGCCACCTATCTCTTCTCCTTCCAATTGATTTCCTTGAGTTGTGGTGGGTGCTTCTTGAAAACAGTCATTGGACCTTGGGACCTAGTGATTGCATTAACCTCGACCTAGTTTGTTACCTCTATTCAAAACAATGTGATAATCATCATTAACTCCCTTCTTTTTGCATTTCTTTCAAGTATCTTGATGTTCTCCAACCATAATTTGCACTCGACTTTGGTATGACTATACTCTCACATAGAAGTAACATTGGATTTGTGGTGGTCCTTGGGTTTTTCCCCTTGTCTTTTTACCTTTTCCTTTGCTTTGCTCAGATGTCGGTGGATGTCCTTTATTGTGCCAACTTGTTGAGATTTGTAGTGTGGTTGTTGCCATATTATCAATCAAAACCATCATTCCCAAAGTTAGTAGAAGTGTTATAGTACTTCATTCGACAATCATCTTTAGTGTGCCCTTTTCAAGAACACTTATTACACTACTCATTCGAGCCAAGTTTACCAAAAATACCTAGTTCCTTAAGGCCTTCTTGATCTTAGACTTCAACTTATGTTTCTTATACAAGTCATTCTCTTCATTGCTTTGCTCATCCTTCTTCTTGGGTTAAACTTGGTAGGACCACTCATCTCCAGATCCACTACGCGGTTCAGCAACTCTTCATAGGTCTTTGTCAAATTGACAATTTTTAAGGAATGCAGATGTACTTGTGTAAAACCTGTAAGCAATGAAGCACATAAAAACCATCACCAGGTGGTGTGCTAATGATTGATGAGGGCTCTAATCTATAAGACAAATTATTGAATGGGCTCATTCTTCTTCTACTTTACTTCACTTAGTTTGGTCTGGACATCCTTCTCTCATCAATCTTTTGTCTGAACCTCATGGAAATATGGCCATAGAAAATCAACTTGTACAGTAGGCCAACCATATCGAGCACCTCCATGCCCTTCTATGCCAGAAAGATGACTAGACTCTATGGCTACAGGAGCAACTCGAAGCTGGCAACTTGCCACCGCCAACTCTAGAACATGACTACGATAAACTCCACCAATGGCTCCTGTTAGTGTCCACATGCATCGTTGCACTTGCATTTGCACCACTCACGATTGAAGGTGCCTTCAACAATTACCTCCACACAATTACCGTTGCTGCCACATAGCACCACATTAACTTTTGTATCCTTGTACCCTCTATCACCTTCAATCTCTTCCTCTACCATACTAACACCCATGCCCACCCAATAATATCTATGGCCAATTTCCATGAGGATATTGTTTTGGAAGATGACCTAGATATCCTCACCCTTGACTTCCACCCCACTATCTACAATTTTATGGATTGGTGTTGAATCCTTTGAGACTCCTTTGTTTTTTGCTTGTTGGTAGCCAATGATAGGCCTATACTAGAATTATTAAATTCCAACAACTTCCAGGTACAATCCATAGTCCTTGGCTAAAGTTCTTACATGGATAGGACAGTATGGCCTGAAAGACACTGAATGCATCTTTAGGTCTCTTGCTTCTTACTATAGTTCCTAATATTAGCCAACCAAAATTATTGTACTCTTTAATAATATTGTGGACACCCTACAGAAAATGATTGAATTGTCTTCAATTGGTTTAATGATTCACATGTGGCTTACCCTGCCAACATCCAAGAAGTCGATGTTTAGACGGCGTGGGCCATTTTTAATTTATCCCACCCCACCCCCAACTCCACTATGCACCCCACACCCCTCGTTAATCCAACTCCTACCATCACTACTGCCTCTAGTCCCTCACAACCATCCACGTCTCAACACACCACATCACTACACACCACCACCACACACTCACATGACATGATGTTGCAGGAGCCTATTGGTCTGGATGACCTAGAAGACCTAGGAACCTCAACATGCTACAAAATTTTAAATCCCATGCTCTTCTTCAATGTTGAGGGCCAAGTGGAAGAGATAATGAGGAGGTCAGCCAAAATCCACTATAACGCCCTAAGTGAAAGGTGCTACAAGATACACTATGTACATACTCACGTGCACACAAAGCACACATAGAGACATAAGAATCAGAAAGAGACAACTTTGCATAATCCGAATAGGTGAATAATACATAGAATGTTCAAGAGACACTTGGTCTCATGGATATACAATGTGCAGTTGCAATCGATGAGACTGAAAGGTTGCGGGTATTGCGCCTCAAGGAATTCGTGCTAGCTCCATGATAACTGCATGCACTATTTATTCCTTAACACATGGCACTAATGACAGAATGTGTGGATCCACACTGACTACTGTGGTGTGATGAGAAGTCAGATTAGTGCGGTGCAAAGTGCATTACAATGATTTCAAGCTATGCCAAGGTAGAGAACCTATACAAGTAGAATTTCAAAATATCCATGAAACATTGCTTGATTTGTAACCAAATAAAAAAGTACGATTGCTTAATGATTACATCAGATCAGCACTCTTTGATCCTGCTCTTCCACCGCAATCAGATCGACAACTGTACTATATTCTCTTGTAGGCATGACCTTTGGGATCATTGCCACTTAGTAATGTCACTGCCCTTGGCTCAAAGAAGAGCTATCGGTATCGCTTGGTCCTCTCTCATCCACTTCGTGTCCACCCGCTCTTCCATCTCATCTTCATTGACATCTCTCCTACTTGCGCATCTTTTTAAGTTTTCCTTCTTCAAAAATTTCACCAAACACATATACATGACCCAAAAAAACACACCCAAAAAAAGTTAATTTAGACTATTTAAAAAGCCTACCATGTGGCATTTCAATCATCAAAATGTCGTGTGGCAAATTTTTTTTCAGGTGTCAATTTGTTTCCAACCATTGAAATGCTGAGAGAGAGAGAGAGAGAGAGAGAGAGAGAGAGAGAGAGAGAGAGAGAGCATGTGTGTGCACGCATGTGCACACACACACACACACACACACATCCCTTTGGGGACCCTTGTGTGGTTCAAGCTTGTCAACATGTTGATGGACCATGAAAGTAGGAAGTCATATTCGACCATGAAAGTTGGAAATCATAAAAAGAAAAACATGGAAAAGAGTGTGGTCAACCTTCCATTACTTTGATTTATACAATACATGGTACATTACTTCGATAATTGGTAACCTGTGGGCCTTACCTAGGGCACATAGTTATAACTACAGTTTATTCTACCACATGTTAGTTTATATGGATTAAAACTGTGAATTCCCAAGGGATCCCTTGGACCGCCTCATCTATATTAAATGTGATGGACGACCTTGCCTATAATACTTGGTACTTCAGTGTGCTGACATGATAGTGTCCTTGGATAGTGAAGGGAGTAATGGAAGATCGGCGGACTATACCCATAATGGTGATAAAGGATGATGATAATTCCTTTATTCTCAATAGTATTGTATTCCAATTATCAGTGAGGATAAAGGATGAGGCTAACTAAAGGATGATGATAAGGGATGAGTCTAACTATGGATCTTTATTCTTTTGGATTCATCCATGCTTAAGGCCTTCGAAAGACCACTTTAGACTTTGTCCCTAATCTAAACACCTTCATGTATCCTTTTAGATGGACATAGATACTCAAGCTTCAACCATGGATTGATTTATTTATCCCTTGGTAGTAAGGGAAATATAAATGACCTTATGGTGCAGATAACCTGTAACCATAACCCATGTTATGAAAAAGGGGGGGCGACTAACACTTGTACATTCTGCTAAGTTGATAGTATGAAAATAGAACACCGTACCCACCTTTTTATTAAATACAAATAGTGGTGGGAAGTCTACAAAAGGGAAGTAAACCAAAGAAAAAAGATGGCTTAGGATCTTTTAAGATATTTGAGGTATCCAAAGGAGCTGAACTTTGTCAGCACAAGTACATTCTTCGGACCACCATAAGAAATGTACATATGTACAATGTTGCCACAAACTACTCCTCTCAGTGTTCTACTACCTTATGCTTGCCTCCATTCGCCTCTCCTCATCTCGACCACCTTGTTATCCATGGCCTACGATTGTCTAGCGACTTACTTCCTGAGATCATGAAAAGAGCTGGGATGGAAGACGTAGGAGATGGCACATTGTTTGACTTTCACTAGTCCACTATTCAACTCGAACATGCATTAGCAACACTCTTGAGATGGCAGCAGACTTTGGGCAGTTGAACCTTAACGAGGTAAGGGCTCTCATGAGATTCTGTGTGCTATCCTCATTTGGATGCTCCTCGTTTGGAGACTTCTCTTGATTTCTAGTAGACTGCTCTTCACAAGGAATACTTCTCTTGACTTCTTTTGAATTCATGCTCATTTGGTCTCTAAATTGAGCTCGATGATGGCCACAAAGTACCTAGATCGCTCTGGAATCTCATAATACACTGGCTTTTTAATTCCCCCCTGCATTCCATGACCATGTGTTAGTGACGATGGGCAAGTGTTTTAAAGAAAAGCAAGGTCCATCATCGAAACTGCTTGCCCATACAGAAAAACCTCTGTCTACCATTTCACTCTAGTCTCGTTGACTCTCTGCCTCAAATTATTATATGCTATGTAAAGCTTTTTGGATTTCCCAAATACTCCCACCACAGACTCCTTCCATTCCCTGAGCTCCATGCACATTTAGATACAGAAGCTTCTTGTGCTAGTTACTTATGTGTATTGGCTTTCCCAATTTCAAGTTCTGAACTATCCTAGATTTGAGAACACCTCTGGGAGAGTACAAATATCTTAGAGACATTTGCTCATCATTTGCTGCTCTAGAATAGCTATGTTGAAGAGCTTCTCACCTTATGCACTCCAGAGAGTCGCTGGCTATAGCTGTATAGCTACAACTCCATGCAAGAATTTGCTGGCTACAGATGTATAGCTATAGCTCTATGCAAGAATTCTTTGGCTATAGTTGTATAGCTACAGCTCTATGCAAGAATTCTCTCTACCATGACTATGACTCTCTACCTTGAAAAATCCAGTAGATCTGGGTTCTTTCATCTCCAATATGTTTGTTTTCATGGTAGAGAGGATTGTTGAATGACTATACTAGGTATGTATCGCTAATAGCAATTGGAGTTGGGAGAAGTATTTCTTGACTCCGTGTCTCTAGTAGCAACAGATTAAGAATTTGTTACACATCCCCTAATCCCTCTGATCTCACTTAGGGAGCCTTGTGCTACTCCAAACAAGGGGAGCATCTACGCAATGAAATGACCAGTGTAGTTTATACAAATAGCTTTTGGATGTACTTTAGCTTAATCTATGATAGATATGATTGTTTCCAAGAAAATCATGGATGATTAGCTATTCTTGCACTTGTATGGCCCAAGAACACACAGGGTATAATGAGGTGCCAGGACTACCAGTTAGCTCTTATGCTACTGATCTTGGGAATGAGAGCGACTCATGTATTGTGTAACCACAACTTCCATGTTCTACTAATATATGATACGCTATGAAGTGGTAGATTTGATCAGATATTGAGATAAGCTTACGATATGTATGCCCAACAACTATGTTCAAGATATGGCAACATGGCTTTTCCTATAGACCATCATTGGTCATTTCATCTTACTTAACACTATTTTGTAGGTTCTATTGCTTTAGAATTTGATAGTTTCTATTAATAGACATTATAAAATCGGCTTAAAACCATTACCTCCCTATATATCGAAGTATATTCTAGCAGGGACCTTCTATGGGCATTTCTTGCATCTACACAACAAATTACTTTGGTGAAATTTTATAAAAACTGGAGGATTTCTTTACAATTTTTTGATTTTAATTTTGCACTATATGATCCTTTGAATGTAAATGAGATCTTAGTATTGGTTATACTAGAAATATTTCCCCCTTCTACTAATCTACCCTCGATCTACCATGGTAGTTTTATTGTATTGGGACACTTGGCATGAAACTTTATAAGAATCATAATGATCTTAGTAGACATTAATCAATTCAATTACATGATAAAGTTTATCTAGTCTCTCTTAAAGTATTTTGTACCTTTATGTTAAGATGGCCAGAGATGACCATAGATAAGATGTATTTAATGGCATACATTTTTTACAGTTAGAGATTTTTTTGGAAATATTGAATGATGGAGAGGGATCTTTGAATTAGAACAACATTTTGGATTTTACATTTTAGCCTTAGTTAAATAGCTTGGACTTTATAATTTGGGATTCTTAGTTTGACTATATATTTGGAGAATCCTTGGGCTTGTAATAATTGGCAAGGACTTGGTTGGAATACCCAAATTTATGGTTTACTTGAGATTCCCACTTATTACTTGGATTTCACTAACACTTTATATGCATTTATTCATATCTTTAATTACCCACCTTTGATCACTATTGAATAGTAAAATGCCAAAATTTGATTATGCTAACCTAGATCAAGTGACACGGATAATAACTGTGTACCGGCATTGCAGTTCATAGTGTGCATGTTCTAACGTGCTATGTTTGTGAATGGATGCAGGTGAGTCAACATACCTCTCCATCAGACTTGCATTGAAAATTCTAAGGCATGAAGATACGGTGTTGGCAACTTCGAGGCGTAAGTAAACTATCTCCGAGTATTGTTAAATAAGAGTGGACATTCTATTGGAGACTAGGCATTGATATTGTTGTATTGTTTGCAATGTACTGACATGAATGTGAGTATATAAATTGACTCTCACATTGAAACTTTGTCAGAAAGGACAGTAGGATATGAATTATTCTCACTTATGTGGTATTAAGAGGTTGGTTATTACTAATGGATTACTCTCACTAGATGTTTGAAAAGGGCAATAGTGGATGTTTGCAATTGATTTATTTTGACATTGGAAACTGGTCTAGTAGTGTAGTAGGATAGTTGTTTAATAGGAAACACACACACACACACACACACACACACACACACACACACACACACACACACACACACACACACACACACACACACACACACACACACACATAGAGCATGTGTGTGCATGCGTGCACACACACGCACACAGCATTGAAATGCTCTTGCATCATCATTACCATACATGTGCCTAAAACTTTGTAGCTTGAAAAAATAAATTTAATTTGTCGCCAAATCCCAAATACGAACACATGAGCAAAAACATCTTCAAATTTCGAGTAATTTTGCTTTTTGGACCACCACAGTCCGAGTTATGCATCAAAAGTTATGACCCTTCGAAGTTTTGGCTATGTGCAAGTGGAAAGGGCAATCCCCCTTTCTAGAAAAACGAAAAAAAGAGCCACGTGGTAGCCACCAAAATGCCATGTGGCTTTTTCCCCCTTTTGTGGGGGGGGTTTGCCCTTTCCACTTACACATATCCAAAACTTCAAAGGGTCATAACTTTTGATGCATAACTCAGATGCCCAAAAAGGAAAATTACTCAAAATTTCAAGATGTTTCTGCTCGTGCATTTAGATTTGAGATTTGAAATTAAATAATGGGTCCTTTTTAAACTATTATTAGGCCACACATGTGGCCCAAAATCCATGCCATGTAGAGGGGGTTCCCAATCCCACTTCCTCCTAGCCATGCTGCCTCTCTCACTTACCAAAAAAGCTAGTGAGATTAATATGAGAGATGCTCCACAAGTAATTTTAACTATACCAAAGCACACCATGCTTATGGGATTAGGCTTTTCTCTATCCACATGTCATACAGTGCCTCCTTGAGGCATTATTCCTTCAAATAGCTACCTTATCGTATTAGCCACACATATATTTACTTATTCCTTGTGAAAGAATTTGTGCCACACAACCCATATTCCACCCCCCCCAGCCAAACACTTGAAACAACATCCTGGCATTGAAATATAGGATCTTGGCACCACAAACTTGACTTCCCACAAAGGCCAACCCATCACATGGATACAAAAGATGATAAAAAAATCTAGCTACTCTTGCCAACACACGTGGACTACACAGTCCATCAATCCTATGTCAGCCACCTTTAAATTTATGCCAATCAAAGTTGATTAAAACCACCTTTCTACTACCAACAAATTCATCCCATAATCTTGCTCTGATGCAAACACATCTACTTGCAAACATATCTACTTTGTTCTTTTAAGAGTGATGGATCTCCCATCAAAATAAGCACATGTTCATCCATCAACCTATGCTCTCAATGATAGAGGTGGCTATGGCACTATCTTGTGAGCAGACATACCCATGGCTATGTGTGAATGATAATAGAAAATCACCATGTAATTCTAGGAGAGTTTTTGGGATGTGAAGTTGTGACTTTCATATTTATGTAAGACTCCATATTTTAATATCTCAAGTTCTTTTAAGACTCCATAGTCTAATATCTCAAGAAATACAAGACTCCATACAAGTTCTTTTAATATCCAAGACTCCATAGTCTAATATCTTAAGAAATACAACTTCTTTTAACTTTCAATTTCTACTCTATTCCACAATCATTCATGTCTGAAGTTTGCTTCATTATAACTTAACTCAAGTTTCAAATTTAAGTGAAAAAAATATTTTTGAGTGGTTTATTATTGAGATTCATGCCAATCCTTAGATGTGAAGGTGAGATTTAATAATATCATGTGTTTGGAAGAGAGGGCAAAGACATGGAGAGAGACTAAGAGAATAACATAGTGCAATAACATTGACAAAGAAGACTAATAACTTCTATTCACATTATTGAAGCTTCATTTTTAATAGTTTGTGTTTTCTAACTACTTTTTGACAAGTTAAAGCAGCAATGACATCCTTTAGCAGCACAAAGGAACTCCACACGGGCTCCTTCAATGGCTCAATGGCGACCTGCAGACTCCGGTGACCATAGCCATAACCAACAAGCCTGCTTAGACAACACATCATCAACCTGTTAGCGCATGCAATGCTCTAATGGGTAGCTCGGTGGCATATAAACTAAACTAGTGGCCAACCACAAGAAACATGCAAAAGATGATGGCTCCAGACCTCCCAACGCCCACTGGGACACTAGCAGTCGACCTCCACAAGCATCCGCATCTAGAGTAGTCGACCACCTCCTGATCCATTGCAGCATACACAACACATAAAAAGAATCCAAATAAAATTCATTTGCTGCATTTTGATGCTTCGACGTGTAGTCTAGCTAGCACCACTTTAGAGGAGATTCAGCTCCACCAAGCCAAGTCAACCATTACCACATTACCGGATTAGTTCCCACCACCGTCAATGCATGTGGTTCTATCATCACATTCACCTGACACCAGCTCAGTCAGATGCCATGCTTGCATTGATAGCTTTATTGGGAATGCAGAGACTTGCTTCAATGAAGAATGCAATGTAGACCCTACTCTTGCACAAGAGTTTGATGTCTTTAAACTAACACAATGGACAGGTGTATGGGCCAAGCATAAGAGTAAAGTCGTTGCGTCAGATTGCCATGTCATAGTGGCTAAGAGCTAGGAAAAGAAGGTTGCAGTAGTTTATGAATCCAAGCGATTTTATATAACCTACTTTGGAGGAAGCTATCACTTGCACACACACCATAGTTTCTTCCTTCTAGCATTTTATCCTATCCAATTGGCCAGGGTTGTGCAATATATAAGCCCATGGCACTTCTTCCATATTGCATCCTTCTCTACTTATTTCTTTCATTTATAGTATGCAATTAGTGAACTCCTTCTAATTAGTCCTCTCTTTCCAAGTTTTTTTAGAGATTGTTTTTTGGCCTTGCTTTTGACCTAGGTGTGTTTATACCCATCCCATGAAGGGGGGGTGGGGGGGGGCAATGCCCCCTAGTACTATTGCTTGGGATTCCAAGAGAGGTTGGAAACATGCCTTAGGCCCCCCTTAGCAGGGGTTCGAGGGCAGCGCGAGCCAAAAATACATGAAAATTGGTGCATGAGTTGCTTTTATGAGTTGTGTGGTCAAAATTAAAAAATAAGGGTGTGTCTCACATAGCAGGAGAGTAGTGGATATACTACTTGTATCTTGTATCTTCTCACTTGTTGTGGATAAGAAAGATGCAGGGCTAGCTATTTCTTCATGGACATAGCCCACACTAGGTGAACCATGTATATCGATGTCTCTTTGTCTCTTCCATTCCATGCACTTTTTGTACTCTGTATTTTACGCATTTTATTGCTCAAATTGTTGCTCCATTATTGCATTTCTTCTAACAAGAACTTCACTTAATGACTGAGATTGAACATTAAGAGAACAATCCAAAATGCCAAAGAGTTACATCTTGGCTTTATTTCTATATAGAATGCTAGCTTATGACTTCTCACATTCAAATTTTGACAGATTTCCTAGTCTAAAAAACGACCTTATTCCCTATACAATCTCTGTGCTGCACAATCAATATCAACAAAATTATAGTTCCAACTCAAAGACCTTGCCAGTTCCAATCAAGACTTGTATGTCTATGACATAGTTTTGTAGTTTTTCTTGACTAGTAGTCTGAAACGAGTTATTCATAATCAAATCAAGTGCTGGTTGTACAACTTCTTTCAAGTATTGTACGATTCTTTTGAAGGTAGGCTTTTTAGGATTAGTTGAAGATTAATCAAAAAGAGCTACAAAATGGTATTGTTGATAGATGCATCTTGATTAGAAATAGCATGGTGTATCTATAGGAACTATAATTTTATTGCTATTGATTGTGTAACTTATAGATAGTATAGGGAATAATAATATTTGTTGTAGTTTTAATCTCTCATCATTTGATCATGAGTCTTGATCATGAGTCGACTGTGAGAAGATGTATGGCATGAATTCGATCCAAAAATAAAGTGAACATGTCATTATTTTGCATCCTTAAGTGTTTGTTTAATGTTTAATCTCAGTAAATTGATTAAATGTCTTTGTTCTCTCATCATTTGATCACGAGTTGACTGTGAGAAGATGTATGCCATGAATTCCGTCCAAAAATAAAGTGAACATGTCATTATTCTGCATTCTTGAGTGTTTGTTTAATGTTTAATCTTAGTAAATTGATTAAATGTCTTTGTTATTAATGGCTATAATATATGTTTCATGATGTAATTTCATTACTCTAAGTAGAACTACATCTACTAACATGTGTGTCTAGTTTGTCTTCTACTTTGTGTTCTATTTGTGTTGTAGTAGCCATTAGTTTTCTCACATTGGAGATGTAATTGGCATTGCTAGTCCTTTTGCCACCATCAAATTGTGTCCTCATGCAATTGCTTCCTTTTGTGTTGCTCCTACCGGTCACAAGGCCGGCGTTGCTATTTCCTTGTTAATTGCATGAGTTTCTTGCTTATTTGAGTATTCGATGAGGTCACGTCATTGTTGCTACTTGGTATTGGTCATTATCACAAATTTTTCTATAGTTTGGTGCTTGATAAATGGCATCTTAGAAGTCATGGATGTGGGTGTGTCAAGTTTGATTGTATAGCTAGGTTGCATTGAAGTCATGCTACATCTCAGTGTTGTAGTCATTGCTATCACAACAATGCTAATGGAGATAGGTCAAGCATGTGTTCCCTCCATTATTTCTTGTAAGAATTATAGTTGCTTTGTTGCTTGTAGGTCCATTTCATTGCTATAGTCACATTAAACATAGAGGTTATTGTATTTGCTTTCTTTAGACGGGCATGTTTGTAGTTTGTACTTGTAGTAGCTTAGGAGCTCTTGTCTATGTAGGCTTGCTCTTAAGAAGTAGAAAGTACAATAGGAAACTAAACATTAGGCATAGTACTACAATCAAGACTCCAAATAAAGTAAAAGGAAGAAGAAAATCAATACAATAGGACACTATACAATAGGCATATGACTATAATCATGACTCCGAATCAAGTCAAAGGAAGAAGAAAATCAAATTGAAATGATACTAACTTAACTCTATATCACAAATTGTCTCAAAGATATCACTTCACTTACAATCACAAGGAACCTCGGTTGAGGGAATTGGCCGGCCTTATTGAACTCACTTTGATATGCATGGGCCTTCAACTAGTGCATCTCCACGATGGCTTTCCATTTCTTCCCCACCATTTGCCATTGTTCCTTCTTTGAGATAGCCCTCCAAAATTTGCAAGCATTGGAGATGTCCTATCACTAGTATTTACAAGGATTGGAGCTTATTCCAACCAAAGACTACCAATGTTCGTTCCCAACATCCCACCTTCTAGCACCTTTAGCCCTTCCAGTAGCTCCCCTCTTGCCAATGCAGTGTTACCTCATCTACTTAGATAGTCCTTGGCTTAGTGTCCTAGTTTTTTGCATATAAAAAATGCATTTGAAATGGCCCAAACTTAATTTATTGGGCCATGGGTGTGCCATTTGAAAATGAAATCTCCATTAAATCAAGATCTCCTAGATTCTGTCTTCATCCCAGATGTGAGCGCGATCCCGAGAGCACTAGTATCACACTCCCTAGCATTGCCGCCAACCTTTCCAACTTTTCAATCAACCATGCTGGCAACCCAGGGAATTCAATTCATATGGGGAAATCAAAACTTTTCAAATGAAGGATCCCAATTCCTCAACAAAAGGCAACAATGCTTTGATATTCTTATTCAAGTCTATTCAATAGGAAAAGATTGCATGTGTTAAAAATACTTGTGAGTGATTGTTGTGTGCACTTGTGTATCTCTATGGTTGAAACTTAGGTTTTCATTCCTGTGTGTTACGCTATGTGTTAGTGTTCATATTCCTTAGTGTGTGTGGACTCATGTGTCTCTTTGTTTGTGAATGTGTGAATGTGTGCTAGTGTGCATGCATCTTTGTATTTGTGTCCATATGGAAATCATGGAGACACAAAGTAGATGGGATGCCAATGATGCGAGAAAAATATTTGATGGCCTACAAGTGGAAATCCATAATTAGAAATTCTTGCAATCTAGAATGTTCATGCATAGCACAAGTTGGAATGTCTCTAGGAATTGAAGATGGAACTATGTCCATGAGTGGCTGATTGTTGACTTGAAGATGGAACTATGTCATATGAGATTGGTTTCTGTAATCACATATGAGAGCTTCATCATAGAGAAGTCTATAACTTGAATATGTCACTATGTATGAATGATCAATTGACTTGATTAATTCCACGTCATATGAAATTATTCTATGTTAATGCATCACCATAGGAATAGAATATGCAACTTAGAGGGTTCTCCATTAAGATTGCTGTAGAAATAAAAAACTTGGTGGTAATTGAAAGATTTTTTATGTATCTTGGGGGTTGTTTCTCACTTTATTTAAATGCAGATGATGGAGAAACTGGTTGTCATATGGTTTTGTTACATGGTCAATTAAATGGGAATAAATTCAATTGTCGATGTTGACGATGTATATTGATATATTCCATTGTTGGTCTTTATGAAATGTCAATGCATGGGAACAAGTCTAGTTGTTGTTGATGATGATGTACATTGGTCTCTTCCATGGTTGTCTCCATGAAATTTCAATGCATTGTGTCTGAGACTAGCTTTTATCTTTACATAGAATTCATTGTCATAAACTAACATAGAATTGCCATAGGCTAATGGAAATTTGCCATAGCTAAATGATTGTTGTGCCATGATTTTCTTCCACATTTGGATCATGCTAAAAAAGTGGATTGTCATAGGTTATAAAATCTTTGTTGCTTTTATTACCACATATATTGATTATTATATTTTGATACTAACATGATCATGATTATTGGAAATATTGAAGATTTGGATTTACATGTGGAAATACTTTAATATTGGTTGTCCACTTAGGGTTGAAGTTGATTATTGAGTGCTTTTCCAAAATTCTATAAAAAAAATAATATGTACTTTGTCATATATCAGCAATTTATCAACTTTGTGATAAACTATGTGATGAATTGTAGTGTCCAATTTATATAGCTTCAAAACCTCATTGAACTCATTGTAGCATATCTAAATTTATGTGTACTGAAAATTCCATCTCATTTATTGACTTTTCCAAATGTTCTTGTCGTTGATTGTCATAGTTAAAATATATTTGTTTATTAGCCTTAAAGGCTATTCTTTCCATTGTCTCTCACTACTTGTCAGTTATTATCTACATAAATGTGTTGACTATTCTCAAATTTTATATAACTCATTGAGGATTCTTACAATGATTGCAATAGGGAACACGATTGAATTATCAAAATTAGTATTATAAGGGAATTTTCCATTGACCAATCAATTTTGATCATGTAACAATTGTTGCTTTTAGATCTTCATGATAGTTGCAAAATAAAATATCTCATCAAATATTGCATATTGGTGCAATAATCCTACAATAATAGCAATTTTTTATGACTTCTCATCACTTATATCAAAACCACTCTTTTATGAAATTTTCATTGGTGTGATTAAAAGGTTTATTGTCTCTCCTAAACAAATTTGAGATGCCTTTTCTCCTTTTCATATTGCTTGATAATTTCTTTGAAAAGTCATTGAAATTTTATGTAGACGTGGTCTTCAAATATGGTTGTTTGCACTTCCTAAGTGTCTATCTATTATGCTAGAAATGTTTATTTTAGAAAATATTCCCATATAATGTCAAACTATGGTTCTTGATTGAAATGTAGAATTTATTTTTATTTCTTATGTTGTGATGCTGGTGTTATTGCTCCTAGCAGTGGCATTTCATTTTTGAGTGAGATATCAACTAGCCATAATTCTAAATTATTGACTCCAATGATCATTGTAAGAGGCTTACTTGACCAAATGGTACCTCATATTGAAGGATTATCTAAACTATTGATGTTAATGTTGCTAACACATAGAGGCTTACCCATTTTGTTGTTAGAGGTGCTCACAACTACAATCTTACCCTAACTAAAGGTGGCGCTCTCAAGTGGATGTTTATCCAACCTGATATTTGTGGTTATCTCTTTGATAGATGCTTAGCAAAATAATTTTATTTCGATTCTTACCCATGATGATGTAGGTTCTCACTAATTGAGGGTTACCCTTTATAAAAGAAAATAAATTTGAGTGTTCGCTTCACTAATAGAAGGATTACTTCCATTTGGTAGATACTTCAAATATATTTATAAAAGAAAATAAATTTGAGTGTTTGCTTCACTTATAGAAGGATTACTTCCATTTGGTACATACTTCAAAAATATTTACCTGTGTTTCAAATTTACATAAGTTGGTACTAATTTTTAGAATGCATGTTGATGAATGGCATTACTTATAAAATGTTGTCACCTCTTGAGGAAATGGATTTGATATACCAAAATACTTGTCTTCTCTATTGATAAAAACACTATAACATGTTGATCTTATTTGTTGATGATGAAAGTCTTATAATGAGATACCTCCCCCTCTTGATCTACTAATTCTTGATGCAAAGACCATTGAAAATCCTTTGTTTTTCAAATGAATGTGCTTGCTAAGAGAATTTCTCTCAGTTAGTTCTTTTAAAAATAAAATTTTAATGAATTCATAGAGTGATATTGATTAGTTTAGATAGCTTCTTGTTAATGACCACTTAGTTATTTACACTACTGTTTAACTTATCAATTTAAAAAAGATACAAAGGGAAATCCTAATGAATAAAATTCACCTTGTTTAATTGATTAATGGTGAGATTTCAATGGTTGGAGAATTTCCAAATTGGGAAGAAGTGTTGGAGAGGAGAGTAGTGCACCCAAAATAGACGGTGGTCATTGACATATTGGTAGAAAGATCTTTTTATTGCAAACACTCCTATTGAGATGGACACGCCTTCCCTTAATGCTATGCAAATTGTGGGTGTTGCACACAAAATTGATATGGACATAAATAAGTGATTAATAAAACCTTAAAATTGTTAGTATCAATTAATGGTTGCAAAGAGGGTCTCATTTATTATGTGTGTCTCCTTTGGTAGAATCACTAGTGTGCTAGCCTCCTAAATGAAGAAGTTGTATTTGGGTCAACATATTTCCCAAAGCACCAAGGCTTACAAAGAAATGAAGAGATGGTAAAAGTCCCTAATGATGGAAAAGGAATGGATTCCATCAAGGTAGCTAATGGTGTTGTCTACACAAAAAGTGAGATTTCATGTACTAGAGGTCCATTCTAGAACTATGGAAGAGTTATTGTGGGGCTAAAGAGGTTTTATTCATGGATGTCGTAGCTATGGTTTGAGCTTATTTTGAGCCTCAAAACTTGACCCAAAGCTCCCAAGGAGCTTCTTAACATATGGTCATCCACTTGTTTCTTTGCTTTTCCATCTGAGTCCTCCTTATCATAGCTTGCTTTACCTTCTCATCAAACACCACATCACAAGAAGCAAACATTTTATGAGCTACAGGATTGTATAGCTTATAAGCTATATGTTCCTCTACATACCCAACCAAAATACACTTCTCACTCTTGGAATCAAACTTACCCTTCCTATCCTTTGACACATGAGCATGGGCAATTCATCCAAAAACTTTGAGATATTGTACATTTGGTTGATGTCCATCCCATGCTTCCTGTGGTGTCATATCATGTAAAGAATTAGTAGGGGACTCTCAAAAAAAAAAAAACCACAGTGCAAATTGCTCCTACCCAAGACATGTCCTTTGTTTGCATCATGTTCCTTACATGGCATGGTTCTTCCTTTCTTTTTTTGGTGCAAAAAAAAAGGATTTGTATTATATATTGTTCGAAAGATATACATTCATAGCCAAGTATACATTTTTCAGTAAGACTTTTCAGGATCATAACTAAAAACCGGGTAGCAAACATAAAACACATCATTCTGAATCTAAATCTGATTTGTAGAAGATGCTCCCTTTGAACTGGAACTCTTCATTAAAAACTTTAAGATGTTCCTGCTCATGTTCATGAATCTCTGAGAAGAATAAGTCCTAGATCATGGTCGTAGTTGCAAGATGGCTGCTAACCAGTTAGCAAAGAGATGATCTGTGTTAGTAACATTATGATTGAATAGATAATTGTTTCTAGAAATCCAAACAAACCATAAGGCATGTGCTCGAACAATTGCCCAGTGAGAGTGTTTAACTTTCATCTCCAAAAAGTATGGCTTTCTAATTCATTGGCTCTCCTAGTTACATCTGAACAATTTTCCAGACCCTTCTAGCAGATGGATAAGACACAAAGAGATGGAAGATATCTTCTTGTAACCTTGAGAAGTGCTTACATTTACTATCCCCTTTTCAAAGCCTCAGCCCCCTCATATACGCGAGAGTAGTGTAGACATCTTCTCAAGTAGTGTCTTTGTCCAAAGGAAAGAGAATCTCCTCTTCCAGCACTGAGAGGAGTTGGAAGTATTCTTTCTAGCATTGAGGATAGGAATCATGTCTCCTATGTCCTAAAAAAGGAACAGGTAACAAAAAAGGTGTGAGGATCTAGCTAAACTCTAAGGAGTAATTTAAAACTGACCCCCCCTTCCATTGAATATCCCCATCCTACATAGCAATTCTGTCAATGACAAATGATTAGTATGTTTGAATTCCCTTCTGATTTTAAGAAAAGTCTTCCAACTGAAGTGTTCATTGAGCCACAACTGCCCCCTTGATTGTAGACCCTTTTTAGAAAGATGATGGGCCCTGATGAAATGTTCATTGTCTAGTACAACATTTTTGTATATTGAAGAGGACCAAATGGAGTTAAGTCACATAAACGAGCCTTTCATAGAGAGCTTGATTTGGGTTTTGATTGACTCAAGAGTAGCCCATAGGGATTTCCACAAGGGACTTCCTTTTGTAGAACAAGGTTCAGGGCTAAAAACTGGTGACAAAACTGGGTACCTCTTCCATCCCTTGGCTCTCACAGGCCTGGCGTGTTTAAAATTTTTGGATAAAAGCATCACCCAGTGAAGATCAGGATTTAAAAGGTCTTTATTCATCCATGTTGTGGTAGGTTTAGCTACAGACTACTTGATGTCCACTACCCAAGACCACCTTCACTATTTGGTATAGAGCAGAAGTTCCATCTAACTTTTGCAATCCTATTTGACCCTCGCCAAAGGAAGGACCTACATTTAGAAAAAACTTATTAAGACTAGATTGGCTCGGGTGCCAATTAGAGAGATAGAAAATAGTGAACGGAGAAGGCATTCATTGAGAACCATTTGTCTTCCTACTAGGTTGGCTTGAAATTCTCTCCACTTCTCTAGTTTGGAACTGAACTTGTTTAGGACCCATTCCCATCGATCCTTCATGGTGGAAATTTAAACCCATGGGGATGCTAACAATATGAAAACCGTTCCTTTAGGGATCTCGAGTGTCGTAGGTCCTCTTGCAGCTTCCCACTGACCATGCAGTACCCAGTTTTGCTATGATTGATCTGAGATCCTGACGTTGTACAAAAAGTTTCCAGAAACTCCAAAACTTCATGAACATATTGGGGGGAGTTCCTAGGCATGAGATTAGTGTCATCCACAAGTTGCTGCATAACAAGATGTCAAATGGCATTCCAATACCATTTAGTGAACAAGCTTGAGTTTTGTCCCTGAGTAGCCACCCAAGAGCATCCGCGGCTATAGCATAAAGTAAGGGGGTGATGGGACAGCCTTGTCTAATAGATCATTTCAAAGGGAAGGGTGAGGACATCTCACCATTGATGCAAACTTTGGCTGATGCATTCGAGCATAATATTTGAACATATGAGATATAGCTTGGACCCAAACCCATGTCTCTCAAGGATTGAATTAAGAAATACTAGTCAAACCTATCATAGGCTTTATCAAAATCACCACCCAAGAGCATCCGCGGCTATAGCATAAAGTAAGGGGGTGATGGGACAACCTTGTCTAATAGATCGTTTCAAAGGGAAGGGTGAGGAAATCTCACCATTGATGCAAACTTTGGCTGATGCATTCGAACGTAATATTTGAACATATGAGATATAGGTTGGACCCAAACCCATGTCTCTCAAGGATTGAATTAAGAAATACTAGTCAAACCTGTCATAGTCTTTATCAAAATCAAGCAAATATACTGACCAGATTCTCTGGTATATTCAATGCCCTCCCAGGTGTTGACAATAGCCTCAAGAAGGTGTCTACCCTTTATGAACCCCTTCTGTTCCTGTAGGATCCACCTGTCCATCTTGTGCTGAATCCTGAGGGCCAATGCTTTCGCAAAAAATTTATAACTGCAGTTAAGCATGGTGAGAGGCCTCCAATTTTTTATGTCTTTCCTACCTTCCTTGGGAATAATCTTGATTATACCAATATTTACATGATCAGGGAGAGAGCAAACTGCTAGGCTTTCTTGCCATACCTTAAGGAGTCTAGGACCAACCCTATCCAAAAAGGATTTGTAGAACTCAATAGGAACACTATCTTCCCCTGGGGTCTTGCAATCCTTCATAACATGAATAGCTTCTTTGAGTTCCTTGAAAGTAAGAGGGGCCTCCAAACTTTGCAGATAAAGCCCAGTGGTGACTCTCTGTCTCGCTGTCTGACACCTATTTCTAGCCCACACAACGTCATCATTAATTTGCATAGTGCTTGCCAGTAACTTCCTAAAATGACTGCAAATAAAATCATTTTTTTCAGCATCTGAGTGGCGCCACCTGCTTTCACCAATTTCAAGCATAGGAATTTCCTCAACTACTCCTTTCCTATGAATAAGTTTGAAAGTTTCTTTGGTTGGTCTATGTAGCTTGCATGCCCACCATAAGCCTGACTAGCTCACTCTTAGCAAGCCATAGCTTAACCTGATCCTAAACATCTCCTTGTCACATCTCTGTCTCCAAGTTATCTAGGCGCTCTTTGACAGCATCCATCTTCTTGCTTCGAATCTTATCTCTGAGTTTTCTAGCCTGTTTTAAGACTTTTTGAGTTTCAAAAACATTTCTTATCCAAAAGTCAATAGCTGATTCCTTAATGCCTCTAGGGACATTCCAAAGATCTTTGACTTTGTATTGCATCGTTCCTAGCTTGAACAAAGTGGGATCAGCCTTAAACCAGGAGGAGGATCTGCTTCCTAAGACAAAATCACATGTAACCAGTAAAGGCTTGTGATCAGAAATTGAGAGAGTAGAGAAAACTATACATCCTGATTTAGAGGTGTTCTGAAGAAGACCTTGAGAAAAGTAGGTTCTGTCCAGCCTATCTTCTCTTCGTAAATCCCCTATTTGTCTGCAAGACCATGTTAGTTCTCCTACAAGGTTTAGATCTACCAATTGTAGAGAATCCTTGAGATCGCCCCATGCCTAGAGCTCAAAACCTCTTAGAACACTTCCTTTTTCGAGTCATCTGTCTATTTTTATTTTGACCATGTTAAAAATACCTAAGATCACCATATCCTCACTGAAATAGGCTAGGGATTGCCCAGTTTTACCTCTATCCTTACGGCTCAAGGGGGCATAGACTGAGACTATCGTAAACCTGATTCCCTTGAGAAGGCATTTCGAAGCAATCCACTTGTTGTTAGTATCTAGAACACTCTGAGAGTAGTGAGAGAGTATTCCAATGGTGATCCCTCCTTTGTCTTCTTCATGAGAAGTGACAAACCATGTTCTCCTCTTGTCAATGCAGTTTAGCCTTACTTCTAATGACACTCCTATAGTTTTTACCTCTTGCAAAGCAACAAAAGTGGGGAAAGAGAATTTTCCCTCAGCCATGTGGCTAGTATACCTGCCCTATGGGGATCAGTGAGACCACAAATATTTAGGGTAAGAAAAGAAACCAGTTTACTTACCATGTTTCTTCTCCCCCTTTTTAGCCCTGGGGTTTGGACTACTTGCATGCACAGCTGGACCATTGGTTGTAGATAGTCTCCTGTTGTTGTGTGCAATAACTCTTGGTTTACCTTTGACGACAATATCCTTATCATCTTGAGGAGTAGAGGAAGATCCTCCTTAGAATTGCCAAAACCTTCCATCAACATATCGTCACTTTTGTAGAGCTCCTCTTTGAAGTCCTTGGACTAGTCATCTCCTGCTCCTTGGTTGGGAATGCATTGAGGGTTTTCTTCAGGAACTAGCTCTACAAAAGCCTCATAGGCATTCTTCATGGGAATATCAGCCATTAAAGTCAGGTCAAGCTGAGTCCCCTTGTTTGCTTTCATTTTTGGCGAGCTAGCCGGGTGCTCAGGAAACTCAAGTTGCTTTAGTACCCATTTCTCTCTAGGAACCTGAGGGGGCTCAGTACTCCCTTTGGGCTTGGTTTTCTTTAAAGGGTAGTGTTTTATAGTGTGATCTGATAGACCACACAAAAAACAGGAGTTGGGTAAATTCTTGTATAGAACCTTTGCTCCCTAATCACACCACCTCTGCGGTTGAGAATCACAATAGCCTTAGGAAGGTCTTTTGCTAGGTCTAATTGAATGCATACCTAAGGATTCCCCCCAGGATTAATAAACTGTTCATGCTCAATGCTCACCACCTCTCCTAGACTGCTCCATAGAGAACCGGCTTGATTGTAGAGAGAAAAGCAAGTCAGCAGCTCCACCCAAACAAGCAAAATAGTGGATCTAGGATTATCAGGGCTGAAGGAAGGGGACCATCTGTCCAGATAAAGAGTTTGGTTTTGGACTGCCTAGAGCCCATGAAGAAGAACTCTTGACGCCTGCTTCTTGGCATCCGACTTGCGTGTTATGTTTGTAAATGAGTGGGGCACTTTGCCAAAAATTACCCGCTTAAGCCTGCAAATACTTCTTTGGCCTTGGGTGCAGAGGAGAGGACAACAGCAAGGAGAAAGGTATTCCATCCACAGAGTCGTATCAATCTCACATCGACATGCATGAGAAGTCACTTGAAGCCCCCTCGACTAGAAGTGTTCCGTGGTTGCTCCCCCGATGGAACACAGGGGTCGGATCGATGGAGCGTGGTGGGCAAGAAAGGTAAAACTAGGTTTGAGCTACCAAATGAAAGTGCTCTTGGTAGGGAAGAGGAAATGCTTGCAATCCCCCAAGAGGTGTGAAGTTTACATGAAAGTGGTGTGGGAGGCCCAGCCCCGGAAAACTCCCTAGAAAATTTTCCCAATGGTGAAACTAGGGACGAGGAGATGCCTGAGGCTTACTACTGCAAAAGAATTCATGAGCAAAAGGACAGGCAAAGTGCCCCAACTGATGGCGAGCAAGAGAAGGCTTCGGTCCCTCAACAGAGGACCTTATCGAAACGAATCAAGGAGGTGGCTAGGGGTCGGGGGGATCATGGGAAAATCGCTTCACTGACGAGGGGAGGTGGGAGGGTAGTAAATCAAGGGTCTCGATGATATCCTGGAATGTTAGAGGAGGCTGCTGTAATGGTAACAAGAAAAGCGGCTATGTTTTGGTTGTCAGGAGAGGGAAATCGTGTATAATTTTGCTTTAGGAATTCAAATGTGGTTGTGAGGATAGCTGGTGGTTCACATTTGAGAATTTGGCGTATGCAGCCTTTGTTAACTGCCCTAAGAGAGGTAAGGGGGGGGGGGGGGGGGGTGGAGTATTAGTGCTTAAGTCTTTGCAACCGAGAGAAATCTTTAGGGGCGCGGAGGGTTGGTTTTTAGGATTTTTTTTTACAAAAGAGGGATTTGAATTTGGGGTAGCTATAGTATCTATGCTTCGAACAATAGCTCTGTGAGAAGTGAGTGCTGGTGAGCCTTGAGTAGAGCGCTGGTTGGGGACAATTGGATTCTAGGAGGTGACTAGAATTCCACAGAAGGGCCTCAAGAAAGAGCTCACTTTGGTGCTATGATTGCATGTGAGGAGCGTGAAGTGTGGGAGGATCTGTGTCTAGAACACGGCTTGATTGATGCTAGGGACCTGGTCCCATAAGGTTTGTCCGAATTCACGTGGAATAATCATAGGATGGGGAGTGAATTCAGAGCCTAGAGGTTAGACTGGTTTTACTTTTCGGGTAAAGCCTAGTGGATGCGTGGTCTGCCGTTCTAAGGGAAGTGTGTTGCTTCTACTGCCCTCTTGGACCACATGCCACTACTGTGGAAATTCCATGTTTCGAGCAAGGTGGACAAGTCGAAAAATGTGCCCTTTAAGTTTGATAAAAGGTTTCTTGAATCCAAATCGTTTTGCAGGGTGGTCAGAAAAGAGTGGTGGCAGGCTACGACAAGCGTGAAGGACCCTCTGTTGGCAATGCGATTCTGCCGTCAAAAGGGTGTTGCTATTTATTAAGGGTGAGGACTGTAAACTTAGGGCGGAGAGAAGGAGTAGGCAATCACTATCGGATGCCAGAGAATCTCTAAGAGCTGTGATGTTGCTCTCCTTGAAAGATCCATTTCTCAGTACTCTATTGGTGGAGACAAATCTAGCCACGCAAGATTGGGAGTTGAAGGAAGCTAGCTCGAATTAAGAGTAGGTGGCGCAAGTCAATTGCCCGTCAAAATTGTTCTTTTAATCTCTGAGAAGGAATCAACAAAGGGATTTGATTGATCGGGTGGAGGATGCTCAAGGCAATGTTGAGACGGAATTTTGGCACATTGTGGCTATGTTCCAGTGGGAGCTGAGCACTCTTATTGTGGGTGAGGAGTCAATCTAGGATGTTGAATAGGGGGCTTCCATTAATGTTGATTTGGATGGGGTTGATTTACGGGTGTCATACTACCACAGAAGCCCTTGACAGGCCATTTGATACTAAGGAATTGGAAGAAGCTTTAAATGCCTTGGTGGATGACAAGTCACGGGGTCCGATGGGCTGAACGTTGAGTGTTTCAAAGCGTTTTGGAACATGGTAGGAAGAGATCTTACGGAGATGGCAAATGTAGCAGTCGAGGTACGCTCCCTTACAAAGGATGTTAGTGTCGATCTCATGAAACTGTTCCCAAAGAGATAGATCAGGATCAAGGTGGGGGATTGGAGGCCAATCACGATGCTGAATACATCATACAAGATCGTTGCAAAGGCCTTGGCCATTAGGATTAGGGACCTTTGTAGTGTCGTGATTGATGAGGAGCAGAATGACTTTGTAAAAGGAAGGGATATTTATGAGAGTATTCTAAATGTGGTGCTAGCCTTGGATCATGCCACTATGACTGTAAGAAAGTCTTGATGTTCGTGGCTTAGACATGGACAAAGCTTACGACAAAGTCCATTGGGACTATATTCTGGCAGTGTTGGCTCAATTGGGCTTCAGGACGGGCTTCTTGTAGAAAGTTCAATGCTTGTTTGGCAATGTGTCTGCGGTGATGTGTCTCAAGGGAGGGCGGTCGACAATTTCAAGCTAAGGAGGTCAATTCGTCAAGGATGTCCGTTGGCACCCCTTCCCTACACAATCAGCATGGTGCCCTTAATGACCATGCTCAAGAAGAAAGTAGCCTACGGGGAGATCAAAGGTCTCCATCTTCTATGTCAGGGAAGCAATTCTCTTATCAACTCTTCACTGATGATACATTGGCTATTATACAAGAGGATAGGGAGTGTGCAACCCATCTCATGGAGGTAATGAACGTGTTTTGCAAGGCCTCTGGCTCTAAGTGCGGCTGGTCCAAAACCTTCTTACTCCATTCTAATCAAAACGTTGCTCTAGACTGGGTGACCAAGTTCGGGGCGAAGGCGATACTGAGAGGGCAGATCGTAAGATATCTCGAGGCCCCTTGGGCTTAGATGTGTCTCTCAGACAATGGTTCCAGTGATTCAAAGACAAAATAGAAGCCAAACTCAGGGTCTGGAATGGAGTATGCTTGGGTTGGAACGCTCGCTATCTGGTGGTTCAACATATATTAGAGGCCTTAGTAACTTACCTAGCCTCGATTTGGCACTTTAAAAGACTCACTGGTTGAGATTGAAGCCCTCTTTCGCAGTTTCCTATAGGCTGAAGAACGGGGTAAAAAGAAAATGTATTACATACCATGGGATCATTTGAAGGTTCCGAAGATGAAGGGAGGGGTCAAGCTGCCGGATGTTAGACTCAAGAATATTGCGCTTGTAGGAAAGCTTCTTCCACAATTGTTTGATAAGTCGGCCCTCTGGGTAGAGATTACAAAGGAGAGGCTATCCAAAGTGAAAGGGAAAGGGGGAGGGATGTGGTGTGACCTCACTTGGTACGACAAGCTATTTTCTTCTTTCCCGATTTCAATTTCAGGGTCGGATCTTTTGTTAGGTCTGGTTTTGGCTTGGAAATCTTGTGTGGATCGGCTGAAATGGATTGCCTAGTTTTGGCTTGGAAGTGTTGCATGGATCGCCTGAAATGGAAAGGAAGAAAGGGCTTGAGAGGTGATGGCAGCCTTATGGAGTCGATCTGGTGGAGTAAGGCACTGCCAAGGGAAAGAGATGCCTTTGCCTGGCATGACTTGAAGCGAGCTAGGAACTTGTTCAACAAAGGGGTGAAAGTTTGGACGGATGTCTAGGACACAGCTAAAGCTGACTGGAAGCCAATTGATGAGTTGTGTATGTAGTTCCACGTGACAAACGACAAGACGGACCTAATGAGGGATGCCTTGGAAAGGACCCCTCAAAGGGTGGCCTATGAACTACATAGTTGCGAAGGGTGGGGTGTATGCCCATTGGAGGCTAGGGAAAATAGTCCTGAATGAGGAATCTCGACGAAAGGATATACAAGCGGTTGTTGAGCAATAGAGCGTTGCCCCCCGCCTGAACATAATTTGGGGATTGAGAAGAGGCTCTGCCTGGTGGAGGGCAAGACTAATAGAAATTTGAAAGGGGTGTGATGTATCCCTTTATCGACATACCTCGAAGACAAACAGGACCTGCACCATTCCTTGTATTCAATGTTTTAGGAAAATTTGAATCACTGGTTGCTAATTAAAGTGAAAATTAGTAAGAGAGTTCTTGTCAATCTAGGATGTGTTCTAGGTATGCGGCAAGGTAATGGAGGACCTGAGGCATCTTCTTTGGAGATGCCCAATTGTCAGAGAGGCACGGCATAAGGTGGAATTTGCTATTCGCAAGTTGGGTCTAATGGCTAAATTCTTTTTGGGACATTAGTAGCGGATTCCCTTGTTGGGCGAGGCATCAAAGATGCCATCCACTCGGCATCTAGCTGGTCGTACATGAGGGCTGCGGTTCCTCTGGCCATATGGGAGGTGAGAAACAAGAATGCCTTTCATCACAAGATTCGGCTATGGTTTAGATCTATAACCATTGTGGCAACAACCAAAGTAATTCTTCATGACTTCAGCCGCATCCTCGAGAACTCTGATCTAGTCGTTAGTCATGGTTGGCTTAGTTTGTTTTTTGCTGCACGCAGCGTAGGCCTAGGCAGCATACTACTTTCATAGGCCAATTTTTGTAATGGTCCCTTTTTTTGCTAGGGGTCACCACCCACCTAATAAAATCGCCTTTTATTTATTTTTAAATAGAAAATATAATAGGTGCCTTCAATCCACCATAAATACCATGAAACCATTAGCTGTAAACACTCCTTGTTGCCAGAGGCACTTTACAAAATAGTTAAGAGCGTTTTATTTCAACCAAACAACCTCCATAGTTGCATTCATCTTTCCCTACAATTCCCTATAATCGATGTACAAAGACAATGCATTTGTTAAAGGATCATTTCAACTCATTGAGTTTAATACTCATTTTTTTAAGTATCGTCCCTCCTCCCAGGCGTACCTCTTCCCTCTTCCCTTTTCACATAAAAAAAAAGGTAATGTGTATAATATTCCATGAAGCCTCTCTCTCTCTCTCTCTCTCTCTCTCTCTCTCTCTCAGCTGTGTGCCTTGCCCAAAAAAGTTTATTCCTTCGAATGTATTTGATCTTTGTGTGTGTGTGTGTGTGTGTGGCCCACCAAAAAAAAAAGTGTGTGTGTCGCTTTGTCCTTGTCTTCTCATGCTTTCAAGGTGGATTATATGCTTGATTGAGGTTACCCTGAGAGAGAGAGAGTGAGGTAAAAACACACATAAGAAAATGGCAAATTTTGATTGTGGCATTGACCTCATCATGTAAGCTAAGTGTGATGGGAAAGGAAGTAGAGGAGGACTAGGTAATTGCAGACGTGGCAAAGTTTGTTAAGAGGGGGAAGAAGGAAACTGTTTGTGAAAATGGTTGGGGAAACCCTAAAAGGGGGGGGTATAAGGAAATGTATATGTGGGGGGGATGGGACACATGGGTATCCAGCGCAGAGGCTGTGGTGGCAACGCTAGTGATTATAAGGGATGCTGCGCTGGTGAGGGCGGTGCATACACTTGGGCATTCAGACGCTTTGAGAGGTGGCCTTTGCCTGATGAGTGAGCGTCTGAGGTGTTAGACCTGCCCACCTTGGCAGATTCCTCCGATCATGACACCCCCTTGCAGTTAGCTTCACTCCCTTCGCCTCCCCTTGCTGCTCCCGAGCTTCCTCCCATTCCATTCCCGGATTTGGATTCGCCCCTCCTAGCTCCTCTTCGCCATGCTCTCTCCTCTCCTGCCTCTCCACAGCTTCCCTGCTCCCCCCACCATGCTTATTTCGTACATCCGCGCCCTTCCATCCTCGATCCGCTCCTGCCTGCCTTTTTCTGTTCTCCGCTAGCGCAATTTGCTCCCTAGATTCGTCCCTCTTCTCTGGGAGCCTGCTTTACGACCGCCCACGCCAACAATTGGCTACTACGGGAGCTTCTACTGTCTGCAGATCGCGTAGAAGAGTTGAAGGTATTTTCTTGTGTTCATATCGTAGTGACATGCGCAAGGTAGCATAGAATATTAAATAAAAATGGCTCGGGAAGCATGTTCAGGTCGCAACGTATGGACGATGACAATGAGGGTGCCACAACCGTTTAGTCCCGAAGTCGTTTGGGTGTCCCAGAGTTGCTGGGTGTAGGATCTTTACGTTTAAGTTTTGTTGTAAAGAAGTCGAGAGTGTAGTTGCATTCGCCGATGAAAGCTCCTCGAATGAACTGAAGGAAAGGTGCAGGATAAGGAAGGGAAGGGAAGATATTGTAAACGTTAATTTTTTTCATTTTCGGGGGCTTGGGGGAGTTTAGGACGGGGAACTGTTTACCGAAACTGAGAGAATTCAGGCAATGGAGAAGCAATATTTCTGTCTACAAGGAACGCTAATGGGTTGGGTGGGTGCTTTTTCTAAATGCTAGGTTTGAGAACCCATTTGTCCGGAATCTGTTAAGTTTTCATGTCAGATATGGGCACAGGAGAAATGGGAACTCCAACAAAGACTACCAAGACGTCCACCCCGCAGGTACTTTGTAGTTTCTGATCTGATCAAGTTTTCGTTTGATGACAACTCCATGGAGCTTGTGTACTTAATTTCGGAGCTCGTGGGCAGGAGCAGCCCCCTAGCTCTACGCCGATGTCGTATGCAGACTGGGCAGCCGCTTTACAGGTCCGTTTGCGTGACATTTCCTCGGCTTTTAATTTCTATCCCAAGATACGGAGATGACGTGGTCCTCGCTGTGGGCAGGCGTATTATGGCACGGGAACGACGCCTCTGCCCCCTCCTGGCTACTACCCTTCTACAGTTGGCTCTGGGCCACAGCCTCATCCATACATGTGGGGTGCTCAGGTAACGCTGTAACGCTTTGGATGACCCTTGTTTGGACTGTACTGTCCATTTTGTGTTTTGCAGGAGACTAATTTTTTGACTGGTTGCCGTGGTCGTGAGCAGCCTCTGATGCCACCTTATGGAACGCCGCCACCTTATGCAGCCATGTATCCTCACGGAGGGATATATGCACATCCTTCCATGCCACCGGTAAGAGGTCGTAGTATTTGCATGAACAGATTGGCAGATTGTTTCTTGTGAGCTGAAAGTCCCCAGTCCAGTTCTAAATTTCAGTTCTATTTGCATATATATCTGAAACAGGGAACTCATCCATTCAGCCCTTATAGTATGCCTGCAGCAAATGCTAGCGAAGCTCAAGGGGTATCCTTCTCGTATCTTACTTGCCTTTGGAGCGTGGGAGATTACAGGCGGGCTTTGCTTGGAATTATATACATTCCATATATCCTATTTCTGATAGCTTACCATCCCTTATCCAGGGTGCCACATCTGCAGGCACTGATGCAGAGGGCAAGTCAACTGATGGAAAAACAAGGAGTCCCACAAAAAGGTCTAAAGGAAGCTTGGGAAGCCTTGGAATGCTTACTGGCAAGGGTAATGATGGTGGGAAAGGAAACTTGGGGTCTATGAATGGGGTATTCTCTCAAAGGTTGGACTGTGCAAATATTATCTCAGAATGTAAAGTCTCCACTGTGTAGGCGTGCAAAGCATAATTCTAGATGTGTGAAGCTAGATCTATCTCTCTGAGACTCTTGACTGTTTTTGTTTTAAATATAGTGGTGACAGTGGGAGCGAAGGTTCAACAGAAGGAAGTGAAGGCAACTCTGAAAATGTATGGCCTGTTTCAGCATTTTCTTTGTCCTAGGAGGCCACCATAAAGAGCTACCTCAATTTAGCTGATCCAAATGTTGTATCTATTTACTTGCCAGGGTTCACAGGGAGTCCGGAAAGGCAGCTTTGATCAGGTTACCTCTGAAGGTGATGACCTCAAAGATTTCAGTGGAAACAACTTTGCATGTGCATCTCTTATGTTTTGTCATTAGACGTTTGTCAGTCATGGTCCCTTATCCTGTTTTAAGTAGAGGCATCGTTGCTGCAGTTTATTTAACTCTCTCTCTCTCTCTCTCTCTCTCTCTCTCTTTGAAAGATCTCTTTTGCTTTTGCAGCTCCCGTGTCTCATGTGGCAAATTCCACACCCTATGGAAGTGCACAGGATGTAAACCCTTCAGGTGGGAATCATCCTGTGGCTGCTATGCCAATCTCTATAGCTGGGAAGCAGGTTGTAGGAGCTGGGCCACTTACTAATCTGAATATAGGCATGGATTATTGGAGTGGAGCAACACCTGCTGTATTGACCAATAGTCGAGGTAAACGGGGATCAACACCTGTAACAACTGCTATGATTCCCTCTACAAATATTATGGTTCCATCTCGAGAGGGTGTTCCTTCAGAACTCTGGCTGCAGGTTGTCTCTCTCTCTCTCTCACACACACACACACACACACACACACACACACACACACTTATGCACAGGGGTCTCTTTTAACTGTGTGTGTCTTTGTTCTACGTTTCGTGCATCAATTTCAGAATTTGTCCACCTCTTGATCCTCCCCTGAAATGCAAATATCAAAAGCAATATGTCACATCACAGTTGAGAGTAACGGGGATTAGTTTTTTTTCTTGAATTGTGTCTTAGATAAGAATGAAGCTTTAGTACTTGGATGTCAAAAAATGCAATAAGGAGTTCAGGCACTTCCTTGGTCTCACTAAGACTGAATCATTGTGCTTATGGTGGCCTCTTTTCGTTGTAGCAAATTAAAAAGTACTGCTGGCATCTTGAGATGCAAATTTTCATTTTTGCATTGGCATGTCAGTTGACATGTGCTTCTTCTTAGACCAGGATAATAGCTGCTTTTACTTTGTTTCATGGTTATCTTTGTTGCTATATTTTATGCCTCCTTGGTTATAGATCTTCAGCTTACTCTTTGAAAAGGGACTGAAATATAATTTGTGTCTTTGCTTGGGTTGGCTCATGCTGAAGCATTGCTTCATCCCTGTTGATTAGTCTTTTTCTTTCCTTGAAATTTTTGCAAAGCATGCTGTTGTGTTAACTCTTTCTCTGATCATGTGAATAGTTCTTGTGTGATTCTGCAGGATGAGAGAGAATTGAAGAGACAAAGAAGGAAACAGTCCAACAGGGAATCTGCCCGGAGGTCCAGGTTGAGAAAGCAGGTGAAATGCTTCTTATTTCAAACAGACTAAACACAGGTGGTGTTGGAAGTGGGAAACTTATCATCCTGGGAATTATGTCTTGCAGGCTGAATGTGAAGAGCTTGCAGCAAGAGTGGAGACACTTACTGCAGATAATGCATCTTTACGGAGTGAACTAAATCGTATAACGGAACAGTATAAGAAACTTTCTGCAGAGAACAGTGCTCTGATGGTGAGCTATGTGCAATTACAAAATTAGGATGCTGATTATCAAGTTAAAATTGCACATACCAAATTTGTTGCACGTCTTATGGTTGATGTGCTGTTTCACCTGCAGGATCAATTGCAAATGCGAAGGACTCAGCCAGAGGGGATTGAAGGAGAGGCAGAAACGAATGACACCAATGTTCCTAAAGCAGAAAGGAAAAGGGATTTAGAAGTGGGCTTGCAATTAGAGGATGATTCCCTACGAAGGGATACCAGAGAAGCAAATGAAACATTCAATCTCGCTGGAACTTCTAATGTGGAACACGAGGGGGGGACCTTGTAGCCTTCGTTTCTTTGGGTTAGTTTGAATGCTACCCTATGTTTACTGGGTGTAAAAATTTGGTTGACTGTTATCATTGTTTCCAGCAATGATGGCTGTGGTCAATGCCTCTGAAGGTGACATTAGAATTCACCGACTTGACCTCTATTGCATCTTAGCAGTACATGAGCGTGATAATGGGTCAAACGTGCCAATTGTGCCCCTCGTATACGATTTCTTCCAGAGCCGGGGTACTGAGGGATGGCCCTAATGAGCCTCATGCAGACATTGCATTTACAAGCTACACACGATGCCCCTTCGTAAACAGTGTAATTCAAATGAGCTATTAGAATGTTCGGGTAAGCACTGCTCAGATGTATGATGTACTTCTGCTCCAAAGAGCCAAAAAAGTTACATCGACTTCAAAAACACAGCAGAAGAATACTGTACAACCTTAAGCAGGAAGGAGTAGCCAGGAAAGCCAATGTGATAACTTTATATGGCAGCTTAATTTTGTACTCGCCAAATTTCAAAATGCAGATTCCAATTTCCATTTTCCATTTTGTGTCTGCTGATTACTGTCAAAGGGAGTATTAAATCGTTTGATGCTGCCCCCCACCCCCCTCGCCTTCCCTTGAAATAAAGGCTTTGCAACATGAGGTTAGAATTACGAAAGGCATATTCATTAAGAGCTTTCTGGATGGTGAGAAAGTGTTTTTATGCAACTACAACTAGCAGTTATTTGTCCCAGATTGAGAGAGAGAGAGAGAGAGAGAGAGAGAGAGAGCAAGCCTACTTCACAGAAGTGGTAAAGAGAGAGAGAGAGAGAGAGAGAGAGAGAGAGCAAGCCTACTTCACAGAAGTGGTAAAGAGAGAGAGAGAGAGAGAGCAAGCCTACTTCACAGAAGTGGTATTAGAGATATAAAATCAATCTGAACTCTCCATCATGCAATAGATTCAAGATGAAGTAATGTAAGTCATTCATTGACAGAATCATCTCCAATGCTCCACTCCAATTACAGGTCTAAAATGCTAAGAGAATTTGACATTAATCTTTCTTGTTAATTTTTCAGATTTCAAGTATCCATGCTTGTCTTTCCTATCCAAGGGCTTGTATCGAACACCACCAGCTAAGATAATGGAGTGTGGTTCCTTGACCTACTAAAGTAGGTGGAGGTGGTTGGTCAAATTAACTCAGAGAACCCCTAATCCATCCATGAGGCCATTAATGAGTCGAAGCCTCCCTTGATGCCTTAAATGTTTAGTCCTCGTGGTAAGAGGAAGATGACCTTTAATGAAGAGGCTGTGGAAGGAGTGCAAGACGCATAGACGTTGTAACAATGCAGAGAATTGACCAAGATTGATGGCGTAGAGGAACTAATCAAAATGCAATAGTACATAATTCATCTTACTTGAAATGAAATTGCTACTATCTATTGTAGCGTAGGGTTATAGAAAGAAGGAATGGACTACTAGAGCAATCAAAACAAGAAGTGCAACGGTGTGAGACATTTTGAACTGGTATTACTACACTGGAAACTTACCTATAGATAGTATTAGTACATTGGAAACTTACCTATAGAGATAGAATAAGAGTTCAAAGGACTTGCGTGAGAACATGATAAAGTCGAGTAGACAACTTACCTGAAAATGCAATGCAAGGCGTTTTTTGTTATGCGAGAGAAATAGAGAGAAAGGGAAGCAATTAGTTATGCCCTTAGCACTGAAAGCAAGAAACGACTTGGAACTATTACAACAATTGCGATCTAAACTTCCAAGTAGATGGCTCTTTGAGGTAGACTAAAAAAACAAGCATCGAGATCGAGATAAACGATATGGAATTAATGGAGGTAAGAGGACCATGTATTGGTTGAGACAAACATAGTAGACAAGCCTTTACTTCACGAAGATACAAGAAGTCAGGACCACGTTCTCCACGCGGCCGCAAGATGCCCCTTCCACGTGCACCATAAGTAACGAGCCACATCGGCCATAAAATATCCACGTCAACGTCCAGGGCATCATTTGTTATCAAAGCGCGGTCGGCAAGAAACAGTAATTAAATATATGAAAGAGGCCGATTAAATGGTCGGGGGGGGGGCGGGATTTGTTTTGTACTGCCAGCGTGGCGGGTTGGCAAATGTACAAGCTCGCGTTCTCGGACATTCATGAACAACGAAGAGGCCCATTTTCCATGTACACGTCCTTGTCACCATCGCCACTCCAAAAAAAATATTATGCACCTGTGGAAAAGAGAGGCTTTTGGCGTTAAAACTATTGATCGTTCCGCCGTACCTTGCATCGTGGCGCGCGGGCCGGAGGATACTTTTCGCTCCATGCCCTCCACGTCGACCAGAGTAGGCAGATGAGTCAGGGATTGCTGGCTGGCATCCCACGTGCGATGGCCCAGGTGTGGCACTCCCGTTCGTTGGAGCCCGTCAACGTTGACAGGCCACATTGCCTCCCGTGGTCCCCACGCGCCAATGTCTCGCTGATGAGGACGTGCCGTCCGGTACAGCTGGATATGACGCGTCGCAATTGCTTTTTCTATTCCCCCCCTAAGGTACTTTAGACTTTAGCAATAGCGTGTGAATTGTTTCCCTTACACCCGATTTTTCCCATCGTAGTGCTCCCCGTTTGCTCCTCCATCCTCTAGACTCCTTTTTGAGGGTTGGAAGATTCGTCAAGCCTTGCTCCACAAGATGACTAAGGGCCCCCCGTCATATTCAATGAATGCCTAATGGCAACGTGTGCACAAGATCGTAAACATCACAACCACCTCGTCGTCCGAAAAAGGAGGCAAGTATAATAATGACAAGCCCACTTATCTTCCCTTTTGTTTCCCCAAAGTATCCTTTCTTACACAAAACTAACATTAACTATTTGTTGAACATACACTTGAAACACATCATGAACTTTGCAAGCCATTTATTACTAAAAAAAGCACACCTTTCCCCACCCATTAAGAGTAGCAGATTGCTTTCCCAAATAGATTCATTCCAATAAGAATCGATAATAAAAAATGCTTGGTTTACTTACTATATAAGCATGTACTCTCCTTGAGAACACTCAATCGTTACAAAAATACTTCCTTATAAAGGATGCATGTGTGAATACGTTTTTCCATATGTCTACATCTTCCATGGAAGGAAAATCTATCCTTAACAATCTAACTTGATATAGTTGGGAATAAAAAGTCATATAACTAGAAGACAACCATTTTTTTTAATAAAAAGTTCAAAATTTGTGATTGTTATATATCTTGCAACTTTCAGCTCATAGCTCTCATAGCTCACTCATACCTCAACTAGTTCTCAAACTTATCAAACACGCTTTCCATACCATAGCTTATACATAGCCAAAGTCTTAACAGCCATATCATCATTTCATTTTAGGATCCAATGCACAAGCTTTGCACGGATTGAAAGTCCTTCGAACTATTCCAAGCATTAACCAATAAGGGAAAGGAATAACTCAAAGAAGAGGGCCATTTAGCCACATAGGTTAATGCAACTTAAAGCCAAATATGTTCTCGTACTCTACATGGTGCTCACCAATTCATACAAAATGAAAAAGCTTTACCCTTTTGTTTTTTATGGATATTTACCAACAACTCCCGTACTTAATTTCACCCTTCAAGAAGTTGACAACAATGAATATATTAGGACATGTCTCAAAACTAGCTATGAAGAGGCCCATGAAGAATCTATTCCTTTAATCAATGTGACCTATCCATGCTCATGCTTGAAATTTGCAAGCAGTGCCAAAATATTGAGACGAATCACCTACTTAATTTCTTGCATATCTCAATGCACCAAATTGGAGATTTTTACATATAGGCATCCAATCCTTTTTTTTAAAACCACATTTGATCGTATTTTTGACACAATGACATGCCAAGTTAAGGAAAAAAAGTACATATCTTAAGACCCCCTAGCATGTTAAAAAGTTGTTCTTTGAATGTCTTTAAGCAAACCGGTGTGTGACGTAGATTAAGTGATATACATGTTACATCTAAAGTAAGGAAGTCCTTTCCACCTCACCCACACATTTTTTGTAGTCTCACGTTGCTTTCATGAAATTCACATCAAGCACCTTCTACACTTCACCTTTAGTACAATTTTAAGTCCATATTATATCCTGCACTATGATAAATCTTACAATTGTTGGTCTTTATTCCCCCTTCTTATAATCATAGATATTATGGAAGCATGATGTTATCCAAAATATGTGTTGTGTATACCTTTAAAAATATGGAAAAGTGTAGTCTCTCTCCTATTAAGCCACTATTGTGGATGTCATATTAATAGAGTCCTACTATAAATAACTAAACATTTCTTTAAGGCTTTTTACTTTTTACTTTGATAAGTGGGGGAGAACCCCACAATGTGTGTAGCATCAACGAAGGAGTTTCACCCTCAAAATAGACATTATCAGACAACATGCATATGTTTTAGAAAAGAAAACTTATGTGACACAAGAAATCATGGTTTTTGTTTGGATCTCATAAAGTATAATGGAAAAACATTCACTAATAAATGGCTTAAATCTTTTGGTTTGTGGACAATGGAACCTTAGTCTAAGATATTCCATTGTCTTGTTGCTAAATAAATGTTTAGTAGAAAACGGTATCTCTTTAAACATGTTTTCCCCCTTAATGTTTGCCAAACAAAACTTGTTTTTTTGTTGCGAACTTCCCCTTTTTCATAAATAGAACCGAAATAACACTCTGTGCCATGGAGTTATCCCTAAAGGACTAGATTGTGGCCACTTTGCTAGTGGAATTGGAGCATACATTAGAGCCCACCATGGATGATCTTTTCACGTTAGTTTTGTTAAGAGCGAAACTTTTATATTGGTATCGAAAGTTTGTATGCCATAATAAAAATAAATGTTTGAAACATTCGCCAGGATTTGAAACTTTTATGCAAATTTTTTAAAGTTTTGCCACGGGATTTACATCTTTTGCTTCAAAAATAGGAAGAAAACATACAAAATCATACCATAGTCTATAAATATTGTGAAACTAAAAAAATTTACCCAAAAATTTTTTGCCAAGATTTTATATTACTATATAAGTAGAGCTTTGATAAAAGCATGGAACCCACAAAGATAGAGGAGGCTGAGAGTTCAAGGATTAGAAGTAAGCAATCATGTCTCTCAGTAGGTTATTTCCCTTATGAAGTGTTCTTTCAAGCTATTAAGAGGAAGCATCAGAGAGAGCTAATTGATAGGGTGCTTGATAACTAGGGTAACGTGGTTACAAAGTTCTAACATGTAGTAGAGGTGTTTAGATTTGGCTTATGTAGAATTGTTGGCGATCCAGTGGTTCAGAGCGTGGATGGAGAATGTAAATGAAGAGTTGTTGAGGATTAATTCTAGGGTGTCTACAATACAAATAGTTGCCGTCAGGCCTTTCACAGTAGTGAAGGAGCTTTAGGAGGCTTTAAGTGTAATGGTCAAGAGTAGGGCCTAGCTTTAGGGTCTAACAACATATTTTTTTGTAATTTTTGGGATGTGATTGGACATGATCTATGTGATATGGTAATGTTGTAGTTATCACATGCTTCCTTTCTGAGAATCTAAATGCTGGACTGATAAAATTGTTTCCTAAATGCTACAATAGGTTGAGGATAGGAGATTGGATGCTGATAATGATGGTGAACATATCATATAAAGTAACAACCAAAGATTGCCAATGAGGATCTAGGAGTTTTGTATGGTTGTTTGCAAAATGGACTTGTGAAATGTCTAGAAATATTTGAGAATATTCTCAATGTTTCTATAGCTCTTAATTATGCTTTTGCATCTGGCCAATCATGCTTACTATTTGAATTTGATTTAGACAAGGCATATGACAAGTAAGGTGGGATTTCATCCTGAGGGTTCCCTTTGGCCCTTAATGATTCCTTGAGAATGGGAAAGGAAGGGGGGTTGGTTCTTAGGCCGAGTTATCCTAGTATGATCAGTTGTGTTCAGAGTTTCCTATACATCTGGTTGTAGGAGTAATAAAATCTTGGAAGGTGTGTGAGAAATTGCTAACACGTAAGGGAAGGAGCGGTTTAAGAGGAGATGCCACTTTGGCTAAGGGGATTTGGTGGAGTTGGGCTTAATGCTATAGATGCCTCATTTTCCCATAAGGATTTATCTCAAGTTCACAATATTTGCTGAAAGGGGGTGAGATCATGGGCCAATTTGTGGGAATACAAGAAAGCGGGCTGGTTGTCCCTTAAGGAGTTGTCCCTCAAGGAGCGGCTGGCTGTCCCTTAAGGAGTTGACTGGTTGTCCCTCAAGGAGTTGCAGGTGTCTAAATGATGGAGAGTCTTCTCTTTTGGATCCTATTCTAGAGAGGATATCGAGTTCTTGGTCATCTAATTGTGTGATGTCTCACATCTGGAGGGTGAATTAGTCATCCTTATGCAAAACTTGCTTGAGGAAATTTTAGCCAGAATCTTTATATTGTCGTCGATTGATTAGTACTCAATTGCTAGTACCAAATCTTAATAAAAAATGGGCGGTGGTGAGGTGCAACGTAGAGATGGATTGAGGGAGATATGGAGTGGGTGTGCAGACGAAAAGGCTGTTTCCTCCTCTGGAAAGTCTTACTTCACTCGCTACCTGTCTAGGGCAAGATAGCCAAGTGGATCCCTATTAATCTAGCTTCCCCTTATGTAGAAGGATGATTGAGATGATTAGACCCATGATGTGGGTTTGTGCAATGACCTATGGGATATGGAGAAGCCTCGAAATGGTGCTTCATAAAGTAGGGCTGATGGCTCGGCTCCAAATTGGTACCTAGTGGACACTAGTCCTGATAGGGTTTCCCTTCTATAGTGGTGACTTGTTGGTCATACCTCTGGGAAACGGTAGTTCTTGCAATATGGGGGATTAGGAACTAGGCCTTTTATCAACGAAATAAATCTTTGGGATATAGGGAGTTGGCCGTCTTGGCTAGCTTGAAGTTGGGCTTCGAGATTTGAGCTAGGTGGTAGGCTTTAAGGACTCCTTGTTGATTAAGTGTCTTTTAGATGTTGTAACAATCTACAAGGGGTTTAGTCCTACTGCATGCAGCATGGGCCAGGGTAGGGTGTTCATATGCAGTGGCTAGTTTTTGTATTGGGTCCTCTTTTGGGGTCAGCCTCCCTCCTAATAAAAGTTGTCATCTTTACAACAACAAAAAAAACACTCTACATTTACATTGAATAAATGATTATAAAAAACTATTTAATAATATGTTTTTCTTTGTCTGTTGTAAAGCCTATCACATGAAACTCTACTATTTGAGGACAATGGTAAATCTAGAACATTAAATGCTTCGAATTGATTGAGAACATGCATCCAAAGTTTCAAGATCATCCAAAAAAAGTCCTCTAGCACTATTATCTAAGTTTGGGAAAGAATGAATATTATATAGGTTATAAAACTAGTATGTTGTCATACAATGTCATTCCTTGAATGAAGAGGGAGAGGAGAAGTGTGGATGAGCCTAGAGGGTACAACTAGAGAGCACAACACAAATGACTAACTTTACACCATATTAGTTGAAAATAAATATATAGAAACTTGTTTAGGGCTAGGGTTAGGGTTTTCAACATTTTTCGCATTCTTTTGTGTTAGTGCTATGCACAATATAAAATGAAGTTGAGATGAATCCTCAATACCTTCCCTCGAGATCAATTTCATGAAGTAGATCTTTCTCTCAAGATGATAATCCAAGGGAATGGAAAAGGACCTAAACATTACATTCCATCACTCCCCTTTAATGGGAATGTCCTATCTTTGAGCTAAACCAAGAGCTTGTTAGTGTTTCAAAAAAATATCTTCCCAAGTTATGCGGTATAGATAATTGCAATTTACTCTTTGATGTCACAATTGATAAGCGGATCTTATCTAGATAGTATTTTAGAGATATTTGAGCATAGCTTAATGCTTACAGATACAAAGGGTCACCACCTATTAGGTGTACCTCTTTAATCCACACTTGGAAATGTATGAGTCCCGGAATGTGATGTTCCGAGATAGAGAGTGTGCAGAGAGTCTTTTGGATCTACTGTTGTGTAAGAATTTTGCATTCTGGAATAAATAATACAACTGTATCTGTTGATCTATTTTGAGCATTTCAAATGGTGTTGTGAGTTTCTCATTCTAGTAATGTATTCTCTACATTGTTCATAATAATGTATTCTCTACATTATTCGTAATGATGTTCTGTATTCCATTGTGTGTTGTGCTTTGAGTCTCTGTTATTCTGGAATAATTTTGTGGGTTCTAGATGAACCCCAAAACATTGGTAATCCTGCTGTACGTGTACCCTTCCAACTTTGAGACCGTAGTTGCCAAAGAAAGAAAGGTTCGGGGCAGATGAGGAAGGATCACAAGCGTAGTTCTATGGTGGAATCATTTCTACTCCAAAATTGTGAAGATTTGATACAAGAAGAAGGAAAAGCATCCACGAAAGGAAGCTCAAAATATGGGTGGAATGGAAAGTAACAAGCAATGGTCTGCATGTCAGATTTCATGGATTAGTCAAGACCCATTGCATCCCATACGTGGCTGCGAGACGACAATAGCAGTTGCAAGAATTGGATGTAGAACCATGTACTATTAAAATAATAGTAGAACCCTCCAGGGCGGACGGCAACATTGCAATAGCATCTCAAGATGATGCTTGTATGGCTTCGTCAGATGAACAGTTGAAACACTCTCTATTTTTGGTAATCAAAACTACAGCATTGGCTTAGTGGGAAACCGACTGTCTCGCTGATGGCACAACCCACTTCAAGTCAGGGGGAATGGACAAACGAATCCAGCTATAGAATTTGAAGATGAGGAAATTTGTTGCCAATAGTAGCAGAGGGTTTGGATCCCATATCCAAGGAAGCAGTCGAAGAATCAATGATGATCAACATGTTAGCAGTACTCACAGCAGTGGACCAAATCCGGTATCAACCAAAGGAGGCACCGGAACCATCACCCTCTAGGAGCTAGTAGGAGAGGCTAGTACAAAAGCCAAAATATGCAGTACCAAAAGACTTAGCAGGACCCAACACTGAATTGAACCCATTTAAGGAGTTCACTTCAAATGTTTCAATCTGGACAAGCAAAAAGATATGGTAAGTTAGTTCTTCTCACCAACATTTTTAATCTGGTACTAGTAATCCCAGCGAGCTGAGAAAACTCGGTTGTTCCATGGAATACGAAAGCTTACATAAACCCAACAATACTAGTTAATCCAATCATCTAGCCAGTAGTGCTAGCAGTGCCAGTAGTGCTAGTGGTGCCAGTTGTGCCATAAGTTCCAGTAGTGCTAGTAGTGCCACAAGTTCCAATAGTATCAACACACACCGATTCCACTGGCTAACACAATGAATCCGAATGTAGCAAGTTTGAAGTGCAAGTTTGTCAAGTTCAGGGGTAAAAAAAAGGATGACCTGGCGGATAGCCACATAGCACAATTTGAGACTCGATGGTAGGCGAGCAGTTTCCAAAAAAATTACAACAACTTGCAGGTACCTTGAGTGGCAGGGCGATGAGCTGGTTCAGCCTGTATGGCCTTGCATAGTTTGCGGATTATCTGGAACTAAAGATAGCTTTCCTGCATAGGTCTGTAAATAAAAAACCTTTAAAGGACATTTGCAGAAACTTACGAGAACTTTGACAGAAGAAATTGATGGTCGAAAATAATGCATAAAAAATTCGAAACCTCAATGCCAGGTTGGATGCGGTGGAAAGGCCCACAACTGAGACATTGACGGAATATTTTTGCAAAGTATTGAGACAAGAGATATGTAGTGCAAGAAGTGGATTGGAAATCCAAGGCATTAATGGCTTCAATGATTTGATAGATGCAACTAAAAGAGCAGAATGGAGATGCAGATTGTTTAAAAGTTGATCCAAGGGTGATGATTCGAAGAGGATTTAGACAGTGAGTTTGATTCTAACACAAATGAATCCGAAAGTGATACGGATGAGGATACAGAATCCAGAAGTGGGGATTCAAAAATTCCTTCAAATGATGAGGATGTAAAGTCCAAAAAGAAGCAGAAACATAAGAAAAAGAAGTCCGACTAGAAAGAGACAAAGAAGTCGAGAAAGGAGAAGAAATTAAAAAAGAAAACAAGTGACATAGAGAAAATCTTGGATGAGAAATTGAAGGGTTTAGGAGCACTGAAGTTAGCGACTCAGCCAAAGTGCGATACCTGCATGAAGAATCACCCAACTGGGGTTTGTTAGTATAATACCAACACTCGAATGAATCCGGCACAACAGATACTCCAACCACTGGCAATAGGTGCTAATCAAGTGGCTATCGACCCAACAACACAAAACATGCCTCAAACTCAACAAGGAATAATCGTATAAGAGAGACAACTAGAAACAGAGGGAGAATTGGAGCCCGCAAGCCGCAAGCGGTCTGGGGAACAAAATTCTGGCATAGATATATACTGCAGGTACTATTTGGAGAACGGACATAAACAAGGCCAGGACTAGCCACTGTGATGCAAACATAGGATGGAGTGAGGTTTGGAGATCACACGCTGGCCACCAAGGTGGAGACCGCCTCCACAAGACCAATCATCGGCACAAACTAATGCAGTACTGATTGAAGAATGGGGGGATACCTTCATGTGTCAGACCAAATCCATAGCACAGGTTTACAAATGGCATCAGTGCAACTGCACAACATGCATGAAGCAAGGAGGATCTCCATAGAAGGAACCAGAAAAGATTAACGTGTATGATGTAATGATAAGGTCAACGTATTTGGTACTCGAGCATTCAAACAGGTTTTGGTAAAGTTGTTGCAAGGATATAAGGATGTATTTGCATGGAAGTATATGGATATGAGGGGAGTAGATTCGGCTCTTTGTGTTCATCATATTAACTTGGGCTATGGGAACTGATGGCTCAGTCGTCGCAGGATCTGAAAACAGAAGTCTTGGTTGGGGCAGTATCTAGGTATAATATGGAAGAGGTGGAGGCCCATGTTCAGGGGTGTGACAGTTTGCATGTGTGAGTCAAATTCAAGGGATGGCTTAAATATCACACAATTGATTTCTTGTATCATTTTACCATCATCTCAGTCCTGCAAATCGGTGGGAACGTCTGTACAATCAACTTCACTGATTCAAAACTCAATATTCAAGGACTCCTATGCACAACGGCGGGCAGTTGCTTATTGGAGACACTACAAGCGACACTTTGCAAGCCCAAGCAGACTTAGATTTGTAGACACAATTGAAAAGTATGGGAATAAGAAAGGTGTCTTTTGGACCATCCATACCACTATGTTCTAAAGCACACAAGTTGGAAGAGCTCGAGGAGCAAGTGGTAGAGTCGGACCTGAAGCAGGAAAAGCGAGTAAGTCAATATGATGTCATTGAGTCGTCTCCATTTGTGGATTTTAAATTTTATCTGGATGATGATTTATCCAAAAATTTAGTATGGTTAAAGAAGATGGAGCTAGAAGGTTACCATAACTGTAACCAATGGGTGGTGGTGGCAGATTAATACGTAGGCCAACAAGTACTATGCTTGCTTACAAGAATCTGGGGTTTATGTAGCACCAGCAATATGAGTGACTGAGCAGGTGGTGTCGCAAGTATCTAACTTACCATGGAAGCCATAGGCACCTACAAAGGCAAAAATAAAATGCACTTCACAGTGGTTGCAGAACTTGGGATGCCTCAGACCACCAGATTTTACTACATGATTAAAAATTGCAGAAACATAGTAAGACAAAAGCAATTCTTATGGTTTCTAGAGTGCATAATGTTTCTTACAAAATATGACTACATGTTGGAATCCAATTACTCACTCTTTCTTTTAGTAGAAATTGGATGTAAGTATAACTTGGCGGGGATAATGCATGCCAGAATAATGGGAGAAGTTCTGGGTAAGGAAAAAATGCAAAAGTTTGACATAGTCAAATCTCTCAGGTAGATGCTAGCTAGAATTTTTGAGTATGCAGATATAGTTACATAGTCGGAACAACCTTTAAAAGAAGGGGATGATAAAATCAGCCCAAATAGAATTCCACTCATTGCAGAGGAAACGACCAAGTTGAAAGGAATTGGATACATAAACAGGGATATTAATGAGTCCTACAAGAGGGTTAAAATTGTTGAATATGTGTTGCCATGTCCACCTCGGAGTACTAATCCTACAAGAAGATTAATGAATTTGAGATTCAAACAAGGGAATGCTAAATTAGAAACCAAGGAGGACAATGGATTGGAAATCCTAGAGTCACTAACTAAAGAGAAAGATGTATTATTATTAGAGCAAGGGAATGACAAAGATAATGCCGATCCAAAGGAGGAGAAATAGTGGTAATAATGGGACAAAAGGAACCGGTCAGATGTAAAGAGTTCATCTTCATCCCATCACTAGGAAGGGAAGAAGTGCAGCATCAAAGTTTTCAAAGATTGTGGAGTTAAAATACAATTTAATTATCCCAATATACCATATTGGGATATTGCAATTGAAGAAAGAAAGAATAGACCACTTGTAGATAGTGTTAGAGCAATGTTAAATGAAACTTTTTGCCAAAATAATATTTGGTGGATGTGATTGATAGATAAAATTACTTGTTAAACCATCCAAAACAAACTTATATAAGAAAAAACACCATATAAAGCATTTATTGGCTATTAGCCCAAAATTGGACATCTCAAAATATTTGGATGCTGCATATACTCACAGACATGATGACCATATAAGAAAATTAGATGTGAGATCGATAAAATGTAAAAAAATAAAAACATTTAGTGCATCACAAGAAGTAATAGACTAAGGAGTTCACTAAGCAATATATAAGGCACTAACATGTGAGTTCAACAAAAGAAAGGGTTTTATTTTTTGATGGAGTTATATATAATTAATATACATACATAAGGGGTATAGGCATTATTGTGGTGGTCTTCAAGTTTTTGTTGTGACTCTCCCATAATTGAAGTTACAAAGTAGTATGCCAGGATTGCAACTTGTCATGAGCTCCTCAGAGGTAGCAGAAAGCAACCTTATGCTTATCAAGCTCAACCTACAAGATATTGCTCCTTTCTTAGTTGGCCTAGTCCTATACTATAAAATTTCTTGTATTTTGGCAAATACCTTGTTTGTTCCTGCACCAATTATTTCATATCATCGAGGGAGAGACCAAGTAGCATGCAATGTGGTTGATGGTCCAAATTGTCATGCCCACCTCATCTTGTAAGAACCCCAATTGTCCTTGATCTTTTGGTAGGTATGCATTCTTCCTCTAGAAAGAAAAATTGGTATCGGGGGGTGCACTACTAAGAAACCCTATGTATCACGTGCATTCAAGGGGTATTTAAAAAACTCCTCAACTAAAATTTCCCCCCCAATAAAAACACCCCTCTTTAGTTATAAACTAAATGATTTTGTCCAAAAATTGAATTAAAAAACCACTCATGTTATTGTAATCCTATTAAATTTTTTCAAAAAGTCATAATTAAAATTCCCTCCTTTTGAATGCACATGGTACACTAAATTTTTTTGAGGAGAACCCCCCAAGCAATTGGTCCACCCCCACTGGGATTGTAAAGCTGAGAATGAATCTGATTTCATTTCTCGTGGGATTGGTTAGCAGCTCATCTTCTTGTATCTCAAGGGTTTAATAATCATAGGTCTTCTTGATGAGTTCTTCATTGTACGATTATACTCAAGCCTTCCTATTGGGAGACGTTGCATGTTGCTTCCTATTCATTGGGAACTACATCTTCATTAACAGGCTACTCCTTGTTTGTGTTATCAAAGTCATCCTTGTTCATGCCTTTGGTATTTTCTTGACCAAGCTACTTTGTGGTGTCCCTCTCACATTGTAACTTTTCCTTTGCTCTATGGCTGGTTGCTCAGATGATTGCTAAGATGCAGTTGCCCCACTAGTGCTAGAGGCTTCATCCTCATCTTGGGGCTTGTTTGAAAGGGTGTTAAAAGAGGATGTTGTGGGGTTTGTTGGATGGAACCAAAGGAACATTTTGAGATGGAGGATTGTGATAGCTTCAAGAGGGGGTGAGTTGTCACGAGACTAGGCTAGGTGGGGTTGGCCAAGGTACTTGGTCCAAAGTCAACCTATACTAGATCATGCACAGGTGTGGTCCAAGTTTGCAATGGGGTTGGCCCATATGTATCTTTTGTAGTCGTTTCACAATTTTTTTGCGAAATGCTCTACCAATCCACTTGCTTCTTGTCTCCATATCTCGCAATTGCCTTGGCCATAACTACTCAGGGCACATTACCCATACTTTCCTTCAATCCTTTGTACTCATATAAAAAATGAAAGAGGGGCCTCACACCTTCATTTATTGATTTGTTAATGAGGTAAGACTTGAAATTTTGAGCAGCAACCTTTGATGAAGTATGCATCATAGACCTCAGTACTTGGTAGATGAATAGTCTCCAGTCCTTTGTAACCTTTGCATAGTGTCCGTTGTGAAAAGAGAATGATGTTCTAAATAAATGCCAACACCTCCTTGGAGAATTTGCATCCCATACCAACTCCTAGGATATTTTAGCAAACTTTCAAGGATAATATCCTCTAATTAGTGCTTCGGTAGCTAGGATCATTTCAATGAGATGTAGCACTTTGACATGAGGAGTTAATTTCTTGCATCATAATAGGGAATATTGTTGATTATTGGACCTAGAGGAGGAGGAGAACAAAGAAGCCATGGCTACAAGGGTTGAAATGAAAGGAGCAAAGATTGGAAACTTTGTGTAGAGGGTCGTAGAAATGGAAAGCTATGGGAGATAAGGATGCACAGACCTTAGAGAAGCAAGACACACACTAAGAAGAGTCTTGCAATAGTATCTAAACTTTTCATCTTGTTTGCATGGCACAACTCATTGTGGATATCTTTTTGATGCATCTATCAATGTTGCACATGCTTCCTTGCCAACCATGAACTATTTGCTAAAATAACTGAATGATAATCTTGAGTTATGTCCAATAATATCCCACTTGGATGATGTGTATATTATCTGAATGCAAACATGGTCAAAACAATGAAACAAGGTTGGTGCTCACTTGGTATGGCTTCCTTGTCTATCATTAAGCAACCCGAATACTATTGTTAAGAAACCCAAATATCACTTATCTTTGTACATCAACGAATTGCACTGTACAATTGTTATGGACTTCAAGAAGTTGGTAGATTCTATTCAATCCAAGCTTTGAATTGGGAATGAGCATGGCATTGTTTAGCAAAAGAAGCATTCCTTTCTTTAGATTATTTGGAATAGGATGCCAGTCATGCCAAGTGTCTCTTCTCTTTCAGAAAACTTGTTATGAACATGCTACTTGGATTCTTCATTCATTAGCTCAACAAGTTGTTGCAATTAGTCTTAATTGCCTTGTGTTGTCCAAGTTGATGCTCAACTGCTACTTAGAGCTCGAGACTAGGAATTCCCAAGGGACAATCTTGAATGCCACCTTGAACGCCAAAGTGCTAGTGCTGGTGGTAGTGCCTACCATCTTGGTGAAGGTGGGCTTAAGCACTTTGTTGGTTGACTTAGCTTGGCCATTACATTGAGGATAATATATGTAGTTTCCATTTGATGTATAACCATGAACTTGGTTGTTAAAGAAGCATACACTTCATTCATAAAATGTGTGCCTTGGTTATAGACAAACTCAATTGGACAACCATACCTAGCTGCAAATGATGAATTCATAGATGAACTTGGTAGTATTACATGTCAAGTGTCTTGTAGGGCATTGGATTTTGCCCAGTTGCTATAGATTAATGTACTTATTTTTTCCAAATTGAGGTACACCCTTGAATGCACCAATATAATCCAAGCCCCATCTCTAGAATGCTTTCCATGGATCACTTGGTTGAAGTGGCAAATGATGGTGTGGTAGCAAACGAATTGACCTCTAGTAAAAACATTTAATGCACCGAGCATGTGCATTATAGGATAGAGTACTCCACCACAAGCTTGCTTGTAAACTTTCTAAGCTATGAGATTGGCAATGAAGTGTCCTCCAAGAAGCTCAATATGTGCCTCATTTAGCATTGTTGCTCATTCATGAGGTAATACCCATCATTGCAAGACCCGTTCACTCCTTGCTGATACAACTTTTGTCTAATCAAGCTATATTTCCAAGCCTTTAAGGCAAACTGCGTGTGCTTGTCCAGTTTTGATCCAAGGTAGGTAGCTATGAAAGATAGTTTGAACCTACGTGATACTTCTTGAGTCTATGAATGATGTTGAAATTGAATCCTTGTAGCAATAGCATCCACCTTACTAGTCAGCCTTGAATGACTATTTTGTTGATTAGTTGCATTACTAAGAAAATAGTGTCTAAATTTTTGGGCACTATAAACCATATCAAGAGCTTCACACTAAATAGTAATGTAGTTGCACTCAAGTGGTTTCATAAGCATATGTCATAAGCCTACTAGCATAACAGACCAAGTCAACTAGTCTTCAATCTAGATGTGATGGAATTATACCAATGACATACCCTAATTGCATCAAAGTGGACATGAAATCCACATCCCACCTTGGTTGTCTTAATATTGGTGTCTGGGTTACTCATTCCTTGAGATCATGAAATGCCATAGACAACTCCTCAGTCCACTAGAACTTGCTATCCCTCTTGGTCACCTCCTATAGAAGATGATGAACTTGACAAATGATTTGAGCTGTGGTATATTATTGGGCTCTATCATTTGTTCAATCCACATTTGGATATTTCTTGTCTCAATATGAATACCTTCCTTGGAAATCACATGAATAAGAAGCACACCAATCTTCATGTAAAATACACACTCGGCTTGATTCAAGGAGATCCTTGCCTGTCTGCACTTGGAAAAACTTTTTCAAACTAGGGAAGATCCATGGAGATGGTTGATTACGCATAGAAATCATTCAAGTAAATAGCAATGAATTTGGTTAAGTAATCCTAGAAAGCTTCAACCATAAACATTTGAAATGTTGATGGTGCATGATATAGACCAAAAGGCACAACTTTGTAGGCATATACACCCTAACTCTATGATAAATGCAGCCTTTTATTGATTGGGTGTCATTGATATGTGATTGTATCCATCGTACCCATCCATAAATGAGTACATATTATGTCCCACAACTTGGTCAAGTATACCATTAATAAAGGGGTTGCGAATGAATTTGCCACTATCTAAGAATTAAGCTTCTTATAATCCACACATACTCAAAGCTTTCCATTCTTCTTAGGCACAACCATGACTGGGAATATCCAATTGCTTCACAAATGAAGTCTTCCCATATCAACTGGTCGACATTTTGGCTTTGGGCTTCTTTGGGATGAATGCACAATTAGGTGTAGCCAATTGTTGATCTATTTTAGGAGCAATTTTGGAGCCACAATGCGATGTGCTGATGGGTGATATTTTGAATTTCAGGAGGACTCTCACTCTCATTAGAAACTTTCCCAATGTAATTATTTCCTTACTGGTATAATAATAAGACACAATCTATATATATATATATATATTTGTACACTGCAAAGCTCTCAACACATGTCATTATGAGAAATTCTATCCTCCTTGTAGTCTCTACATTGCATCATTGTGCATTAGACTATCCACACTCTTGATAAAAGTGGGGAGTGTGTGTGGTGTGTGTGTGTGTATGAGAGAGAGAGAAAGAGAGAGAGAGAGAGAGAGAGAGAGAGAGAGAGAGAGAGAGAGGGAGGGAGGGAGGGAGGGAGGCAGGGGGAGGGGGAGGGGGAGGGGGAGAGAGAGAGAGAGAGAGAGAGAGAGAGAGAGAGAGAGAGAGAGAGAGAGAGAGAGAGAGAGAGAGAGAGAGAGCATTTGCTTGGGTGTAGCCAATCACAAAACTATTTCCAGGGCCTGCAATGCGATGCACTTTTGGGTGAATATTTGAATTTTGCCCAGACCTGCGCTCTTGTCGAAAATTTTCCCGACATCATGAAGGTGCACTGGCGTAATAATGAGATGCAATCTATTTATTTTGAACACCACATAGCTTGACACACGGCATCTCTGTACGGCTTCACACAACACAATCTCTGGCCTAAGCTGCATGACCACTTATCAGTGCGCTGTCTTTTGTAGCAGGTTTGCCACCTGTCACTTGGCGCTGCACCCATGCAGATTATTAAAATTGAAGGTTGGCTTGGAGAGACCACCGTGCTGGTTCTTGGCATAATAATGAGACACAATCTATCATTATGAACACCACCACAGCGCAGTCTCTAGCATGACCATGTTTAGCCTTTTGTCACATCTTGGCCCATGCAAATCATAGGTTGGCTTGGAGAGACCATCGCGCTGATGCACTCTATCATTCTGAGCATTGCCTCAGTGCAACAGTATTTGGCCTGATGACCTATCATCACCAAGAATTCAAGGTTGTCTTAGACACAGACCACTGCGCTGCGTCTTGGAGTTATAGCTCCGTTACCTATTTTTACATATTATAGGAGGAGGTCTATGACGACCAGTGCACTGGTAAATAGAAGGAGATCTATGACATCCACCATGCTGGTTTGTAATTATTTCCTTACTGGTATAATAATAAGACACAATCTATATATATATATATGTATTTAACACTGCAAAGCTCTCGACACATGTCATTATGAGCAATTCTATCCTCCTTGTAGTCTCTACATTGCATCTTTGTGCATTAGACTATCCACACTCTTGATAAAAGTGGGGAGTGTGTGTGGTGTGTGTGTGTGAGAGAGAGGGAGAGAAAGAGAGAGAGAGAGAGAGAGAGAGAGAGAGAGGGAGGGAGGGAGGGAGGGAGGGGGAGGGGGAGGGGGAGGGGGAGGGGGGGAGAGAGAGAGAGAGAGAGAGAGAGAGAGAGAGAGAGAGAGAGAGAGAGAGAGAGAGAGAGAGAGAGAGAGCATTTGCTTGGGTGTAGCCAATCACAAAACTATTTCCAAGGCCTGCGATGCGATGCGCTTTTGGGTGAATATTTGAATTTTGCCTAGACCTGCGCTCTTGTCGAAAATTTTCCTGACATCATGAAGGTGCATTGGCATAATAATGAGATGCAATCTATTTATTTTGAACACCACATAGCTCGACACACGGCATCTCTGTACCGCTTCACACAACACAATCTCTGGCCTAAGCTGCATGACCACTTATCAGTGCGCTGTCTTTTGCCGCAGGTTTTCCACCTGTCACTTGGCACCGCACCCATGCAAATTATTAAAATTGAAGGTTGGCTTGGAGAGACCACCGTGCTAGTTCTTGGCATAATAATGAGACACAATCTATCATTATGAACACCACCACAGCGCAGTCTCTAGCATGACCATGTTCAGCCTTTTGCTGCATCTTTGCCCATGCAAATCATAGGTTGGCTTGGAGAGACCATCGCACTAATGCACTCTATCATTCTGAGCATTGCCTCAATGCAATAGTATTTGGCCTGATGACCTATCATCACCAAGAATTCAAGGTTGTGTTAGACAGACCACTGCACTGCTTCTTGGAGTTATAGCTCCGTTACCTATTTTTACATATCATAGGAAGAGGTCTATGACGACCAGCGCACTGGTAAATAGAAGGAGATCTATGACATCCACCATGCTGGTTCTTGGATTTATATATTTGTGTACCAAGGAAAATGTATTTTGTTGTGCAACCAAGCAAAATGCAATTGACGATATGGCCCTTGAGGGGCAAGGGCAATATCAACATGCCATTTCTATCCTGTGGCATCCTGGAAATTGTATAATGCATGTCAAAACGGCCCTTGCCCCTAGAGGGGACCCTTAAGGGGGACCATATCATCAATTGCATTTTCTCAAAGTTTAATTGTATTTTTCTAGATGTATCTCCATGCAACCACAACAATGGGTTGTTGGAGTTATTTTAGCACTATTTTGGTCATAAACCAAGGAACTTGTAGTCCTTCTTTACTAGTATTTTAGTCCTTCTTGCAATAAATATAAATGAGGAAAAAAGTACAATTTATCGAGTGAAAATTGAGCAAAAGAGATTACAATGTACATCTATGTCCAATAATAGGTTATATAAAGATTAATAACTTATACCGAGCAAAAATTGAACAGAGCGTCTTACATTTATAAAAACTCGGCAATTGTTGAGAGCCTTAAAGGCCAAAAGATTACAGCTAGTGCCCATAACCATTCAAATATAAAAGTTAACAATAGTACATACTGAGAGCCTCAAATTGAACAAAAATAGATTACATAAATGTAATAAAAACTTAGCAATTGTTGAGAGCCTTAGAGACCGAAACATTACATCCGTTGAGCCAAAAGATCATTGAGAGCCTTAGAGGCCAAAAGATTACATCCAGCCATTGCTGAGAGCCTCGTCTGAGCAAGAGGGAATTTGTGCAACTCAGTTTTTTGCCAATCTAGCTTGTTGTGCAAGAGAAAATTTTAGGGAGCCAAAGGAGGATATGATGGAGAGGCTGAAGACCATGCACATTGCCACGACTCAGACTATGGCCCCCCCAAGAGGTCGAGAGTACTTTGCTTTGAAAATACTAAGGCCTTCCTCGACATCTAAGGGGAACCCAAAAAGCACAGCCATAAAGAGGCCCTATGTGAACATGCCATCTAAGGTGGTGACATGCAGATGTGGGGGGAATCGATTGTGGGAATGAAGGGTTTCCACTAGTGCCAAAATTTCTACTCCAGGTGAGTGCAACGCAATCACCTTATATGAGAAGGCAGATAACATTGGGATCACAGAGCATCGAGGGGGGGTGGTAGTACACATGGTGAAGATGAGTGGGTGAGTAGCAGATGAGCAGGGGAGGAGATGAGTGACAAGAGTTGGAGGAGGGAGTGTGGAGAAAGGTAGAGCAGGGGCAGAAAAGGGCTGGAGGAGGGGTGTGGAGAAAAGTAGTAGAGCCTGTGGAGCAAAGCAATAGAGAAGGGCTAGATGAGAGCAACGTCGTAAAATGCCAAATGCCACTGATCTTATATATTATAAAGTTTGAGCCACTGTGGTGGCTTGAGCCTAGGGTTCCATCCATATTAATTGTAGGCCACCACACTGGAATCTTAGGTACCACCTCAAACAGGTTGGTAATCATGAAACAGACACCATGTGGTGGGTGAGCAGGCCACTCTGATGACTAGTAATTAGCTGCTGCCAGCTCGGTGGAATCTTAGCCACAACAGACGTGGCTGATGAGAGCCACCACCACCGGGCAGTAATTCCCACAAAGGCAAATCATGAAGCTCTAATCATTCATTACCATGCACTTTAGTTCTCTATTGAGCATGTGATCCTAGTGACTGATAATTTTTACTGCACTCATAGTGATCATGCATGCTTAAGACTGGTGGTGGGTGAGCGATGGCTAGTAATTTTAACTGTTAGCCTGGTGGAATCGTAACCACAATAGACGTGGGTGTAATCACTCATTACATGCGCACCCAGTGACTAGTAATTTTACTACACTCGTAGTGATCATGCATGCTTAATCCCCGTGGTGGGTGAGCGATGGCTGGTAATTTTAACTGCTAGCCTGGTGGAATTGTAGCCATGATAAACATGGCTGATGAGAGCCACCACCACTAGGCAGTAATTCCCACAAAAGTAAATCATGAAGCCTAATCACCTCTAATCCCTCATTATAATGCACTCTAGTACTCTCTTGATCATGCAAGCCCAGTGATTGGTAATTTACTACACTCATAGTAATCATGCATGCAAACCTGGTGGTGGTAACTAGAAGGTGAGTAATTGCGGGCCACTATGGTGGCTGGTAATTAACTGCCAGCTCGGTGGGTCCTAGCTGCCACCACCATAGACGTGGCTGAGAATCTTAGATGCCACCGCCTCTAATCACTCATTACCATGCAAGTTAGGACTGTTGCCTTGAATTAATCAAAATTTGGGCCAACCAATGATTGTGTCTCTCACCTTGTAGTTGGACTACAACCACTACGGTGCCTCTCACCTTAATAGTGTAGTCTAGCTACAAATCGTTATTCCATTCCCTTAATTGTTTTGTCTTCTATCCCTCTCTACCATTTTGTTCTCCCTTGCAATCGGACTGCAAACTCAAGCCTCCACCATTCCATTTCCTTCACTGCTTCATCTTCTTTCCCTCTCGACCATTTCTTTCTCCCTTGCAATTGGATTGCAAACTCAAGCCTCCTCTATTCCATTTCCTTCACTGTTTCATCTTCTATCTCTCTCGGCCATTTCTATCTCCCTTGCAATCTTCCTGCAACTTCTATCCCCTCTTGTAATGGACCCTATACAGCTAGGGAGCTCATCACACAATCTTTCCTCACCCTCTACAGCACAATGCGAGAGCCTCTTCTCGCCTGATCTTGAAATTGTGACATATGGGAGCTCCTCTCTTGCTCTTCAAAAGCCCAAGTTGGATGCTCTCCAAAGCTTCACCAGGTTGGTACAGGAGGTGAATGTGAAGGAGGGGCAAGTAGTTTGTCAAGGTCAAAAGATTATGATCAATGAAAGCATGATTGAAAATGCTCTAGGAATTTGTGGAGGTAGTTTGCAAGCACACTTTTTTGAGAAGTAGTGGAAGAGATAGGATATTCTAGATGTATACTCCAATGCTAAAATTAGTAAAGATGGTGGAGTCAAGATTTCTAGCTTACCAACATACCTCCAAGATGTGCTAAAGAAGACCATTCACTTTTTTCTTGATACGAGAGGAACCATGAAGTTCTAGTAGGTTCAAGCAGTAGTAGAGGAACTTAAAGGACATCATGTATCTCTCTCAAGGGCGATCTCCAAGAGCATGTTAACCAACCTGAATAATTGTGTGGATGGAAAATCCCAATTGTCATATCAATCCACTGGAGTTGCAATGCACCTAATGGCATCTACCCTCAAAGGGATTTTTGAGCAATACGAAAAGCAGATGCCTCAGAAGGTGACTTTTCTACAAGAGAAAGCCACCGATGCAGCAAAGGAAGTGCAACTTGAGAAAATTCTTAGAGAAGGTGTAGAAGCCAAGGTAGAGGAGGCACAAGAGCAAGCTGAGGCCACTACAAAAATGGTCGACATGGAAAGGCATAGAAGAGAAGCAACTGAGAAGCGCATGAACGAGCTCCGAGATAGGCTCGCAGAAGTGAGAAGTGACAGGGACATCATTCACGGACAAGGAGCTAGCATTGATGCAAAAGGAGCTTAAATATCACAAAGAGCCGAAAAGGAGGGTCTTTACAAACAGATATGCAACATGCAGAACGCATTGAACATTGAAAAAGACAAGATGATGGAGGAGCTGAAAAGGAAGAATGCAAAAACTAGAAAGGTGATGCAAGAACTACGAGAGATCTTCAAGGCCAAGAAGGATAAGGTAGAGAGTAGTCGGGGTGGAGAAGAAAATGAGGTGACTCTCCAAGCCAGGAAGGATGCAAAGAGAAGCCACGGTGGAGCAAGTTGCAATAGCCACAGTGGAGCAATTTGCAGCAGCCACGGTGAGGGTTGTTTTTTTGAAACACTATTGGAGGTCCATAGAGTAAGCTACAAGACCCTGCAACATAATTACGATAGGACTGTGCACAAGATTTCCGTGGCTTTTAACAATTATGAAAAATAGTCCGTCATAATGAGAGATTTCCAAACTAGAGTGGAAGTCTTGGAAATGGCCCATGTTGTTGTTTTTGAGCAATTTAAGCAACTTCAATAGATGCTGAGGGATTTAGATGAAGCTATTGCATAGAGTAAGCAAAGAGTGGAGGAGATGAAGGAGAGCATTCGCAGCCTTAGGAACCTATCTTGCTATGCAGCAAGGTTCGAAATGCATGGTATGCCTTACCCCCATCATAGTGACTGCATGATCCAATGGCCTGTGTGCTACCACCTTGTGCACGTTTTTTCCTTTGGGGTGTTTGTGCATACAAAATGGTTGTGTAGAGAATGCCATTTGCCATTGCCAAGGTCATGGATAGATCAAATGTGCCTGCCTGCTATAGCTTATCTACGATGAGAAAGTAGATGCTGCAACTCAATTTGCCATTTGGGCAAAAGATGCAAAAGACAAGGAGCTCAAATTGAAGAAGGCCCTGACTATGAGGAAAAGGAGCCTGAAGGGAGGAACCAGCCCCCTTTAGGAAAGGAGCAAGAAGGGTTGAGCCTACAACCAAGATGCTCAAATTAAGGAAAGAGGAAGCGGCATGAAGGGAGGGACCAGGACCCTGAAGGAAGGAACCAACCCCATTCTGGAAAAGAGCAAGGAAAGGAGCAACCAGGGAGCTCAACAAGGAGTCCTTGAGATGTAATCTGAAGGAAAAGAGTCTTTGAGATGTAATCTATGTAATCTGTGTGTAATCTATTGAATTGTTAATCTTCTCCAGAGTTTAATTGGGCAATGTTTTCTTAGTTATGTGACTAGATAGTGTCCTTTGTAAGGACCATAATGTGAGACAAAAGATTTCAATTTGACAACTAATGTGAGACGAAAGATTTGGATTACATCACTAATGTGAGACTAAAAGACTTTGATTAGTCAACTTATGTGAGATGAAAGATTTCGATTAGTCAACTAATGTGAGATGAAAGATTTTGATTAGACAAATAATGTGAGATGAAAGACTTCGATTAGAAAACTAACATGAGACTGAAGAATGAGAAGGTTGGGCTCAATGAACTCAAAGATTGAGATTAGACAACTAACACGAGACTGAAGAATGAGAAGGTTGGGCTCAATGAACTCTCTCCCTATTTAAGTGCGGTGCAGACACAACTAAGAGCCCATTATGAAATCTAGCCCCAAAACTCTATACACCGACCCAAATTGTGTACACTGATCCACCTACTATGAATCTATGGGAATTCTTTGTTCTATCTGGAAATGATGTTGGATGACCTCCTCAAAAAAATAGACTCGGAGAAGGAGGAAAATAACTACAAGGAGGACATGCATTGGTGGTGGGTTGGCACAGACGGTGAATATTAATTTTCCTAGCTATTGTTTTTCCTACTCCTTTAAGGTACTTGTCAAGCTCATGATGCAGGTTTCTTTTGGCAGGACATGATAGAGGCACGAAGATATATAGAGCATAAAGACTAGGATGAAGGGGACCCCCAGCAAAAGGAGGAGTTACTATGGGCCTACAAGTCGGTAGAGTCAAGAAAGTAGTGTGTAATTCAAGTGTGTGAAGAGGTCTACCATTGTGCATCAAACTGGCCTAAAGAGCTCGGAGATGCTTGCTATAGAGAGGTTGATAAGATAGTTGGGACTCTGAAATTTCCTTGAACCGTAAAATGACATTGTATTTTGAAAAAGTAAAAATTTTGCAGACATTTCTTGGACTTGTGGACTTTCTCATGATGCTCTCAATACTTGATTTTGTGTCGACTTGCTTCCATGTTAGTACTTAAATGTTTTAAGTAGCCTAGTGGTTGAAATTTGATGGTTAACGATAACCAATCTAAACGGGACTGTTTTAGTATAGCAATGTGCAACAAATTTTAGGATAGCACAGTAGTAGTGTAGGGATAGCATGGTAGTAGTGCAAGATAAGTTATCGCCAGTGTAGTAGTTGGTTGCACTAGGATATTAACAGCCACCAGCACGGTGTTTTGCTTCTATTATTACAAGATGAATGGATTTATGGATGTGTGGATTGGTTATGGAAAACTAGCATGGTGGTTGTTGGGATATACTAAAAACAAGCATGGGATGAAAGCTGACAGTTAACGAAACGATAAACACTTTAAAGGGGGATGTTTTAGTATAGGACTATGTAACAAATTTCATGATAGCATGGCAATAGTGTAGGGATAGCATGGTAGCAATGCAGGATAAGTCAGATCACCAGCACGGTGGTTGGTTGCACTAAGATATTAACAGCCACCAACATTGTGGTTTGCTTCTATTATTACAAGATGAATGGATTTGTGGATGTGTGGATTTGTTATGGGAAACCAACACGGTGGTTGTTGGAATATACTAAACCGTTTGGGATTTACAACAACAATTTAATAAAACCAGTACGATGGTTGTTTGGGATATACTAAAAACAAACATAGTGTCAAATACAAATTCCATTTTCTTGGACAAGTGGAATATTGTTTCCTTGCAACGAGACTACATTTTCTTAATACTATCTCAGATGTCCTCGTCCACCGCTCCAAGACACCCCAAGATGTCCTCTTTCGTGTCTAAATTCAATTTGAATACACTCTTGCCCTTCTTTTGTTGTGGCACAGGTTGCATCTAAAACTTAATAACTCTTACTAGATGAGAGTACACACATGTTTGTGGACTCTTATGTAGCAGTTCATAAATGCGGCCTCTCTTGGATGATTTTTTCTACCAAAAAGCTCCGACTACTATGTCCCACTTCTCATAGGTTGTTCCCCAATTATCCTTAAATGTTTCCTCAACCTTGTGCTTAGGTTTTGTGCACTACAACAGAAAGTATGGGTCATCTTCCTCGTTCTCCCCAGATGCTGCGACAACAACTGCAAAGTTATCCCCCTCTTCCAGATAGTTAATGAGGTCATCGAAACTCTCCCCAAATTGTGGTGAGTCATTTTTGTCTCCATTGTTTGTCACTCCATTTGAACATAGAGGGAGAACTTGAACTCGCTCCCATGTCTTCACAGTTGCAATGTTCTCACAATTGTCATGATACCCTATGATGCATGCACTACAGAAACAAGAAAGTGTTCTTGTTTTCATCAATTGGTTGTTTGAAAATCCCCATATGCTATGAAGACCATGAACTCCTTTAATTTTCTCACAATTGTGCCGGATTATCCTTTGCACTTCATACACTTTCACTTCATGGAACACTATGCATACTATAGTATTCTTAAGGCTTTGTTACTGTATGTTGAATGCGCGCCTGTGCAGAGGTTGGCTATAAGCCATGTGTTGAGAGACCATGCTCAAAATCATGTTATTACATGTGCATACCACTAACACATATAGAGTGCTATAAAGGAAAGGGTTAGATGCCCTAACCCTAACCCTAACCCTATATGGGTTTGTATCAGAGCTCCCTTGCCTTTCACTAAGGCATTGCAATATGAGAGCATGAGAGAGTGTGAGAGATTGAGAGGTTCTCTTGGGTGTTCTTCGAGTGAGTTTACGTCCATCGAGAGAAATTCCGTTCATTCTGCTTTGCAAAAATTCTATTCATTTCATTAGAGTTTTCCATCCATGCATGCTCATTGTGGAGAGATTTCTACTGAGAACAAGAGAGATTCTGAATGTTTTTTTGTTCAAGAGAGAGGTGTGAGAGTCTAGTTTTAAAGAGGAGAATTTTAGCTCTCAGATGCTTCTCCAATAAATTTATCTATGCTACCAAACTTCTTCACATGCAAAAGAGCTCTCCAACTATGGCTGATTCACAAGCATAGATGGCCCTGAATACCTCCAATGACCGATATACCCCTCATCAACAACTAAAGGCAACTCTCTACCTATGGCTTAGCTCTATAGTCAAGCACCTAATGCCTTCAAATAGTCATGACCATTTACCACCATGCAGCACCTGTCTCAAGCCACAAGTAGCTTGCAGCGACATCTTCATCGTTTGTCAGCAAAATCACTGACACGCCTCCATCATGAGCTCCATAAAGCAACCTCCCAGCAAACTAATGACAACTGCCTACAAATCTCTTAAGCCAAACAGTTGAGATGCCCTACAATGATGGCTAAGCTTCATGCAATCTCCTGGCTCTCCAAATTCCCAGCACGCCATCTATGAGCTCAACGGCACAATAGCATAATTGACCTCCAGGCATGGGACTGCAGCAGCTGCCTCCCATCTTCAATGCTGCTTAGCTCCTGCTCTCCATACATGAGCTACCACAGACCTCTAGCCAGCTCTCCAATACACTACTCCCACCTTTACAAATGCCTATGTTCTCAAGCAGGTCAACCGGCTCAATGCTAAGGGACTATGCCAGACTTCTCAATGACAATCGCCTCCAATAGACTATAGTTGCCAGGCGACTCCCATAGCTTTACAACCTCCAAAAATAGGACGCGCAATGGAGCCATCTCTAGTCTCCAATGCTCCAAATGGGATCTACAGTGGCAACTGCGAATGAGCGACTAGCTGCCAACAACAAATGAGACCGCTCCTGCCAGTAATGCACCCACGAGTAGCTCCTTATGGCATACACCAACCTCCACAACAAGCTCCATAGAGTTCTACCGCCGCACATCGTGCCTTCGACCTGCAGCACCGACAATGATAGAATCTTGAGATTTTGTCAAAATCTCAGGCGATTTCGGTCTTACTTGGGTTGGCCATCAGAGTGCCATGTGGCACCTCATCTTATTCGCCATGTCAACAGTGACAGAGGAAGAGGTAGATCATTCCAGTGAAGTGGTCATCATTAGGAACAACATCATCAGCAAAGTCAGAATCAACCTAGCATCATCCTTAGCAACATCAGCATCAGCAAAGAGGAATTATTCTAATCGAGGAAGATTCCAAGGATGAGGGAATGCATCCACCAATGTCTCAAACATTCAGTGCAACTATTGTCATAAGTTTGGACACTATGAAAGAGATTGCTATAAGAAGTAGTACGACCAAGGCGATCAATCCAACAACAATTGAGGGAATTCCCATAGAATGGGAAATCATCGTGGTGGGCATTCTGGTCACAGTCATTATGCAAATGAACATGGGAATATGTTCCTTGCAAATGAGGAAATTCAAAAGACTGATACAGTGTATCTAGAGTGTATCTAGACACTGATTGCAATTCAAAAGAGGAATTTAGCTATCAAGTCGACCAAGAAGATCAGGATCCTTGGTACATCAACAGTGGTGCATAATCTCATATGACAAAGCATCATGAATGGTTCACAGAGATGAAACCATTAGAAGGTCAGAAGAATGTCATCTACACGGCAAATAATACACTGAATCCAGTTCAAGGGACATGCATTATCCCTATGAACATGCATTATCCCTATGAAAGATGTACTCTACGTTCCAAAGCTCAGCAAGAAGCTCTTATTAGTAGGTCAAATGATGGAACACAACTACCGAGTCATCTTCAATGGAGTTGAATGAACTATTAGAGACAAATCCAAAGGATTTCAACTAGTAGGAAAAGGAGTCAAGGAAGGACACTTGTTCATAATGCTAGCTATAGTACCAGATTTGCATGCCATGTTAGCTCAATCGCAACAAATGCCACTATCCACAAAATAGCACAAGAGATATGGTCATGTCAATTTCAAGAGCTTCCTAGATCTCAAGAATCAGAATATGGCAATTAGGATTCCTAAGCTATAGTTTCTTGGAAAAGTTTGCAAAGCATGCTGCTTCGGCAAACAAAAGCAAACGAACTTCGACAGAAGCACCTCTCGAGTAAGAGTTATTCTTGATTTGATTCATACAGATGTATGGGGTTATGCCTAGACCCACAACATCAATGGTTCACTTAACTACTTGACTTTCATCGACCATTACAACAGATATTGTTGGGTCTACTTTTTGAAAGAGAAATCTAAGGTTTTTTCTAGATTTCAAGAATTCAAAGCCATGGTAGAAAACCAGACAGGTAGAAAGCTCAAAGTCATGAGATTTGATAGAGGACGTGAATACATGTCTTCAATATTCATAACTTTTGCAAAAGTTGCAGCATTCAACGACAATTCACATGTGTAGATACTCCTCAGCAGAATGCAAGAGCTGAAAGGAAGAATGGTACTTTAGCAGACAGTGCTAGAGCAATGCTTAGTGATGAGAAGCATCTTCTAAATCAATATTGGGCAGAAGCAATAGCCACTGCAAACTATTTGCTTAATCGGCTTCCGATTGAACCAATACAGGGTATGACACCTTATGAAGCATTCACTAGATAGAAACCACGCATTGGGCATCTCCGCATATTTAGTTGCATAGCATATGCCCACATACATGATGATTATCGACAGGAAATTGGATGTGAAGTCAAACAAATGCATCATGGTTGGCTACAGTGAAGAAAGCAAAGTATACAAGTTGTATTATCCCATCAACTGGAAGGTCATTACCTCCAGAGATGTAATCTTTGATGAGGAATCAGAATGGAAAACCTCATATACACATGAGATAGATGCACCGATTTCACAGTCATCTATAGAAAAGGTTGATGAAGAAGAGTAATAATTTCCAGAAGTACCCCGAGAATAACCACAGCAACTCAGACGGTCTACTAGGGAAAGCACACCTCTAGCTAGATTGACATATGCTCAGAAAGGCAAAGCAATTCAGGTTGAAACCACCAACTATGCTCTTATGACTACCATCATGGCTATAGAAGAGCCAGTGTACTTCAAAGATGCAATAGACAAGCCAGAATGGCAAACTACTATGAATGAAGAAATGGATGCTTTGTATAAGACTAATACTTGGGGATTATGTGACCTTCCAACCACTAGGAAAGAACGCCATAGCAAACAAATGGGTATACAAAGTGAAGTACAATCTAGATGGAAGTATTCAAAGATACAAAGCCAGACTAGTTGCAAAAGGATTTGCACAACAATATGCCAGGATTATGATGAGACATGCTCCAGTAGTAGCAAAGATGGATTCCATATGGTTCTTAATATCACTTGTGACACTCAACAGATGGAATGTGCATTTCCTAATGGTTATCTAGACAAGGAAGTCTACTTGCAACAACCAATAGGTTATGTTGAACAAGGAAAGGAGAATCAGGTTTGCCATCTCAAGAAGAGTCTCTATGGCTTAAAGCAAGCACCCAAAAGTTGGTACAGTAGAATCAACAAGTATTTTGTTGATGTGGGATACATGAAGTCCAATGCAGATCATACTCTCTACTACAAAGTTCAAGGGGAAGACATTACTATAGCACTTTTGTACGTAGATGATTTAATTGTGACCAAAAGCAAGGATAGCTTCATCAAAAAATTGAAACAAGACTTATGTGCAGAGTTCAACATTCAAGACCTTGGATGAGTCATCTCAAATATGCTAAGAGTCTCCTAAAGAAGTTTCATATAGCAGATTGCAAGATTGCAACCACTCCCATGGAACATAGTTTGACACTTACAAAAGATTTAGAAAATCCTATAGTCAATGAGAGGTACTACAAGCAGCTCATCGGATCTCTTATATATCTGACTGTCACATGACCAGATATTTGTTATGCCATAAGTTCAATTGTATAGCTTATGGCAAATCCAAAGTAGTCTTATTGGAATGCAGCCAAAAGAGTCTTGAGATACATCAGAGGTACAAGACAATTTGGGATAGAATACGGAGGAAGTCATCCAAGGTTGCATTTTTCCTTGTCAAGGTGCTATATCATGGTTGTCAAATGAACAGCTTGTTGAGATATCGAGCTCCACTCGTGATATGCCAGGGTGGCCGTTGTGCATTTATGTCACCAACTTGTTAGCTGCAGATGCAGTTGGTACACCGCCCATGAATAATAGCTGGATGATAGCTATCCTGATGTACTCTAGTTCATGGCTCAGTTAGTATGCCACCTTAGTTAGCTGAGTTTTGTTTGAGACCCACATATAGGGTTCTTCTATTTCTTTGTACTAGAGTTCTTTTGGCTTTCACAACTAAGAAGAGGAAACTGTTTTCAGCCTCCACCTTTGTGTGTATTCCCCCATTGTGTATGTGAGAAAGCCGCAAGTGAGACTCATTCCTTCTCTCCCACTATCTTCACATGGTATTAGAGCCTGGTTCATGGTAAGGAGCTCAAGAAATCAAACCAAGTTCGCAGTGTCCTGGTAAGAGGACCAGTGTTGCTTTCCTTTTTTGAGTTTGGGAGCAAATCTCTATAGGTAGCACAGTTGGAAAGTGCAAGAGTGCATTGTCTCAGATTGAGAAGCCCTTCGCTCTGTGACTTTATTTTTTTGATTCAAGGCCATTTTGGGGCCCGTTTTGGAGGCAGAAGTTCTCTGCAAGCACTGAGAAAAAGGCCCTGTTTTTGCTGTGCAACCACTGCTCTGCAGGTCAGTGAAAAGTTGCCGTAGAAATTGCATTGTATGCCTGTGTGCAGAGATATTGGGAGTTACAGAATCATCCTTATTGCCTGTTCATGTAAAATCATCACTAGGAAGTGACTGTGTGGTCAAATACCACTTTCATCAGTTTTGCAGATTTGCCCTTGTGAGGCAGAAGCTGTGTTTTTTGTAGTGACAGAATATTTTGCAGTGTTCTATAATGGCGTCTAGTTCTCTTTCACAGATTGTCACTTAAAAGCTTGACAAGAACAACTTCCAAGCACGGAAGTTTAGAATGACGAATTTCCTTATGGGAAAAGGCTATTGGGAGTTCATTATAGGAAATGAAGAAGAACCATTCCTTCCTAATGTTCCCAATCAACAGGAAATGCAGGCATTTAAAGGATGGCATGAGAGAGCCAGAAAGTTATGTACTAGCTGTCTATCAGTATTTTAGATTCTATGATTGTGCATATTCAGGATGCAAGTACCTCAAAGGAGGCATGGGATACTTTGGCAAAAATGTACAGCACAAATATGCAAGCCAGGAAAATGCAGCTCAAGCAGGAGTTGCACAATGTGCAGAGAGAAAATATGAGCATCAATGACTACCACATGAAGGTGAAGAAAACTGCAGATGCACTTGCTTCCATCGGGTCGCTAGTGGAAGATGATGATTTAGTTTCTGTGACCTTGAATGGTCTAGGAAAGGATTATGCACAGTTCCGGACATCCATTGCCGTCCGTGAAAAATTTCCTGATTTTGAGGAGTTGTTTGCTCTTCTAATTTTTGAAGAGCAGAGAAATGGTGGTGCATCTTCTTCAGGAGGAACTTCAAAAGAAACTATCTTCTACTCAAATGCTAGAAGAGATAGAGGTAGAGGTAGAGCAGGCCGATCTGGAGGTCGTGGTAGAAATCAGAATATGGAGCAAACTTAAGAAGACCAGTCCTATGGAGGAGGACATGGTAACTCTAGAGGCAGGGGGAGCCAAAGAGGTCATGGTGGATGGCAGAGAGGCCAAAATGCAAACAACAATGTTGAATGCTACTACTATGGTAAAATGGGTCATATGGCTAAAGATCACTATAAAAAACAGAATGACATCATGAATGGAAAATTGCAGCAAGGGAATTATGCATCTTCTAGTAGATAGGGTGATGGCAGAAATGAGCATGTGTTTATGGTGTAGTACATGACTAATTCTGTGACAAGTGCAGAAGAAAGCAATGATGTGTGGTATGTTGACTCAGGTGTGAGCATCAAACCACATGACAGGTCATGCAGAATGGATGCAAGATGCAAGGAAAATGGAAAGACCAGGATTTGTCGAGATTGGTGATGATACTGCACATCCTATTGTGCAGATTGGTAAAATTCCTTTGTCTATGCAGGATGGGAAAAAGAAATACCTGTCTGATGTATTTCATGTCTCGAATATCACCAAGAACCTGGTTTCTGTTGGTCAAATGGTTGAGAAAGGCTTGCAGGTCAGATTTAATCCTCATGGATGCTTTGTTGAGGATATGAAAAATAATGGTCGCTTGATAGCAAAAGGAAAGAAGAAGGGTAGGATGTTTACGTTGGATGCGGACATGCCTAAATTGAGTGCAGCAATGTTTGCACATGGGACCGGTGTAGTTGCAGATATTGATATTTGGCATAAATGCATTGGTCATGTTAATGTACAACGACTTAAATCAATGCAGGCCCAAAATATTGTTGCAAGATTGCCTAAATTCAAGGTTGCAAAAATGCATAAGGTATGTGAAGCCTGTTAATTTGGAAAACAGGTAAGGAAACCATTTCCTAGACATGTTCAAGAGAGTAAGAAGCCATTGGAATTAATCCACTCTGATATGTGGACTACTAAAGCTGCATCTATTGGACACTGTCATTATTTTGTCACTTTTATTGATGACTACAGTAGAAAAGTTTGGGTGTATTTTATGAAAAAGAAAAGTGAAGTGTTTGGGAATTTCAAAGCTTTTAAAGCTATGGTTGAAAAAGAAATAGGCCTGCAAATAAAATGCCTAAGGTCAGATGGAGGGGGAGAGTACCTCTCAAATGAGTTTGCAAGGTTCCTGCAGGAGCATGGCATAAAGTAGCAATATTCATGTAGTCATATCCCACAGAAAAATGGACTTGCAGAAAGGAAAAACAGGCATATTGGAAAGGTATTTCGGGCCATGCTAAATGAAAAAGACCTACCAGATTCTTATTGGGCTGAAGCAGTTGCTACAGCAATTTACATAATGAACAGGACTCCCATTGCAGCAATACATGGCATGATGCCAGAGGAGATGTATAGTGGTAGGAAACCAGATATTTCTCATTTGAAAGTTTTTGGTTGCATTGCCTATGTTCATGTGCCAGATGAGTTGAGGTCCAAGTTGGATCCAAAAGCTGAGAAGTGCATCTTTATTGGTTATTCTCTGTAGCAGAAAGGGTATAGATGCTACAACCCTTCTACTCGTAAGTTTATAGTGAGCAGAGATGTTGTTTTGGATGAGATGAGCAGTTGGTATAAACCAGTAAATGTGATTGATGATGTAGATGCACAAAATGGTAATGTTGCACAGAATTCACAGCAGCAATCACAAAATATTAGTGGACCTGCAGTGTCCTCTAGTAGTGGTTCACATACTTTGCCATGGACAGGCAGATTGAGATCAAGAGAATCTCCTCAAAGCAATGCAGATAGTGGTATGCAGGTATCACGAAAAGGAAAAGAGAAGGTAGATCAGCCCATGTTTTATGTGAATGCATGCCACTCTTATGTGGATGATGAATCCAGTGGCTCAGAACAGAGCATTGATGATGAGTTGGATATTCCTTCTATTGTTACACTTGGAGTAAGGAAGACCAGGGATGTTTTGAAAGCACCTGGAAGTGAGCCTATTTTGCACAGGTCTACCAGAGCTAGGTATCTTGTGGATAGGCTGAAATATGATGGATTTATAGCCATTCACTATGCCTATATGGTCAAAGTGATACAGGAACCAGAACCCACTTCTTTTGAGCAAGCCATGGGAAAAGAAAAATGGGAGAAAGCCATGGATGAAGAAATGGATGCCTTGGAAGCAAATGCTACATGGGAATTGGTGCCTTTGCCTAAAGACAAGAATGCAATTGGCTGTAAGTGGGTTTATAAGGTGAAGCACAATGCAGATGGTTCTATGAACAGATACAAGGCAAGATTAGTTGTCAAGGGGTATGCAGAGACATATGGCAATGATTATGAAGAAACATTCAGTCCGGTTGCAAGGATGGTAACTATAATAGCAGTCATTGCTATGGCTATATCAAAGGGATGGTCTTTACATCAGATGGATGTAAAGAATGCCTTCTTGCATGGTGATTTGCAAGAAGATGTCTTTACGGAGCAGCCACCAGGTTATGTTCATGCTGTTCATCCTGAGTTTGTTTGCAGGTTGAAGAAAGCCTTGTATGGCTTGAAGCAAGCACCTAGAGCATGGTCTGACAAGATAGGACAGTATCTTGTCACTATTGGCTTTCAGATTTCCAAGGCAGATTTCTCACTTTATGTGAGAAAAACAGAGAAAGGTATTATGCTGCTTGTCATTTATGTTGATGTATTGATCATCACAGGTGATAGTGATGAAGATATCCTTCATGTGAAAATGCTATTGAAGCAGAAGTTTGAGATGAAGGATTTGGGAGAGCTGAGCTATTTCTTGGGCATTGAGGTGATTAGATCACCAAGTGGGATACGGCTCTTGCAGAGGCAGTATCGATTGGAGATGCTGTCCAAATATGGGATGACAAGCTGTAAGCCTATTTCAGTTCCTTTGGAGCAGAATGTGAAGCTGAGCGCAAATGCAAGTGAGCTTTTGGAAGACCCTACTATGTATAGACGCATAGTAGGAAGTTTTATTTATATGACTATTACCAAGCCAGATTTGAGCTATGCTGTTGGATTGGTAAGTCAGTTTATGCAGGCTCCAAGGAAACCGCATTTGGATGCGGCTAGATGCATACTCAGGTATGTAAAGTCCACATTGCAATATGGACTATTTTATGAGACTGGGGTTCAGATACAGTTGCATGGATACACTGATGCTGATTGGGCTAGTAGTATTTCTGATAGATGATCTACCAATGGATATGTGTTCTCTTTTGGGAGTGCTGCAGTCACTTGGAGCCTTGAAAACATACTTGAGCTGACTCATTAATGTGCTATCTGAATCTCTCTAGAACTCAATTCCAAGATAATAGTGCATAAGTCCAAGATCTTTCATGTCGAACTCTATAGATAAGTCTTGTTATAGCTTTCTGATGAAGCTATACTTGCTTCCGATCACAATCAGCCGATCACAATCAGATCATCTATGTATGAAACTGCAATAGTAATGTCTTCCCCTTGAACTTTGTAGTAGAAAATGGAAATTGCACAAGAAAAACACATACTTTGACCCCTTTCTTCCACCCCTCCGTCGTTGACCCTTGAAAAAAACATTTTCAGAAATTGTTGTTTGTCTATAAGACAATTGATTACTCACACAATATCATGGGTAGGACAACAACCATAAAAGTAAGCAATGCATGCTACTTTTTGAACATAAAACATCACACTAGAATGTCAAAATTTATGAAATTCCTCGCTCGCACCGTCGCCTTGCTCGAACACAATCATTCGAATTCTGGTAATTCTCGTCAATAACTAATGTCTATTTAACCACGTTGGTTCAAGACAATCACATAACTGCTGATTGGGTTGAAGAAACCATGGTTTCATGATGTTCCAACCACCGGGTTGGTTTAGTAAAATAATAATTTATTGTGAAATATATTGCTGTTAATTTTGGCTCAACCACGCCACTAGGCGGGACAACAACTAATGTCTATTCAACCACACTATTTCAAGACAATCACATAACTGGTGATTAAGCTGCACCAAATTTTAGCCACTGGCTTTCCCCCCTCTGATGATACATGTAAGCAGAATTGGATATCCTAAACAATTGCAATGTGGCCTAAACTTGGGGCGCCAACTCCCCTTAGTAAGAAAACCTATCAAAATCTTGAGTATGAGATGAATTTAACAATATGCCATGAGTGGAAATTATTCAAATTAACATGGTTGTGTTCTACATTGAAAGAGCTTCAAATATGTCTTTACACCTTAACATTTGTGCAACACATCAAAAAGTTACATTAATTTGAAAATATATGGGTTTTTAAATTTTTGTGTATTTTTTGTTTTACTCGCCCCATCCAAAAGACCCCCCCCCCCCCTTGGGCCTCACATATTATAAAAAATATGTACAAATCTTAAAATCTTGCATATTTTTCAATGTGTATACCTTATATTTTGTGGGAGGGGGGACATAAAATTTTTATATTTTTCCCTTAAATATTTGAATTTTTAAAAGAAAAACCATGCATATTATATATGGACCTTGTCCCCCATACCATGGATTTTGGACAAGGGTAGTAATATATTAAATTTTGAGTTGGTAACCTAGGGCCCTAAATGCTTCAAAACACAAATAGGCCAAAGGGTATGCTATTGGGTTTGATGTTGTGTATTATGAAATGTAATGACCTTTGGCATGCTTATGATCCATATAGCAAGCAAGCGCATGGAAAAAGAAACAATTCAAAATTGTAAATAGTGCTGGATTTAATATGCATTAAATAAATTCCACTTGGATCAAAGACTAGTCGATCAATAGATAATTGTGTGAAGAACGGTGTGTATGGCTGCATGCCAATCATGTCAAAGCTAAACATGTCATGAGTCACATGAAAATAAGAAGTGCCACATGGCACCGTTGTGACCATGTCAATGATCCTTGAGATAAGGTAGTCAAAACCTTTGAGACTTTGATAGAAGCTCAGGATTCAATCAACGTGGGTGAGTGGAGGCGTCTCTTCCCTATGTGTCGAGTCTGGCATTGTTGATGTGATGGAACTATTGAGAGCTCAGTGAAGATTCTGACGACTATCAGTTTGGAGTCGCCTTGGACCACATTGGTGGACTTGCACAAAATGTGAAATTCATCTTTGAAATTCCATTCTCTCAATGATATCTGATCAATACATAGGGCGTAATATAGCCAAAAATGTGAAATTGAGCTTTTGAATGCCATTCTCCCACTGCTATAGTGGCGCAAAATGTATAGGGTAGATTATGGCAAGATACTCATCTTTTAGATCCCAGTGTCCAAGTATAGAGTGAATTCATCCTTGAAATGTATAGGGTAGATGAGGGAAATTCAACTTTCCTCCTTTGTTGTGATCATAGTCTCTCCTGTGTAGAGATCATATGGCTTTGTGCCCATCTCCATGTCACTTTGTGGAGAATGCCAACAGTAGAGAATCGAGAGAGAATCACAGTGTTGCCAATCTCATACCAAGACTTGAAAAATGGCACTAGGAATCCTAAACTCACATGTGCATTGGCACTTGTGCCATTATCCTACTGCTAATAAAATCAGTGGAATGCCAATCTACATGTTGAGTTTGTGTAGATTGCCACCAGAGGAGAATGGCATTGATGCCAATCTCATGCAAGGACCTAGAAAATGACATAGAGAATCCCAAAATCACATGTGGATTAGAACGTGGTGCCATTCTCCTATTATCATTGCAATACCCCTCCTAGAATATGAGGGTAAACATTTCTACCAGTGGAGAATGGCAGTGGTGCCAATCTCTTACTAGGCCCTAGAAAATGGCACTGAGAAGCCTAAACTCACATGTGCATTCTTCTACGTTCCACCGGTGGGGAATGGCAATGGTGCCATCCTCCAAAACACTAATGGAGAATGGCAGTGGTGCCAATCTCAAGCTAGAACCTGGAAAGTAGCACTATGAACCCTAAACTTGCATGTAGATTGGCACCTGTGCCATACTCCTAGTGCCAATATTCATTGGAATGTCACTACCCTATTGATCACATGACACTGCACATTGGTGGACTTGCAAGAAATGTGAAATTCATCTTTTATATTCCATTCTCTTAGTGATATATGATCAATACATAGTGCATAATATAGCCCAAAATTTGAAATTCAGCTTTTAAATGCCATTCTCCCATTGCAATAGTGGCACAAAATGTATAGGGTAGATTATGGCAAGATACTCATCTTTTAGATGCTAGTCTCCAAGTATAGAGTAAATTCATCTTTGAAATGTATAGGGTAGATTAGGGAAATTCAACCTTCCTCCTATGTAGGGATCATAGTCTCCAAGTATAGACTAAATTCATCTTTGGAATGTATAGGGTAGATTAGGGAAATTCCACCTTCCTCCTATGTAGTGATCATAGTCTCTGCTGTGTAGAAATCATATGGCTCCATGTCAATCTCCATTTCACTTTTGTGGAGAATGGCAGTGGTGCCAATCTCATACAAAGACTTGAAAAATGGCACTAGTAATCCTACACTCACATGTGCATTGGCACTTGTACCATTATCCTACTGCCAATAAAATCAGTGGAATGCCAATCTACATGTTGAGTTTGTGCAGATTGCCACCTATGGAGAATGGCAGTGACACCAATCTCATGCTGGGACCTAGAAAATGGCACTGAGAACCCCTAAATCACATGTGGATTGGAACCTGGTGTCATTTTGTATGAGCATTGGAATAGCCCTCCTAGAATATTAGGGTAAACATTTCTACTAGGGGAGAATGGTAGTGGTGCCAATCTCTTATTGGACCCTAGAAAATGGCACTGAGAAGCCTAAACTCACATGTGCATTCTTATATTTTCCACTGGTGCAGAATGGAAGTGGTGGAATACTCTAAAACACCAATGGAGAATGGCAGTGGTGCCAATCTCAAGCTGAAACCTAGAAAGTAGCATTGTGAACCCTAAACTTACATGCAGATTGGCACCTGTGCCATTCTCCTACTGCCAATATGATCACTAGAATGCCACTACCCTTATTGATCACATGACATTGCACATTGGTGGACTTGCAAAAATATGAAATTCATATTTGAAATTCCATTCTCTCAGTGATATCTGATCAATAAATAGGGCGTAATATAGCCAAAAATGTGAAATTCAGCTATCCAATGCCATTCTCCCACTCGTTTAGCAGCACAAAATGTATAGGGTAGATTATGGCAAGATATTCATCTTTGAGATGCCAATCTTCAAGTATAGAGTAAATTCATCTTTGAAATTTATAAGGCAGATTAGGGAAATTCAACTTTCCTCCTATGTAGTGATCATAGTCTCTCACGTCTAGAGATCATATGGATTTGTGTCCATCTCCATGTCACTTTGTGGAGAATGCCACCAGTGGAGAATGGCATGTTCACAATCTCATACAAAGACTTGAAAAATGGCACTAGGAATCCTAAAATCACATGTGCATTGGCACTTGTGCCATTATCCTACTACCAATAAAACTAGTGGAATGCCAATCTACATGTTGAGATTGTGCAGATTGCCACCAGTGGAGAATCGCAGTGATGCCAATCTCATGTAGCAGGGACCTAGAAAATGGCATTGAGAACCCCAAACTCACATGTGGATTGGAACCTGGTGCCATTCTCCTATGATCACTGGAATACCCCTCCTAGAATATTAGGGTAAACATTTCTACTAGTGGAGAACGACAGTGGTGCTAATCTCTTATTGGGCCCTAGAAAATGGCACCGAGAAGCCTAAACTCACATGTGCATTCTTCTATGTTTCACTGGTGGAGAATGGCAGTGGTGCCATCCTCTAAAACACCAATGGAGAGTGGCAGTGGTGCCAATCTCAAGCTGGAACCTGGAAAGTAGCACTGTGAGCCCTAAACTTACATGTAGATTAGCACCTATGCCATTCTCCTAGTGCCAATATGATCACTGGAATGCCACTACCCTATTGGTCACATGACACTACACATTGGTGGACTCACAAGAAACGTGAAATTCATATTTGAAATTCCATTCTCTCAGTGATATCTGATCAATACATAGGGCATAATATAGCCAAAATGTGAAATTCAGCTTTTAAATCCATTCTCCCACTGCTATAGTGGCACAAAATGTATAGGGTAGATTATGGCAAGATACTCATCTTTCATATGCCAGTCTCCAAGTATAGAGGAAATTCATCTTTGAAATGTATAGGCTAGATTAGGGAAATTCAACTTTCCTCCTATGTAATGATCATAGTTTCTCCTGTGTAGAGATCATATGGCTTTGTGTCAAACTCCATCTCACATGGTGATTGACACAATGTGAGTTAGAAGAGAATGGCAGTGGTGCCAATCTCAATGTGATTTTATCTTGAATGGAACTGTCTCCATATGAGTTTGTGGAGAGTAGGACCAGTGCCATTCTCCACACCCAATTCTCCCAAAGCCATGTGATAGCTGCATAGGAGAGACATTTGCATATGTGAGACTTTAGTAAATTTGAGATGGTGCCATTCAACCTAAACTCACATGGATATGGTACCATTCAACACAAACTCACTTGGAGAATGACACTAGTGCAATTCCTCAACAAAAATACCAGGTCTACAGTGCAATTCCTCTAGTGGTTCCACTCTATTATCTAATCTAATCATTCTTGCCTTGTTGATGGGTAGACAACTATAATCTAATCATTCTTGCCTTGTTGATGGGCACCATATATCAATGAAACTCATCCCAACCCTTGGGATTGAGAGTGCCTTGTTGATGCTATTCTAGAAACAAGATATCCCAACCCTTGGGATAAATAATTTCCCACTACTTTCGGGTTCCCACCACCATGGGGTAGGGGTCATTGCACTAGGCAATGCCCGTGGTGGTTCCACTATGTCAAGCAACTACAATCTAATGTCTCTTGCCTTGTTGATGGACACCGTCTATCAATGAAACTCATCCCAACTCTTGGGATTGAGAACTCGTGCCTTGTTGATGCTATTCTATCAATAAGGAATACCAACCCTTGGGATAAAGACTTTCTCGGTACTTCTGGGTTCCCACCACCACGGGCTAGGGGTCATTGCAATAGGCAATGCCCGTGGTGGTTCCACTATGTCAGACAACTACAATCTAATCATTCTTGCCTTGTTTATAGGAACCGTCTATCAATGAAATGCATCCAAACTCCTTGAATTGAGAGTTTTTATGAACAAGTAATCCCAACCCTTTGGATATATACTTTCCCAATACTTTTGAGCCCCCACTGCCATAGGGTAGGGGTCATTGTTCTATGCAATGCCTGTGTAGTTTCATTTTTTAGATAAGTGTAATTAATTCTTTCCTTTGCTGTGATGGACACCATTTATCAACCAAACTCATCCCAACTCCATCCTGACTTAGAGTATGGCTTGGACATTCTTCATAAAAACCCACATGTACATGTGACCTCGCCCACAAACTCACATGGAGAATTGCACTAGTGCCATTCTCCACAAACTCACATGGTGCCAATATCTTTGTGAATATAGATAATGACACTGGGGCAAATCTACACAACTCCCTGTGAGGCATGGCACTGATTCCTATGTTAGTGGATCAATATAGTCATATGGTGTTGTGGAAAATTGCACCAGTGCCATTCTCTAATCATCATTTGTGACAACATTGACATACATGAATAATTTGAATTGTGTATGAGTTGAAGTTTGAAGAATGGAACTAGTGCCATACTCCACAACATCATGTGAATATTTCACGAATAGCACCAATGCCATTCATGCATGGAGAAATGGAGAATGGCACTGGTGCCATTCTCTTCAATCCATGTGATTGATGCCATATGTGCCACTCTCAATATAATCATGTGTTGTTGTGGACAATGGCACTAGTGCCATTCTCTAACCAACATCTTGACAACATTGACATACATGAATAATCTGTATTCTATATGAGTTGAAGTTTGGCTCGAAAACTGTGCACATCCTAAGAGACAACTTTAGGAGGGAAACAGGGAGGTACGGGAATAGTCTCACTGATGGAACAGGCAGTGGAGGTTATGCAACGGGGATCGGTGAGACACACATAATAGGACATGGTGAGAAGTCATCTAAAGAAACTATCATCCCATATAAGAAAATCCAGCCAGATGTTGCCTTTAAGGCACTACAAAAGAAATTGGAAAGGAAGGACACAAGTATGACATGCTTGATGGAGTACGCAGAGTACTCCCCATTTGGTCTGGAGTTTGAGGTTTTGATCCTAGTGATGAATTGCTTTAGAGCACCAAGCCAATATGTGTACAGTACATTGACCCTTAGCTATGTCAATGACTTGGTCAAGAGTTTTGCAATGATTGCAGCACGACCTCCTGCAACATGTGCATATCTTATGCCTTACCACATAGGCACAAATACTCCTATGCATAAGGAAGAGATAAAGGTGGAAAAGTTAAAGGAGTATAATTATTGGATTCTTGCAGGATAGCATTCGATTTATGCTGCAAGGATGTTTATAACTAAAGCACATGGAGAAGCCTTCAATCAATGAAAAGGTTTCTATACATGGAGGAAGGCGAGAACTGTTGTCAATGCGCTAGTTGAAGCAAGTTGTAAGATATCATCAATGGCCAACATGGAGGCACAAACCATTTTGAAAAATCAGCCACATATCGATATCTTGCGACACCTAAGGGCGCAGTGGGTTGCATTTGGACAACCAAAGAAACCAGCCCAAGGCCTTGTTAAAGGGCATAAAGATCAACAAAGTTGGGATGTGAGTAATAAACTTTGTTTTCTATGCATTATTTATTTCAAGAATGTTTATGGCTTTGTAAAAGAAGTGATATTAGTGTCAATTCCCTTATGTGAGAATGGTTATAGTGCCATTATTATCTCTATTACATAATTTGGATTAGAAGACTGCTGTCTAAGATGATTATGGTTTTGTTTTAGAATTGTGTAGGAGTCGCGAGTGTGTCGATGGGGGCAAACTTTGCTACTAAGGGCACATACGTGGTCACATACGATGACAACATCTAGGAACGATGGATTAGGATTTTGACATTGGTGAAGTAGGGTGATCTTGAGGGTGAAAATCCCATATTAACATGTATGAGGTGACTACTAGGATGGAAGACGACGATGTATGTGCACTTCAAGCAGAGATTGAGTCAAAAGAATTGTCTTGGTCAAGTCAAGTAGATTAAGCATGATAGAGCTCTGAAAGAAGTGCTCATCAAGGAGTTCAACTCACGTCACCCTTCGCCCCAACATCAAACATGGGACGCCCTTGCAACTTACTTCAAAATTGATTTAATTGTTTATCAGAGCTTCAAGGGTTCATGTGAGTCATGGGTTAGAGGGAAGCTACAAGTTGGCAAGTCCACACCTGATTTCCTAGAAGCTGTGTCAATTTATGTTGATTGGGTGATTAGTTCAATAGAGGGTAACAAGTCTACATCCCAGTATTGTTTTCCTTGGACAGTTCTTCAGGTGAACATGGAGATGGAGGGGGAGAACTTTCTATCACGTCACTCTAAGGTACATCTTCCAATCAGCTTGTGTGTGCTTAACACCTCAGAGGGATCTACAAAAGGCATGTCTTGGGATAAGGATGCCTTCAAGAAGTTGCTATGTGGCTTGATGGAGACCGTTGCCACTCCGTCAGAGTATGTATTGCTATCATTTTTGACAATGACAGAGAACAGTGTAACATCTATTTCAGGTCTGTAACATTGGTACCCGTTTTAAGATTCCCTCAAAATTTTATTAAAATCATAACTTTTTTAAAAAAAAGCTATATTTTTCATAGTCAAAAGCTAAAAACTTACATAATTCATACATTTTTCAAACATCATGCTTATAAGTTAAAAAGGGCTCCACTATATCGCAAAATATCTTTCAATTTTCTATATTCTCAAAGTCTTAAAGATTTTACCTTCCTGTGCCCTTTGTATTTTTATCAAAAAATAACTTTTATTATCTTAAGTTGTTGCACCTAATAGCATGTTCTACTCATTATTATCCAAACTAGACTTTTCACCCTCTTTTTAAATCACATATAAAAGAATGGAAAACTTTTATTCGAGTGAGGCAAAACCTCTTGAGAAAAAATGTAAAATTTTTGTAGATTCATATTTTGGTACTTTTGACATCATAAATGAGCTCGAAAGGCCTCGAAAGGCCCCAAAACCCTAAAAATAATTACAAACACGAATACCTTTCGACGATTTTTTGAAGATGATATCATTGGCCAAACGCGTGCTAGGTCGATGATATCATCGACCTAGCACACGGATGCATGCTTTTCCTCTGGGCATTTTCAAAAAATTATCAGAAGGTATTTGTGTTTGCAGTTGTTTTTAGGGTTTTGGGCCTTTTTCAAAGTTGCTTCTCTTCCTTGTTCACTCTCTTCTCCTTTAAGCTTAGAAGTAAGTGTGGGTGCCTTCCTCTTAAGTGTAAGCTTGGAAGTAAGTGTGGGTGCCTTTCTCTTAAGCGTCGAAACTGTGGATCTGCTAATAGGAAAGCAAGCAAGCCACACGAAGTATAAGTAATGTGAAGAAAAGCAAAGCGAGCACGCTTAAAGCAGATTTAAAAATCGTATCTATAGGTGCGTCTAATAGCGCATCTATACACGCATCTAAATACACAGAGTAGACACGATTTTAGACGCGCACCACAGAATAGACAGACGTGGTTTTAGACGCGCTTCTAGACGCGCACCACAGAACACACAGACGCGGTTTTAGACACGCCACAAAGTTTAAAATTAAATATTTGAAGAAAAGCAAATTTTTTTTGGTTGTTTGTTTGTAGGATATCTTCATCTTCCACAAGTAGCTCCAGTGAGGATGAAACCCTCCGTATCCACCATCGCGAAATGTGGTTGGAGCAAAAAATCAAATGTATGTGTGATCGATGTCGAGGAAACATGTATCGTGCACGCATGATTACACTCAATCACATCTCAAAGTATGGTGAATGGGATGCGACCGTAAACATGGTAAGTGTTAAAGAGTTAAGGTTGATTGAGATACCTATGGGTGTTCATATGTTTGAGTTATGATCCCGGTTTAATTTGATGTAGGATGCAGTGCCACACCCGCATATGTTGCCCTATGCTCGTCGTGAGGAGGCGAAGCGTCGGCGATATGAGGTGGGATCTTCAGGAGGGATCGTTACGGATGCATGGAGTGATGGTGATAGTAGCCCTCTGCCATTACCTCATGAAGCCGTGGAGGAGGAGGTGTTTGATGATATGGTGCGGGATTTATATGTCCATCAAGGGAGGGATGATAGCATGGAGCAGGATGATCTTTTTACTGCAGCATCGACTCCACTGTTTGAGGGGTGCACATTCTCTGTTCTACGTGCCTCCCTTGAGTTACTAAACTTGCAAACCATCTATGGATAGAGCAATGCAAGTTTGAATGCATTACTCAAGTAAGCTTTAAAGTCTATTTTGCAAACATGGTGAATTATGCTAGTGGGTCAATTACTCGAATGTTTTTCCTCATTTATGGTCTTCACCTGCAGGCTATTGTGTAAAATGCTTCCAAGGGAGAATAAATTACCGACCTCAAGAGATATGGCAAGGCAACATGTGACCTCTCTTGGAGGACTAGATTACAAGCGCATCCATGCATGTGTCAACAATTGCGTTTTGTTTCGTGGACTACATAAGGATGCAAGAGAGTGCCCTACTTGTGGAGAGGCAAGATATAGAGTAGATCTCAAAACTTTGGAGGTGCCTCGTAAGGTTCAACAACATTTTCCCATAATCCCTCACATCCAACATATGTCCAAGTGCAAATCCATTGCAGAGCTCATGTCATGGCATTCCTCCCATCGATCAACCGATGGAAAGTGGAGAACTCTCGCAGACTCTCCTGCGTGGAAGCATATTGAAGACACATGGCCAAGCTTTAAGGAAGAACCTAGGAGCTTGAGACTTGGATTGGGTATGGATGGTGTGAACCCATTTGGTCTCAAAAGCACCTCTTACAGTGTATGGCCAGTGATATTGGTGAATTATAATCTTTCACTCTCTATGGCTATTAAGAAAGGACATGTTATGCTGTCTCTTCTAATTTTACGGAAACATAAAGTCAAAAATCCTGATGTTTATTTGGAGCCTTTGATTGATGAGCTAGAGATACTTTGGAGAGGTATCGAGGTGCATGATGTGAGCAGGCCTCCCTCGTCACGAGACTTCAACTGCAAAGCAGTCTTGATGTGGATGATGCATGACTTCCCAGGCTATGGCGAGTGTTCAGGTAAGCATTGCACTTCTAATTATGAATAGGCAAAGGATGTGGCACCCTAAACCCACCTTCAACTCTTAATTGCATCTATTGTTCAGGTCTCACTACATCGGGTTACCATGCATGTCCTGTTTGTGGTCCTTTGCTAGTTGCCTCACGGGCAGACGCATTGAATAAGGTCATCTATGAGAATCACCATCGATTTCTCCCACCTGATCATCCTAGATATGTTGCCCCTTGGAATCACGGGAGATTGGATGAGAATTTGGGACGGTTCCACGACGACTCCACCACTTGGCATGAGCCGGTAAGGGTTTGTAACTATTGTGTGCTATATGGGTTGGAAATAAAGATTGCCCGCTAACACTTTATTTTGTTTAGATACTCCATCTTTTATCGTTTACCGTATTGGTCCCACCTCAAGATCAATCACTTGCTTGAGCCCATGCATATCTTCAAGAATGTGGCATCTACCATTTGGGAGCATTTGAATGGGACACGAGATTCCGTAGGCATAAGGGAGGATCTACGTCTCATCTACGTACCACAGGGAGGATGCGTGAAGCTTGGCCACAAGAGAGACCAAATGGGCGTGTTTTTTTACCTCGTGCACCGTGGAGGTTATCAAAGCTAGAGATGGCGGTGGTGAAGCGCGTTATTACTACAATTCGTACTCCCACTGGATGCATGAGGTGTTTGCAGGGAGCCTTTACAAAGAGCAAGAAAAGAGGTGTAGAGCAATTATATGGCTTGAAATCTCATGATTGGCACAAGATGCTCCAAGTAAGTATTTTATGTGCATAATATATTTTTCCTTTCAAATTTGTGAGTGAATAATTATAAGGAACTAATCAACCACCTCCTTGTGGGTTCAGTTCATACTACCTACTAGCATTTCACGTAGTGCATCGAAGGATGTGAAAGATTGGATTTACAAGATGGGCGAGCTTGTGAGGTACTTTACATGATACAAAATATGATGCGTATCAATGCTCCATGCAAGGTATTCATATTGCTAATATGGTGTCCTTTTTCATTTCTAGGTATGTGAACTCAAAGGAAATAGATCCCACCACGCTTGAGAATGCTCGAGTTATGTCAGTGGAGGTGGTTTATTTAGTGGAGGAGACATTTCCACGTTCTATTCTCACAAGCCAGCATTTGGTGGATGAGATTGCTATATGCGGTACTATACATGCACGATGGTTGTTCTTCCTCGAGTGCTTCATGAAGATCTTGAAGGGCTTCGTGAGACAAAATGCAAGACTCGAAGGTAGCATGGCCGAGGGTTGGTTGGTATAAGAGTCACTTGTATATATTTCTGAGTTTCTTGTTGATGTGGATAGCTCTCTCCCACGACTATGGAGAGATGATGAAGACCTAAGGATGACCTCTATTGTGCCTCAAGGAAAAGGACGCAACAAAGTAATAGACATGGAGTTGCATAATAGTATCAACCTCTATTGCGTGCTTAATAGTGATGTGATGAAAAGATGGGTGACAAGATACGAGGATGCAAAGGCAAGAAGACAAGAAGAAAGGGCCCTCTTTCGTACACACCATGGATCTCGTGTGCCATACCCTCAGTATCTAAGAGCACTTCCAAAGGATATTCATGTGGATTGGCTACTTAATGAAATGGAGAAAGCAGAGAAAGACGAGGGGATGCATATCACAATGGAAGAATGGGAGTATGCTAGGGGATGCATGAGCAAGGTCGATATATAGAATGTTATGCATAAGTTAGGAGCTTTCAATAATTTAGATTGCTTATTTAATTGATTTTTTCTTAGTGTAGTGCACTATGTTCAATGCTATATGGTGTGACGGCAAGCATTTTCGAACACAACGGATTGATGATAAGAGAAACACACAAGATTGCGGCGTCATTGCTAGCTTTGAGGGAGCCAATGGAGCCATGGATGATTATTGTGGCATAATCCAAGATATTATTAAGCTTGACTTTCGACGCTTCTTTGTGTATGTTTTGGATGTAAAGTGGTTTAAGGACATGGTGGAAAGAGGCCCTAATGCAACAATCAAACGCCATGGAAGTGGCTTTGTAACTATTGACTCCACAAAGTTTTGGCAAAGTAGGAAGGACACACTAGTACTACCACAACAATGTGAACAGGTACTGTGCACACATATAAAAATACTCGCTTTTAAATATTTGATGCAAGGAAAATAACATGATTGTATTTGTGTTTGAATTAGGTTGTCTATCAACCAATGGTGGATAATAATAGATGGTGGCATGTCATACCTATTATGCCACATTCCAAAGTGATGTATAGTACATTTACTAATATGGAGCGTATGGAGGATGATCATGGCCATGGAGGTGATGATGACCGTGATATGAGAGAGGAGGATGATCATGAGATAGGAGATACACGTGAGGACGCCTACCATTGGTGATGTTGATTTCGATGAGCACATGAGTAGCACAAGTAGTAGTGGGTTGAATGTATTTGTAGATCTAAACACTTGTTTGGATTTTGAAGTAGATAGTTTGGCAAGGGTTGATCTCATTGAGGATGAGATTGAACCCTAGCCCATCATTGATATTGGCAAAACTATTTTACATATTGTCTCATTCTCCTCACCTCACTTAATTCTTGTATATGTGGGCTTGCAAAAAAGCATTGATGTTTTGGTTAAAATTATGTGCTTTGGTAATCATGGGCAATGTTTGGAAAGCAATGATGTACACCAAAATCTCACTTTCTGTATTCTCTGTTTTGCGTCTAAATACGCGTCTAATTCCCAGTGTAAATGCGCTAATAGACGCGCAAATAGACGCGTTGATAAACGCAATGTTAGACGGGCCCGTATTTTCTCAGTGTAGACGCGCAAATACATGTGTTAATACACGCGCAAATAGACGAGCTGTTAGACGCGCTATTAAACATGCCCGTAACTTCTCTATTCAAACAACGCCTATAGACGCGCCCGCTATTTTGCGCGTCTATAGTTGCTTTGTGTTGTTGTGAAGGAAAATGCAAAATCCAATGATAAGTATAAGGATGGCAATGACCCTCCATGTTCTTGTTTGCACACTCCAAGGAGGACACTCCCAAGAAGGAAAACTGACTTGTAGGAAGGAAAATGCAAAATCCAATGATAAGTATAAAGGATGGCAAGTATAAAGGATGGCATTCTCCTTGGTGGAGTCTTCTGGGGTTGAATATCATTTTGGAATGAGGGCCAATGCGCCCTTTACAAAAATTTATGGGCGTTAAAAATGTCTCAAATTTTTCTGGTGAAAGTGTCAATGTTTAGATTGACACTTCCTTAATGATGGTAATTGCTATGTTACCATGTCAATACTAATGTTTTCTCTCATTTATGAAATAAATAAATACATTACATTTCTAAGTTCTAAGTTGCATACAAGAAGGCCACCAATGGATCATTCCTCTACTGCCATAGTTCATAGCGATTTGCTGTAATACTTTTTCTTTATAATAAAATTTCACCTTTTTTGCGCGCTAAAAAAGAAGAGGGCAACCGGTCTAGATATTTTATCCTAATACTATAAAACGCGTAATTACATTCAAATGATCTCTCAAAAAAAAAAAGTAGTGAAACGCTTCATGGAAATTAGTGATTTAAAGCTTGAAGGACACTACGTCTTATTAAACAGAGGATACAATTCGACTTGTTAAACCGAGAACGCTTCGAATCTTTTGGTCCGCGGATATTGGTGACTCCATGCAAAATTCGCACAAATGCCCAGCTACATTTAGTAGGTCTGCCGACTTATAGCTACAAGCAAAAAGAAACTGCGTGGGCGCCTTCTTAACTATGCGTGCCTCTGTACATATTGAGAGGGTGCATGACAAACCAAGTGGAACCCCAGCTACAGGCAACACTCGTACCTCTCCCAATTTGTTTTTCTAGAGAGCGCTCGTAACTCTGCCATTGAGAATCACACAGCTAAGAAAAGAAATTTCAGTCGAAGAGCAATGGCGGATTTGAAATTCATGACACCTGCAGCAGCACCGTAAACGTTGCCAAACCAATGAAGACAATACTCGTGTAGTCGATGCCTTGCGAGCTCCAAGCTTTTGAAGGAGGTGGAGTTGGAGCTGCCCGAACTGGTGAAGGGAAACTGGGGCTAGGCACGTGACCAGGGGATGGGGCAGGGTGGACCATTGTTGGAGCCGGGGCAGGAGCGCTTGAAGTTCCCTGGGGAGCGATTCTGAGTACTTGCGTGATTCCTTGGCAAGTAACGAAGGAGGAGATGTTGCTAGGGCAAAGGTCTTTGTCCTTAAGTCGGGCATTATTTATCGTGTAATTATTGGCTGTGTTATTGATTACCTCTACGCGATAATCATTCAAGAGCGTTGGAAGAAAGGTTCCAACAGGTAACAAGAGCAGATCTGCAGAGGAGAAATTTTGCCTGAGCATGTGAAACTGGGCGATCTCCAGCAAGGCGGATCGCTGAATATTTGCACTTGCAATGGCCTCATCTGTTGGGATCAAGAGCGTTGCAGGAGGCAGTAAAATTGTTCTGAGATAAGGTACCAATAGTGCGCCTGTGTTATAGTCAGCAGTATCTCGAAGAGCATTGATCATACCCCTAGCAACAGAATCTGGTATTGATTGTGCGTACACGAGGGGCATCCATCCGATCAGCGATGTGAGCATAAACCCCAGGACAACGATAAGCGAGGTGCAGCTCCTCATGGTGGACGTATTCGATCTGTCAAGGACTCCAAAAGCAACCACGATCGTTTCAGCAAAGCTTAGATTTCTGCGCTGCAGGAAACATATGGAAAACTACCAAACACTTGCATGCACGCCCTTCGACAATTACGTAGTTGATCAATATTAAGGAAAAAAGCAAGGTAGTGCTAACGATGAATGTTCAGGCCTCTACCGATAAACGAAGCATCTCTCAACGAGTTCTAATGCATGTATGAAAACCTACCGAAGCGTTAACGTACTGTAGGCGTGCCAGTGAGCATTCTAAAGCCCAGAAGCTGATGGGTCCGGAGTCGCTTCAAAACCTCGATGGTCGATAAACGATCTGGGCAGAAGAAATAACGGAGAGATGAGGTTCAGAAACGGAAAGAAGGGGAAAAAGGGCGCAAAGGCCGTTTATGCAGGGCAGCTGAAATTGGAGGGTGATGGCCCTTTAGACGTGGCACTTTGTGGTTGTGGAGGGGCGACGCCACGGACATGCACAACCTATCCTCGCCAAAGTTAGGCTTCTCAACCAGAGTTAAACGGCAACATCTTGGTAATTATAGAGTGTACAAAAAACACATTTTCATCACATGGGTGCTTTTTGTTAGCATTGCCCAGTTAGGGGTAGAGTTCTAGCTACTACAAAGTTTTTTTTAAAGACCCTTTGAAAGCGGATCAACTCTAGTTCTATTCAGCCACTTGGGGCAGTGCTCTAGGCATGTGTGTGCCCCTTGTTGGTGTTCACAATTCAAAACACAACTCAAGTAAAAAGCCAATCTCAAGGCTAGGCCATGTGATGGTCTTCTCCACGAAGGGGTCCACCATAGGAGAGGGCATCCTCTCTAGGCTTAAAGTAGGTCAAGATTCATTAGGGCACTTATATATGGCATCATAATCAGCCCTTGGGTCTCCATGGTGAGTTGCCTAGGGCCTCCGGCCATCGTGGATGGTTTTAAGAAGAAATTCTTATGTATTAAGATAAAATACAATGGTGGCAAAAGTTTATATAGCGATTTTTTAAAGTTTGATAAAATAATACTATGAGGAATCATGATACTATTTCCTAGTTCCAAGTTTTGATAAAAACATTATTGATGTTAGCAAAAAGCTAAAAAGTTTAGGATAAAAGCTTTTGAGTGCTCTCAAGGGAGTCAATCATCATATGTAAGGGATGTAAATATAGCACGTGGGTTCAACAGAAGCAACTTTTAAATAGCAAAAATTCATAAGGATTTACATTTATTTATTTTTTATTTTTTTCAATACTCCTTTCCTCATAAGTTTGCATAAAAAGGGGGTCTTATGATCTATAGATAAGGCGTTTTAATAATATAACCCTTGAATGTACGTGATGTATAGGCTTTTCAAGTAGTGACCACCCCCTAAGTGCTATAATATATATTCAATTCATGGCAGACAAATGTTGACAACCGCTTGGCTTCATCTTAACAAGCCCAATTATTAGTCATGTGCACCATTGTGGGGTCAAGTGCTCCTATGATCCTACTGCCTAGCTAGGGACTAGGGCATCTCTCCAGCCTCTCGTATCCCCCCAAAAAGATGGCCATCGTCATAGAGTAGTGTACTGATAAGAGGATTCTGTAGAGAACACCCGAACAAGGGAAACCTATTTGATAGGTGCTCTTCTGACTCCCAAAAAGTGTGGATGGGACCAATGCTATTGGAGAGCTATCTGCAGGTTACACAAAAAAAGTTTCCATCTAAAACTCTTACAATTAAGGCTAATTTGAAAAGGTAGGCCCTAATCTGAAGAAGGGAAAAAAGGCACCCAAATTTTATACTTTTATGAAGATGATGGATTTTTCCTATCACTGTATCAAAAGCATAGTTGAAAACTTGAGATCCTAAATAAAAGCAATAACAACTTTTAAAGGTGTGGACAATTCGTAGACAATAATAAGGATTTGAATGTATTTGACAATATAGTTAAAAAACCACTATTGAAGGAAATGATTTCTACTGTCAAAATTAATAAGACTTAAGATTTGATCCTTGATCACATTTAAGAAGTAGAGTTTATTTAGGGAAAATCCATGAATTATGGAGGATAATTGATAAAACATCAGAGTCTCCAAGTATCAAAGATTGAATTTTATGAGTGATTGTGTGAACACTTCAATAACTTCATTTGGACAATCAAATTAATGAATAAAATATACTGGAAATGCCAAGGATCATGTGCATATGGTATACCTTTTCCTACAATTGGATAAGAAATGCTAAATTGGAATAGATTATGCAAGAAAGCCCTAAGCTTGGCATATTATCTCATAGTAGTTAGGTCTTATAACTAGAATAAGGCAAAGTGACCCCATCAATCCATCTCCTCTCTTTAGATCAAGGGAAAATTATTTCTTTGAAAGTACGATTGGATTCAATTATTACTATTATTCTCCTTTTTTATTTATTGAATAACATCATGTTCAAATCTCATATATATATAATTTCAATGTAGAAATCAATATCATATCAGTAAGTTGATCCCGTATATAGACCTTTGACCAAAGAGATGTAAAGATAGTGGGAGAGAAGGAAGGAGTCTCACTTGCGGCTTTCTCACATACACAATGGGGAAATACACACAAAGGTGGAGGCTGAAAAACAGTTTTCCTCTTCTTAGTTGTGAAAGCTAAAAGAAATCTAGTACAAAGAAATAGAAGAACCCTATATGTGGGTCTCAAACCAAACTCAGCTAACTAAGGTGGCATACTAACTAAGCCACGAACTAGAGTACGTAAGGATAGTTGTCATCCAGCTATTATTCATGGGCGGTGTACCAACCGCATCTGCAGCTAACAAGTCGGTGACATAAATGCACAATGGTCACCCTGGCATATCACGAGTGGAGCTCGATATCTCAACACTCCCCCTCGAACTCAATCCCAATTCTTGCACACCAAGCAGGTCTCTGAACTTGTGCAGCTTCTCTGCACCCAATGCCTTCGTGAATATGTCAACTACGTGATCCTCTGTGCTGACATAAACTAGATCAATAAGACCTAGTAAAACCTTCTCCCGCACATAGTGATAATGCACCTCAATGTGCTTTGTTCTAGCATGATAGACTCGGATACTTGCCAAGTATATACTGCTCATGTTGTCACAATAAATGACAACTGGCCCATCTGTAGACTGATGCATATCATAAAGTAGCTTATGCAACCAAGCTACCTCACATGCAGCCATTGCTGCACCCCTGTACTCAGCCTCTGTGCTCGACAAGGCAACTGTAGGCTGTTTCTTGCTGCTCCAAGTGACTGCAGCACTCCCAAAAGAGAACACATATCCACTGGTAGATCGTCTATCAGAAATACTACCAGGCCAATCAGCATTAGTGTATCCATGCAATTGTATCTGAACCCCAGTCTCATAAAATAGTCCATACTGCAATGTGGACTTCACATACCTGAGTATGCGTCTAGCTGCATCCAAATGCGGTTTCCTTGGAGCCTGCATAAACTGACTTACCAATCCAACATCATAGCTCAAATCTGGCCTGGTAATAGTCATATAAATCAAACTTCCTACTATGCGTCTGTACATAGTAGGGTCTTCCAGAAGCTCACCTGCATCTACGCTCAGCTTCACATTCTGCTCCAAAGGAACTGAAATAGGCTTACAGCCTGTCATCCCATATTTGGACAGCATGTCCAATCCATACTGCCTCTGCAAGAGCCGTATCCCACTTGGTGATCTAATCACCTCAATGCCCAAGAAATAACGCAGCTCTCCCAAGTCCTTCATCTCAAACCTCTGCTTCAATAGCATTTTCACATGAAGGATATCTTCATCATTATCACCTGTGATGATCAAATCATCAACATACATGACAAGCAGCATACTACCTTTCTCTGTTTTTCTCACATAAAGTGAGAAATATGCCTTGGAAATTTGAAAGCCAATAGTGACAAGATACTGTCCTATCTTGTCAGACCATGCTCTAGGTGCTTGCTTTAAGCCATACAAGGCTTTCTTCAAGAGGCTGCAAATAAACTCAGGATGAACAGCATGAGCATAACCTGGTGGCTGCTCCATAAAGACCTCTTCTTGCAAATCACCATGCAAGAAGGCATTCTTTACATCCATCTGAAGTCAAAACCATCCCTTTGATGCAACCATAACAATGATTGCTCTTACGGTTGCCATCCTTGCAACCGGACTAAATGTTTCTTCATAATCAATGCCATATGTTTGTGCATACCCCTTGATAACTAATCTTGCCTTGTATCTGTTCACAAAACCAGCTGCATTGTGCTTCACCTTATAAACCCACTTACAGCCAATTGTATTCTTGTCTTTAGGCAAAGGCACCAATTCCCATGTAGCATTTGCTTCCAGGGCATCCATTTCGTCATCCATGGCTTTCTCCCATTTTTTTTTCCCATGGCTTGCTCAAAAGAAGTGGGTTCTGGTTCCTATATCACTTTGACCATATAGGCATAGTGAATGGCTGTAAATCCATCATATTTCAACCTATCCAGAGGATACCTAGCTCTGGTAGACCTGCGCAAAATAGGCTCACTTCCAGGTGCTCTCAAAACATCTCTGGTCTTCCTTACTCCAGGTGTAACAACAGAAGGAATACCCAACTCATCATCAATGCTCTGTTCTGAGCCACTAGATTCACCATCCACATAAGAGTAACCTGCATTCACATCAAACATGGGCTGATCTACTTCTCTTTTCCTTTTCGTGATACCTGCATACCACTATCTGCATTGCTTTGAGGAGATTCTCCTGATCTCAATCTGCCTGTCCATGGCGAAGTATGTGAACCACTGCTAGAGGACACTGTAGGTCCACTAATATTTTGTGATTGCTACTGTGAATTCTGTGCAGCATTACCATTTTGTGCATCTACATCATCAATCACATTTATTGGTTTATACCTGCTGCTCATCTCATAAAAAACAACATCTCTGCTCACTGTAAACTTATGAGTAGAAGGGTTATAGCATCTATACCCTTTCTGTTGCAGAGAATAACCAATAAAGATGCACTTCTCAGCCTTTGGATCCAACTTGGACCTCAACTCATCTGGCACATGAACATAGGCAATGCAACCAAAAATTTTCAAATGAGAAATATCTGATTTCCTACCAGTATACATCTCCTCTAGTGTCATGCCATGTATTGCTGCAGTGGGAGTCCTGTTCATTATGTAAACTGCTGTAGCAACTGCTTCAGCCCAATAATAATCTGGTAGGTCTTTTTCATTTAGCATGGCCCGAGATACCTCTCCAACATGCCTGTTTTTCCTTTCTGCAAGTCCATTTTACTGTGGGGTATGACTGCATGAATATTGTTGCTTTATGCCATGCTCCTGTAGGAACCTTGCAAACTCATTTGAGAGGTACTCTCCCCCTCCATCTGACCTTAGGCATTTTATTTGCAGGCCTATTTCTTTTTCAACCATAGCTTTAAAAGCTTTCAAATGCCCAAACACTTCACTTTTCTTTTTCATAAAATACACCCAAACTTTTCTACTGTAGTCATCAATAAAAGTGACAAAATAATGACAGCCCCCAATAGATGCAGCTTTAGTAGTCCAGACATCAGAATGGATTAATTCCAATGGCTTCTTACTCTCTTGAACATGTCTAGGAAATGGTTTCCTTGCCTGTTTTCCAAATTGACAGGCTTCACATACCTTATGCATTTCTGCAACCTTGAACTTAGGCAATCCTGCAACAATATTTTGGGCCTGCATTGATTTAAGTCGTTGTACATTAACATGACCAATGCGTTTATGCCAGATATCAATATCTGCAACTACACCGGTCCCATGTGCAAACATTGCTGCACTCAATTTAGGCATGTCCGCATCCAACGTAAACATCCTGTCCTTCTTTCCTTTTGCTATCAAGCGACCGTTATTTTTCATATCCTCAACAAAGCATCCATGAGGATTAAATCTGACCTGCAAGCCCTGCTCAACCATTTGACCAACAGAAACCAGGCTCTTGGTGATATTCAGGACATGAAATACATCAAACAAGTATTTCTTTTTCCCATTCTGCATAGACAAAGGAATTTTACCAATCTGCACAATAGGATGTGCAGTATCATCACCAGTCTCCACAAATCCTGGTCTTTCCATTTTCCTTGCATCCTGCATCCATTTTGCATGACTTGTCATGTGGTTTGATGCACCTGAGTCAACATACCACACATCATTGCTTCCTTCTGCACTTGTCACAGAATTGGTCATGTGCTGCACCATAAACAGATGCTCATTTTTGTCATCACCCTGTCTATTAGAAAATGCATAATTCCCTTGCTGCAATTTTCCATTCATGATGTCATTCTGCTTTTTATAGCAGTCTTTAGCCATATGACCCATTTTACCATAGTAGTAGCATTCAACATTGATGTTTGCATTTTGGCCTCTCTGCCATCCACCACGACCTCTTTGGCTCCCCCTGCCTCTAGAGTTACCATGTCCTCCTCCATAGGACTGGTTTTCTTGAGTTTGCTGCATATTCTGATTTCTACCACGGCCTTCAGATCGGCCTGCTCTACCTCTTCCAGCATTTGAGTAGAAGACAGTTTCTTTTGAAGTTCCTCCTGAAGAAGATGCACCACCATTTCTCTGCTCTTCAGAAATTAGAAGACCAAACAACTCCTCGAAATCATAAAATTTTTCACGGATGGCAATGGATGTCCAGAACTGTGCATAATCCTTTCCTAGGCCATTCAAGGTCACAGAAACTAAATCATCATCTTCCACTGGGGACCCAATGGAAGCAAGTGCATCTGCAATTTTCTTCACCTTCATGTGGTAGTCATTGATGCTCATATTTTCTCTCTGCACATTGTGCAACTCCTGCTTGAGTTGCATTTTCCTGGCTTGCGTATTTGTGCTGTACATTTTTGCCAAAGTATCCCATGCCTCCTTTGGCGTACTTGCATCCTGAATATGCACAATCATAGAATCTGAAATATTGATAGTCAGCCAGTACATAACTTTTCTGGCTCTCTCATGCCATCCTTTAAATGCATGCATTTCCTGTTGATTGGGAACATTAGGAAGAACTGGTTCTTCTTCATTTCTTGTAATGAACTCCCAATAGCCTTTTTCCATAAGGAAATTCGTCATTCTAAACTTCCATGCTTGGAAGTTGTTCTTGTCAAGCTTTTTAGTGACAATCTATGAAAGAGAATCAGACGCCATTACAGAACACTGCAAAATATTCTGTCACTGCAAAAAACATAGCTTTTGCCTCACAAGGGCAAATCTGCAAAACTAACGAAAGTGGTATTTGACCACACAGTCACTTCCTAGTGATGATTTTGCATGAACAGGCAATAAGGATGATTTTGTAACTCCCAATATCTCTACGCACAGGCATACGATGCAATTTCTACAGCAACTTTTCACCGACCTGCAGAGCAGTGGTCGCACAACAAAAATAGGGCCTTTTTCTCATTGCTTGCACAGAACTTCTGCCCCGAAACGGGCCCCAAAATGGCCTCGAATCAGACCCGAAATGGTGTCTCAATCTGAGACAATGCACTCTTGCACTTTCCGGCTATGCTACCTGTAGAGATTTGCTCCCAAACTCGAAAAAGGAAAGCAACACTGGTCCTCTTACCAGGACACCGCGAACTTGGTTTGCTTTCTTGAGCTCCTTACCATGAACCAGGCTCTGATACCATGTAAAGATAGTGGGAGAGAAGGAAGGAGTCTCACTTTGACTCACATCATGTGATGTTGGGATTTCATATTGCTTGCAAGGAAATACTCAGGATTGGACTCACACACTTTTGCATATCTTGCAATTCTTGATGATCCCCAAGACCGTATTAGATAATTCGAGAAAAATGCAATTCCCAGAATGGTAGTTTTGGAAGAAATTGTAGCCTTCCTCCATGAAAAAATAGGAGAAATATGTGAAAATAGACTAGATCGCCATTCATGAAGTATGTAATATCAACTACATTTCCAAATAATAAATCGAATATCATTGTCTAAACTACGTTATCATCAACAAAGTAATAATCAAAATCCATTTGAGTGAGATTCATCTCGTGAGACATAGTGGTGTCCAAAAACGCCTTCATAATAGCTCTCTAGAATGTCCATCGATATTGAGTCTCGCTTTGTTGTGAGCATTCGACAAAAATGCAATTCCCACCGAAAGTTTTGGAAGAAATTATAGCCTTTCTCCATGAAAAAACAAGTTAATATGTGAAAATAGACTAGATTGCCATTCATGAAGTATGAAATATCAACTACATTCTCAAATAATAAATAGAATATCAGTGTCTACACTACGTTATCATCAACAAAATAATAAACTTCAAAACCCATTTGAGTGAGATTCATCAGCTCGTGAGCCATAGTGGTGTTCAAAAACACCTTCATAATAGCTCTCTAAAATTTCCATTGATATTGAGACTTGCTTTGTTGTGAGCATTCGAGAAAAATGCAATTCCCAAACTCACAGTTTTGGAAGAAATTGTAGCCTTTCTCCATGAAAAAACATGAGAAATATGTGAAAATCGACTAGATTGCCATTCATGAAGTATGAAATATTAACTACATTCTCAAATAATAAATACAATAACAGTGTTTAAACAACGTTATCATCAACACAAACTAATAAACTTTGAAACCCATTTCAGTGAGATTCATCTCATGAGCCATAGTGGTGTTCAAAAACCCCTTCATAATAGCTCTCTAGAATTTCCATTGATATTGAGACTCGCTTTATTGTGAGCATTCTCTTTTGATTCTCCAAAACACCGTTTAAAATAACCATGAATATTGCAATGACAATGTACAGGCTCTTTAACTTGACCAATTGTTTTTAGAGGAGAATGAATGCAAGGCATATAGTTGATGTAAAATCAATGGGAAATGACAAGCATTTGATGTAAATTTAGGTGGTAATGACAATCATTTATTGTGCACTTTCAATGTTTAGATTGACTAGCATTATTGTAAAAGGATAACACATTGCGAAGTTAAAAGTTACACTTTAGGATGAAAACATAATAGCTTGTGGATGCATCATTGAAATCCTTGAAATAAAGCATGATTCCAAAGAAACTCTCAATTTATAGCCCCGACAAGGAGAATGGCACCAATGCCAGCTCTCCACAATCCATTGGAAAGAAAGGCAGGAGGGAGTACACTCCTTCAAAATCCATTATGAATGTAGTTATGAACATGTTGCATATTATTCACACACAATAATTATGCACCAATTTACACATCTAGCAAGAAAGTAGTAATTCCCATAAGTAATGATTGCATAAAGAAATACAATGTTGTTATTCAAAACTCATAGTCTGCAAATAGCTCCTCTCCTGCATGTATATTATCTATGGATTCAATACAAATGTGACCATATTTTGCAATATCTATGCTCATCATGGGGTCATACCAAGGTGGAAAGTTAGGGGAAAATACTTAGCAAACGTTTGGCTTTGCATTGGTATTTCTATTGATGCTAATAAACCCTGCCACATTGCCATATTGAACATCACCAACAATATGCACCATATCCTTCATAGGGACAGTAGGGTCCTCTTAGATGGAGTACTTCTTTAGCCTTGGATAAAGTCTACATAATTCCTTCTAGTCTCTGTAGGAGTACTTGTCACCTCCATAATGGAGAATAGTAGTCCCTCTCTTGATGAAGTCATGCACAAACAACCCCAAGCCAGCACCTGTAGTGGCTGACTCATGCACCTTGAAAGCCACATTTTTAATCCAGGACACTTTGTTGATAGGGATAGGTAATTTGGTGGTCCAAATGGATCTTGTTCTAGTATGTACCTACTCAAGCATGATTTGAATGTATATCTCTCTACATCACAAAAGACAATTCCAATTCTAAGCCACAACAGTTATATAGGATTGCGATAAAATCAACTCAAAATCAAAAAACACTTTGACATATGTACTTTCATGGAAAATACACATTCTGTAGTCGGTTTATGTAGGCCTTAGCAATGTGTTTCTTGATATAGCGACCTTTGTACCCTAGGTCTATAGCCAATTGAGAAACTTGCATAGCATTCATGCTAGAGAGTTGTGGAGCATTCCTTAAAATTCTTATTTGGGATGCATTGAGTTCAAGCACCTAGCCATCACCACCATGGGTTGCCCTAGGGTGTACACCCTTTGGTTTTGTATTACCACCTATAGCCCTCTCTCTTAGTTGATCTGCAAGAGGAATATTTATTATTTTATATTCCATACTTGACTATGCATGATTTTCCTCCCTCCATTCATCAATTACTTTCTGGACGAGGTTGAAATCCTTATGCCCCTCCATCACAAGTAATTGTCCATACCAATTTGTTTCGATCATGTTGTGCACATCTATCATTGAGTTGTAGTAGTAGGTAAGGCATCAAGTCTCCCAATAGAATATTATCATCCTTGTCTTGTACATCAAACGTTGAAGGAAATATGCAATTTGATGGAGCTAACGCAAGCCTTGTATGTGGAGTCATCAACAAATGATTGTCCTTCTAGGATCACATCCAAATGCCTTTAAGGATTTTGCTAAGGGTTTGAACATTGCCTCAACACCAACCTTGTCGGGCCTATTTATCCTTGTATTACTATAAGTGTACATCCTTGCTAAGACCCTATAACAAAGAAAGGGAGGCTCTCGTTTCCATAATTTTGCAGCTTTCCTACCATATCAAGTATGTTAAGCTCCATTGGGGTTGACCAAATACCTACATTAAATCTTTGTAGCATGAAGGAAGTGGTTTTGTCGGTGAGGCTCAAATGTGAGTGTAACTGCAGTCGAAATGTACATGTGATGTGACAAGCACGTAGAGCACAAAAAAACGAGCGGCTTTTCTTTTTGGAGTGCCCTCAAATTCTTATTGGATCAAGAGATACGACTTGATCTAGTTGGAGGGGCAAAAGGAGTGCAAATGGTGCTCGATGATGATGTGTCACTGTGGGTCACATGCAGTGATGATGTGGCACTGTGCCTAGCAAGAGGTGTGCTTGTGAAGCCCTGTGCTGAGGTGGCAGGAGTGGTCACATGACATGACTGTGGAGCACTGTGTGTGCCTGTAGATGTCAGTGCTGATTGGACAGCTAAGGTGGCACAAATGATGTCAACAGATGCCATGGCACTGATGACGTGTTAATGATGATGTGGCAATGATAACATGGCACTGATGACATGGTAGATGACATGGCTTAGGTGATGTGGTAGTGGTGATGTGGCCTGATGAGTTGGCAAGATGATATGGCAGATAAGGTCTACCATGTGGCACAAATGGGTAAGATTGCCACGTGGCACAAATTTGGCCACTGACCGAACCTAACCCAAGGATAAGGCCAACCCTATCTACCACGTGGCTTTTCCACATGTCAGAAGAGCTTGGCTATGGTTGCAGAAGTAGGCTCTGTGGAGAAGGGTGACAGAATCGATGGAACATAGAGCCTGGGCATCAATGATGACTATGTGTTGAAGGAGGCGACGATGTCGCTGGCTTTGGAGCATCAGGTGCCAAGAGAGCTAGAGCTTTGGAGCTTTGGAGATGGTTTGTGAATCAGCTCACCGTTCCACGTTCGATGTAGCTTCGACCACTTCGAGAGTGTCCAAGGAGCCACCGGTGTATAGAGTCATCGAAGGTATAGCCTTACCGTTTGGCTAGTTGATGGCATTGGCGCTGCTTGTGGCGTTGCTATTGGTTGGAGAGCCAAATCCTTCTTCCCTTGATGGACACTCAAGAGGTGGTCGGGTCGACAATGCATGCACATAGGAGTCGCCGTTGATAGTTCGGTCTATAGTACTCATTTGGAGAGTGTTGGCTATTGGAGTCACCACTGCTGCTGCTCGTTGGTCGATCGGTTGGAGCTCTATTGAGAGGCTATGAGTGGCTATGGAGAAGGAGCCGTAGGCTATCATAGGGCATAGATGTTGTTTCCTCTAACTTAGACGACATGTGCACAGTGGATCAAGAGCCCATTGACGATTGTTGCAGGGCTTTAAACGGGTTAGCATCCAGTTGATTGCGGGATGCTATGAGCATGCAGAGCGTTGGAGGTGTCTGTTTGTCAGCCTGCGTTGCTCATGGCCTACTTGTTGTGTGAGGAGTTGGAGCTGTCCGTCTACTGGAGAGGTCGCATTTGAGCTAGCTTGGCAGCTGACTAGTTGCTGCAGAGTGTTATTGAAGGAGCGTTGCAGGAGCGTTTTGAAAGTGGAGAGCTGCCTTAGCAGCTATCGAAGGTATGCAGCCCTGTCAAGGAGGAGCTCACACAAGATGGTGCAGGAGTTGATGGCAGCTCGAGGAAGCTCTGTGGCACAATTACAGTAGATATTGCTTCGGCAGTCCCTCAAAGATGCAGGTCTATCTCCCTTCTCTTTTGCTTGTAGTTTTGGATGGATGAGAACTCTTTACAAAGATGCTTTGCCTTGAAGCTCTTTGAGACTCTTTGGATGCTCGCAAGAGCCGAATTGAAAGGCTTCTCTCCCTCTCTCTTTCACTCAAGCAAGAAGAAGACATCCCTATCTTTCTCACAAATCTCAAATCTCTCTCTCACAATAATAATGTCTCACACAATGAATTGAAATCCTCACAAGGAAATCTCAAGAAATGAGTGGAAATCTCTTTCAATCAAATGGATAGAAATTTCTCTCAAATGGACAGATGAAGATCTCTCACCGGAAGTGGACTCTCATGGAGAACACTCAAGAGAACTCTCAATCTCACAATCTCTCTCACACTCTAAAGAATCATAATGCCTCAGTAGAAGGCAAGGGAGCTCTGATACCACAACAAAATATGAAGAGGGGAGAGGACAAGAGGAGATGAGGAGAGAGGGCATAGCTAGAGAGCACACCATAAATGACTAACTGTACACTAGATTTAGTTGAAAAAATAGAATATATACAAACCCATTTAGGGTTAGGGTTAGGGGATCTAACCCTTTCCTTTATAGCACTCTATAAGGTTAGTGCTATGCACATATGATCATGTGATGGTGCTATGCACACATGATCACATGATGTTGAGCATGAACTCTCAACACCAATCTTTGATACTAGTTGATGGAGAGGAGGTCTTATCAAAGAGCAACAAAGAAAGGGAGAACACTAAAAATTATGGGTGCTAACTCACCCAGATCAAGGTAAGCTCTTATTATGTATGTATGGTACAAAGGGGTATATACTAGGCCATTGGCCTTTATCCTAACATTATGCAACCAAATACTTATGGGATGGATGCACCACTTTGCATGCAAGTAAATACCACCTAGATTGAGGTGCATGCAAAGTATTGTGCCCATTGGATAGGCTGTGTATTGTCGATCAAGCATTAAACACCATTTTTGCCTCATTGTGATGCACATCCGTAAAAAAACATGCTCCTAGGTGCGTTATCCAAATAGGTACATCAGATGGGCATGCCACATTGCATGCAACTCAATACCACTTAGGTTGAGGTGTGTGCAGAGTATTGTGCCCATAGGATATGCTTTGCATGGTCGATCACGCATTATACACTATTTTTCCCCTAGTGTTATGCACAACTGTCAAAAAATGTGATCCCAGGTGTGTTATCTAAATAAGTACTTATGGGATGGGTACTCCACTTTTTATGCAACTCAATACCACCTAGGTTGAGATGTGTGCAAAGTATTGTGCCCATCTGATATGCTTTGCATGGTCGATCAAGCATTAAACACCGTTTTTACCTTAGTGTGAAGCACATCCGTCAAAAAACATGCTCCTAGGTGTGTTATCCAAACAAGTACATATCGAATGGGTGCACCACATTGCATGCAACTCAATATAAAATTATTTATACTATCATTTATAATTCTAAACCGTATAATCACAAATTTAAGATAGAGATTCTATTAGCTACATGCTATGACAAAATATGAAGAGGGGAGAGGAGAAGAGTGGAGATGAGGAGAGAGGGCATAGCTAGAGAGCACACCACAAATGACTAACTGTACCCTAGATTTAGTTGAAAAAATAGAATATATACAAACCCATTTAGGGTTAGGGTTAGGGGATCTAACCCTTTCCTTTATGAGTCCTTTATAGCACTCTATAAGGTTAGTGCTATGCACATATGATCACGTGATGGTGCTATGCACACATGATCACATCATGTTGAGCGTGAACTCTCAACACCTTCCCTCAAGATCAACATCATGAAGTAGGCCTTCCCTCAAAATGATGATTCTTGGGAATCAAAGAAGGATTGAGCATTACATTCCATCACACCACTTTAATGGGAATGTCCTTTCTCTGTGTCAAACCAAGAGCTAGTCAGTGTTTCTAGAATAGCTCTTTACCAAGTGGTTTGGTAAAGATGTTTGCAACATTCTCTTTGCTATCACAATGCTGCAGTGTGATGTCACCAAGTAACACTCTTTCTCTGATGAAGTGCTCTCTGACATCAATGTGCTTTGTCTTGGAGTGATATATTGGATTCTTGGCCAATGCTTGAGCCGATTGATTATCACAGTATATTGTTGTTGGCTTTGAATCATCAAAGCAATCTATTTTTGATAATAGTCTTCTGAGCCATATAGCCTCACATGCACCTGTAGTGAGTGCCCTATATTTTGCTTCAGTCGAAGACAAAGAAATAATTGGCTGTTTGTTTGACAACCATGATATAGCACCTTGACCAAGGAAAAGTGCATATCCCTCTATCGATCTCCTGGTCTCATAAGGCACATGTAGTCATCGGGATGCGAAATAGCTTGCTCCTTCCAAAATGCATATTTTTGTCTGGAATGTTGAATAAGGTCATGATGAGATTTTCGGTTTTTTTTGTATAATTCCCTTTGATTTGGACATGTTGCACTCTCAATCGCTCGCTTTAAATCATCACAGACATTGCACTTTGACATTTTTTGCCTCCTTGGGATTTTAACATATCCAAAGTTCTTCTTCCAAAGAGTATACAAAGTATGAGAAGAAGCTACGGCATCCCCTCTTTGCCTTTGCTTTTCTGCAATAAGGTCAAATACTTCGAGCTTTGTCAAGCCCATTGGAAGGTGCATTTCAGTGGTCGCATCACCGTTAGGGAGTTTGGTAGATATATGGGGTTGAGGTAAAGCATTTTCATGTATGAAGTCTTGCAAAATTGCTGCTGCCCTAACAGTTGAGATTCTTGATTTGGACCTTCCTCTATTACCGTGAATGCTAAATTTGTTGCCGCCCTTTGTCTACTGACTAAATCCCAATATGTACCATGGGATAATCTAGTAATATTGCGATATGCCTTATTGCAAATCCTTTTTCCATTTACGAGAGGTTTTACCTTTTGTCTTGAACTTAGCCTTTTATTGCCATTCTGAAGAAAGCAAGAGAGACTTGTGAGAAGGTATTCATTTCTTTCGCTTCCTCTTCTTTGCCACACATGTCCGCTACATTCCCTAATGTCTGCAAGATCAATGAAGCGCATACATCTTGGCTTGCAACATAGATATCCCAATGCATTTAACATGTTCTCCTCCTTCATTACTCTCTTCCTCTTTGGTTGCTTTTGTGGATCTGCCTGGACGTTTTCTCTTCATGCATATGTATGACCATTTTCGTTCCTCATGCACGTTGTTATCTGTATTTATGCACTTCTTCTCCTCACATTTGTTTGTAACCAAGCATCCATGATTGGTCGTTGCATCCTTGTCCATATCACAATCAAAGTTAAATATTGAATAATCCTCTGTTGATCTCATCCTCGTTTTTAACATACTCTTAGGACCATTCAATGAATTCAATATTCTACGAGAGTATTGAGAACCTTAAAACTCTTCCACTCCTGAGAGAACATCACTCATTGGGACATCTTGCATGGCTTTCACAAATCCACAAGCTTGATTGACACCAGGTTTGTTAATATGCATGAACTCATCCACACTTGACAAGACATCGCTATTGAAACCTTTGCCCTTCTCACTGTGCAAGAATTCATCCACCCCAGATAAGGCTTCGCTTCTAAAATCATTTTCTTTCTCGAAAGCAATGAACTCATCCACTCTAGATAAGATGTCACTTCTATAATTGAGTATATTGAAATCATCCACATTTGAAGTGATAAAGCCTGGCACATGGGCATGCTTTTTAGGTCCTTTGATATGTAGTATACCTTGTCTTTATCATTGAAAACCACGTGCCTCTTTCTCATGTTTAAAAATTGCATGCTCCATCTCATATTCTTGCCTACCTCATAGTAGGGATCACATAAGGATGTTATGTTATCAACCATGCCATCATCGGTGACTTTTACAATCCTCATCTGTGCAAATGACCATTGCTCCACTTGTTCAAATCCCAATACTTCACCTTCTGCTACAGTCTTATTTGCAAATGATCTCATTTGTAAAATGTCCCCTATAGTAAAATCCAAGGTGGTGCACTTTGTATTCTTGATAATGTCTGTTGCATAAGTCTCATCTTTGTCCCATGCTATAAATGATTTGTTGGATGTATTGTAGGGCATAACATCTCCAAGTGTTTCCATATCTCCACATTTATACTTTAGCTCAACATGTGCGCTAAGAATCTTTGATACAGTAACTGCCACCTTATCTTCGCCAAGTCTTCGAAAGTGGCAAACTGAATTGGGATCACTATCATGGATTGTAGCAAATGCAACTACTTCTCTTTTGCTACATAAAATCACATCCATCCCTGGAACAAAATCTATAGCCATCTCCTTTGTGAGAGTCCTTCACAAGCAAGCTGCAGTAGCAACAATTACATAAATATTAGTCTCTTTTTAATAATCTACTCATTTATTAAAAATTTTAATTAGTACTTAATTTATTGGTGGGAGAAGTTATCCAATCAAGTACTCATTAGATGGACATGCCAAGTTATCCTTTGCATGGTTGATCGAGCATTAAATACTATTTTTGCTGTAGTGACATGCACATCCGTAAAAAAACATGAGCCTACTAGGTATGTTATCCAATCAAACACTTATGGGATGGGTGTGCCACTTTGCATGTAAGTAAATTCCACCTATTTGAAGGTTTGTGCAAAGTATTGTGCCCATCGGATATGCTTTGCATTGTCGATCAAGCATAAAATACCGTTTTTGCCTTAGTTTCATGCACAACCATGAAAAAACACGGTCCTAAGTGTGTTAATCAAACAAGTACTTATCGGATGGGGGCTCTAGTTTGCATGCAAGTCCGTTTCAACTAGGTTGAGATGCGTGCAAAGTATTGTCACCATCGGATATGCTCTGCATGGTCGATTATGCATTATACAACGTTTTTCCCGTAGTGATATGCACATCCGCAAAAAAACATGCCCTTAGGTATGTTATCTAACCAAGTACTTATCGGATGCATGTGCTTCTTTGAGAACATTTCAATACCACCTAGGTTAAGGTGTAGGAAAAGTATTGTGCCCATCGGATATGCTTTGCATGGTCAATAGAGCATTAAATACCATTTTTACCTTAGTGTCATGCACATCCGTAAAAAAACACACTGCTAGGTGTGTTATCCGATCAAGTACTTATGCGATGGGAATGCCACTTTGGATGTAAGTCAATTCCACCTAGTTGAAGGTCTGTGCAAAGTATTGTGCCCATAGGATATGATTTGCATTGTCGATCAAGCATAAAACACCGTTTTTGCCTTTGTGTCATGCACAACCATATAAAAACACGGCCGTAGGTGTGTTATTCAAATAAGTACTTATCGGATGGGGGCTCCACTTTGCACGCAAGTTTATTTCAACTACGTTGAGGTGCGTGCAAAGTATTGTCACCATCGGATATGCTTTGCATGGTCGATCACGCATTATACACCATTTTTTCCCTAGTGATATGGACATCCACAAAAAAACACGCCATTAGGTGTGTTATCTGACCAAGTACCTATCGGATGGGTGTGCCTCATTGAGAACATTTCAATACCACCTAGGTTGAGGTGTACAAAAAGTTCTGTGCCCATCGGATATCCTTTGCATGGTCGATCGAGCATTAAATACTATTTTTGCTCTAGTCATGCACATCCGTAAAAAAAACACGCTGCTAGGTATGTTATCCGATCAAGCACTTATGGAATGGGCGTGCCACTTTGCATGTAAGTCAATTCCGCCTAGTTGAATGTGTGTGCAAAGTATTGTGCCCATCGGATATGCTTTGCATTGTCGATCAAGCATAAAACACCGTTTTTGCCTTAGTGTCATGCACAACCTTGAAAAAACACGGTCCTAGGTATGTTATTCAAACAAGTACTTATCAGATGGGGGCTCCACTTTGCACGCAAGTCCATTTCAACTACATTGAGATGTGTGCAAAGTATTGTCACCATCGGATATGATTTGCATGGTCGATCACGCATTATACACCGTTTTTTCCCTAGTGGTATGCACATCCACAAAAAAACATGCCCTTAGGTGTGTTATTAGACCAAGTACTTATCAGATGGGTGTGCCTCTTTGAGAACATAAAAATACCACCTAGGTTGTGGTGTAGGAAAAGTATTGTACCCATCGGATATCCTTTGCATGGTCGATTGAGCATTAAATACTATTTTTGCTCGTGTCATGCACATCTATAAAAAAAACACGCTGCTAGGTATGTTATCTGATCAAGCACTTATGGGATGGGCGTGCCACTTTGCATGTAAGTCAATTCCACCTAGTTTAACGTCTGTACAAAGTATTGTGCCCATCGGATATGCTTTACATTGTCGATCAAGCATAAAATACCGTTTTTGCCTTAGTCTCATGCACAACCATGAAAAAACACGGTCTTAAGTGTGTTAATCAAACAAGTACTTATCGGATGGGGGCTCTAGTTTGCATGCAAGTCTCTTTCAACTAGGTTGAGATACGTGCAAAGTATTGTCACCATCGGATATGCTCTGCATGGTCGATTACGCATTATACAATGTTTTTCCCGTAGTGATAATCACATCTGCAAAAAAACATGCCCTTAGGTATCTTATCTGACCAAGTACTTATCGGATGGGTGTGCCTCTTTGAGAACATTTCAATACCACCTAGGTTAAGGTGTAGGAAAATCATTGTGCCCATCGGATATGCTTTGCATGGTCGATCGAGCATTAAATACCATTTTTGCCTTAGTGTCATGCACATCCGGAAAAAAATACGCTGCTAGGTGTGTTATCCGATCAAGTACTTATGCGATGGGGATGCCACTTTGCATGTAGGTCAATTCCACCTAGTTGAAGGTGTGTGCAAAGCATTGTGCCCATCAGATATGCTTTGCATTGCCGATCAAGCATAAAACACCGTTTTTGCCTTTATGTCATGCACAACCATATAAAAACACGGTCCTAGGTGTGTTATTTAAACAAGTACTTATCGGATGGGGGCTCCACTTTTCACGCATGTCCTTTTAACCTACATTGAGGTGTGTGCAAAGAATTGTCACCATCGGATATGATTTGCATGGTCGATCACGCATTATACACCGTTTTTTCCCTAGTGGTATGCACATCCGCAAAAAAACACGCCCTTAGGTATGTTATCTGACCAAGTACTTATCGGATGGGTGTGCCTCTTTAAGAACATTTCAATACCACCTAGGTTGAGGTGTACGAAAAGTATTGTGCCCATTGGATATGATTTGCATGGTCCATCGAGCATTAAATACTATTTTTGCTCTAGTGTCATGCACATCCGTAAAAAAACACGTTGCTAGGTGTGTTATCCGATCAAGCACTTATGCGATGGGCGTGCCACTTCGCATGTAAGTCAATTCCACCTAGTTGAAGGTGTGTGCAAGTATTGTGCCCATCGGATATGCTTAGCATTGTCGATCAAGCATAAAACACCGTTTTTGCCTTAGTCTCATGCACAACCATATAAAAACACGGCCATAGCTGTGTTATTCAAATAAGTACTTATCGGATGGGGGCTCCACTTTGCACACAAGTCCTTTTCAACTATGTTGAGGAGCGTGCAAAGTATTGTCACCATCGGATATGCTTTGCATGGTCAATCATGCATTATACACCCTTTTTTCCCTAGTGATATGCACATCCGCAAAAAAACACACCCTTAGGTGTGTTATCTGACCAAGTACTTATCGGATGGGTGTGCCTCTTTGAGAACATTTCAATACCACCTATGTTGAGGCGTACAAAAAGTTTTGTGCCCATCGGATATCCTTTGCATGGTCGATCGAGCATTAAATACTATTTTTGCTCTAGTGTCATGCACATCCGGAAAAAAACATGCTGCTAGGTATGTTATCCAATAAAGCACTTATGGGATGGGTGTGCCACTTTGCATGTAAGTCAATTTCACCTAGTTGAAGGTGTGTGCAAAGTATTGTGCCCATCGGATATGCTTTGCATTGTCGATCAAGCATAAAACACCTTTTTTGCCTTTGTGTCATGCACAACCATGAAAGAACACGGTCCTAAGTGTGTTAATCAAACAAGTACTTATCGGATGGGGAATTCAGTTTGGACGCAAGTGTGTTTCAACTAGGTTGAGATGCGTGCAAAGTATTGTCACCATCGGATATGCTCTGCATGGTCGATTACGCATTATACAACGTTTTTCCCGTAGTGGTATGCACATCCGCAAAAAAACATGCCCTTAGGTATGTTATCTGACAAAGTACTTATCAGATGGGTGTGCCTCTTTGAGAACATTTAAATACCACCTATGTTAAGGTTTAGGAAAAGTATTGTACCCATCGGATATAATTTGCATGGTCGATTGAGCATTAAATACCATTTTTGCCTTAGTGTCATGCACATCCGTAAAAAAACACGCTGCTAGGTGTGTTATCCGATCAAGTACTTATGCGATGGGAATGCCACTTTGCATGTAAGTCAATTCCACCTAGTTGAAGGTGTGTGCAAAGTATTGTGCCCATCGGATATGCTTTGCATTGTCGATCAAGCATAAAACACCGTTTTTGCCTTTATGTCATGCACAACCATATAAAAACAGGGTCCTAGGTGTGTTATTCAAACTAGTACTTATTGGATGGGGGCTCCACTTTGCACACAAGTTTCTTTCAACTACATTGAGGTGCGTGCAAAGTATTGTGACCATCGTATGTGCTTTGCATGGTCGATCATGCATTATACACCAATTTTTCCCTAGTGATATGCACATCCGCAAAAAAACATGCCCTTAGGTGTGTTATCTGACCAAGTACTTATCGGATGGGTGTGCCTCTTTGAGAACATTTCAATACTACCTAGGTTGAGGTGTACGAAAAGTGTTGTGCCCATCGGATATCCTTTGCATGGTCGATCGAGCATTAAATACTATTTTTGCTCTAGTGTTATGCACATCCATAAAAAAACACGCTGCTAGGTATGTTATCCGATCAAGCACTTATGGGATGGGCGTGCCACTTTGCATGTAAGTCCATTCCACTAGTTGAAGGTGTGTGCAAAGTATTGTGCCCATCGGATATGCTTTGCATTGTCGATCAAGCATAAAACACCATTTTTGCCTTAGTGTCATGCACAACCATGAAAAAACACGATCCTAGGTGTGTTATTCAAACAAGTACTTATCAGATGGGGGCTCCAGTTTGCACACAAGTCTATTTCAACTAGGTTGAGATTCGTGCAAAGTATTGTCACCATCGGATATGCTTTGCATGGTCGATCATGCATTATACACCATTTTTTCCCTAGTGATATGCACATCCGCAAAAAAACACGCCATTAGGTGTATTATCTGACCAAGTACTTATCAGATGGGTGTGCCTCATTGAGAACACTTCAATACCACCTAGGTTGAGGTGTACAAAAAGTGTTGTGCCCATCGGATATCCTTTGCATGATCGATCGAGCATTAAATACTATTTTTGCTCTAGTGTCATGCACATCCGTAAAAAAACACGTTGCTAGGTATGTTATCCGATCAAGCACTTATGGGATGGGAGTGCCACTTTGCATGTAAGTCAATTCCACCTAGTTGAAGGTTGTGCAAAGTATTGTGCCCATTGGATATGCTTTGCATTGTTGATCAAGCCTAAAACACCGTTTTTGCCTTAGTGTCATGCACAACCATGAAAAAACACGGTCCTAAGTGTTTTATTCAAACAAGTACTTATCGGGTGGGAGCTCCACTTTGCACGCAAGTCCGTTTCGACTACGTTGACGTGCATGCAAAGTATTGTCACCATTGGATATGATTTGCATGGTCGATCATGCATTATACACCGTTTTTGGCTTTGGTGTCATGTACAACCGTCAAAAAACACGGCCGTACGTGTGATTCAAATAAGTACTTATCAGATGGGGGCTCCACTTTGCATGCAAGTTTGTTTCAACTATGTTGAGGTGCGTGCAAAGTATTGTCACCATCGGATATGCTTTGCATGGTCAATCATGCATTATACACCATTTTTTCCCTAGTGATATGGACATCCACAAAAAAACATGCCATTAGGTGTGTTATCTGACCAAGTACTTATCTGATGGGTGTGCCTCTTTGAGAAAATTTCAATACCACCTAGGTTGAGGTGTACGAAAAGTGTTGTGCCCATCGGATATCCTTTGCATGGTCGATCAAGCATTAAATACTATTTTTGCTCGTGTTATGCACATCCGTAAAAAAACACGCTGCTAGGTATATTATCCGATCAAGCACTTATGGGATGGGCGTGCCAATTTGCATGTAAGTTGATTCCACCTAGTTGAAGGTGTGTGCAAAGTATTGTGCCCATCGGATATGCTTTACATTGTCGATCAAGCATAAAACACCGTTTTTGCCTTAGTGTCATGCATAACCATGAAAAAACACGGTCCTAGGGGTGTTATTCAAACAAATACTTATCGGATGGGGGATCCACTTTGCACACAAGTCTGTTTCAACTACATTGAGGTGCGTGCAAAGTATTGTCACCATTGGATATGGTTTGCATGGTCGATCACACATTGTACACTATTTTTTCCCTAGTGATATGGACATCCGCAAAAAAACACGCCCTTAGGTGTGTTATCTAACCAAGTACTTATCGGATGGGTGTGCCTATTTGAGAACATTTCAATACCACCTAGGTTGAGGCATACAAAAATTTTTGTGCCCATCGAATATCCTTTGCATGGTCGATCGAGCATTAAATACTATTTTTGCTCTAGTGTCATGCACATCCGTAAAAAAACACGCTGCTAGGTATGTTATCCGATCAAGAACTTATGGGATGGGTGTGCCACTTTGCATTAAGTCGATTCCACCTAGTTGAAGGTGTGTGCAAAGTATTGTGCCCATCGGATATGCTTTGCATTGTCGATCAAGCATAAAACTCCATTTTTGCCTTAGTGTCATGCATAACCATGAAAAAACACGGTCCTAGGTGTGTTATTCAAACAAGTACTTATCGGATGGGGCTCCACTTTGCACACAAGTCCGTTTCAACTACATTGAGGTGCGTGCAAAGTATTGTCACCATCGGATATGCTTTGCATGATCGATCACGCATTGTACACCATTTTTTCCCTAGTGATATGGACATCTGTAAAAAAACACGCCCTTAGGTGTGTTATCTGACCAAGTACTTATCGGATGGGTGTGCCTCTTTGAAAACATTTCAATACCACATAGGTTGAGGCATACAAAAAGTGTTGTGCCCATCGGATATCCTTTGCATGGTCGATCAAGCATTAAATACTATTTTTGCTCTAGTGTCATGCACATCCGTAAAAAAACACGCTGCTAGGTACGTTATCCGATCAAGCACTTATGGGATGGGCATGCCACTTTGCATGTAAGTCAATTCCACCTAGTTGAAGGTGTGTGCAAAGTATTTGCCCATCAGATATGCTTTACATTGTCGAACAAGCATTAAACACTGTTTTGGCCTTAGTGTCATGTACAATTGTCAAAAAACACGGTCCTAGATGTGTTATTCGACTAAGTACTTATGGGATGGGCACATGTAAGTCAATAATACCTAGGTTGAGATGTGTGCAAAGTAGTGTGATGATCGCATATGCGTTTCATTGTCGATTAAGCATAAGTCAGCTTTTTTGCCTTAGTATCATGGATAACAACTAATAAAAAACATTGTCCTAGGTGTGATATTCTAAAAAGTACTTATTGAATGGGCGTTCCACTTTGCATGGAATACCATACCACCGCTTTTGAGGCACGTGGAAAGTATTGTGCACATCGGATATGCTTTACATGGTAGATTGAGTATTAAATACCGTTTTTGGCCTTGGTGTCATGTACAACGGTCAAAAAACACGATCGTAGGTGTATTTTTCAAACAAGTACTTATTGGATGGGGATGCCACTTTGCACACAAGTCAATACTGCCTAGGTTGAGAAACGTGCAAAGTCTTATGTCCATTGGATATGCTTTGCATAGTCGATCTCACATGATACACCATTTTGTTCCTAGTGTTATGCACAATCATCATAAAATACGTTTGGAGGTGTGTTATCCGAACAAGTACTTATGGGATGGGTGCACCACTTTGTATGCAAGTCAATAAGACCTAGGTTGAGGCGTGTACAAAGTTTTGTGCCCATCGGAGAAATGCAGATGCGATAATGTTAGAAAATTCTCAGTATGTGTATATGTGTGTGTGTGTGGCAAACAATTTTGATACAACAAAGTAAACACCTAGTGCACAAATTATGCACTTCATACCTTGAGTAAATAAGCTTGTTGATGAGGATAAATACGCCCTTGAATAAAAGCACAGTTGTTGTATGACCACAATAGGATCGCTTTGACACCTATGATTTTGCCCACATGTAAGTTTGCAAATAGTATAAAAAATCATATAATAATATATTAATAGTTTGCAAATGTGTATAGCAAGTGAGTAATGGGAAGTGGAAGTGGGAGTGAGGAGGGAGGAGTGGAATGGGAGAGGGAAGTAATAGGGGTGTATGATAATAAGTATAAAAAATAGTATAATAATATATTAATAGTTTTCAAATGGCAAGTGAGTAATGGGAAGTGGAAGTGAGAGTGGGGAGGGAAGAATGGAATGGGAGAGGGGAAGGTAATAGGGGAGTAGGATAATAAGAGAGTGAAATGAGTGAGGGAGTTAATAGGGGATGAAAAAGAGGAGGGTGAGATGGGGAAATATGGGATTTTGGGAAATGGGAGGAGTATGGGACGTGGTGGAAATGTGGGATGGGAGTGGTGGCAATGGGGAGGAAGAAGAAATGGATGGATGGGGGGAGGGCTAATGGAAGATTGGGATGAGGGATGGGGGTCCAATGGGAGAAGGGGTGTAATGGGAGCCAATGGGAGAGGGGATAAATGAAAAGCCAATAGGAGAGAGGGGAGGAATGGAAAGCCAATAGGAGAGGAGGAGGAAAACCTAATTTTTCTTATATATAGTCTTCCTTCATCATTCATTCTCCCCTCATTTCATTCATTGAAGCAAGAAAGCAAGGACGATCAAGAGAGCAAGGAAGGAAGAGCAAGAAAGCAAGAAAGAGCAAACTTACAAACTTTTTCTAGGTACTTGCAAATTTTTTTGATTAATTCTTTATCTAGATTTCTTTTTAAAAATTTGAAGAGAGAGGAACTAGAGAGAGGGGGCTGGCGGCGGGGAGGGGGGGGAAGGGGGGAGTGAGGAAGGGGGGGGGCGGGGGTGAAGGGGGGGGAGGGGGAAGGGGGTGGGAGGGGCTGGCGGCGGCCGCCAGCCTGGGGGAAGGGGGGGGGAAGGGGGGGTGGGGAAGAGGGGGGGGGGGGGGGAAGGGCTAAGAGGGGGGGGGGCTGGGGGGCTGGCGGCCACGGCCACCAGCTCGGGGAAAGGGGGAGGGGAGGGGGGAGAGGGGGCGGGGAGCGGGAGGGCGAGGGTGAAGGGGGGGGAGGGGGAAGGGGGTGGGAGGGGCTGGCGGCCACAGCCGCCAGCCCGGGGGAAGGGGGGGTGGAGAAGAGGGGGGGGGGAGGGCTGAGAGGGGGGGGGCTGGTGGGCTGGCGGCCGAGCGAAGGGGGGAGGGGGGGGAGAGGGGGCAGGGAAGGGGGGGCAGGGGAGGGGGAAGGGGGTGGGAGGAAGGGGGTGCGAGAGGGGGGGTGCGAGGGGGTGCGAGAGGGGGGGAAGGGCTGGCGACCGCAATCGCCATCCCGTGGAGGGGGGGGCGGGGGTGAAGGGGCGGAAGGGGGAAGGGGGTGCAAGGGGGGTGGGGGAAGGTGGGGTGGAGGGGGAAGGGGGTCGGACGGGGGCAGGGAGTGGGTCGGGAAAGGGGGGAGGGGGGGCTGGCGACTGCGGCTACCAGCCCGAGGGAAGGGGGGAGGGGGGCAAGGGGGAAGGGGGGAGGGGCGGGGGGGCTGGCGGCGCCGCGACCGGCCCTGGGGAAGGGGGGGTGGAGGGGGAAGGGGGTGGGACGAGGGGAAAGGGGGGAGGGGGCGAGGGGGAAAGGGGGTAGGGGGGGTTGGCGGCCACGGCCGCCAACCCTGGGGAAGGGGGGATGGAGGGGGAAGGGGGTGGGACAAGGAGAGCAGAGGGGGAAGGGGGTGGGACAGGGGGGAAAGGGGGGAGGGACGGGAGAAAGGGGGTAAGGGGGGGGGGGGTTGGGGGAGAGCAGAGGGGGAAGGGGGTGGGACAGGGGGAAAGGGGGAGGGCGCGGGGGAAAGGGGGTAAGGGGGGGGCTGGCGGCCACGGCCACCAGCCTTGGGGAAGGGGGGATGGAGGGGGAAGGGGGTGGGACAGGGAGAGCAGAGGGGGAAGGGGGTGGGATGGGGGGGGAAGGGGGGAGGAGGGGGGCTGGTGGCCGCAGCCGCTAGCCCTGGGGAAGGGGGGAAGGGGGGGTGGAGGGGGAAGGGGGTGGGACAGTAAGGAAGAGGATACTGAGTCTACTCTGAAAGCACTACATACTACAGAAGAAGTAGAGACTGAGTGTACATCTAGAGCACCACATCCTCCATTGGAAGCATCAGAAGAGTTGCCACAGTCTCCACTAGAAGCATCAGAAGAGTTGTGATGCATGTATGATGTTGTGTTTGTATATATGCATGAGGAGCATATTCTCATGATGTTGTTTACTCCATGAATATTATGGTTGACATTTATTTGTTGCAATGTATGAATCATGATGTAGTTTTTGTTGATTATACACCAATTTTTGACTTATTACTTAAGTGGCATTTAGTCATGATATTTATATATTTATTTCATGCACACAATTTTATGATATGAATGTGTGATGATGTGATTATTAGGAAATATAACCTTCTGTGATGAGAATTTTGATATGAATATGTGATGATGTAATATTTGTAATATATTTCATGGCAAAGTATCAATTCCCAATGCTCGACTTAAAGTATAGCATTCCCAATGCTCTGCAAAATTTTATTCAGTTGGACAGTCTCCACTCACTTAAAGTAGAGCATTTCCAATGCTTCTCTCACTTTATTCCAACCCTTATCCTTATCATAGCGAACACGTTGTGCCTTAGTGCACTTGTAATCTTCATTGTAGTCCTTTCACAAGCACTCTCTTATTTCTTACATCCTAGTCCTTCTAATTAACTTGTATTCATCTTTCACTTTATGTCTTCCCTCACTTTCTATCACTCTTGAAGGTGGGGCATCTCACTGTGCATCCGTCGCTATTGCTCCCTCACTCTCCTTCTCCCACTTTCCCTCTAAGACAATGACTACTTACTACCTGACTTCATTTAGTTAACTCAAATTCTGTCTTAGATCTCTTTTGTATGGACCAATAAAGGGAAAATCATTTGAGGAGGATATGTTACGCACATGGCTGCTTGATTTGAACTCAGCAGAAGAGGTGAATATCCTTAGCTTTCTTTTTTGCTAAGTCTTTTAATCACGTACTTCTTATGCAAACGAGTTAAATTTTCGTACAGGATATGGCGGTGGCTAGAAGCTATATTGAAAAAAATGGTGAAGATGAGGAAAGCCAAGAAAGAAAAGAAGAGTTGTTGAATGCTTACAAGTCGGCGGAAGATTCGAAACAAGTTGTGAGGAGAGTCTGTGAGGAGATTTACGATGCCAGCCCTAGTTACGCATGGCCTGCAAGTTTAAAGTCTGCTTGTTTTCATGAAGCCAATGCCATAGTAGGCACTTTCGAGGACATATGCTCTCTCTAATGACTTAATAGTCAAGTGATGGAAATTTAATTCCATAGAAATTTAAACTGTGAAATTTAATTCCATAGACTTATGTGTTTTCTAAAGTAACTGTAAGAGACAAAGATGACATCTTCTAGGCTGAGCTAATGGAAGGTGTTTTTTAACACCATAAGGCTTTGAGTTATATGATCTACTTCTTGTACAAATGTGTCATGCTTTTTTTTTAATGTACTCTAGTTTTTTAAATGTACTCTAGTTTTTTTTCTAATTTGATTTTTTAAAATCTTACTTTTTGTCTCTTTTAACAACATGAAGTCCTCTTTTTTTAATGTACTCTAGTTTTAATAACATGTCACATCATTTTTTCTAATTTGGTTTTTTAAAATCTTACTTCTTGACTCAAAGTTTTGTTTTGTAAGAGCCTCTTTGTTTGAAATGCTTTATCCAAAATTATGTCACAAAATGAATTTGGACAGTGCACTACTCCAAAATTACACTACAAGGCATAGGCCATTTTCCGACGGAAATACCGACGCTTTTTACATTAAATTTTTTTTTTTCATGGGCACAAACGTCGCTATAAGTGTTGCTAAAAGCGTCAGAAAAGGATCGTCGCTATAAAGCATCGCTATATAGCGACACTGGCAATCGTTGCTATATAGCGACGATGCAAACGTCGCTATATAGCGACACTGTTAATCGTCGCTATATAGCGACACTGGTAAACATCGCTATATAGCGACGATTAACATAAGTAAAAAAAAAGGGTTAGTGGGGTTAAACAGGGCTTCCTTTTGGCCCTATTTAGCCCCACTAATCCTTTTTTTTTTTTGTAATTACAAAAGAAAGTTTTTTATAACAAAATTTCCCTTGCTTACAGGGTGATACAAAATTGTTCTTGTGAAATGATGAGTAACAAATGCATATACATGTCGGACATATACAACAGTGTTTGTAACAAAATTACCCTTTCGAAAGGGCGATACAAAATTGCTCAAATGAGCGGATATATAAAATGCTACTACCACTACTACTACTACTCATCCGAATTCGAATCCGAATCATCTTCGTCTTGTTGGCCTGTTCCTTGGTCCTCGACACCTGCATCTTCTCCCTCGTCGTCGCCACCTACGTCTGATCCTTGGCCCTGTTGATCGCTCGCCTTCGATGATGGAACGCTTGAGCTTTGACCCTAAGAGTGAACCATATAAATCGAAAATTAGATTGGAACTTAAATTAAAAAGTGAGATTACAAGTAGGAGTAAACTTATATCGTGCCCGTCGCTCCCATTACCTCTTGCTCAATGAACCACGACTTTGTTCCTATCTGAAATGCGCGTCGCGTCTCTGCATCTGTAGGAAGATGGCCCATCGCAGCTTGCTATGGATCCAATTTACGAGAGTTAGAGTTAGCTAAAGTGCATGTAATATGTAAGTAAAACAAATAGAACAATACATTAAATGAGAAGAAGTAGACTTACCACGATTGCCTCGAATGCATACCATCTGCCTGCACCAAAGTACGAAGTACCTATGACATCCAGCCGTCTCTTCGCAACCCTCCTCTGACCCTCGAACATTTCAGGATGGTCCCTATGTTGCTTCTTGAAGTACTTCCAATCAGCGTTGTCTGCCCAGCTGGGTTTAGCCAACCCCTTTGTGATGGAAGTACACAAGGTTGATCTACGATGCTTCAGGACCAAACCCATGCGCTCTCGCATATAATTGTCATTAAACTCCACATTTGGCACATTAGGGTATCTTCGTTTTAACTCATCGATCACCGCCTGCTTCTTTTGGCCATCTTGATACCGCCAATCGGTATTTATGCCGCTCTTGAAGTGATGACTCATCAACCTCCTCATGGTGGCCATCACTTCTTTGCCCTTTTTATCTTCTATTATCTCTCTGGCAGATGTGATTTGATAGAAGAGATCCCCTGATAAGTAAGGGGGACTGACGGTAGCAGAGTTTGAAGGAGTGGAACGTGTGCGAGCACTTTCAGAGCTAGGAGTAGCAGTGGGACTAGGAGAGGGAAAGGGACCTGACTGATACTGTGTCTCCGGACCAAGTGGAGACCTAAAGGAGCATGAGTGTGCTGACTCGTCTACATCTCCCGAGTTAGCACAACATGAGCCGCCCGTCCTACTCTTCCTTCCCTTTCGAGAGGCATGCGCAGGTGATGATCCCGCAGTCGAAGGGGGCGAGGGGATGGCTGGGCAGTATGTCCACCCATCGGTGTAGGGGAAGGAATTGCTGAGGTCCTCTAAGAGAGCAAAGAGAAGAATCTCGCTGCCTCCTCATCGCTCATCTACGCTACAAACTCATTGGGACTCCCGACAAAGCCATGCGCGACTAGCAAAGGAGTTCCCCAAGGGGTAGTCGCAGTGCTACGTGGAAGAGGAGTCAAACCAGGGGTAGTCATAGTGCTAGGTCCGAGAGGAGTCAGACCAGGGGTAGTCCTCGGGGTAGTCGCCTGAGAGGAATCAAAGTCCTCTGGAGCATATAGATCGTGAGCTCTCCTCCTGCAAGGTTGTCCATACTCGTCGGATGAGCGACGTGATCCCATGTCTAACATAGACACAAACACGAAAACAGAAAACAAAAAAACAAACATAAGCATAGGCATAGGCATAGGCATAGGCAAGAAGAAACAAGAGGGAAAGGAAAGAAGAGGGAAAGAAAAGAGGGAAAGAAGATGGAAAGGAAAGAAGAGGGAAAGGAAAGAGAAGAGGAAGAAAAGGAAAAAAGAGAATAAGAGTTAGAGAGAATAAGCTCATGCTTATGCTTATGCGGAAATAGAGAATGAGAGAAGGGGGAAATAGAGAAGGGGAAAGAGATGAGGGGGAATGAGCTTATGCGAAAATAGAGAATGAGCTTATATGGAAATAGAGAATGAGAGAAGCATAAGCTCATGCTTATGCTTCTCTCATTCTCTATTTCCGCATAAGCTCATGCAGGGGACGAGCATTTTCTGAGTGAAATCTTCCGAGCATCCGAGCGAAGGAAAAAAAAAGCTTCCAACTATGCATAAATATGGCAAAAATCGATCAGAAGAAAACATAGTTTCACTTAGAAAGGAGTTATATTTTGGAAAATCTTTCATATATAGTATTAAATATTACATGTATTTTATGAGAGTGATATATAAGCCCAAGTTAATACTTATTTATAGTAATTTAAACTTCTTTAGAAACATGTCCATAAATATGCTATAAAAACACTAAAAAGATATTGCCATATGATATAAATGTGTTAATAAGTAATTATATATGCATAGTATTATTACATTGAGAGTGATTATGAGGAATGTTTCTTAAAGGAATCAACACTTTTTTAAGGTAATAACAGGGGTACAAAGGGATGTCTCTAAATAAGAAAATTATGTTGTGTAAAAATGAATGAGTGACTAGTCTGTATATTTTTATGATAAAGGGATCTAGTTCTAGTGAAAATAAAAGTGTAAAAACCATGTTTCCTAAAGAAAAACATTTTTAAAAATCTCTTGAAAAACACGCTCGGATAAACTTGCTCATAGGTTTTTGCTCGTAAAATTGACGCATCCGCTCATGCATAAGCATAAGCTTATGCGGAAATAGAGAATGAGCTTATGCGGAAATAGAGAATGAGAGAAGCTTCTCTCATTCTCTATTTCCACATAAGCTCATGCATAAGAGAAAGCTTGTGCGGAAATAGAGAAATAAAGAAGGGGGAAAGCTTATGCGAATGAGAGAAGGGGGAAAGAGATGAGGGGGAAATGAGAGAAGAGGGAAATAGAGAAATAAAGAAGAGGGAAAGTAGAGAAGGAGCTTATGCGGAAGTAGAGGAGCTTATGCGGAAGTAGAGAAGGAGCTTATGTGGAAATAGAGAAATAAAGAAGAGGGAAAGTAGAGAAGGAGCTTATGCGGAAGTAGAGAAGGAGCATAAGCTTATGCAGAAATAGAGAATGAGCTTATGCAGAAATAGAGAATGAGAGAAGCTTCTCTCGTTCTCTATTTCCGCATAAGCTCATGCATAAGAGAAAGCTTGTGCGGAAATAGAGAAATAAAGAAGGGGGAAAGCTTATGCGAAACTGAAGGTCATGCTCGATACCTTCCGCTCGACCATCTCGCACGTGGAGGTCAGCTTGATCCACCACCATCATATTTGAAGGCAAGTGATTGGATTCAAGCTTGGAGAGCAAATGGACAGGAACCTCCTCCTGGTATGAAGAGGCTATCGATCTTTCACGAGCTTCCTTATTGGGGTCAGTTACAAATCAATCATCTCTTGGATCCCATGCATATCTTCAAGAATGTGGGGGCTACTATTTGGGCACACTTGGTTGGTTCCAAGGACTCGAGAGGAGTGCGAGAAGACTTGCATGCTATGAATACGATGTCTCGTTTGTGGCCCCAAGTGCATGCTTCGGGAAAAGTTGTCCTCCTGAAAGCAACATGGATCCTCTCTATGAGGGAGGAGGCAGCGGTCAAGGCAGACATTGCCTCTTTTCAAACACCGACAGGGTACATGCATTGCTTGAAAGGAGCATTTTCAAAGGACAATAAGCTTAGTGGCCTCAAGTCCCATGATTGGCACAAGGTCTTACAGGTATTCTAAGTAGAATTAGTGTACCGATAATAGTGATGTGTTAGCGTAATTATTATTATGTTATATTGTTGACATGACTTCATTGTTGCTTTGATAGTTCATCCTCCCAATTACAATAAAAGGGTGCTTACAAGAAGATGTTAGAAATGATATATTCAAGATCTGTGGTATTGTGAGGTATGCTTACTATCAAATCGCATTATGTATTTTCTTCATGGACATGTGCAATAGGTGGATATCTCAAATATCTTACATATGCATGGACATGTGAAATAGATGGATATCTCAAAAAGAGATCTCTATATCGAGCATCGAGAAGGCTAGGGTGGAATCCATCGAAGCCGTATGCTTGCTTAAGAAGCACTTTCCCTCGAGCATTATGACAACTCAAGTCCACTTGCTTGTGCACATAGTAGATGAGGTGGCTATAGCAGGTACCGTTCATAGTCGATGGATGTTTTTTCTCGACCGGTTTATGAAAACTTTAAAGGGGTTTGTAAGACAAAGAGCAAGACTAGAAGCAAGCATGGCAGAGGGATGGCTTGTGCAAGAGTCATTAGTATATATCACAGAGTTTCTTGCATCCACGGATCCTGATATGCCGCAAGCTTGGCACAACAAGGATGATGATCGCATCGTTGGCGAGGTTCCCCAAGGAAAAGGGATTGAAAGAAAGATGAGCGAAGAGCAAATGGAGAAATTCAATAAGTTTTGTATCCTCAATAGCCCTGAGATGCAGAAGTGGATTGAGAGATATGAAGTGGCCAAAGCAGAAAGAATAAATGCAAGGACAAGATTCAGAGTAATGTATAGGCGATCACAACCATATCCACGAGATCTGGCTCTTCTCCCTACTCACATGTCACTTGATTGGCTACAACTGGCTCTACGTAAAGCCGAACGTGATGGAGAGACAATAAGCGAGCGCGAGCGAGAGTTATCATCTGGATGTATGGTGCATGTAAGTTTCTTATCTCTTGACGTAATTAAGTAATTATTTGTGGCAATATATGCTATAAAATAGGTGCATCTTCATTGTTTTAATGATGCTCTTTTACAGTACAAAAAGTACAGTGCATTATGGTCATATGGACGACATTTTCACGTGGAACGCATCGATTCAAAGAGAGTCACGTATGATTGTGGAGTCATGGCTAACTTCACACAAGATAGCCGAGCAAGTGCTTCAGATACCAATCTTCTCTCCTCACAATTGGATTATTGTGGAACCATACGCGACATCTATGAAATTGATTTCAGACGATTTACTATTTTCATTCTTGATGTAAAATGGTTTAGAACTACTTACAACGGTCCCCATGCGACAGTGAGAAAAGATAGTAGCGGTCTCTTTGCAATAGACTCCACCAAACATTGGACCAATGAAAGTGATACTTTTGTTCTTCCCAAGCACTGTGAGCAGGTGCATACTAATGATTTAATTAGTCGAAGCTTTCGTTTTTAAAGTCCATTGATATATATATAATTGACGACATTTGGCACCCATCTTCAATATAGGTGGTTTTTCATCCGGATCGTTCTGATCCAAGATGGTGGTACGTGATCCAAGTTGCACCACGAAGTAAGAAAATTCTTGAAGATCGAGATGTGGATATGGAGATGCCACTACCAATGCCGGATCCAATTGATGAATCTAGTGAAGAAGATGTAGATCACCATATGAGCCAAGAGGAAGATGCGCATAATGACATCACACGGGAGGAGGATGGAGATCACGATATTGACGAAGAAGACAACAATCATCAAGATCAATCACCACACTTAAGCTTTATTGAAGAAGATGATCAAATACCTTTAGGTGAACGTACGATGCTAGAGTACGATGATGATATAGGAGATCAACTCGGCATAGAGTTGGAGATAGACTTGCTTGGCACCTTAGACTTGGCTCAAGATGAAACAGTTGATGTAAATGCTCTTATTTGATTTTTCTCATCTCAAATTTGGACATGAATATATGAGCTTCAAAGGCTTGATGTACATGCTCTCATTTTTTTATTCTCTATGAGTTCAAACATGTATGAAAATTTAAAAAAATTTGTCATTGGAAAAAACTAACTTTTAAGGCCTATTAAAAAAAAAAAACCTCTCTATAAAAACATCGCTATAATATTTTGTCTCAGTGTCGCTATATAGCGACTTCTAAAAAGTCGCTATATAGCGACTTTTTCTATAAAAGTCGCTATATAGCGACTTTTTCTATACAAGTTGCTATATAGCGACTTTCAGCAATAGTCGCTATATAGCGACGATTTACGAAACCCGCTTTTTATATCGACGATTAGTGCTAAGCGGGCGCTAAACGTCGATACGTAAACATCGCAATAATAGGATCCGTGTGTAGTAGTGTTAATGAAATAGGTGTTAAGTACACAATTGGAAGATACCCACGGTGTTGGTTGCATGGCATGGTTTACCTCTATCAGAAGCTACCTAGGAATCCGTATACTAGTTACAGAGAGTGTTCCTAGACTTTATCATCGAGGATGATGATGCCGGAAGAGGGAAGGAATGTTACACTCAAGTTGAGGTAACATGACCTCGGAAGGGTCAGTGGACATTTTCCTTTAAAGGATCAATGTTTGTATTATATTTGTTTGGGTTTCATGTAAATGATCAAAAAGAATCAAGGTCAAGGTCCTTGGTGAGGGTGATATGGCACAAGACTAGGTGGATCTAAAGCTAAGGGATCTAAATGCATTAAAGTGCCAAGGGGCAAATGATTTCAATGATATCCCAAGAGAGGTGTAAATGATGCATTTAGGAGATGCCCTCAAATGATGACATTTGGCGGACTAGATCCATCTAGGGATATGTGGGCTCTATGTGTAGCATGCAGGTTTTTCCTACGTACGTATCTTTTAGGAGCTTGCTACAGTAGGGTTTGGTTGGGTGGAACATAGTTGTGCCTACGCCTTGGGAATGGTTGGGTGGAGCATAGTTGTGCCTACACCTATGATTTGCAGGAAAAGTTTGGCATTAATGGTTTAGTCATTTCAACAAGAGCCTCAACGGTCTTGGCAATAGCAATTTTAAAAGACTACATTCATGAAAATGCTTTACCTCAACCCCATCTATCTGAAATGCATCTTCTGATAGGTTTGACAAAAAAATAAGTGTTTAAGTCTATTGGAGAAACACAGAGGAAAAGAGGGCATGCTCTGACATCTTTTCACAATTTGTATACTCTTTGGAAGAAGAGCTCTGTACATGTTAAAATCCCAAAAAGGAAAAAAATGTCAAAGTGTAGTGATTGTGATGATCTAAAGCGAGCACTTGAGAGTGCAACATCTCCAGAACAAAGAGAATCATACAAAAAAAAAAGAGAATTTTATCATGAACTAGTTCGGCATTCTAAACTAAAATATGCATTTTGGAAGGAGCAAGATATTTCTCATCCAAATGAGTACATGTGTGTTATTGTAAATGGTATGGATCAGAACACAACATAACCTCGATTCATTAATACTCCACCTAAGCTACAAGGAAAATACTTTTTGAGGACACATCTATGTGGAGTATTAGTGCATGGATTTAAGTCTTTTTGCAGACATATGGATTGATTCCTTGCATCTACATGATAGCAATCAAGTTGTAACTTCAGTTATGAAGACAATTCACAGTGTACATGCAGAAAAAGGTCACCTACCAGCAAATTTGAGAATATAGGCAAACAATTGCGGACGAGAGAATAAGAATGTACTCTTTTTTGCATTTTGCTCAATGCTAATCGCTCATTAAATATTCAATGAGATTGAAGTTGGGATTTTGTTGGTTGGATACACACGTGAGGATATCAATCAGGTTTTTAGCATAGTCTCAAGAGAGCTAAAACACAAGGACATGGAGACGATGGATGACTTGATAAGAAAATGTGGGAGGCGAGTTGGTGGCCGCAAGGAAGGTACAGTATGCTCCATAATTGAAAGGATGTATGATTGGAAGAGCTTTATTCTAACTTTCATACAAAAAGGTGGTGATGCACCCTGATTGGTCATAGCGCTCCACATTATTTTCTCTTTTTCTTAAAGGATGAAAAACTAGTGATGCAGTGATAGAACTATTCTCATGATACAACATGGGAACCTGAAGAACCTTACTGTCTCTTAACTTTAATCCCGAGCAAATAAATGCATCCAGTATGGGCTCTTATAAAAGAATTCAGCGAGAAATCTATAGGCGAAATAGAAGGCTTAAAATCTTTTATTACATACAAAGAGGAAATGCTTCATAGATTTCCTGATGGGAAGCCCTCTTAGAAGGAACACACTGTTGTTGTAATTAAGAAGACCTATCAATTGATAAAGGACCTTGAGAAAATGCAAGCAGATGATGCTAATTAGGCAAAACGGCATTTATTTTAGCCAAATGTTGGTAACAACTTGCACCCATCGTTTGATGTCTTTGAAAATGAGTTTGATTCGCTACTCCCACATCCATATTGTGGACCGAGGAAGAGAGAGTTTATGCCAAAAGTAGACATAGACATCCACTATTTTACTGCAATTCGACCATTGGACGATGAGCATGAGAATGTTAAGTTCTAGGTTGCAAAAGTGGTGGACGTGAGCATGGATGACGAGGGAAAAGTTGCAACATTTACAGCACTATGGTATAAGCCAAGGGGTAGGAAGGAGAACCAAGATAACAATACACTGTATATTGGCTATTTGAAGAAGGAATGGGTTCCAAACCATGAAGCAGTTTCAGAGCTTTCCACAGAGACAGTCATTGTATCCTGGAAATCAAGGTCGAAGAAAACAAGAAAGCACATGGGATATGATGTAGAAGAAAAAGTAAGAATATTGCTACCCATTATTTGACACATTACAGAGTTTTTGAAGATGCTCGCTAAGGAGGAAGTAGAAGGAGATAGCGCAAATGAAGAATGCCCATGACAATACCATTCAAGCATCAATAAAGACTCTAGATGACGGTCTTCAAACGAGATTGAATGAGGATGGCATCCAAGCAACAAGTGATGATGAATCGAACATTCAAACAAACAAGTTGCCCATTTGTACATAACACATTTGTAAAGGTAGAATTGAGTTATTGAAAAGGATGCGTGTCAGACTCTTTTGTACAAAGACTCAAGAGCAATATCTCTTGTAAACTGCATGACAATGTAAATTTGTAAGCATAGCTTATATTACTATTTTCGAAGCACAATTAAAGAGTCTTCCATGCCTCTTGTCTATTTTAACCTTTAAATTTTTTGGGACTTCAAGAGGGTTACAGTTTTCTACATCAAATTTTAAGTGCATTCTTTTGGATTAAATTACATTAATGTCTTTATTTTGAATTTAGTGATTTTTTATGGATTTAAATTAATAACTCATGATTTTTTTTAACGTGAATAGAATTGTTAAAAGCAAGAAGCACAAAAGTAGGATTTAATCGAAGTTTTTGCATTAGTAGTGCACCATTATAGAGACAGATTTTGAAATTGATTTTGTGGAAATGATAGTGCGAAAAAGTGAACTTTTGATTCTCGAATTAGATTTTCATAAAGTAAACTTTTCATTTGGAAGGATTTTTTGGATTAGTCCAAGAGTAGACATATGAGTCCAAAATTAATGAAATAAGTGTTAAAGAAGCCTTGAACGCACGTGATATTGACATATTATACTAAGTGAACCCCCCTGAGGTAATATGAGGATAATATGAAGTTAGTTGTGCAATGGGTAAGGCTAATAAGAGGCTGTTGGAATCCTGAGGGTACAATTTAGGTCAAATTAGGTAGAATGGGTTGTTCTTGCACATGTGTCAAGCTGTGCATTGGATTCTTGGCCCATAACTATGTGGTTAGCTTGAGGTGAATTGTGGATCAATGATCACTTTTTCCTTGTAAGCTCAGTTGGAGGTTAGTGCTTCTTAGGGATTTCAAAGGACTCATACCAATCATTGCTGGTGCATGGCCTATTTACAAGGGGTGGCCCCGTTGGTCATTTAGTATGTAAGGAATTGGATGTCATTCGAGGAAGAGGCTTGACTGGATGATTGTGGTGATTTGGCAGTTTCTTTGCTTAAGACAAATCTATTAGATTTTGGTGTGGTCCTTCTCTCATCATCATTTATAGGGTTTATATAATTGGTTGTTTTGTGGTGTAGGCTCGGATAGCATGCGCATGTGTTTTTTTCGCTCTGAAATTGTATGTCTATCTTTTTTTTGTATTTGACTAACCTTTAATGCAAGCTGGTAGTTTAACAAAAATACAATAAAATTGCATGTAATTAAAAAGAAATTGAGAACATAGGACAAGGATAACATACTTGTATCAACATTCTAAAGAATAATAGAAAATGACTTTGCAAAGGCACATAAGTTGGAGATGCCATCCGTCTAGGTGTGCAAATGTTTCATTATACATTTGCATAGATTGATGCCATATTATTTTTCTTGTGCAGGTATTTGTAGGTTGGGTGTGGTCAAATTTACGATATCAATTTGAGAGGTTAGAAAGATCCATTTTGAAAGCATGGGTTTAGCTCATGCAAAGCGTCTTTTTTTTTTATAGTAGAATGTATAAACTATGCTTTCCACCATCCTCACCTAACCTTCTTTACCGTATAAGAAAAGGAGATAATAACACATGAGACTTATAAATGAATGTGAACGCATCCAAAAACGTGAAAGTAGCCCATGTCATGATGGGGGCAGGTAGGAAAAGTGTACTTTTTCTCTCCACTAAAGGAGAGGAGTAAGAGTGGCTTGCACCCGCCCTCCACGATGGATGACAGAAGTAGAGCGAATGTAGTGGAGAGAGAATGTGATGTGGAGGGTACGTAAGGATGACGAGCAAGCAAAGCCCAAAAGGGGAGCTGCTCAGTCATCTAAGGTTGGTCAGTCTGTGCGATAGAGAGGTTAGGTTGGAAGGTCCAATATATGTAAGGTCGGCATTAGATTAGGTGAGGCTGGACTCTCAAGAAGCGTGGGAGAAGACATGTTTGTTTTAGCCGCGATACGTAAGAGGTTAATACGTGCGAATTAGGTGAAGGAGGGCGACGGGTGGTGAAAGGTCAGCGAGATGCTTGAGTGGGTGAGGTTGGAAAGGCAGGCACAATGGCCACGGGCTACCATCGGTTGGGGCGCGTGCACAGACTATGTGAACAAGACGAGTGTTTGTTAAGGGTTGTTAAGGACGATGTTGAAACTGTAAGGTTCTAGAAAACCATTTTTTTTCTGCCCTTGGGACGCTTACAATTTACAATCGCTCGGTTTTACCTGAATTGAAGTAGAAGCTAATAGCTTTAAGAACCTTCTTAGGGACAATGTTGAAACTTTAAGCTTCGGGCATTCCTAACATAAAATCATTTTTTGCCTACGCTTACAATTTACAGTTTGTACTTCAATTGACGTTCAATGAAGGGACAATCTGGACGCTTACAATTTACAAATGTACTTCAATTGATGTTCAAGCTAATACACTTGAAGGGGACTTTGCTTACAATTTACATTTTTTTCTTCAATTAAAGTTTAAGCTAATCCACTTGAAGGACACTCTTCAACTTTGGGGACAACGGCTCAATGGCCCTCTATCGAGCATCTTTCTTTATCTAATAAAATATATTTTCCTGTTCGCAAAAAAAAAAAACTTTGGGACAACATGCCTGGATTATCATGGAATTGCTCTTGTATCATCTTTCCCAGAAAGGTACCCTCGCTCATGCAAAATTGCAACTTTTAATGACCAAGAGGATCATCTCCTCATACTTTTGTGACAGACGGAAGATACTCTAATCAAACAAATTCTGTGGAATGAGGCCACATCAGCAAGTCAAGAAGTTGCAAATCAGAAGTATTCTTATGAGAACATCCTCTAATCAAACCAATTATTCTTTCTCATGCCTTCATGCCTCTGGGAAATGAAGTCACATTGCAAGTCTTCTCTGGGTAAAAAAGTCACGTAGCAAATCAAGAACTGCCTCTAAAGGGATGCCACGTCAACCCACTACGCGTAATATGGGGACTGAACGTTTCAGCCAAGCTAAAACCATCTTTGCGCTCCCGCAATTCTAGCTCACCTGCTCTCTGTATCTGCTCATATTTCTCAGTTTCTCTACCCTTCTTTGTACTCCTTGCTCATTCCTTCTGTCTGATCTGAGGCCATGGCTCCCCCTCCCTTTGCCAACCCAGTTCCCTCCCCTTCCCCTCCCCCTCCTTCTCAGCCTATGCCCCAACTTGCCACCCCACACTTGTTCAGATCCAAGCTCCCCGATATCTACATCCCCTCCCACCTCCCCCTCTCCCATTACTGCCTCGAATACTCTTCCCAATACGCCCACAAGCCTTGCCTCATTCAAGGCACCACTGGCCACGTCTACACTTATGCCGAGGTGGAGCTCTACTCCAGAAAAGTTGCTTCAGGCTTGGCCACCCTGGGAATCCAGCAAGGCGACGTGATCATGCTCCTGCTGCCCAACTGTGTCGAATTTGTTCTTGTCTTCCTTGGAGCTACCTCTCGCGGCGCAGTCACCACCACCTGCAATCCTTTCTACACGCCCGGCGAGATAGCCAAACAGGTCAAGGCATCCGGTGCCAGGCTTATCGTTACCCAGTCCGCCTACGTGGAGAAGCTCGCTGATATTGTAGTCTCTGAACGTTTGCGAGTGCTCACCATCGACGAGCCGCCCAATGGAGACAACTACCTGCATATTTCAGCTCTAATGGAAGCTGACGAAACCACATTTCCTGAGGTTGAGATCCATCCTGACGATGTCGTTGCTTTGCCATACTCTTCGGGAACTACAGGCCTCCCCAAGGGCGTCATGCTCACCCACAAAAGCTTGGTGACTAGCGTCGCCCAACAAGTGGATGGAGAGAATCCCAACCTTTACTTCACCTCAGAAGACGTCGTTCTCTGCGTCCTCCCCATGTTCCATATCTACTCTTTAAATACTGTGCTTCTGTGCTCCCTCAGAGTTGGCGCTGCCGTGGCTATCATGCCCAAGTTCGAGATCGTAGCCCTCTTAGAGGTCATTCAGAAGCATAAAGTTACGGTGGCTCCATTGGTGCCCCCAATTGTTCTCGCCTTGGCGAAGAACCCCATCGTTGAAAAATATGATCTCTCAAGCATTAGGATGCTGATGTCTGGAGCTGCTCCACTCGGAAAGGATCTGGAGGACGCTTTCAAAGCTCGAGTTCCCCATGCTACGACTGGGCAGGTAACCACAGTTGAGCTCTCTGATACAGTACTAGAGCTAGTGAGTAACCGCATTCACGGGTCGTCGTAGAAAATTAACAAAATCTGAAGCGCCAGTAGAGCAAAGAGCAGATTCCGCTCGGCAATCTAACCGCAAGATGAATCCTCGACTGTGAGGTAATTGATATATTTGCTTCCAAATGGATGGGCTACAACGCAGGGTTATGGGATGACAGAAGCTGGTCCCTTGATCGCCATGTGCCTGTCTTTCGCCAAGCATGCGATCCCTGTAAAGGCAGGATCCTGCGGAACAATTGTGAGAAATGCGGTGGCGAAGATCGTAGATCCCGAGACCGGAGTTTCTCTTCCTCACAACGAACCTGGAGAGATATGCATCCGGGGTCCCCAGATCATGAAAGGCGAGTGCGCTGTTTTGCAGTTGTTCGACACCAAGACCCTTAAATTCCAGCTGGCTTACCGCTCCACTTGTGCCGTTCATCCCATGCAGGTTACCTCAATGATCCGGTCTCCACTGCCAACACCATCGACGATGAAGGCTTTCTACACACGGGTGACATCGGCATTATAGACGATGATGAGGAAGTCTTCATCGTCGATCGGGTTAAGGAAATCATCAAGTTTAAGGGTTTCCAGGTATGGTGCTCTAACGCGGATGCCGCGGATCCTTCTCTGCGGGCTAATAACGATTTAAATACAGTTATCTTCGAAATGACATCGTTCTTTCCTTCCCTTCATCCAATGAAAGCCTGATTCTCCCGCGTTGGCTCGTTAGGTTCCGCCGGCCGAACTGGAAGGCATTCTCGTCTCGCATCCTCACATCGCAGACGCGGCGTGTGTCCCGTAAGTATCTTGACTTTTGTAACAGGACAGCTGATGGGTAATTGGCATTTAGCGTGTGTACCCTCGCCCTACCTCCCACTTCCAAAAAGCCTTGTCAGAAATATCTGTCTTGTAATCGTGATCGCAGCAAAAAGGATGAGACAGCAGGGGAGGTGCCTGTGGCATTTGTTGTCAAGGTGGAGGGAGCTATCTTAAGCGAAGAGGAAGTGAAAGAGTATGTTGCCAGACAGGTGAGTATACAACTCAATATACTACGAAACGAGCGCGACGGATACGCCATGGTTTCTAAGATGTGTCTTGCATGATGTTGTGCGCAGGTGGTATTCTACAAGAAATTGTATAACGTGATCTTCGTCGACCACATTCCCAAGTCACCGTCGGGTAAGATATTGCGCAAAGACCTGAGAAAAAGATTGGAACAGGACACGCATTAGTCTTGATGGTCTCATTAACCAACGATCCTACGCAAAGATGAATTCAGCATTCTCGATTCCAAAAGAGGTTGTGTATTCTTCCCTTTGAGAAACCTACGTAGGGATAAGGGGAGAAACATTCCTCGGTATGAAGAGCTGCAGAAGATCCTGCCTATACAGCAATAACCATTTGGAGCACATATTGAAGGTGATAAGGACCCATATCTTATGGATTGTTACGATGAAATTGTACGCCTTTTCTACAAGAGAATGCATGCTCCCCATCCCTAGATACTAGTGGAAAACAATGATAAAGTTATGTCGGTTGTAAGGCTTTCCCAATTAAGAGCCTTTAGGTTGCTAAGAGAGATGTGCATTCCAATTGGGATCTCATGGATTCACTTGAGATTTTCCATGGGTCTATGTATATATGAAATGGAGTTTTGGAGTTTTGAATCTTCAAGTAATCAACTCATTGGTAGAGTGTAGCATGCGAGAGTGCACTCTATAAAAAATTCCAAATAAATATTGAATACTACACACATACATGCACAATGCAATTTTCACACCATTTCTAATATTCAAGTAGTCATAACTCAATATTGCTTTCAGGGTCACATGGAAGAAATTCCCTTTTTTTATATAGAAAGTTCCAAATGAAAATTAAATGCCACACTAAGAAGGGGATATGAAAAGAGGCTCAAAATTGATGAATTTGCTATAAAAATATGTGTAAGTGTGTCATTTTCCCATAAATCAACCTAGATAATAGTTATTATTAAAACTTTCCAAGTGGTTAAAACCATTAAGAAAACAAAATCAATGCATCTACATACTAAGATAATAATCCAAAATCAAGAAAGTCTGATTTTTAAAAGTCCTAAGGTCAATCTCATACTTATAAATTGGTCTCACCACTTCTTGAGGGGAAGGTGTGATTGGAGAAGTGGCCATGTTTCCTTTCTTCTCATACTTTCTTTTTTTTTTCATCCACACGAAGACCCATTGATAAATATCTTAATCTTTCCATAAATAGAGCTACAATGTTAATATGGAGATTTCTAGAAATTATATTTTTTATTTGCTCTATTCCTTTGAGTTGTGATGCAAGTATACATTTTCATTATCAAATCAACTCCATAATAGATGCCATAATAGATGCCAGACTACTACACACGAGTCTTGTTCTGATAATTAAGCATCGATGTTTAGTGTGCGTAGTGCACTAATCGTCGGTACATACATCGGGATTAAAAAGGTCGGTATATACTAACCTTTGACAGAAGTGTTGATGGTCAGTATAGACTAACTCATAGGGTCGATGTATATTGACTAATAACAGAATTGTAATGGTCGGTATATATTGACTCTGAGAAGCTTTCCTATAACGATCTTTGACAGAGAGTGTTTTTTCTATACCGACCTTTAACAAAGAGAGTTTCCCAATGATTAAAAAAAATATTTTCATACTTTGAAAGAATAAAAATACAAGAGCATGTATATCAAGTTTGAAGCTCATATATTCATGTCCAAGTTTGAGATGAAAAAAATCAATCAAGAGCATTTACATCATGGCTTCATCCTAAGCCAAGTCTTGCATGCCAAATAAGTCTATCTCCAACTCTATACCCAGTTGATCTCCTATATCATCATCATACTCTCGCATCGTACGTTCACCTAAGACTTGATCTTGTAATTCCCCTTTTTTAATAAAGTCGGGTGATTCTTGGTCGTCATCTTCTTCCTCAATATCATGATCTCCATCTTCCTCCCGTACGATGTCATTATGTGCATCTTCTTCTTGGCTCATATTGTGACCTTTATCTTCTTCACTAGATCCATTTAGATCAATCGGATCTGGCATTGGTAGTGGCATCTCCATATCCACATCTCTATCTTCAAAAATCTATTTACTTCGTGGTGCAACTTAGATCACATACCACCATCTTGGATCAAAACGATCTGGATGAAAAACCACCTATATTGAAGATGGGTGTCAAATGCCATCAATTATATGAATTTATGCTTAAGTAGATACGAACATGTACCAATTGATCTTTAAAAATAAAAGCATTCAATTAATTAAATCATTATTATGCACCTACTCACAATGCTCAAGAAGAACAAAAGTATCACTTTCATCGGTTCAGAGTTTGGTGGAGTCTATCACAAAGAAACCACTACTATCTTTCCTCACTATAGCATGGGGACCATTGTAAATAGTTCTAAACCATTTTACATCAAGAATGAAAATACTTAATCTTCTAAAATCAGTTTCATAGATTTCGTATATGGTCCCACAATAATCCAACTACAAGGAGAGAAGCTTGGTATCCTAAGCACTTGCTCGACTATCTTGTGTGAAGTTAGCCATGACTCCACAATCATATGTGACTCTCTTTAAATCAATGCATTCCACGCAAAAATATCATCCATATGACCATAATGCACTATACTTTTTGTACTACAAAAGAGCATCATTAAAACAATGAGGATGCATATGTTTTATAGCATATATTGCCACAAATAACTTAATTACATCAAGAGGTAAGAAACTTATAATGCATCATACATCCAAATGAAAACTCTCACTCACGCTCGTTTATTGTCTTGTGTTAGCCAATCAAGTGACATGTGAGTGGGGAGAAGGGCGAGATCCCATGGATATTGTTGCACTCACCTGTGCATGATTCTGAATCTCATCCTTGCATTTATTCTTTTGGCATTGGCCGCTTCATATCTCTCAATCCACTTCTGCATCTCCTTGCTATTGAGGATACAAAACTTATTGAATTACTCCATTTGCTCATTGCTCATCTTTCTTTCAATCCCTTTTTCCTTGGGGAACCTCGCCAACTATGCAATCATCATCCTTGTTATACCACTACAAGGCATAGGCCCTTTTTCGACGAAAATACTGACGCTTTTTACATTAAAATTTTTTTTTTCAAGGGTGCAAATGTCATTATTAAAGTCGTTAAAAGCATCAGAATAGAACCGTCGCTATATAGCGACGATCATTAACATCGCTATATAGAGACACTGATAATCGTCACTATATAGCGACACTGGTAAATGTCGCTATATAGCGACGATTAACAGAACTAAAAAAAAAAGCATTAGTGGGGCTAAGTAGGGCTTGCTATGGCCCTGTTTAGCCCCACTAATCCTTTTTTTTTTTGTAATTATAAAAAAAAGTTTTTTATAACAAAATTTCCCTTGTGAAAACGGTGATACAAAATCGCTCAAATGAAATGATCGAGCAACAAAAGCATATATATGTCGAACATATACAACATTGTTTGTTACAAAATTACCCTTTCGAAAGGGTGATACAAAATTGCTCAAACGAGCGGATATACAAAATGACATACATGGCGAAAAAAATGCAAACTGCTACTACTACTACTACTACTCCTCCTCCTCATCCGAATCATCCTCGTCCTCGTCCTCGTCTTGTTGGCCTGATCCTTATTCCTCGCGAGCTGCGCCTTCTTCCTGATCCTCGTTACATGTGTTTGATACCTGGCCCTGGTGATTGCTCACCTCCGGTGATGGGACACTTGAGCTTTGACCCTAAGAGTAAACCATATAAATTAAAAATTAGATTGGAACTTAAAGAATAAAACAATTTAAAAGCCGAGATTACAAGTAGGAGTAGACTTATACCGTGTGAGCAGCCACCTCAGCCCAATTGACTGTCATTCCCATTGCCTCTTGCTTAATAAACCACGGTTTTGTTCCTATGCAAAATGCACGTCGCATCTCTGCATTTGTAGGAAGACGACCCATCGTAGCTTGCTGTGGATCCAATTTACGAGAGCTAGAGTTAGCTAAAGTGCATATAATATGTAGTAAAACAAATAGAACAATGCATTAAATGAGAAGAAGTAGACTTACCATGGTTGCCTCGAATGCCAAGTGTCTGCCTGCACCAAAGTGCAAAGTACCTACGATGTCTAGCCGTCTCTTCGCAGCCCTCCTTTGACCCTCAAACATTTCGGGATGGTCCCTATTCTGCTTCTTGAAGAACTTCCAATCAGCTTTGTCTGCCCAACTGGGTTTAGCCAACCCCTTTGTGATGGAAGTACACAAGGTTGATCTACGATGCTTCAAGACCAAACCCATGCACTCTCGCATATAATCCTCATTAAAGTCCCAATTTGGCAGGTTAGGATATTTTTGTTTTAATTCATTGATGACCGCCTGCTTCTTTTGGTCATCTTGATACTGCCAATCAATAGCAATCCCACTCTTGAAGTGATGGCTCATCAATTGCCTCATGGTAGCCATCACTGCTTTGCCCTTTCTATCTTCTATTATCTCTCCAGCACTCGTGATTTGATAGGAGAGATCCCCTGATGAGTAAGGAGGACCGATGGTAGCAGAGTCAAAAGGAGTGGAAGCTGCGAGCACTTTCGGAGCGAGGAGTAGTAGTGGAAGTAGGAGAGGGCAAGGGACCTGACTGATACTGTGTCTCCGGACCAAGTGGAGACCTGTAGGAATGTGAGTGTGCTGGCTTGTCTACATCTCCTGAGTCAGCACAACATAAGCTGCCCTTTCTACTCTTCCTTCCCTTACGAGAGGCACGCACAGGTGATGTCCCCTTGGTCGAAGGGGCATGAGGGGATGGCTGGGTAGTACATCCAGCCGTCAGTATAGGGGAGGGAATTGCTGAGGTCCTCTAAGATAGCAGAGAGAAGAATCTCGCTGCCTCCTCATCGCTCATCTGCGCTACAAACTCGTTGGGACTCCCGACAAAGCCATGCACGGCTAGCAAAGGAGTTCCCCAAGGGGTAGTCGTAGTGCTATGTCCGAGAGGAGTTAGACCAAGGGTAGTCGCAGTGCTAGGTCTGAGAGGAGTCGAACCAGGGGTAGTCCTCGGGGTAGTTGTTTGAGAGGAATCAAAGTCCTCTGGAGCATATAGATCATGAGCTCTCCTCCTGCGAGGCTGTCCGTACTCGTCGAATGTGCGACGTGATCCCATGTCTAACATAGACACAAACACAAAAACAAAAAATAAAAAACAAACATAAGCATAGGCATAGGCATAAGCATAGGCAAAGGAAAAGAGGAAGAAGAGGGAAAGGAAAAGAGGAGACATATGCATGATAAGCATAAGCATAAGAGACAGAGACATATGCTCATGCTTATGCTTATGCATGAGCATAAGAGAAAGGGGAAAGGAAAGAGAGATTGGAAAAGGGGAAAGAGGGAAAGAAAGAGAGAAGAAGAGGAAAAGGAAAGAGGGAAAAAGAGACATATGCTCATGCTTATGCATGAGCATATGTCTACTTCTCTTATGCTCATGCTTATGCTTATGCATAAGAGGAGTCTTATGCATAAGCATAAGCATAAGAGACAGAGACATATGCTCATGCTTATGCTTATGCATGAGCATAAGAGAAGGGGGAAAGAGAGAAGAAGAGGGAAAGGAAAGAGAGATTGGAAAAGGGGAAAGAGGGAAAGAAAGAGAGAAGAAGAGGAAAAGTAAAGAGGGAAAAAGAGACATATGGTCATGCTTATGCATGAGCATATGTCTACTTCTCTTATGCTCATGCTTAAGCATAAGCATGAGCATATGTCTCCTTCTCTTATGCTCATGCTTATGCTTATGCATAAGAGGAGACATATGCATAAGCATAAGCATAAGAGATGGAGACATATGCTCATGCTTATATTTATGCATGAGCATAAGAGAAGGGGGAAAGGAAAGAGAGATTGGAAAAGGGGAAAGAGGGAAAGAAAGAGAGAAGAAGAGGGAAAGGAAAGAGGGAAAAAGAGACATATGCTCATGCTTATGCATGAGCATATGTCTACTTCTCTTATGCTCATGCTTATGCTTATGCATAAGAGGAGTCTTATGCATAAGCATAAGCATAAGCATAAGAGACGGAGAAGAGGAAGAAAGTGGAAGAGAAGAGGAAGAAAAGGGAAAGGAAAGAGGGAAAGAAGAGGAAGAAGAGGAAGAGAAGAGGGAAAAGAGAAAGTGGAGGAGAAGAGAAAGAAGAGGTAAAGGAAAGAGGGAAAGAAGATGAAGAAGAGGAAAAAGAGAAAGTGGAGGAGAAGAGAAAGAAGAGGGAAAGGAAAGAGGGAAAGAAGAGGAAGAAGAGGGAGAGAAGAGGAAGAAGAGAGAAAGTACCATGGAACAAACATACACATGGCCTACATCATAAGGTGACCAGAGGTGTTTACAAAACACACAACACACAACACACAATAATTTATTTTCATTCATTTTGGAGGACTATCCAGGCTGAGTACCTTGACATAAAAAGAGAGATCTGGAGCATACATAGAGATGATTTAAAATGCATAATCTTCATGGGATGCCTCATCTTGTGGAGGCAAATTCACTGTAAGTAGATTTGCATTTTCTGTCTTTGCTTTGTCTCTGCAAAACTTCTCACTATGGTTGTTTTTGCCACAGTGCTTGCATGGATTAACTTTGAAGCAGTCCTTTGAAAGGTGATTTGTCTTTCCACAGTGATTGCAAGGAGAATACTTGCCCTTCTGGAATTTCATAACATAAGCAGTGTCATTGCCTTTCCTTAACTCCATATGTCTTTCTTCTTCTTGGAGAGCTGAGATAATGCCTTCAAGGTTTGGACTGGGAAGATTCTTCAAAGTGCTTACAATGTGATCAAAACTTTCAGGCATACTCTTAAGTAGTACTGCCATAGCATCATCAGGGGTGATAGGAGAGTTGATAGAAGCTAACTAAGTCATAAGACTCCGCATATAGTTGACATGAGCAGCTAAAGTAGTATCACTTGCCATCTTTAATTCAAAGAAAGAGATTTTAAGTGATAGATTAGATATGTGTGAGCTTGCACCAAAAATCAAATCTAGCTTCTGCCATGCTTCCGATGGAGACTCTAAGTCAGATATATGATGTATGTAATCATCACCCAAAGCTAAAGCAATTATACCATATGCTTTTTCTTCTCTTGCTGGATCCCTTGCCGGTCGTGTCGGAGCTGAAGATTCTCCAGCATTTGAGGCCGTAGAAGAAGCGGTAGGAGTAGGTTTGACAAGTCCCCATAAGTTCTCCCGCATTAATGCAAATTTTACCTTCATTTGCCATGTATGGAAGCCCTTTCCATTGAACTTCTCAAGATTATATAAAGTAGCCATGAGAGGGTCTAACCCAGATATTGGGCAGTGTCTAACTCTCTTACAAGGCAAAAAGAACTGAAATACTTCCAAAGTATAGGCACTTGATGTAGCAAATAGTAGTGACTAGTTTTCAAACAATGATGCTACTTTTTGCATGCTTCATAGAAGTGAATGAAATAAACACTTTCCAATCACAACCAGGTCTAGCAAGTCAAAACAAAACTAAAGCAACACTTGTAGTGAAGTTATTAAAAACTTCAAAAGACCAGAAATGCTAGAGTAGCATTTTATGTAGCATCATTTTCAAAAGTATGTCAAAACTGTCAAAACTAGAGAGCTAAACTTGGAGGGCTCATATCACACTCTTCAAAGCAAAAGAAAGGGGGCTTTCTGAGGCAAAAGAAAGCTGGTATACCACAGTAGATCCTCTGGGAAGAAGAGGCGAAAATATGCGTCAGGTCGCCTTCACCTTCTTGAACAAAGTCGACTGGTTTTTCTCTGTTTTCTCCTTCAATATGCAGCCATTGCTGCTCAGATTTCAGCACAAGGTAGCTCTAGGTATGGAGAAGCTTGCCCTGGAAGGAATTAGGAAAAGACAGAGCAGGCGCAGAGAACTTGCAGGAAGAAGGATCGACGATTTTCACGCAATGGCGACCAGCAGCGCGGGTTATTCTCCAATTGCTTGCAGCCCGAAATTTGCCCTAACAAGAGGGATCTCCAGCAGAAAGGGCGTGGGAAATGGTTGAGGATTGAAGGAGAACAAGCTCAAGCAAATTTTTGGGAGAAGAGGGAGAGATGGTGAAGAAGAAGAAGAAGATGATGATGATGATGTGGCAGAAATGGGCTCAAGGGGGATCAAATGGCTCTGATACCATGTTGGAACACTGAAAGAAAAGAGTAGAGTTGACACAAAATCAGAGTACTTGCATATAGAATGAAGAAGAAAGAGGTCCTTAAGTAGGCACCTCATACAAGGTCACTGACATCACTGATGACCTCAAAGCTCCACAATCATCTCCTCAATCTGCTCCTAGATTCACTCAATCATCCTATGTGGCTTTTCCACCACCTAACTGTGCTTGTGGGCACCTAACTGTGCCTCTAGCACTCACACATAGAAACATAAGGTGTGCCTGAGGCATACACCTTGAGATATCCCAACACATATGTCTTCTTATCTTATGCTCATGCTTATGCTTATGCATAAGAGGAGTCTTATGCATAAGTATAAGAGACGTAGACATATGCTCATGCTTATGCTTATGCATGAGTATAAGAACATGACCATGAAAGAGGGAAAAGAGGAGGGAAAAGAGGAGAAGAGAGAAGAAGAGGGAAAGGAAAGAGGAAAAAAGAGACATGAGCATATGTCTATTTCTCTTATGTCCATGGATAAGCGTAAGCATGAGCATATGTCTTCTTCTCTTATGCTCATGCTTATGCTTATGCATAAGAGGAGTCTTATGCATAAGCATAAGAGATGTACACATATGCTCATGCTTATGCTTATGCATGAGCATACGAACATGAGCATGAAAGAGGGAAAAGAGGGGGGAAAAGAGGAGAAGAGAGAAGAAGAGGGAAAGGAGAAAGAGGGAAAAAACAGAGAAGAAGAGGGAAAGGAAGGAGGAAAAATGAGACATATGCTCATGCTTATGCATGAGCATATGTCTACTTCTCTTATGCCCATGCATAAGCATAAGCATGAGCATATGTCTTCTTCTCTTATGCTCATGCTTATGCTTATGCATGAGCATAAGAACATGAGCATGAAAGAGGGAAAAGAGGGGGAAAAGAGGAGAAGAGAGAAGAAGAGGGAAAGGAAAGAGAGATTGGAAAAGAGGAAAGAGGGAAAGAAAGAGAGAAGAAGAGGGAAAGTAAAGAGGAAAAAGAGACATATGCTCATGCTTATGCATGAGCATATGTCTACTTCTCTTATGCTCATGCATAAGCATAAGCATGAGCATATGCTTGTGCTTATGCTTATGCATGAGCATAAGAGAAAGGGGAAAGAGAGAAGAAGAGGGAAAGGAAAGAGGGAAAAAGAGGGAAAGAAAGAGAGAAGAAGAGGGAAAGGAAACAGGGAAAGAGAGAAGAAGAGGGAAAGGAAAGAGGGAAAAAGAGGAAAAGAGAAAAGAAGAGGGAAAGGAAAGAGAGATTGAAAAATGAGACAGAGGGAAAGAAAGAGAGAAGAAGAGGGAAAGTAAAGAGGGAAAAAAAGACATATGCTCATGCCTGTGCATGAGCATATGTCTACTTCTCTTATGCTCATGCATAAGCATGAGCATGAGCATATGCCCATGCTTATGCTTATGCATGAGCATAAGAGAAGGGGGAAGAGAGAAGAAGAGGGAAAGGAAAGAGGGAAAAAGAGGAGGAAAGAGATTGAAAGATTGAAGGAGAGAAGAAGGAAAGGAGGGAAAGAAGAGGAGAGAAGAGGGAAAGAAGAGGAAAGAGAGGGGAAGCGAGGGTTCCTACGCCCATCACTACAGCTAGGCGCTAGCTGCAGGCCAATGCAAATAACAAAAATAACAAATGGAAAAAAGATGAAGCACTTACCTAAAATAGTACATCCCGCTCGGTGTTGTGGACTGGCCCTACAAAAAAGAGGAAACATACCATTTTTCAAATAAGATGTTAGAGGAAGGAGGAGTTTACAAAAGTAACTTCTTGAAAGGAGGAGATTGAGGAGACAAGGAGAAAGAGAAGGAAGAGAAATATAAAAAAGACTAGAAGAGGTAAGTCTTCTTTCTTTCTTAAAATCTCATTTTTTGTTTTAATCCTTTGAAAACAAGCATGAAAACTAGTTTACAAGTTTCGCAATATAAGGAGAAGCACTCACAAAACTAAAGCTAACAAACAAATAACCTACATTGTTGAAACAGACTCACCTCTTGAAAAACTTCCTTTCAAGAAACCAAAGAGGGAGAAGGGTGGAGAGGGAGCACAAGAGCTAGGAGAAGGGTGAGGAGTGGAGAATAGAGTGGGAGGTTGTCGAAAATAGGTGGGAGGTCATCGGAAATAGGTGGGAGGAGAGATTGCCTTGCTTACTCGAAAGATTAGAGAGTGCTAAAGAAAGCACTGCATGTAGCATCGAGTTTCGATTTTAACCCACAACGTCGCTATATAGCGACGCTTTTCTGTCGCTATATAGTGACGCTTTTCTGTCGCTATATAGTGACGTTTTTAATTGAAAGCGTCACTATATAGCGATGAAACAGAGCAAAACGTCGCTATATAGCGACGCTTTAAGACACTTTTTGTTCTAAGTTGAAGGTAAGCTCATAGATGCTATTTTATAACTATTAATATATTTTCTTGAAACCTATTTAAGTTCGCAGTCTTATTGGATACTAGGAAATATAAGATCTTATATTTACACGAAATCTTAAAACAGGATGAGGAGGCTGACGAGGGTATGCATATACCTTCACATTTTGAGCAAGACTATAGTCTCCCGAATGATGACAAGGGTATGGTCGACATGATGGATTCTATTTTTAGGGCACTACATCCCATGTACACGTGATGTCAGAGTCTGAGGTCAAAATGCAATAGTTGCAATCAACACAATTGTATGAGGGTGCTAGGATGTCTAAACTACGTGCTTGTCTCTCAATCTTGAATCTGCAAGTAAAGTATGGGTGGTCGGATACAAGTGTCTCGGCCTTAATGAGATTAGCTCTTGCATTAATTTGACTCATTATTTGGATAATGTTTGTTTTGAGAATCTTCATTTGGATAGTGTATACCGAATCATCATTGTTCAAAGCCTATGTATGTTTGAATTGTCATAGTTGCTCCAGAAGATGTTGCCTACACCAAATACCATGCCCGCATCAAGAGATGAAGCGAAAAAGATTCTAACAACGGTGGGTATGGATTATGATACCATCCATGCTTGCCGTAATGATTGTATTCTCTTTCGTCATGGGCATGGAGATTTGGCTAGTTGTCCAAAGTGTGGGGAACAATGATATAGAGATGACTTGTAGGGTGAGTGGATACTAGTAAAGGTCTTGAGACACTTTCCCATCATTGCAAGAATACAACACATGTTCGATGCAAATCCATAGCGGAGTTGATGACATGGCATGCATCTCATCGGTCCAACAATGACACATTGAGGACGCATGGAGGACTTGTTACAAGTGGATACCATGCTTGTCCTGTTTGTGGACCGGGTTTGAAATCGCTTGTACGCTACTCCAAACATATGAGGAAAAATGTTTATGAAGGTCATGCTTGATACCTTCCGGTCGACCATCTCACACATGGAGGTCAGCTTGATCCACCACCATCATATTTGAAGGCAAGTGACTGGCAAGCTTGAAGGGTGAATGGAGAGGAACTTCCTCCTGGTATGAAGAGGCTATCGATCTTTCACGAGCTTCCTTATTGGGGTCAGTTACAAATCAATAATCTCTTGGATCCCATGCATATCTTCAAGAATGTGGGGGCTACTATTTGGGCATACTTGGTTGGTTCCAAAGACTCGAGAGGAGTGCGAGAAGACTTGCGTGCTATGAATAGGATGTCTCGTTTGTGGCCCCAAGTGCATGCTTTGGGAAAATTTGTCCTCCCGAAAGCAACATGGATCCTCTCTACGAGGGAGGAGGCAGCAATCAAGGCAGACATTGCCTCTTTTCAAACACCAATAGGGTACATGCGTTGCTTGAAAGGAGCATTTTCAAAGGACAATAAGCTTAGTGGGCTCAAGTCCCATGATTGGCACAAGGTCTTACAGGTATTCTAAGTAGAATTAGTGTACCAATAATCATGATACATTAGCATAATTATGATTATGTTATATTGTTGACATGACTTCTTTGTTGCTTTGATAGTTCATCCGCCCAATTACAATAAAAGGGTGCTTACAAGAAGATGTTAGAAATGCTATATTCAAGATCTGTGGTATTGTGAGGTATGCTTACTATCAAATCACATTGATTGCATTTTCTTCAATTTAAGCTGATTAATTTGTAGACTGATTATGAAAATATCTTACATGGACAAGTGAAATAGGTGGATATCTCAAAAAGAGATCTTCATATCGAGCATCAAGAAGGCTAGGGTGGAATCCATCAAAGCCGTATGCTTGCTTGAGAAGCACTTTCCCTCGAGCATTATGACAACTCAAGTCCACTTGCTTGTGCACATAGTTGATGAGGTGGCTATTGTAGGTACCGTTCATAGTCGATGGATGTTTTTTCTCGAGTGGTTTATGAAAACTTTAAAGGGATTTGTAAGACAAAGAGCAAGACCAGAAGTAAGCATGGCAGAGGGATGGCTTGTGCAAGAATCATTAGTATATATCACAGAGTTTCTTGCATCCACGGATCCTGATATGCCACAAGCTTGGCATAACAAGGATGATGATCGCATCATTGGTGAGGTTCCCCAAGGAAAAGTGATTGAAAGAAAGATGAGCGAAAAGAAGATGGAGAAATTCAATAAGTTTTGTATCCTCAATAGCCCTGAGATGGAGAAGTGGATTGAGAGATATGAAGTGGCCAAAGCAAAAAGAATAAATGCAAGGACAAGATTTAGAGTAATGTATAGGCAATCGCAACCATATCCACGGTATCTGGCTCTTCTCCCCACTCACATGTCACTTGATTGGCGACAACTCGCTCTACGTAAAGCCAAATGCGATGGAGAGACAATAAATGAGCATGAGCGAGAGTTATCATCTGGATGTATGGTGCATGTAAGTTTCTTACCTCTTGACATAATTAAATAATTATTTGTGGCAATATACGCTATAAAATAGATGCATTTTCATTGTTTTAATGATGCTCTTTTACAGTACAAAAAGTACAGTGCATTATGGTCATATGGACGATATTTTCACGTGGAATGCATCGATTCAAAGAGAGTCACATATGATTGTGGAGTCATGGCTAACTTCACACAAGATAGCCGAGCAAATGCTTCAGATACCAATCTTCTCTCCTCACAGTTGGATTATTGTGGAACCATACGTGACATCTATGAAGTTGATTTTAAACAATTTAGTATTTTCATTCTTGATGTAAAATGGTTTAGAACTATTTACAACGATCCCCATGCGACAGTGAGAAAAGATAGTAGCAGTTTCTTTACAATAGACTCCACCAAACATTGGACCAATGAAAGTGATACTTTTGTTATTCCCAAGCACTGTGAGCAGGTGCATACTAATGACTTAATTAATTGAAGCTTTCATTTTTAAAGATCCATTGATACATGTACTTGAGCATAATTTCATATATATAATTGACGACATTTGGCACCCATCTTCAAAATAGGTGGTTTTTCATCTAGATCGTTCTGATCCAAGATGGTGGTACGTAATCCAAGTTGCACCACGAAGTAAGCAAATTTTTTAACATAGAGATGTGGATATGGAGATGCCACTACCAATGCCGGATCCAATTGATGAATCTAGTGAAGAAGATGAAGATCACAATATGAGCCAAGAGGAAGATGCACATAATGACATCGCACAAGAGGAAGATGGAGACTTAGACTTGACAGTTGATGTAAATGCTCTTAATTGATCTTTTTCATCTCAAACTTGGACATGAATATATGAGCTTCAAAGACTTGATGTCAATGCTCTCATATTTTTATTCTCTATGAGATCAAACATGTATGAAAATTTAAAAAATTTTATCATTGGAAAAAACTAACTTCTAAGGCCTATATGAGTAAAAAAACCTCTCTGGAAAACATCGCTATAAAATAGTATCTCAGTGTCGCTATATAGCGACCCTTAAAAGTCGCGACCTTTCTAATAGTTGCTATATAGCAATGTTTTCCTAACATCACTATATAGCGACGCTTTACGGGATGCACTTTTCATACCGACGATTAGCGCCCCGTGCATGCTAAATGTTGGTATGTAAATGTTGCAATAGGATCCGTGTGTAGTAGTGTACCAAGCCTGTGGCATATCGGGATCCATAGATGCAAGAAACTCTGTGATATATACTAATGACTCTTGCACAAGCCATGCCCCTACCATGCTTGCTTTCGGTCTTCCTCTCTACCTTACAAATCCCTTCAAAGTTTTTATAAAACTTTTGAGAAAGAACATCCAATGACTATGAACGGTACCTACAATGGCCACCTCATCAACTATGTGCACAAGCAAGTGCACTCTAGTTGTCATAATGCTCATGGGAAAGTGCTTCTCAAGCAAGCACACAACTTTATTGGAGTCCACCCTAGCCTTCTCAATGCTCGATATGGAGATCTCTTTTTGAGATATCCACCTATTTCACGTGCCCATATAAGATTCATAATCTTTCTAAAGATTATTCAATTTAAATTGAAGAAAACGTAATCAATGTGAGTTGATAGTAAGCATACCTCACAATACCACTGATCTTGAATATAGCATTTCTAAGATCTTCTTGTAAGCACCCTTTTACTATAATTGGGAGGATGAACTATCCAAGGAACAAAGAAGTCATGTTAATAATATAACATAGTCATAATTATACTAATATAACGCATCACGATTATCAGTACACTAGTTCTACATCTTAAAATACCGGTAAGACCTCACGCCAATCATGGGACTTAAGCCCACTAAGCTTATTTTCCTTTGAAAATGCTCCTTTCAAGCAACACATGTACCCTATCGATGTTCAAAAAGAGGCAATGTCTGCCTTGACCGCGCTGTCTCCTCTCTCTTGGAGAGGATCCATGCTGCTTTTGGGAGGAAAACTTTACGACCATGAACTTGGGGCCACAAATGAGGTAGTAGCTTGCAAGTCTCTCCATTCTCCCTCCCAGCCTAAATCCAATCACTTGCATTCAAAGATGGTGGTGGTGGATCAAGGTGGCCTTCACACACAAGATGGTCCAGCAGAAGGTATCAAGCATGACCTTCATAAATCATTTTCCTCGTATGCTTGGAGTGTCATGCAAGTGCACTCAAACCCTTTCCACAAACAAGACAAGCATGGTACCCACTTATTGCAATACTTGCATGCATGCATGAATGTGTTAGTATAAGATGCGCTAGAAAGAGAGTCATAAAAGTATCATTATACATGTAAAGACACAACCACGTACCTACTCACTCTCCATATCCTAGATAGTCATGCATGGTCCATGCCAAGATTCCCTTGACCAAAATGGTATGTCTAGGAGCTCTGGAAATATCAAAGACCCGTATGCCTCTCCATAAGATCTGTAACTCCTCTATCGAAGGTACCATCTACACGTCCATATTTTTTGCCTTCTACTTCCCTGGCACAAGTAGTGCAAGCATGAGGTGTCCCTTCTTTGCTATTAGCCATGGTGGGATATTGTAATTCACCAAGACTATAGGCCATGTCAACCAAGATATACATCGTAACTCGAAAGGGTTCACGCCATCCATGGCCACCCCAAGATGTAAGTTGCATGGCTCCCTCGTAAAGTCCAGCCAGCACTAATTGTCTATGTGCTTCCAAGTAGCACAATCTATAGGAATCCTCAACGTCTCATCAGTGGAACGATGTGTATTATGCCAAGTCATCAACTCTACTATGGATTTGCATCGGAACATGTATTGTATTCTAGCAATGATGGGAAAGTATCTCAAGACCTTTACTGGGATCTACTCACCTTGCAAGTCATCCCTGTATCATTGTTCCCCATACTTCGGACAACTAACCAAATCTCCATTCTCATGACGAAAGAGAATACAATCATTACAACAAGCATGGATGATATCATATTCCACACCCACCATTTCAGCATCTTCTTCGCTTCATCTCTTGATGCAAGCATGATATTTGGTGCAAGCAACATCTTTTGGAGCAACCTATCACAATTTGAACATACATATGCTTCCAATAATGAGAAACTATGATGATTCTCAAAACAATCAAGATCCAAATTGATCAGATAAATTATGTGCTAACCTCATTAAGGCTGAGACACTTGTATCAGACCACCCATACTTTACTTGCAGATTCAAGATTGAGAGACAAGCCCATAGTTTTGACATCCCAGTACCCTCGTACAACTGTGTTGATTGCAACTCTAACACCACAGCCTTAGACTCAAACACATGTGTACATGTGATGTAGTGCCCCTAAAAATAGAATCCATCATGTCCACCATACCCTCAACATCATCTGGCACATCCGGGAGACTATCCTTCGCTCAAAGTGTGAAGGTATATGTGTCCCCTCACCACCCTCATCATCTATTCTCAAGGTTTCATGTAAATACAAGATCATATCTCAAGGTTTTGTGTGTACACATGCAATATTAATCACAAACTCAAATAGCATTGACTTACCGATGATCCATCACCACCACCAACAGTCGGTACTGGTGCGGGCTCCTCCCCATACATCTGCAAGTGGCACATGACAATATGGTGTTGATGTCATATTTCTCACTTGCAATGAGTGCAAGGACAATACAATCTCTCAGTAAGTGACTCCACACTCCCGAGCATTGGCACATCATCTAATGAGCTTCCACTCATCCCTTCCATCTACACACCTCCAAAATCACAACACAAAATGATTACAATCCACTCAAGATCCAAAAAATAGGCTATTCTTAGTTTTTATGCTCTGCTCGGTATATACCAACTTTCAGCCATGTTCAGGCATACACAGAGTCGGTATATATAGATGGTTTGGAAATAATACAACCCGATGCTGTAGCACTAAAAGCCAAAACCCGTGTCCCTACCCCTCGCTATTTCAACTCAGAAAAACCCAAAACCTCTCCTCCTTCGTCCCCTTCGGTGACCTCATGTTCCTCCAACCTTTTCCCCACACTCCTCACCCCTATCCAGCCCCTCTCCCAACACTTGTGCTCCCTCTCCACCATTCTCCCTCTCTACTTGCATGAAAGGTCATTTTCCAAGAAGGTGTGTCTATTTAAACAATGTAGGGCTTTTCCTTCCCCCATTTCATTTTGTGAGTGTTGATGAAGCATGTTTCTTCTTGCATTGCTAAGCCCATGTGCTCATTTTCATGCTTTATTTTCAGAGTTGAAGGACCAAAAACGAGATTTGGTGAAGGAAAGAAGGCTCACCTCTTCTTTTTTTGATATTTCTCTTGCTTTCCCTTGCTTTGCTTGCTTTGTGTGTTGTTTTGCATCCCCTTTGCTTCTACTTTACTCTCCTTGTCTCTCCTTTGTTGTCACATAATGGTTTATTGCCCTCTTTCCTTGGTTTTGTAGGACTAAAAGGAAACCCGGCCAACCCTCAACCCTAAATTTTCAAGTAAGTTCCCCTTTCGTTTGTATTTTTTCATTTTGTTTTTCCACAGGATTCTCCATGAGGCATTTGGGGTTGCAGGTACCATCCAATCACTCTTAAACATTGCTCTCTTCCCCTATCCTATCACTCATAAGCTTCCCCTTGCCTAAGCATATGCTTGCCTTGCTCTCTTTCCCTATCCTATCACTCCTAAGCATTTGCCATCTTTGCCTTGCATATGCCCTCTTCCTAATTCCCCTACCCTCTCACACTAATAAGCATATGCAAATGCTTATGCTTATGCATGAGCATATGCTCATATGCTCATGCATATGCATATAAGCATAAGCATAATCATATGCTTTCCCTCTCCCCTCTTTCACTCATAAGCTCTCTTCCCCTATCCTATCACTCCTAAGCATTTGCTTATGCCCTCTTTGCCTTGCTTATGCCCTCCTTCCCTAATTCCCCTACCCTCTCACACTCATAATCATATGCATTTGCTTGTCTTGTTTTCCCTTCTTATGCCCTCCTTCCCTAATTCCCCTGCCCTGTCACACTCATAAACATATGCAAATGCTTATGCTTATGCATGAGCATATGCTCATATGCTCACGCATAAGCATAATCATATGCTTTCCCTCTCCCCTATTTCACTCATAAGCTCTTTTTCCCTATCCTATCACTCCTAAGCATTTGCTTATGCTTGCTTTGACTTGCTTATGCCCTCTCCCCTATTTCACTCATAAGCTCTCTTCCCCTATCCTATCACTCCTAAGCATTTGCTTATGCCCTCTTCCCTAAGTCCCCTACCCTCTCACACTCATAAGCATAAGTGCTTATCCTTATGCTTATGCATGAGCAAGCATAATCATATGCTTTCCCTCTCCCCTATTTCACTCATAAGAAAATTATTGTGTTTTCATAGTTTTAGTAAATTAAATTTGATTTTCAAGTAATAAATTGCCCTCTTTGCCTTGCTTATGCCCTCTTCCCTAATTCCCCTACCCTCTCACATTCATAAGCATATGCAAATGCTTATGCTTATGCATGAGCATATGCTCATGCATATGCATATATGCATAAGCATAATCATATGCTTTTCCTCTCCCCTATTTCACTGATGAGCTCTCTTCCCCTATCCTATCACTCCTAAGCATGTGCTGATGCCCTCTTTGCCTTGCTTATGCCCTCCTTCCCTAAGTCCCCTACCCTCTCACACTCATAAGCATAATTTGTGCATGCAAATGCTTATACTTATGCATGAGCATATGCATATAAGCATAAGCATAATCATATGCTTTCCCTCTCCCCTATTTCACTCATAAGCTCTCTTCCCCTATCCTATCACTTCTAAGCATTTTCTTATGCCCTCTTTGCTTTGCTTATGCCCTCTTCCCTAATTCCCCTTACCTCTCACACTCATAAGCATATGCATTTGTGTATGCAAATGCTTATGCTTATGCTTATGCTTATGCATGAGCATATGCTCATACGCTCATGCATATGCATATAAGCATAAGCATAATCATATGCTTTCCCTCTCCCCTATTTCACTCATAATGTAAATAATTATGTTTTCAAAGTTTTAGTAAATTGAATTTGAGTTTCAAGTAATAAATTATCTTTTAAGTAAATTGTAAGTATTATCTTTTAAGTAAATTGTCTTTCCTTTTCTTACCCGCTCTTGTGTTTGTTTTTGTTTTCGTGTTTGTGTCTGTCTCTGTGTTTGTCCAATGTGCCCAAATTAGACATGTTAACATGTCGCATGTCCGTAGAGTACAAAACCCCTCATAGGAGGAGACATCATGATCTGTACTCTCTAGAGGACTTCAAATCCACTCAGCCAACTCCTTAGGATCCTACACCTGAGACTACCCCTGGTTGACTCCTCTCGGGCCTAATGCTATGACTACCCCTTGGGGAACTCCTTTGCTAGTAGCCCATGGCTTCGTCGGGATTTCAGACAAGTTTGTCGCATCCATGAAAGATGCAGAGGTAGTGAGATTCTTCTCTACTATCCCAAAGGATCTTAGCTATTCCCTCTCCTACACCTCTCAGAGGTAGATTAGGGCCATCAATGGCTTTACCTCTCGACAGTCATCCCTTGTAGCCCCTTCAACTGAGGGGTCATCACCTAGGCATACCCATCATAGGTCCAGGAAGAGTAGTAAGGGTCAAGGCTACTATGGTGGCTCGAGGGATGTAGACTAGTCAGCACACTCACATCCCTACAAGTCTCCACTTTGTCATAAGACATAGTACCAGTCAGGTCCCTTGCCCTCTCTGATCACAGGTAGAGGCACCCCAGAGCCCACTTCCTCTACTACTCCTCGCTCCTTAAGTGCATGTGCCACCCCGCTTTGCTACTCCCCTGCTCGAGGACCTTTACTATGAGGTCACTATGGGTTGAGAGATCATAGAAAATAAAAAAGGGGATGCAAGTGATGACCGCCATGAGGCGGTTGATGAGCCACCATTTCAAGAACAGCATAACACTTGATTGGCGACACCAAGATGAAGACAAGAAGAATGCAGTCTTGCAAGAATTGAGAAGAAAATTCCCTAACCCCCCAAGGTACGAGTTCTCAATGAGCACTACATGCGAGAGTGCATGTGTGGTGTCTTGAAGCATCGTAGGTTGAAGGTGTGAGATGCCATCACGGCGAAGAAGGGTGAACTCGATTGGGCAAATAAAGGTGACTGGAAGCTTTTGAAGAAGGAGCTGAGGGACACGTCCACAAAGTTCAACAATTAGAAGAAGGCTACAAGGAGACAATTGGACACCGTAGGTGCTTCACACCTCGATAGTGGTGGCAGACGGGCTACGTTCAAGGCATGGTTGGTAAGTCTACTTCTTATTTAATTTACCGTTCTATTTGTTTTATTACATATTACATGCACTTTATCTAACTCTCATAATTTGGGTCCACAGCAATCTGCGATTGGTCATCGTCCCATGGACAAAGAGACAAAATGCACATTCCACATAGGAGCAAGGAAGTGGTTCTTTGAGATGGAGGCATAGGGAGTGGTAGTGGATTGGGCCATGGTAGTTACTCATGGGGTATAAGTCTACTTTAACTTGTAATGTCACTTTTTAAATTATTTTATTCTTTAAGTTCCAATCAAATTTCAAATTAAAATGGTTTCACTCTTAGGGTGCAATATCGAACATCCCATCAGTGGAGGCGAGCGGTGATGATGAGGAGGTAGTTCTCAGGGGATTTGTCATAGGCATCGATGAGGGACAGGGATCAGGAGGAGGTCACAAGGGCCAGGGATTAGACACACTTGTATATAGGGAGGACAACAACGACGAGTCGGATGAGTAGTAGTAATTTGCATCTACTTCGGCATGTATATGATTTAGTCTATTGGCTCATTTGAGGGATTTTGTATCACCCTTTACTTCAGCATGTATATGCTTTTGTCTTTCGGCTCGTTTGAGCAATTTTGTATCACCCTTTTTGAAAGTGAAATTTTGTAACAAACAAGGTTTGAGAGTTTTATGTTTGCTTGTAAACATTCTTTTGTAATGCAAAAAAAAAACATTAGTGGGGAAAAATGGGGCTACAGCAAGCCCTGTTTTGGCCCACCCAAAAATTTGTGTTCTATTAAAAGTTGTTATATACCAATGGTTATTTGATACAGAGTCGTTATATACCGACCTTTACCAACACTACCTAGCATCGATATATACCAATGAATATATACCAACGCACATATTCCAACACTAATCTTGACTTAATTACCAACCTTTTTACCCTTTAATTTAAAAACAATTAGTGTAAAAAAGGTTGGTATTTGTGTCAAAAAACGGCCTATACCTTGTAGTGCCAGGTGGTGCACAATATGGCAATGTTGGTCTTCACATTGTTTGGACAAGTCTCAAGAGCTTTTAGAGAGCTAATTAGCATTTTAATCCCTCTTTGCTTGCATACAAAATATCTACTCATATGTGGTTGTCTCAACCAAAGGGATAGGTGCTAGAACTATCTCTAGCATTGGACTTTTCTTTTATCTCTTTCATGTGAGATAAAAAAAGAATATCTTTTCTATTGAATCTTATATGCTAGTTAGTTGCATGTGTCTCATCAAAGGACTTAGCTCATAATTTTTCTGCATCAAAAGATATTCATAAGACTGTTGTCACAAATACAAAATTCACCATCTTCATCAATAAGAAAATTAAGATCATTAAGTATTAAAAAAATTCAAATTTGCCCATTAGTAGAACTAAACGTCCTAAAAAAAAGGATCTAATTGAACATATGGATATATCAAAACTTAAATTCAAAACGTAGTAAAACCAAGGTCTAGGATTTAGCTTTAAAAGGTTCAAGCTAACCTTGAAAGGTCCCTAAGGCAAACATCATTTGTCTTATAAAGAATGAATAAAAATTAATAATTTCCTCACATTCCCATCAACCTCTAGTCTATTCTAGTACCAACAACCTAATTTACACAAACTAATTCAACAATACCAATCCCTCAATTGTCCTCTTTGATATCAAATTTCCACTTGTCCCATTACTTTTGATATTGTATCAACAATGCTAGTTGAACTTGCTTATTCTCAATGTCCACTTGTCTAACAACTGCATATCCTGAATCCTGAGAGAGTTGCATATGATCATTTTGTTTTACTAACTTGACATCACTCTCCTCTGGCCATGGAGGTATAGAACCACAAAACCATGGACTCAATAATGTCCTACAGACTTTTAAATCCTTAGATTCATATGCAATCACACGAGACAAGAAGATTAACGAGCCAATCAATTGGCAAGAATAGCCAGATGTTGGGGACATAGTTATAGAGTGGGTGCAAGACTTGTAGCCTTCGATTGACTCAATGCCTAGTGTGAAAGTTTTGATGCAAACAGTTCTAGAAGTAAAGAATGAACCCCTCCAGATCGGGTTGATTAAGCCCTACAGTGTGCTAGAAATCCTCAATAAGGATGAGCAAGCATCGTCCAAAGATGAATTCAACATTTGAAGGACCTGTGCAGATTAATATGTCTGTGAAGCAGCTATTGGATCTAGTGCCAAACCTTCCACGAGCAGATTTGTTAGCAGCTTAGTGTTTTAACCATTTTGACAGTATCAATTCTACTAGTATGCATTGCAAGACTATTTGAAACCAGTCCGATGGTTTGCACCACCTAGCCCATATTGCCAACGTCACAATTGAAACCACCAATTTATGACAAGAATGTGACAGAGATCACAGGGACACTGAAGGTCCAAGCAATTCCAGGTGCACTGCTTGATGGTGGCAATTTAGGGGTCAATAACATATCCATTGATATGTACTAGCGACTAGGATTCTCTAGATGAGAGCTAGCATCATTTATGATAAGGATGGTGGATCAATGGCATGTACAACTAATGGCCTCCTTCGCAGTGTTCCAATCATAGTGGTGAACCTAACATTTGTGGTTGCTATAGCCATCCTTTGTATGGAAGATATCAAGAGTGCCTACCCCATATTGCTTGGCAGGCCATGGTTGTGGCAAGCACGTGTAAAGTAGGATTGGCATTACAATTCCAGGTCATGATCCGATGGGGCAAGAAGAAGGTAAAGCTATCCGTGAAAGCCCAGAGGCCAATTCATACATGCATCTTCCCATAGGTAGCTGAAGGAGCAAACATGATGAAAGGACTTGACAACGATGAAGACTTCAAAACAACCCTGATATTGTGACTCTATTTGAGGTGGACGTAGTCTCCATCCTCAACAAGTACCATTTCCCTCAAGAAAGGCCACTGTTATAGCCGATCAAGGATGATCCTAACTATTTACCTGAAGTAGCCGATGATACTCTGGCAAATATCTTGTAGCTCACTTAGGCTGAATAGAATTTTGAAAAGGAATTGCAGCACTCAAAGTGAGTGATAGAAGATGCCTTGACAGATATGAATCTTGGCATAGAGAATGATCAACAGATGGTTTGTGTCAGCACTAGACTTAGTCCAGAGTTTCAAACAGAATTGAAGGAACTCATCGGCATGTTTGTCAATATTTTTGCATGGGGTTATACAGATATGTAGGTGATAGACCCTCAATTTTTCCAGCATAGCATCATCTTGAAGGATGATGCAAAGCCCATACGGCAACAATGTTACCAGATGAACCCTAATTATGCAAGGCGGGTGAAGGAGGAGATCGATAAACTCTTGTAGGTGGGACCATGCAACCTGGATGTCCCCAATTATAATCATCCCAAAAAAGAAGAACAAGTTGTGGGTGAGCATAGATTACTGCAAGCTCAACACCACAACTGTTGACCGATCCTTTCCCTCTCCCTTTTAGGATTCCATGTTGGGTGTTATTGTTGGCCATGACATGTATTCATTACTCTATGGGTTCAATCAATAAAATATGGTCCGGATGGCTAAGGTAGACCAAGAAAAGAAGGCATTTATCACCAAATGTGGAGTCTTTTCATCCAACGTCATGACATTAGGCCTAAAAAATGCACCAGCGGCATTCCAATGCTTGGTCCACGAACTATTTGATAAATGTCTCAATTCCTTCCCCTAAGGATTTTCTTGGACAACTTCACTGTCTTTGGGGAGAAAATCCTACATATTGGCCACCTCCAAATGTGCCTTACCAAATGCCGTGTTGTGTAGCTACCCCTCAATCCAACAAAGTGAGCCTTTGCAGTCAAGTAGCACATGTTTGCTTGGCCACATCATCCCAAAGGATGGTATCGGCTTGAGTTTGCATAAGGTTGAGTTCATCTTCAAGGTAGAACGACCCACAATGAGCAAGTAGTTAGCCTGATTCCTTGGCCAAGTGAGGTGGCATAGATACATGCTCTAGTACCTTGTGGACGTTGCTACCCCTCTCAATGCACTCCTCAACACCGAACTGCTCATATGGACAAAAGATTGTGATTGGGCTTTGTGAGTCCTCAAGTTGATGCTAGCCAAAGCCTGATTATTCAACCACCCGATTAGAAGCTTCCCTTCCACATCTTTGTCAATGCCTTTAATACAGCTATTGGTGCAGTCTTAATGCAAGAAATGATGAAGTATTGGTTTTGTCCTGTGTACTATGCAAGCTGCCAATTATTGAAGCTGGAGAAGAACTACTTGACAAGGAAAAAGAAGCACTCATAATGAACTACTCCATCAACAAGTTCTAGCACTACCTTCTCAAAAACCCCTTCATCTTTGTGTGCACCATTTAGCATTATTGTTTCTCATTAGCAAGCCCAAGTTGGCAAGAAAGCTTGCTCGGTGGATGTTGCTATTGCAAGAATTTGACTTTACTATTGTTCATACTCCAGGAATTTTGCATGTGGTGGTTGATCACCTGTCTCAACTGGATGACGGTGACGAACCTCAACCTCTGCATTGAAGATTTCCTAAATGCGGACCTATTCAAGGCAAGGACACGCACTAACTGAATTTCTAGATGGAGCACAACTATTGGTGCAGGACCAGGGAGACATGCAAGACAACACCCCACTATTCATACCAATGTGGTATGATGACATGCACTAGTTTTTGCAAACTAGTGTACCAAGCTATCACCTAACCTGAGATAGGCACAAGCAACAGGGTCTACGAAGTAAAATTTTTGAAATCATCCACATCTCCTTGTACCATCTTGGTCCAGACAAGGTGCTTTGTAGATGTGTTTCCCTGCATGAACAACAACCAATGCTATAGGCAGCACACCAAGGTCCAGCCCCACTTTGCTAGAGATACCACTGGTCACAAAATCATCCAGGTCAGCCTATGGTGGCCCACAATTATAGGTGACACATTTGCCTATGAAAAGCAGTATGACACATGCCAAATATTGGGGCAGCCCACATCAAGGACCACATGCCACCCAACCTAGTTCTCCATTTGGAGCCATTATAGAAGGTGGGGCTTGACTTCTTCGGTCCATTCAAGCCTACTTCCCACCCATCCAATAATCACTACATCTTAATGGCAATAGAACACTGCACCAAGTGGGTTGACCCAAGGCCTTTGAAAGACAATTTGGCTACATTGACGGCCAAATTCTCTACGAGTAGATTATCACGAGGATTGGTTGTCCAATTGACCATTAGTGACCAAGGAGGCCAATTTATCAATGAAGTGATGAAGAAGATGATGAGGTTGCACATGAACATCCACAAACACATAAATCAATGGATGGGAGGTGCTCATGTACATATCATTGAAAAGATTTTGAAGCAAAGAGCTTTAGATGTATACCCCCAATGATATGTAGTAGTGAGCCCTCTTTGACATGATTTTAATCTACTTTTGATGAGAAAGGGTAGCACATCAATGTGTTGCCCTTTTCATGGAAATTAGATTAAAAATGGAACAAAATCAAGAAGAGTCATAGTTATCATTTTGATGTACTCTCCATGAGAAAGGCCAGTGTGTCAATGCATTGCCCTTTCTCATGGAAAGTAGATGAAAAATGGAACCAAAGCAAGTGTTAGGGGATAACCCAGCACCAAGTGGAACACACTTTTGTAATCAACATAAGTAATAGTAGTAGTGGGGAAATCATCCATATGGGCAGTTAAAACTGTTTGGACTGTTACAAAACATAGTCACGATAATATGATAAGGATTAGACTGAAGTGTAATAGCCTTCTCTCTTCATCACTAGTTGAATATTTTGAGGAGAAGAGCAAGTTGTACCATTGGTTGTTGGAAGAAGAAATATTTTTGCTCCTATCTTTCTCTGTTGTATCACTATTACCGTGAATGATACATTTTGGAGTTAATACACTTGTGTTCAGCTATCTTCTATTTTGTGCATTTTTTGAGTTAATACTTCTAAACTTGTGTTCGACTATCTTATATTTTGTGCATTTTCGTGTTGCCTTGCATAGCTGATATATCTTTCTATTCTAGGTAAGCTTATCCCATAACACATTTGGCGATCCTACCTCCGAACGACCTCGAATTACTTTGGTTGTGACAAACCAACCGACCAGTAGCTCAGGACGTGTTTCGACTCCAGTTTGACAAGCACGGAAACAACTCGCAAAGATCTTCCAAGATACAATAGCATCATAAACAACAGAGGCACAAAAATACAAGACTCACCCATCTTTATCTAGACAAGGGTGGCGGAAGGTGATTGAAAGACATTACTACCAACATCTGACCAGTTTGGGTTGACGATTTTCCACAGCAGAAAAGCATCCAACCAGGATTGTATGCAATAACATCCAGTCTAAGGCTACGTAAAGTGACTTCTCTAAGATCGCAGCTGGCCACTAAGATTCATCATACCATCTTTCAGGCTCAAGATATTACAAGCGGGGCCTTGCCGCTACTCTACACACACAATGATCTCATTGTTGTTGCTCTAGGTTGCACTTCTGGCCCTTGTTGCCACAAGATTAACACCATCTTTCTGCGTTTTCATCCATCCCTTTTTGGAAAAGAAAGTAAACTTCTATTAATGCTTGAAAGCATTCTCGTCCATCCTAAGTTTACCATGTTCCTTTGCAATTTTATTAACTACATCAATATGCATTCCATCTCTGAGCAAGCCAAGCGTATTTGAGTGAAATGTTGATCCACACATCCTTCATAGCATTATCAACTTTGTGACTCAGAAAATAAGCATTTAGTTTAAAAAGATCGGTCCCTTAAGCAAGGGATGCAATGTTGCAAGATCTATACTTAAGGCAGCAGGAAATGATCCAATGATAATTAACCCGTTACAAGTTTACCTTGTAGGTAAAGTTTGAGCCACCATCCATTCTCAATGAACAAGACTCTATAAAGTCAATAGTATCTCCAAGATTCATCACTGTGCCTATTGTGCCATGTGAAGGTTTTAAGATCCCAAGATTCATTGCCCAGTATACCAAGAAGCATGCACTAACAAATTTATTCCATGATATCAACTCATTTTTCGACATTTTGATCCTAGTATGAGGGCGATCTTCAGAAGAAATGACACACCAAAGCAAATTGCATGCTTCCCCATGAGAGCACCTTTTAATCTTTTCCAAAGCAATGATCTCTGCATGGATGAATTCAAGGCATAAAAAAGAAACTTACTCCCTGAAACATCACTTCTGCCATAAAAAATGCTCCATCTTAATCTCAAGTCATTGAGGTAATACTAAAGTCAAGTATAATTAGAAAGGTCTTCTTGCCTTTACCAACAATAGTGTAGTTACTAAAGATCTGGTAATCGGTCATCTATGGACCTGATAAATTGTTGTCTCCCACCTTCAGCTTCTACAAAAAGAAAACATGTGGCTTGCACATCCTAACAATTCCTTTAACTACAGATTGTTTCCACTTAGCACATACCCCATGCACATTCCAAGTCATCATGACCAATTCAAGGTGTAGCACCAATTGATTACTCATCATCATCCACTAGCTCTTGGTCCATCTCTTTCGCAAGTGGCATGAAAATATTGATGGACATACCCTTATGTGCCTTCCCCTTCACAACCTTGAGTGAATATCTTTTGGGACAATTTGAGTAGAAGGCTTTTGCATGGTGGACACATCATCTTGCCATTTGCATATCTCAGCTTGCTTAGAGCTTCTTAAATCACCACCACTGTCGTCTGTCACTATCTTAGAATCTAAGGGATGTGCATCTGGGGTGACAACAGGTTTTCCAAACTGCACCAGTTGAGCCTCTATTTTATCAAATTTTCTCTTTGTAGTTTCATCCTTCTTTTATTGGTCCCCTAGTACCTTCTCTTCAACATTCCTTCTTGTTGACAACTTTCTTAGCAACTTGTGATTTGACAATCATGCAAGAAAATCATCTCTCAAGGTAGGCTTGGAAGGGCAATCTCTCGCAAAATGACCATTGCACTTGCCAATGTAACATGCATCGGGAAAGACTTTAAACTTGACTTCCACAAATAGATTCCAACCATTAGAAAAAACTAGTTCCATTCTCTCCAATGGTTCCTTTCTCTTGTTCCACAGAATACATACTTTTGGTGAGGATTTCATTGCCTAGATAGGAGGGACAAGACCCACCGTCCCAAAAGCGAAGCAATTTTCCCAGCTCATAACAAGGAGCTTGTTGATGTTGAGAAAATGTATCCAAATTGGGCAATCATGTTGAAGGACTTCCTTGGGAGTAAAGGGAGCACTCCATGGTATTGCATAATGAGATTTCTGTGATATCCAATAGCACTAGAGATGAGCCAATCTTGCTCACCCAAGGATCCGATAGAAGCTTCTAAAAAGCCTTGACCCACAATGACAATCAACCAAAGAAAAATTTCCTTGATATATATTGAGAAACCATTGGGAAAACTCTTCTTCTATTGGAGCTCTACCCAGGAAGACCATGAAGAATCCAGACTATTGTATTCCCTATAAAGACTTTCTAGTTGAATATCCACAAAAGAACGAACCACACACTTGTTTCCACCATCCCCAGAGACTAAAAGGCCTCTGATTTCCTAAGATTTATCTTCTAGAAATCATGTTCAAGACAAACACGATCGATGGGATTGACATGTGAGGGACCAACATTGGTGATAGCAACATAATTGCTTGCATTAATAGACATCACTCACTAACTCCTTCACATGCACCTTCTGAGAAGCCTCAATCAACTTGCTGTCTCTTTGTTGGGGGTGACTTCACCTTAATAAAAGTTGGCTTGTTACACAAGGCAACCTATAGAACGCCTTCCCATTTCTCAATCCTCATGAAGCTACTTGGAAGCATTATATGAAGCCACTTGGCACCCCCTACATAAAAAGCTGAGGATAAAAAGCTTTTTCCAACTTGATAAAGCTCCGATAAAGCAACATGCTTTTGTTAAAACTCTTTGACTAAGGATTTATAAAAGTAATAATGCTAGTCAGGTTCTAATTGATCTTTAGTCTTCTCATACAATTCCAACATTGGAGATAGCTGTTCGCTACAGAGTTTCTATTGATTATATCAAGGTAAGATTCTATGCCTTTTGAAGTCTATTAATCCAATCTCTCAAGTTCTTGTGTGCGAGTTAAATATGACACATTGTTTGAGCATTGTTTTACATTGAATGTTTGTGCAAGTCGTGGTTTAGCTCTATTCACTTGTAGCAATTTGGTTAGATGATCCCAATATATTGTATACATCCTTTGTAGTAGTGATTATATTGTACATGTCCTTTGTCAGTGTAAGAAGATCGTCGAGATCGGTTGTGTCGCACTCTCTAAGAGCTGTATAGTCCACAAATGAGCTACGGGTAGGTTATTGTGATCACAAATTTTTTTTGCAATTAATATCATCCTCTTCAACGTCTTTCTTGATTGTGATAACACTACTTGCTTGCAAGGCAAAAGGTGCCCACCACTGACACCACCAGCCTTCTTGCCTAGAACTGATCAGATTTCGGTGATGCGAGGAGCTAGCGTAGCCACATCGTTGATGGAGTGCACGTAGAGGAGTATATCTCTACCCACTAAGTTACGTAGCCCTTGTTTCTAAGTGGAACATTGTAGTTGGAGTATAGACTGGTCTCCGGTGAATCAGCATGGATATTCCCAGTCTCGATTGTATTCTCTAGAAAAATCTTTCTATCAGTTGTCACGATGTAGGACTCGATCACCGTCCCGTGGTGGGCATGATCACCAAAGTTATGGAACTACTCCCCTCGCAAAGACTCCTATCACACAAAAACACTCCCGTGTAGTCACCCAAGTGGTCCAAGCTGCTTGCACCTGGGCTTTCAATACGCTAACAAGAATGAAGACGTTTTGATAAGGTGAAGCAAAATAGTTGGATTGCTTTTGTTGTTAAGATTCACATATATAAAGGACAAAAACTAAGGAGCATATTAAAGGGGGTGGAGCGATGGAGCACAATGGTGGTCTTAAACCGTGCTTTTGAAAAGTTTTTTAAAATGGCTTTTTGATAGCATCACTATCATGCTTGTAATTTTAGCACGTGATCATTGTCCTAAAATCTTAGTGAATGAGTATGATCATAGCTTCTCACCCATGCTATAGTTATAGTAGGATGTTTGTCACATGCCTGTGTGGTTGTAGCTATTGACCCGTGCTATAATCTTAGCACGTGGTCATTGTCCTACGGATTTCATTGCATAGTTGGGCTTACATTGGAAGGTCTGCGTAAATCACGACAAAGTCAACATAAAGCTCATCAAGCTCATCATGATTATTTTAGTCTCTTATAAGATCATAACATTAGTGCAATGTGAATACCAAATGAGCAAAGGTAATTTATGGATAAATTTTAGAAGCCATGAGAGGGGCTTTTCGTATGAGAGCGAGAGTAACAACCGAGATTGAAAGAGCTTATATAAGGCTCGAGAAGGAGAGAAAAGGCTGAATCATTTAGTGGAGAACGACGGGGACTAATTTGGGTACATGTTGGTTGGGTAGGGGGTGGTCATGTAAGGTGGGTTAACTAGGTACGACATGGGCTAATCAATAGGACAGGTTGATTAAAGGGTGGTTAGATAGGTTCTTTGTGCATGTGAGTATAACGATTTTGAAATTTCTTTCTAAATTAGACTCATGTGAGTATAGCTATTTTGAATTTCTTTCTAAAGAAATAGACTCATGCCCCTGGTTCCTTAATTCATACAATTATGTTCTTGGAATTTGTGATATTAGATATCATGGAATAATAAAAGGTTTAGTTCATCATCGAAAGTGACATCCAGATCATGTGATTTTCGAACGCTATCCTTGTTCATAGATTAAATGCTAAACCAGAGATCATTAGGCTTGTTTGACAATGATTTGTCATATACTTTCACGACCGAACAAACACTCAAAAAGGTAATCTAGTTTCCTCAACCATTAACAATAAAAACGGATGGACCGATAGATCATTGCATCGATACATCACTAGGGAAGGGCATGCTCCTAGTTTTTATAGCTCTCCAAGAGGAAGCACGCCACCTCTCCAACCACACTATGTGTGGCTGTATAATATTATATAAATAAATTTATATTCATTTAAATATATTATATTGTTTAAAATATGAAATCTAAAATTTATCTTATGTTCATTACTTTATTCTGGCTATTTTAATGTGGACATTTTAACAACAACAAATGGTTTTTCTTTTTTGCTAAAGCGAACCATCAGACAAATCTCATCTCTCTTTAGGACACGTCTCAGTAGACAAGAGGTACTCTTCTATTTCTATCATTCAATATTAAACACCATCTCCAATAATGCTCCAGTCACCCCCCAACCACCATTGACAATGCAAACAAAATACGAAAAAAATAATAATGACAAATCAAAAGTCATTTCAAGTTCTTTGATCGTTCAATCTTTTTAATATTTCAGTAATTTGTTTTGATGCTTGGTATAATAGATAGGACTGTGTAAAAGATGATCTAACATATGAATCTAAGATGGATTGGAAAGAGGGGACGTGCACAAGCATGCACGTTACAGATGAAGTAAGAAAAATTGCAAGCCACAACATGATCTTGGATCATGATCGGATAGCTCTTAGTGAGTTGGGAAAGAACATGCTCAAGGCTAATCTGAGAACTTTGCTATTGTAGCTTTTGCGGGAGAACCAAATTTTGCATACCCAAATGCGGGAAACTATCGCCATTGAAGGATTACAGGAATTCAAGGACACAACCATATGACCTATAGAACATCTTCTTACAAATTTGCACTGAAGAGACTGGACCACATAGGGAGAAGTTATTTGTGATGCTTGCGTGAAGCATAGCTATTGTCAAATGTACACCATTACACATGACCCCATCTACCTCAAGGTGATCCTTGAATCAACCATCTTCCATACACAAATGCTATCTATCATCGATGTCTCCTTGAATGTCAATAGCAATGGGCCGACTAGAGAGCAGTAGATCTTTGTTGGACAACCCCCTCATTTACTAGGATCTGAATAACAAATTATGTCTCAATATGAAGGAGGTGAGAAGAACATTGGAGCTTGTACTCACCCCAAACCTTGATTCCAATCCTATCACAAAGACATATATGACCACTAGAACACTTGCATTTGAGGTTATGAATTAGTGTCCTCTTATCTAAGGCCACCGCCAAGATCCTTGATGACTTCATTGCATGAGCACTTCTATCTCAGTCTCTTGGAGTGCATCGATAGTGTTCCCATCAAGATGTAGTTCAAAAGGAGCAAACATATGACGTCGGTACACTCATGCAACATGGCTCTCAACTATTACAGCAAAGACAACTACTCATTGAAACCTATTACAAGCTCCACATGCTAATGGGTACCCCCAGATTGAATTTGTGAGTATTAATTAATTTGTTTCGACAAGAGGGGGGGCGCAGTGGTTGATTAACATAAGGTAGCAGGCGTCTGTACGTAAGGTAGAAGAGGGAGGGGGTGTAACAATGCTTCTTCTAGAAGTGTCCTCTTCCAGAAGCTTCTACCACTTAGTACAAAAGGAGGAGGGGGATAGAGTGCAGGCATGTAGAGTGAAGGGGGCTTTGAAAGCCTCTAAAAAACAAGCAAGAAGAGAAGGGGCTGAAGGGGGAGAGAGAGTGGAAGGCAAGGGGGAGGGAGAGGAGTGGGAGGAGTGAGAGGCGAGGGGGAGGAGGGAGGGAGTGGAGGGAGGCAGGGAGAAGCGAAGGAATGTGGAGGGAGGTGAAGGGGAGAGGCAAAGGAAGGTGGAGGGAGGCGAAGGGGAGAAGCAAATGAAGGCGAAGGAACATGGAGGGAGAAGCGAAGGAAAGTGAAGGGAGGCACAGGAAGGTGGAGGGAAGCAAAGGGAGGAGAAGGTGAAGAGAGTAGGTTAATTAAGCAACAACCGTCCACTACTAGTTCACACTACTAAAGAGGAATGAGATGTTCAAGTCAATGATACATCGGACAGACATGAGACACGCCCAAATTAACAATGCCAACACAATCATCATTAATGAGATCTCAATGATGACATCACAGATGATGAACCTTGTGGTATGCCAACTTTGTGAGGTCAATAGCTAAAAATGCAAGGTCCATTCGCCACAAAAAAGGTACTAAAGTTCACACAAGCAAGAAATATTATTTTTTGATGAATTCTAACTGCAGATCCAGGCACACAGGCCATTGATGATGCCAGAGAGGTTATCATTGGTACCTTTATACAAATGATAAGTAGAGTACTCTTGTTGTAGATACATAAAATTATAAATAAGACTCTTCTATTTTCAACTTCTACATTTACATGTCAACAAATTATTTAATTACTTTTGTTGTAGATACATGAACTACTCTTCTATTGTCAACTTTTACATTTACATGAGTGTCAACAAATAGTTTAAATTGGTGTCAAACACTAATTCATAAAGATGCCAAATACCTCTATGCCATCTAGAAATTCAAACCATGCCTTGCGCCATACTAGTTTTTCTTTTTTGGCCTGCCATGGGTAGGCCTTAGTGAAGGTTGTGGTTCCGAGATGGAAAAAATAACATTATTGTGATTATTTATGCTTTGTTACATGTTAATTTATGGTTGGTGCACTTTTTGGGTGGATGCATTGTTATTTTGGGTGTTCTAAATTCCCATTGGCTGCTCCCAACATTGCCTTATATGAATTTTGGGCCATTCACATTTACTCCTCTTTGCATGCTCTTAATCTCCTACTTGAGGGGCCTCCAATTTTATGCTCTGTCTTGGGCATTTCAGTCAAGCATAGGGAGGCCTAATGAATGATAGATATATCTAAAAGCAGGTTATTGAGGTTAGTCGTAACTCTGGTAAGGTTGGGAGCGAGTCTTCCACGTCAAGTTCCTCTTCTTCGGAAAGCACTCTGCTCAACCAGCCGATTTCTTCGTCCGATCTATCGATCCCTGTCTGGCTTTTGTGGTCCAATGCATTGATCTTGAATAGCTCTCTCGTCCGATCGCAAATTGCAATCGCTGCTTCCATTCCATCCTTAGCAGCAATCCTCCGCGACAACATGGCTCAGACCGACTCATGGATGCGAGAATTCGAGGATGCTATCAGGCTTGCCGATGATATCGCTGGTCGCATCGCTGAACGGAATTCCACTGCCGCCTCAGGAGCAGACGCCTCGCGTCTTATCTCCGCCATTAGAAGGAAACTTACGATGCTGGGAACCAAGCTTGACAGCCTTCAGTCGCTTTTGAACAATCCCTCCCTCACTAAATCATTGTACGTATACATTGGCAGTAAAAGACCGCAATAATGAAACCCTGTGAAATGTTCCCCCCCCCCCCCCCCCCCCTTGTTATATGGTCTGTTCTTTGAGGAACAAGGTTTAAGAAAAGTTAATGTGCCAGGACGTCTTTGCTGCTCCTTTTGATGCCAAAGCCATCGGATAGAACGGAGTTGTTGACTGCTTTATTACTGAAACATGTCAGATCATAGGAACTTACTGGGAAAATTGACGTGACTAAACTAAAATAGAGATTGACCTCCCTTATAAATAATTTTTATTTGAAGGTAGGTCTATTATAACTCTAATCTTTGATTCATCCTTCAAGGTGTCCATACGGGAACACTATAAGCATTGGTGGAAGTGGAGAGCAGGTTTTTCTGCAGTAGCCCAGCCTATGACTCTCACCTAACCGCTATTATAGCTTGGAACTGAATAAATTTATTTGTCTCTTTAATATATAGTATCTTCGCTTGGAAACTAGGAGTGCATGTATTGTGAACCTTTCTGTAGGACTAAGGGCAATTATAAGCTTCGTTAAGAATAGAGGCAAGATCTACAATACATGTCATTGAGAATGGACATCAGTCACATGTCTCCAAGGAGCAGTTGGGACTTAGCACAGCCTGGAGAAAACCAGATGGACTAGAATGCGGTTTGAGTCCTGTCAAAATAACATTCTGCTTGTGGACATATGCCATTAAAGAACGGACGCTGCAACTCGGATCACAAGAAAGAGAGCAATTGACACTTGTATTGCATGAACGGGCCTGTACATATGTACCGAATTATGAGCAGTTATGGGTGCCCTTGATCTGAGGCGTTGTGTTTCTTTGTTTGTAATTAATATAATATACAAATGCTTTCAGATTATATTACCACCCCCCAATCTGGAGACTTGGGCATCAGAAGCCCTAGATGAACAGTTTTGCAATGCGGGATAGTTTCCATTACCATGGCAAAGGAGCTATCCCTCACAGCAGCGAATAGAGGCACACAGGTGGTGCTGACATCAGCAAGCGTATGGAGCAGGGTACAAGGCTGTGCAGACCTGGGACAGGTGGCGCCGACATCAGCAACTGTACGGAGCAGGGTACATGGCTGTACGGGGCTGGATGAGGCCTGTTGAAGCAGCAAAGGAGGCTGCTATGAGGCAGGGACCTGCCTTTATATAGGGCTGGACCCTTGCCTTGATTGGAGGGCCAAGGCCCTAGAAGAGTGGGCCAAAAGGCCCCGGTTTGTGAGCCCTAATAGGCTGGACCAGCCACAGACTGGTTGGCGGACAGAAATATAAAGAGTTATATAAAGAGTTGCTTCTATATTTGTTTATGAGCATTGCCTATTTACTGGCTTGCACATCTATGCACATAAGTTAAGAAGTTTGTGATTCCACACCCCACACGCACACTTTGTGAGCTCGTGGGCAATTCTATCAGTCTTCTGCTGTGTGTACCCTCTGTTGGGTAATTTCTAACATACCCCCCCCCAAACAAACAACAACACACACACATTTTTTTTTTGGGTGAAAAGATTTTCCTTTTATATTACAGAGTCACAATCCCAAAGCAGGATGTGCTCAAGTACATCAAGAGAAGATGTCAAGATATGACAAATATACATCATGATCAAAAGCCCCCCTCTAAATACTAGTCTCGCTCCTCCTAGAGTTAGGGGATATAGCAAGGGAGAAACTGCCTTGGGATGGGTAGGGGGAGTGCAACCAAGTTCCCCAATGTTGGATCGTTTGACCTCACCGAACAACATTGGAAATATGTAGTGATGGTCTTGTCTCTTTGGTAGGTGATTTAGTTGGGTCTAGCTCGGTAAATCAAAACAAAAAAGTTAGAAGAAATATATATAGAGAAAGGTTCAACTTTTTAGCTAGGTCAAACATGAATAATCTTCATGATTTTGGGAAGGTAACATTAATTGGTCTAACTTTAAGGCTTTATTAGTTAGTACTCATTATACTAATAATAACATAAGAATTCTTAATAAACTAAGACGTCTTAGAAACAAGCATCTCAATACTTCTGTTTCTATTAGTTCTATTCGTGCCCACAAGTAATTTATGTTGTCTATAACATACATAGTAGTAATATGCTTTATGTAGGACAAACCTATAGGACAGCTTTTATTCGTTTTCAAGAATATGTTAGGGAAGCTAGAAAAGTTCATAGGAAGAATTTTTTAATTGAGAATTCAAAACCCTTATATGCGGCAATGGCAAAGTTTGGTTTCGAATCTTTTCATTGCTTTCCCATTGAGCATATAGAGGGCCATTTTAATAATGCCAAGGATTTTTACAAGGTTGCTCGTCCTCGTGTTTTGGATGAGAACTTTATTTGGAAGGAAAATCAACTCTTCATAAAAATAAAAGAACCTCTAAAAAGAACCCTTTGATGTGGAGAACTCATATCAAGCCCTTTAACATTCCTCATTACCAACATAGTCATACACCTAACATCGTATGGAAACCTAAAGTTATGTTATGGGGTTGTCCTAGCTCTCTTGCAATCTCACATGTTCGTGAGTTGCCTCCCTCACTTCCTCTTTCTCCACTTCCCCCTCCTTTAGTTCCTTCAACTTCCTCAGTTCCAAGAGTTTTTGCTTCTTGAGACTATAAAAGAAGACTACTCTACCTAGATAGATTAATGTCTCTGGGTCTTTTTTCAATAAAGGTTTTTGAAAAATATAATGTCAAAGTTCTTTTTAAACTTCAATACACCTTGGAAAACTTCTCTTTTGAGGATTTGAAGCTAAATAAGCTCCATTATATACAACTTAAAACTTCGTTGGATCGCTTCTTAAAAGTAAAAGCTTCCTTTCAAAGCAAAGAAGTCTATCTAAATAAAGAACGCTTGATTTGTATTTTTACTTCTCCCTCACTTGACAAGATAGGCTTAAACTCAATTTTGAAGTCTCCTGAAGTAATGGATTCTCTCCCTCATTTTGTGAGAAGAATTTGGAAGCATCCAGTAGTAGCTTGGAAGTATGTAAAAACTTTAGGACAAAAGGCTTTCAACTATGGAGAGAGAGGTAAAAGGCTTTCAGAGCATTCAAAATCTTCTATCCTTAGAGAACCTTATTGTCGTAAAAGTAAGAGATTCCAAAGCTTTATTGATGCTGATTTATGACATGTAGTCACAGCTGATACCTCAATTTTGCTTTCTAGTAACTTAAGAGACCTTTTCATGAAAGGCACGAAATTTCGATTGTACTCTTTTAAAGAGTCTTGCCTTTTAAAAGCTATCGATAAGGGAATTTCAAAGTTTGTTTTGCAATTAGAAGAATGTTTAGGAGTTAAAAATATCTTATCAGAATGGAAAGGGAAGATTTTGAAGAAAGTTGCTTTGAAACTAGAAGAAGTTCCTTCGGTTAATTGCTCAAAGCAAGGTAACCATCCTTCTAAAGAAGATGAAACTCTTCTTCGAAAATTCCATAGGAATTTGTCATTTCTTATATGGACAAATGTTCTAATAACTTTGTTTTTATTTGCAAAAAGTTTTACTTAGAATGTCTTTTAAGAGAAGTGAACTCGTCTGCCAAAACTTACGCCCCTGCCTTGGTTTCCCAAAAAAATTTGATCTCAAAACATCAGAGTTTTTGCAAGTCTTCTGGGTTTGTTTGCAATCCAAGTATTCCTTTTCTTTGTGCTGCTTGGAAGTTTCACAAAACTCCAAAAAAGCCAAGATTTATTGCAGCTGCTTGTGAGACTACTTTGACAGATGTCTCTAAATGGCTAAGTTACTGCTTCAAAGCCATGTTGCCTAGTGTCCATGAACTTTGGAGGGACTTATTAAAAGAGGCAGATGTCCCCTCGCACTCAAGCTGGATTTTAAATGACTCTGTAGGAGTGATTCCTGTTGTAAAATTTTTTAATTCCTCTCGAAGCATTCAAGAAAAAGAGTCTCCTATTCTTCTTCAAACCTATGATTTTACCACGCTTTACACAAAGATTGAGCTAGAAGACCTGAAGTTTAGAATAAAAAAGCTAGCGTCTAAAGTTTTCAAGCTGAGATTTGACAAAGATAGATGCAAAGTGCTAAAAGTTGAGAAAACAGCCTTATGCTTTGACTTTTTGTGGCTAAAAAATAAAGATCATGACATAGGTTCTAAAAAGAAAAGATACACAAAGGTAGTAAGTGTGGAAGATGTTTGCTCTTGGATATATTTTCTTTTAGATAATCTTTACATCACAATAGGTGATTCTTTGTTTCAACAAATTATAGGAATATCCATGGGCACTAATTGTGCCGTATTTTTAGCAAACTTTTATCTTTTCACTTATGAATTTGAGTTTATGCAACGTCTTATTCCTATCAATACATGCCCTATCATTTTACATAAGCTTAGCCAAGTTAGGTGTTTTATAGATGATTTATTTGTCATGTTCCTAACTTTCAAGACTTTATGTACAAAGACGCTAGTGCTTTTGGAGAAGGAATCTATCCTCGTGACTCTTGTGAACTAAACTGCACTTCAAGAGGGGATTCTTGTGTTTTCTTAGATCTTAGACTTTCTCAATCTACCATAGGATTAGAGGTTGATATATATAATAAACGTGAACAACCTGAATATAGTGGTTTACACATTATAAAAATGACTCACATTGACTCAAACATTTCTGATTTGGCAAAATATGGAGTCATTTCTTCCCAATTCCATAGATTTTCCCACCTTTGTACAACTAAGGAGTCTTTTATCACTCATTGTAGTAATTTGATCACTTTACTATAACACAAGAGGTATAATCCAAGGAAAATAATGAAAAAAGTACGCACAATCTTAGATATGAAGTCTTTTATCTATGGTGTATTGGCCTTAGGTATGTTTAGAATGATTGAACATAAGCTAAAAACAAAAAGCGGGGAGCTGAAAAGCCCATTTTTCTTTTAGTTTCAAAAGAGAGTTTGTTTGAGTATGCTTGTGCTTTCTAAGTTAGAAATGTATTTTTGCCTCTTTGTAGGAAACGATACATAAGTGTAAAGGGCCATTTAGTTTTTTTGTTTTAAATAAGAGTGAGAGTGAGAGAGAGAGAGAGAGAGAGAGAGAGAGAGAGAGATTTATTTCAGTTTTTTGGAAGATTTTGTTTCTTGACTTGCTTGTTTTTTGCTTAGTCACCTGCTTCTTTTCTTCTTTTTTTCTTGTTTTCTTTCTCTTTTGTTTATTTGACGCATTTTAGTAAGCACTGGGTTTGCCCAAGAGACTCCGCGGGTCTTTAGAAACCCAATATAGCTGCTTATGCTTGGGCATTGATGACGACATAAGTGTTGCTTTGCTTGGTAAGTATGTCTTCCTTTTGTTTACCTCTTTTTCCTTCTCTTTCATTTTCTCTTTTATTTCCTATGTAGATTTTTTATCTTTAGAACAATAAAAATATAAATTTGTATGATTGGACTTATTCTAGTCTTACAATGGTATACATCATGATCAAAAGTACCTGTTTGCAAGCAATCAAAAAAAGATTGCTGCAAAGAGTGCCTGAAGAAAGAGTATAGGGGGAAAAAGGGATCACCAAAGACTATGATTTCTATCTTGCTAGAGAGTCCATAGTGCCCAATATCGAACCCATACAAAAAACAAATCAAAACCGTGTCTGTGTGGGTGAATCCCAAATAACCAGAAAGATTTTCCAAAAGCAGCATTGGAAAATCTGGTGTGTAAACACTGGCACAGGAATCCCAAAAAGTCACGTGTGTGAGAGCAATGCCAAAGAAGATGAGGCACTAACCCTCGTGGAGCCAAGCATCTGTGAGAAACAGATGGAGCAACATTTCTGCGTGACAGAAGTTGGTCATTAGGTGGATAGTAATCAGTTGGCCATGCTTTTGGTCAGCAAGCTTCCGAGGGGCTACCGAGGATTGATGAATACTCTCACTCTAGAGAACGGACGAGACTAATCACATTCGAGAAGCTGAGTCTGTTGTTGCTTCATAAAGAAGCCCAAATGAAGTTGTACAATGGAAGTAACGATGGCGACGAGAAGGCTCTCATACCCAAGACCAAGGTTGGCAAAGGAAAGCCATTGAAAACGAAGGATGCCAAGAATGATATTGAAAACAAGAAGAAGAGAAAGAACTAGAAGAAATGCTTTTATTGCAACATGCCTAGATATGTTGCTCAAGATTGCAGAAATAGAAAAGCTGAGGACTAGTATGACTCGACATCTTTCAATGCGGTAACCGAGGAACTCTTCTTAGTGACAGCACCATGTCCCATTGAGGTAGTAGGGTGACAGTGTTCATAACAAATATCGAATAGTGGTGCATAGATTTAGACTCTATGGTGGAGGATGGAAAATATTGACCAGTCATGGGATTATGGACCTTCTCAATACCATTTGCAAAATGGAGGAGCACACCTAGAGATGGAGCTTGATGAGCAAGAGCTCATGAGGGGGAGCATCACCAGATTGGAATTCCAAGGTATTATGAGAGTGGCGCATGTGCAAAAGCATGAGAAGAGAGAGAGAGAGAGAGAGAGAGAGAGAGAGAGAGAGAGAGAGTTCATTAAAGTTTGCTAAAGACCGATGGGTCTATGAGGATGAAGAAAAACCTAATACAATGAGCAAAAGGGGTGGAGCTACTAAGCGAGCATCCTAACCCATGCTAGAAAACTGTGTAGACATACTCAGTGATATCATAGCACATGTCCAACAAAATCATATACAATCACTCTGGAATCATCCTCATCATGTGGAGACACAGTCTGATCCAATACAATACAATAGGCATATAGAACATCAAGCTATACCCAACGGCAGACTGGGTTGTGTAGGCAAAAAGCCCGTAATGGATCGCTGTCTGCTATCTGGATGAGTAACCTGTCGTGCCCTCCTGACCGCTACCTGACATTTAACGAGTGCCACTATAACCCCGGTCGGCTGTACCCCAGGTCTGAAAATGGAGGAGATGTGAGTGTGATCTGTGTGTCTGTTCTCTGCTGGGTGTGTCGTGTCTCGATCTCAGGGTCTTTCCCTCTCCTACTGACAATGGCTGGGATAGCAACCTGCTCTGCCTGAAAGAAATATGTGATCGTACTCTGGGATGGGCCAAGCACGGTCCCCTGCTCCTTTCTCCTCGATCTGATAAGACGATCTCTATGTCGGACTCCCTAGTGAATAAAAGCTGCTAGGTATCTCTGATTTGGGTATAGGAGGAGTTTGGAGAGGCCCAGCCCTCTCACCCGTCTCACGGTTCCCCTTCTCACCCCTCTCAGCCTTTCTTGCTCTCCTCTCCAGCCTCTCCTCCTTGCTCTCCTCTCCAATCTCTCCTTCTTGCTCTCCTCTCTTTTCCTCCTTGCCCTCTCCTCTCCTCCATGCTCTCCTTACTGAGGCTCATCCCTTGCCACTTGTCCTTGTTGTCCTTAAGGCTCATCCCTTGCCCTCTCTTGTCCTCCGTGGAGTGTCACCCATGTGAAGGACCGACTTGCCCATGTGCCAAGCAAAGACGTAGGGCCATGCCCCTATGTTCCTCAAAAGAATGCAACTAATGGAAATGGAAATGGAAACAATTGAATGAGAAATGAAAGTACTAAATCAATTGAGAAAGCTTGATATTGACTCCTATGATGTGACACGTAACCTTGTTGTCTAAAATATCCTCCAGCTTTGACTCCGTGCCCGTTGTGAGCTTCCACAGCTTCTGAGCCCCTGATTTTTACCTTCAAGATGGGACAATTAGTCCCATCCAGCTTCCTGGACTCTCCAGAGTTGTGGATAGTATAAGAGGGAACATGACTAGAAGAGGAGGTATGAAGAGCAGAGGCAAAAGAGGTTTCCAACTTGACATGTCTCTTGCAAATTTTACACAGCAAAGAATCTCCAAATAGAGTCTACGGCAGATAGAATAGAATGCTGCAAACCTGATTCAAATCGGAGACGCTTCCAAGTAGAAGAAATACTTCCTTTGATGTGAGAGCGTCTAGAGACCGTGCTCTGATACCATGTTGGAAATGAAGGAAAGAATCTCTCTAACCTCACAACCTATGCGGAATAGGAACAGCTCTGTCTCATACTCAATGATGCAGACCCCACATGAATCCTCACTCAAAAGATAGAGCATAAACAGCGTACCACAAGAGAGAGAGAACTCAGATAATATTCCTCTAGCAAATAGTGGGCAAAACTTAGCTCAAGGCGAGCACAAGAGGACCAGCAGGGCTGCAAAGAGGACCAGCAGGGCTGCACTACAAAACTGAGAACTCGCTGGGTGTGTTCTGCTCCGCGCTGCCTTGTTGGCTTCTGTGGCTGATGGATAATTGAGGGGGGCAAGGGGCCCTTTTATAGGAGGCTGGCAGGCCCTGGATATGGCTGAATCCTGGTAGGGGCTGGCCTTTTCGGCCCCAACTGACCCCCCCTAGGCAGCCTATATAAGGGGCTTCCAGAGGCATTCTGTTTGGCCTTCCTTGCAGCCCTCATGCTGCTGTTTTGTTGCATATCCTGCAGCCCAATTAGTTCCGCATTATCCCTTCCCCTCAGTCATATGCCCCCCCATGTCCTCCTCATATGGGGGCTCACAGGTGGACATAGACTTCCAAGAGAGGGGGTGTTGGAATATTAGGGCCACCTCCACTTTTGAGCCTCTTATTGTATACGTTGGGAGAGAAAAGTTTCAGACTAGGTGCCACATGCACGGCACATAGATCGTCTTTTATTGAAATTAGGTCCAGCACCCTGGCCAGCAGCAAAGGCTGACAACAGACCCTTGGTGAGGGCACAGGATCTACAACAATGCGTAGCAAGAAAAGGGCTATGGCAGAGAGTACCTGGTTGGCAGCACCAAGAGGGTCAGGTACAACAGCAGGTACAGATCTGGAACAGGTACAAAAGCAGGTCCAGGGAGCAGCAGCAAAGGCTGCAAAAAGCGCAGGCCTTATAGGCACAGAAGACAGCAACAGACTGGTTTGCAAAGACTAGTCTGTGGTCGGCAGGTCTGTAAAATCTAGAGACTGAGTCGGCTGTCTGAAAACCTACAGATGGACCAATCGTCGGGGCTTATTGCCCTATATAAAGGGCCCCATGCAGGGGGGCAAAAATACTTCAGAGACCTTGGACTAGCTAGAAGTAGCCTCAGCCTGCAGATCAACTCATCTGATTGAAGAGTACCACTTCAACAGAGTGTTCTGCAGGAGCACAAGTCCCCGACAGTTACAGCAGACCTAAGTGCAGACGCATGCCTGTAGGAGAGCATAAAAACTGCATGAAAGAGAGATTTTGTCTGCAGTACACATCAGAGCATACTTTTGTGGAGCATAGAGCAGCTATTTGAAGTCTGGTGGGGACACGTGGTGATCTAGGAGTCTACAGCAGAAGGATCAGCAAACAGAGACCATTACCTCAATTTATGAGATTTTTTGGGCTGCATATCTGTGTATACTCTCCATATCTGAAGTGTTCTCTCTGGCATTCAAGTGTTTGTTGCAAGATCTGAATACTCTTCTTTATTCTGCTGCGTCAAGGTTGCTGGAGATCAAGCAAATCCTTTTCTCTAACAGATCACCCCTTCCATAGATGTACTCTAGAATGTTTCTTTATTTCAAATGATACTTGGTTTTCATTACAAGAACAATCTTGAAAATTTGGCATATATAATGATCTTTTTACAATCGCCTCCTTGAAACTGGAGAAAGTATAACCAAAGTTCATGTAGAAGTACTCCAAGAAACACTTGGTGGACTCCGGTGCTAGTAGTCCACCATCAAATGCTAACTCAGTGCTGGGCGTCCACCCTGAAATGCTAGGGTCCCTAGATTCTAGCTAATGGGCCACCTAATTGTAAGAAGGCAATCATCCTATTTTGAAAGACTTGAAATTTGCATAAATAAAAATAAATACAAAAATAATTACCAACAAGTGGATGCACTTATTGAGATGATGTGACAATCTAGATCTATGTAGGTTCCCATATGGTCGAGCATCAAACTCTGACATGCCAACCTATAAGGGGACTATAGTTTTTTAAAACTGGGGCCTATGATTACTACTCTGCATACTAGGTACATCATTCAAATGTTATTACTGTGCACTAGCTACATCATATTCAAACGTTACTTTGGTTTTGTTAATGCACAAATAAAATGTCATTACTTTGGTGAGTTTAGTATTTCTAATATTGCCATGCTTTGCAGGACCGAGAAAGACCTAAGTAAACGACAAGATTTGGTCCTAGGTCTCCGTGCCAGGATGAATCAAATGACAACTAGCCTTAGTTCTTCTCAGGCGTCAAACAGGTGAAGCCTCATGCTGCCCTTTGCTCTCATAAAGTTTTAAACTATAAATTGTCGCTGTTGTACAACGTTTTTGAATTACATTTGCAACTTGAATTTATTGCCTTAATAGATGAATTGCTAGGAAGGCAGGTGTTTCTTTTATTAGGAATTTGGAGTTTGAGTTCAGTCCTAGCTTTCAGATGTTTGAAGAGAGAGAATTAAGGGAATTCATTGTAGTTCTTTTTATGCACACTGAGAGCAGTTCTCGTTTAAAATGCATTTGTTGCTGTCAGCTGCAGATGCTAGTCTTGATCACTTTGTAATGGATACGGTAACTACTTGGTAGACAAATCTTGTCACCTAAGCCAAGGGTTGGGCGATGAAAATTCTGAATACAAAGCTCAGCACACGGGCTGAGTTACGAAGTGTGAGAAAATTCCCAATACAAAGGAGGCACAAGGCTCTCCACTCTTGGCAAGTGCCAAGTGTCTAAATTCTAGTCTAATTCTTAGTTACATGAAACCTAAAAGGCAAACTCCGGGGTCTTTGACAAGGGTTCAAACCGTAATTAAGGGCTTTGACAAGGGTTCAAGGCGCCTTAATTAAAGTCAAAGCTCTCCGACCAAGGTCGGGAATAACTTGGTTGATCGAAATCAACCTTCCTTGGCTAAAACTAAGTCTTGTTGGTCGAAACTAACACTCTTTGACCAAAGTCAGCTCTGAATTAACCCTCTTGGCGTGGGCCAAGTCTCCCCAACCAAGGTTATGTCTACTTAACTAGGGTTAAGTAACTTTGACCAATAGAAAAAGTAACCGTTTGACCATAATTAAATAAATGGAGAACTCTATAACTATGATCAAATAAATGGTCAACTGGAACTTTGACTTGGAGTATTTACAACTTGGGGACATCCCCTCGGCTTCTATTCAGTTGACCTCAACTGAAAAGCTTCCTTGTAAATATCTAGGAGCTGTGGATGATCAGACAACATGTCTTCATCCATCTACTTGGCATTCAATGCCAAATAGTTCTTGCTTGCCCTGGGGTCCTTTGCGTATGCTATGGTACATGATCTGCTATGGTTAAAGGATCTCCTCCAAGCTCATCCACTTCTGGTGGATCTTCTGTTGTTGGTCTGTAGGCTCCGGTCCTTGATATTTCTTTAGCAGACTCACATGAAAGGCATTGTGAATCCTAATGCTTTGGTAGTGCCAATCTGTATGCAACCTCATGAATTTTATTCTGTAACCCTGAAAGGACCATAATATCTAGGAGATAACTTTGCATACACTTTTTGTTTGCCTTTAAGCTTGCAGAGCCTGACTTTTTCGACCTTCAGAGTTACCCAATCCCCTCGCTTGAGATATAGCTCTCTCTTGTGCTCATCTGTAGCCTTCTTAAGCTTTTCTTGAGACCTTTCTATTGCTGTCTGAACTCGGCTAAAAGCTATTTGGAGGTCTCTGACATACTGACCAGCTGCAAATATCTCGTCTTTAGTCCTCAGAATACGTGGCAGAATCACCTTTCCATAAATGATCTCAAATGGGGCTTTCCATGTGGAGCTATGAACAGTATTATTAAATTCGCTACTTTTCTTTGACCATCTGTCTGGGGATGGAAAGAAGAAGAAAAATTCAGATTTGTCCCCATATTATCAAATCTGGCTCTACAGAATAGACTAGTCATTCTGGGGTCTCGGTCACTGACAATGGACTTGGCTTTCCATGACGCTTAAAGATCTGTGCCATAAAAACCTTGGCCATATGATATGCCTTTATGGTTTTGCGTACTAGAATGAAATGAGCCTGCTTGCTGAATCTATCAATGATAGTCCATATCCCATCATTCCATGATTTTGATCTTGGCAAATAAAAAATGAAGTCCATTGCAATACTTTCCCATGGTGGTTGAGGCAGAGGCGTTGGAAAGGTCACCTCCCCATCTGTAAGCCCCCATATAGGAGAGCATGGGAGAGGTAGACCTAGGCATGGACAGTGAATGGGGCTGCATATGGCAGCACATGAGCTGCCATGTGGGCAGCATACAAGCATGGGATCTAGGCGCTGAAGAAGGACTTGGTAGAGGTGACAAATGACGCAACTGGAGGCGCATGCATGGCGGGCCAAGTGGAGAGGGGAGTGGGCAGGGTCCTAGCCTGCAAACAAGCCCTGAACATGGCGACACATGGCGGGTGACATGAGCACATGTACGTGTTGGAAAGGTCACCTCCCCATCTATAAGCCCCCAAATGAGGAGAGCATAGGGAGGGAGACCTAGGGCAAGGTATGCCCAGAGAGAGAGGGCGACAGATGGCACAACAAAGGAACTTGCGTGGCAGGCCAAGTGGCAAGGGTAGTGGGAAGGTCATAGCCTGCAAACAAGTGTTAGTTTCTTTCATTTTCTAACATAGTTTTAAGCCATATGATGATGTGTTGTGTATGACGTGGTGTTCCGATTCCCGTTTCCCCTTCTCGGAACGTTCCCGTTCCGACACTCGAATTTCCAGAACGTTCCCGTTCCCTGGTAACTATGCTAGGGGGTCCTATAGATATTCTTTGTGTTCAAGAGCACAAAATGGATGCCAGAGATTATGCCAAGTCAAGCAAACTTCTTTCGTGTCATACCTTTTGGTCAACTGCCTTCACAGCACTAAAGGAGGTACTTGCATTTCAATTTCACAGTCTTTTCTTCCCTTGGTCGTTGGACACTGAGTGGTCATTTCCTCTAGAGCTCAGTGAATTATTCTCTTGATTGGGGGACGTAAGGTTGGATTTCGGAACCTATACGCTCCCAATAATAGTGGTGATCGTGTCCTTATGTGGAAGGAGTTGCTCTCCTGGCTCCCCATTGCAGATTCATGGGTCATTGGAGGTGACTTCAAGATGGTAAGTTGCCTTCTGATAAAAAAGGGGATAGAGAGGGTGGCATGTACCCTCTGGAGAGAGCAGTTGGGATGCCTTCTTGTTTTGTTTCAGTGGCAAAGATGCTTGGATTGATGATGCCTTTCACACTGAGACTCAGTCTCTCCTGTTCTCATGGTCGAACAAGACGCCTACACATGTACGAATTGATAGATTTTATATTGATGATTGGGCTCTAGAGAGAGGTGGGTCAGTATGCATTGCCACTGGTGTGCCTACTTCATACCACTTTCCGCTAGCTCTCATGATTTCTAAGCCTCACTTGAGGAGACATTTTGCTAGCATTAGGATTCCAGATGCCTTTTATGTAGAGAAGGCAGCTTTGCAGATATGGATGCCACATATGGAGGGTGGAGTGCCATCTCCTTCACTTATGGTTGTAGCCCTGATTGGTATTAGCGACTTTTATCATTCGGTCGCCAGTATTAGGAGACAGGAGATTGTTAGACGAGAGATTGGTATTCGCCAACATTTGGCAGCCCTGCAGAGGGAAGAGCAGAAAAGGCTCACCGATGCTTGGAGGAGCGCCTTGTTGCAGCAAGGGCTCATTTGTAGATATTGTTTGATGAGAGAGCAGAGTATGTCTTTCATGCCCGGGAGTCATTTTGAACACAGATGCGGGGTAGAGTCAATAATCACATTACCTCAGCCTTGCAAGGCATTGGCTCACTTATGGAGAGTCTCATTCATCTTCTCTCAAAGGGAGGGTTGGAGAAATTTAGTGTCCCAGTGGAGGCCTATCACACTCCTAGGCACGTGTTACAAAATCCTGGCCAAAGCAATAAGCTTGCGATTGCAGCCCTTACTTCCTGATCTTATTCATGACAACGCAAATTGGTTTTGTACATGGGAGAAGCATCTTTGATAATATCTTCTCATTCTGGGAGGCTTCGCAGTAGGCCATGCACAGTGCCCAGAGGCTAGCCATTCTACTCCTGGACTTTGAGAAAGCTTATGACACAGTAGACTAGGGCTTTTTGGAGGGCGCTCTTCTTCGTTTTGGCTTTACAAATGCATGGATCAGAGGGGTTTCCTCTTTTTACAGATCAGCCCAAAGCCAAGTGCTTGTGACAGGCAGCATGACATGCTATTCATGTAGCATTGCTTTATGCTCTACTACCAATCGCTACTGTCTAAAGGTTTGAAGTTAAAAAGACATTGGGTTTGGTCAAGTGGGGCAGCATTTCAGCTCAAGGCAGTGAACCCATTTTACTTCATTGCAAGGTACTATAGGTCCTTGTTGTTTCTACAACATTGTGAAGATGTTACATATTTCCCTATCCAAAAGCTTTAGTTCCCATCTCTAAGGAATCTTTGGTGGACTGATATGGAGATCTAAAAATGTCTCCCCTTACAATGACACAGGTGTTTTTTTGGATGCCACGCCACAGACGCTCACTTCTTTTAGGGTAGTATTGGATTTGTTTAGCACTGCTACGGGGTGCATATTATTTGGCATAAATCCAATGGGTTTTGGATAAGTGACGAGGACATTCGGGTTTGGAAAAGCGACATAGGTTTCACTTGGATTGAGAGGGGTGTTTCTGTTAGATACTTAGGATGCTAGGTTGGCTTGGGCTCCATTGTTGGAGAGTATAAGGAGAAAGCTCCTTTTTTGGGACTCTGCAAAGTTGACCTTGCCTCCAGAGTAGTCGTAGTCAACCAGGTCCTTTTGGCCACGGCATGGTTAGTGTGTTCTTGCTGGTGCCATTCAAGGGATTGCATCAGCCAGATTAAGAGACCGATTGGACTTGATGGCACAGATGACGTTACATCGAGTGTTGCTTGGGAGACTCTCACTCTCCCCACTTCGGAAGGGGGTCTCACTATAATTGATCTAGATTTAAAGTGTAGGGCCTTGCTTTGCAAGGTGGGTGTGAGGGGACTTATGCCTGGATAGAAGCCGTGGAAGGACTTTTTCATTCGTAGCATATAGTCATGCACACCATCTTTGGGAGGAGACTCAATGGATAGTACCAGATGGATTTTCACTTCAGGCCATCTCAGATCTCCTTCCTCAGAGCATGATCTCTTTCCTTAGACCATGATCACTTCATCCCGTCTCAGACTCTTCTCAGAGCATGATCATGGAGTTCTTCTAGCCGGACCATACATGCTCTCACCTTATAGGGGCCCCGAGCTAGTGACACGACAACTCAGGTAGAGGGTTGACGCACAGAATACGCTTGTGGACATTCCCTCCTTTTTTAGAGTGGGAGTGCGACCAACAGCGGTCACTAACGCCCTTGTTAGACGTAGAGCTATGACCAAGAGACGGCACAGGGCTGCGCCCACAGGCAGTCGGCATCATTCTATCTCTGATTTTATGCTCTTGCTGCCCCACCCTTGACGAGGGGAGTGGTCCATAGTCGTGACATTGGAGCATATTCCACTTTATATTCTGATTGTTAGAAATGAGGAGGAAATGAATCACTAAATCCACCCAAGATCTCTCCAACTCTTACACACTCAACTCAAATAGATGATCACAGATGCAACAAACACACACTCAGAAATAACAGCAAGTATAGACGGAGAGAGAGAGTATATTCATCCACTGGATGGTGGGCAGAAAATGGCTCCAAGGGAGCAATACAAGTCACAACAGGGTGCTGGAGAGAACTGATGAATTCTCTCTCACAAAACTGTCCCAGATCTGAGTGCTGAACACTGCCTTGGAGAAGGGCTTTCTGTAATGCACTGGATGCTGGGCTGAATGCAGAAGTGGGCCTTCTATAGGCTCTGCCCAGGCCCCTTCAAATGACCGACCAGCAGGGTCGGTTACCCTATCTGGTGGCCGACCATAGGGACCCTATAAACCGATCATGGTTGGCCGGTGGCCCTGGTTGGGCCGACTTGGCCAGCCACAGGCCCCTATATAAGGGTGCCCTGGGCGGCCAGTCTGTGCTGCTGCTGGTGCCTCCATGTGAGGCCTAGAGCCCCCTCATACCTGCTGTTGCAGGCTGTGACCAGCCCTCTGATGCCCCCTTTCACTGCCCCTTGTCCCCTCAAATCGGGGGCTCACAGGTGGGCACAGTGAGATTCTAACACCCCCCCTCAATGTCACAACTGTGGGCCAATCCCCATACGTCTGATGAGGTGCTCCATCTGTTCTCGAGGAAGTGCCTTCGTGAAGAGGTCGGACAAGTTGTCGGCGGTCGGGCAGTACATGAGCTCAATCACGTCGTCGATGATGAGCTCTCGAACAAAGTGGTAATGAACTTCATGTGGGAGAGGAGAGCACACACAAAGGGATAGGAGACACCAAAAGTGGTGGAGCAAAAGCTACTCCAGCTTATTCCTCTATCATATATATATGAGTATACATGGGCACTGTACAAGTGGGTGGGCACATTGCCTTTTACCCCAACAACCTCCCACTTAAAGGCAGTGTGCCTTTAAGGGAGTATAGTACACATATAATACAATCAGCCATAGGCTGAAAAACAAGATGACCAGACCGTCATCCTATGCCCATCGGCACTTTACAATGTGCAAAGTGCATAGAGAATAAGCTGCTAGCAGACATCAGGTTTGCAGGATAGAAAATGACAAGCTGTAGATGCCTGTCAACCAAGATCTCATGCCAGATCTCATTGGGAGAGTGAACTCTCACCACCACGTGCTCCTGTGCTAAGTCCATAGCACCTGAACTGTCACTGTGTAAAGAAAATGTCTCTGTACCACCTGTGACCATAAGCACATGCCCTACAATAGACCTCTACTGGTCTACCCAACCTACATCACCTGCATGCTGCTCCTGGAAGCATAAGGACCCGATGTCCACAACCGCTTCCCTACTGCCAAAATCTACCATAATCATGCTACCAACTCCCATTGCAACGGAAGCAAGAACCGGAAGTGTAGCTTCAATGGCAAACATGTGAGAACCAAGTCTCAACATAGTCATGGATGCATGAAGTACTATGGCTGCCATATCAACCATAACTTGCTGCTCAACTGATATGTGATCGTCAAACCTGTAGTGTTTCAAGTATGGAGCCAATACAGGCAATGGAGTACTCAGTAACTTCTCCCTGTCCGTACTGAAATAACCAAGTATCTGATAAACATCATCAAGATCATGCAGCTCCCACTGCAAAGCATCCCTATCCATAAGGAACCATATGGCAAGTAACCTCAGAAGGATAGCAACCTCCTGAATACTGAGACCATAACCTGTCTCATTGTGCATCACATCCTGAGCTCTCATAACGGTATCAAACCTATGAAGCCAAGCTCGAGGGGATTGCTTCTGGTCATGGAGGCACTTACGAAGCAAACATATCAATGATTCCTGCTTATGTGCAATATGACCCGAGTCAATAACTGTAGAAACCACATCTGTCCTGGCATAACCAGCCAATGGATCATACCGGGCATCATTAGCCAAGGTATCCTCCTCACCATGCATAGCCTCATCCTCATCTGCAAGAGGCACTCCGCATCCTGGGAGTAAACTGTAACTGTCCATAGAAGATGCATCAACAATCTCCATAGGAGTATAAACCTTGGAATACTAGAGACATCTGACCATCTCTGACCAAAATCAGGAAGTAATTGTGGCTGTCCCAACTTTATAACCTGCTCACCGTGGGAAAAGCCTCCCACTCCAAGGGATATGGGCTGTCCCTGCATAGAATTCGGAGGTATCAGTGCACTTACACCCTCCTGGAACACCACTCTCCTGCTATCCACAGTCTTGGGCTGTCTAAACATAGCATCCTCTCTAAAATAGACATTATGGCTGCGTATCAAGTCTCTAGTTGAAGAATCCCATAACCTGTAGTCCCTACTGGATGGCTGCTTACTAATCAGCATCTTATCCTGGACACCTGATACATGCAATGCATAAGAGAATCCAACCCGTGATCCCCTAGCCATAACCAAATTGCCTCTAGCAATCTTCCATGCATGATCACCCAAAGAGACATGATAACCTGCCTCAACCAACTGTCCAGTACTGATCTTGCTTGTAGCAAGTCCTGGTATATGTCTAACCCTCTGTAGAACAAGAATAGAGCCACTAGGCATAACAAGGTGGATATCCCCATAACATGACCTGTTTCTACCAATTGATCGACCTTTGGAGTGCATATCAAAGCTGTATTTCAGCCCATCAGGACATTTCAGCCCATCATGCTGTAACATAACACTATCATGGTCATACATCCGGCATATACGAGTATAAAATTCATATGCATGGTAGTCTACACCCTGTACACCATCCTGTACCTGCAAGTAGACTGACTTCGAGAGTGATGACTGAATGATAGAGCATGCTTGCTCATCCATGTCATCCCAATCACTCTGTTTAATGCTATTAGGCTTGACACCTTTGCATTGAATGGGCTTATGCTGCCTCTTCTGCACTAACACATCATAAATCTGCTCTTTCCAATACTGAAAGTTTGATCCATCCAACCTCTCAATATCAAAGAGGGCACTACCAGCTGTAGATGCCATATCTGTGGCACAATAGGTCACAACCAAAGAGCAATATAGTGCAATAGGCAACCCAAATGACCAAAAAATATGGTGTTGTCCAGACCAATTAGATCTCCAAATAAACTGGCTGATCCAATGCTCAAAAGCACTCAGCCATAAAGAGGCATAAACAAGTATGTATGCAGCTCAGTAACCTGCCAATGCCTGGCAATCCAAGTAAGAAATGCACTGAACCAAATGAGCAATGCCTGCTCAACCAATGGCAATAGGAGCCCAGCTCAACTATCCATAAACATCAGTGCAGCATCCACCAATGCAAATCCATAATGCATCGAAATGGCATTTACTGCATCACCAATGCATCACCTCAAGCGCACAATTGTTTGGCAACAAAATCAAGCATTCACCACTTTCCAAATGTGCCAAAGTGACTTGCCAAAATGCCAATAATGCCCTTGGACTGAAGTGAGATTCCAATCACTTTCTGTAATTTACTGTGAGTTCCCAATTCACTGTTGTGCAAGAGAAATTCCTACAACAATACCTCACAGCCACTTTGGGCAAAATAACACGCTGTCCCTGTTTTTGAACAGCGATATCTTTTCACTGAAAGACCAGATGCCAAAGCTGTAAACAGCAAAGTTGTAGCTGGTAGAAAGATCTACAACTTATCAGTTGACCTCAAGAGAAAAATCCTTGTGGATTCTCAGATATTCTCACCGGAAAAACAGCTTCCTGCACATTGGTCATAGATAGACAGTAGACTGCAACTTTTTGTGGTTTTGCAGAGGCTGTAACTCCTGCAGCTTATACCGGATCAACTTGCTTCCAAAAGCAAAGTTGTAGTATGTTCTGTGAACGACAACTTTCCAGTTCGGCACAAAGTGCAATTCCGCACCAGGAAAGAGATATTCAGTCCTGAAAATGACTGTTTTATCATAAAAAACAGCAACAGCAGCAATTGTAATGTCCTGACCAATGGCAAACACAATGCCATAAAATCAGCCCCGAATACGGTAACAAATCAGCCCTGAAAACAGCTCCAAACAATGCTCATTTGACAGGATCTCTATACATCACCGTACCACCGTATGTATCCAACATAGGCAAATAACCATGCATCCAACAAATTGTCAATGCATCTCAACCAGGCATGTACCACTGTCAAAGCATGTGTCACTGCCACTGCCACTGCCAAAGTGATGTATCTACAAAAAAGATATGCAACCCACTGACTAACTGTAACGGAATGTTCACAAGGACTAAGATGCACCAGAGTATGTCCGTACAAGGACCCAAATGCACGGGAAAACACGAGCTAACAAAGCTCAACTGCAACCAAAAGAAGCTACATAGTGCACAAGCACATATCCCACACAATGTCCACAAGGCGTACTTCTGCAAAATGTCCCGCAAAGAGACCAAAATCAGCCAATGCTCAGCTCCAAGACCTCAAATGCAACACCGGCTATCTCCAAGGCATACAACTGCATCAAACATGCAATCCAGAGGCTCCCCAACAGCTCCCAGATGAGCTAGAGACAATGGCAAAGAACTATGCCAAGACTGGAACCTGCAAATGCCAAGAATGGCTATGGCGCCAAAATAAGACCCAAATCTGCAGGGAGGAAACCTCGATGTGAGGTTATAGGTAGCACAATTGCAAATTTTTAGGAAGCCTGGCGTTGACGGAATCGCAATCGGAGGACTGTGCGAACTCCACCACAAGTTGCATATGCAGCTCTCTAGCGCTCCTTCACGGTCTCCTACGCCAAAGAAGTTGCTCACCAACCGACTCCTGGCTCACAGAATAGCAGCAACAATTGCTCTTGACGCCTATCTACTAGCTGCCCATGATAACCAACGCCTCCAACAAGCACACAACGGCCAGCCACTTGCTGCAAAGGATGCATCAACAGCCAACGATAGGCTCCCACGAGACAACTACAAGACCAACGGACAGCGGTCTCCTTCCAACGCGAGGTTGCTAGAGCACTGGAGCGCTGGAAGATAACCCAAAGTGATTCTTGCAGCTGCATTGTAGAGCAAACAGATTTGGATGATGTCTACCCAAAATCTCCCTGTGAATGAGAGAATCAAGCTCTCCAAAGCTCCCGGTAGAATGATACCAGTTGTGGGAGAGGAGAGCACACACAAAGGGATAGGAGACACCAAAAGTGGTGGAGTAAAAGCTACTCCAGCTTATTCCTCTATCATATATATATGAGTATACATGGGCACTGTACAAGTGGGTGGGCACACTGCCCTTTACCCCAACACTTCAATGTGCTTGGTCCGCGCATGGAACACTGGATTCTTGGCAATGGCTATGCAACTCTGATTGTTGCACATCAGCACTGTTGTGTCATCCTGACTCACGTCCATGTCCTCCAGAATCCACCTCAACCACAGTGTCTCACAAGCTGCTGTACATGCAGGTCTGTACTCTGCCTCGGTAGATGAAAGGGCCACTGTGGGTTGCTTCTTACTCATCCAAGAGATGGCACCAGATGCAAGTAAGAAGCAATACCTGTTGTTGATCTTCTGGTGTCAGCATCACACGCCCAATCACTGTCACAAAACCCGCCTAGTTCGATGCCTTTGGTGTATTGTGATCCCGTAGGTGCAAGAACCCTTTAGATACCTCAGCACCCGTAAGCCTGCATCCCAATGACTCTTCCTTGGAGAAGTAGAGAACTGGCATAATAGCCCAACTGAATAACAAATATCAGGTCGAGTATTGGTAAGGTAAAGCAAGCTTCCTACCAATCGTCGGTACAAAGGAGTATCGACCGGCTGAGATGTGTCGTGAACACTTAGCTTGAGTCCGACCTCCATGGGAGTTACTGCCGTCCTGCAATCCTCCATCTGGAATCTCTTCAGAAGTTCTCTGCAGTATTTCTCCTGTGAAATGAAGATCCTGTCTTTGGCCTGCTTCACTTCTATCCCAAGGAAGTAGTGATATAACCCAAGGTCAGTCATCTCAAACTTAGTCATGAGTAGCTCCTTGACCTGGGAAATCTTCTTGACATGGTCACCTGTCAAGATAAGATCATCAACATGGAGGATGAGTACCAATCGCAACCCCCTCTCAATGAACAAGTAGAGGTTTGCCTCAGAAGGGCTCCGACTTAGCCCTATTTTTTGAAAGAATACATCTATCCTTTGGTACCAAGCTCTGGGGGCCTATTTCAGCCCGTATAACGCCTTCTTCAACCTGCAAACCTTTAATGGGGACCCTGGATCTTGAAAGCCCTGTGGCTACTCTACGTACACCTCCTCCTCCAGGGTTCCATTAAGGAATGCGGACTTCACGTCCATTTGAAAAATAGGCCAATGGAATTGGGCAGCAAGGGCAATCACTGTCCGGATAGTAACCATGCGAGTTGTGGGAGTCATCAAAATCCATGCCTTCATTCTGAGCAAAACCTTTGACCACTAATCTTGCTTTGTACTTATCCAAGCTGCCGTGTGATTTGAATTTAAGTTTGTATACCCACTTAGTGCCGATAACTTTCCGTCGCGGGGGCTTGGCCACTAAGTCCGAGGTATTGTTCTTCAGGATAGCATCCATCTCTGCCTGCATGGCAGCCTGCCATTCTGGATTGTCCTTTGCCTCCTCGAAGGACCTTGGCTCTTCAAGTTGAGCCACCAACGCAAAGTTCACGGATGGGGTCTTCTTAAGACGTTGGGACCGACGCAATCCGAAACTGCTACTCTCAGGTATATCGGTGACCCGAGAGTCTTCCAATGTTCTTAGGTACCATTGGGGCAACCTCTTTTGCTTCTCAATGGGAGGAGGAACTGGAACTGCTTTTGGAACATCCTGGTCTTCCTCAGTACCTTGTGGAATATCAGCTTTTGCCACCTCTTGGATGGTCAACCTGGGGCGGGGTGGGTTTGGGGATTGAACAATCTCCTCCTCCTCAACCTGAGGCTCCTCCTGGGGTTCAAATTCCTTTTCCTCGAAGATGACATCCCGACTGATAAGGATCTATATGAGTTGATAGGCCTTGGATTCTTCGCTATACCCAACAAAGATACATTTTTTGCTCCGAGAATCAAGCTTGGTCCTCTCTTCCTTGTGCACATGCACCCATGCTTTAGAACCAAAAATGCGAAGATGAGTGATAGAGGGCTTCTTACCATAAAATGCCTCATATGGAGTCTTGTCCTCGACGGCCTTCGTCTTGGTCTTGTTGAGGATGTGTACTGCTGTATTAACAGCTTCACTTCAATAGGCTTTAGAAAGGTTCCTTCCTCGTATCATAGCAAGCCCTGTCTCCGTGATGGTTCTGTGCTTCCTCTCAGCTACCCCGTTCTGTTGAGATGTACTTGCTGTGGTGAGTTGTCGCTTGATCCCATGCTTGCAACAAAATGTGTTGAACTCATTGGAGGTGAATTCTCCCCCCCTGTCTGTACGGAACATCTTGACATTCTTCCCTGTCTCCTTTTCAACTCTGGCCTTCCAGTCCTTGAATTTCTCGAAAGTGTGACTTTTTAGCCAAGCAATACACCCAGGTCATTCTACTGAAATCATCCACAAAGAGAAGTGAGTACCTGGATCTTGCCCATGATGATGTAGACACTTGGCCACAAATGTCAGCATGAACCAACTCAAGTGGTTTGCTGGCCCGAAACGAGGCCTCTTGTGGGAACTTATCCCTGTGCTGCTTGCCTTCTAGACAGCCCTACAGACACCATCATTGCTGTAATGGGTGGAAGTCCATCCACCATCTTCGACTTTGACATCTCAGCCAAGGTTCCTGCCTCAAGGCTAGTACCCTTTGGAGCATTACCCGTGTTGACTCCTTACTCTAAAGAACTGTTGCCCCATTAACTGTTGAAGAAGTGAAAGGAAAGCATGAAGCTGAACACGAAATGAGAGAATGCTTGCTTGCTTATGGAATGAAGAAAGGTGGGGTCCATATGTAGGCACCTCTACATGAGCCACCAAGCTCCACAATCATCTCCTCAATCATCTCCTCAATCAGCTCCTAGAATCTCTCAATCATCCTATGTGGCATCTACCACCACCTAACAGTGCTTATGGGCACCTAACTGTGCCTCTAGCACACACACAGCCTGTGGCATACACCTTGAGATATCCCATCAAACCCCCCCTCAAGGCAATGTCTCAGGCTATGTCAAGGATACATCTAGTCTCATAGTTTCTCATGCCATCTCATGGTGGTCAAGGATAAATCTATGGCTAGGATCTCATGCTAGCAAGGGTTCCCAAGGGTGTGAAGTCAAACAAAGGGATACATAAGACCTTCCAATGGTTATCTCCCCTGCATGTACATGCACACAATGTCTGCAGGAGGTACCATTGAACAAAACACATACACATGGCCTACATCATATGGTGACCAGAGGTGTTTACAAAGAACACAACAGTTTATTCCATTCATTTTGGAGGACTATCCAGGCAGAGTACCTTGACTCAACATAAAAGAGAGATCTGGAGCATATATGGAGATGGTTCAAAAAGCATAATCTTCATAGGAGGCCTCATCTTGTGGAGGCACTTCAACTAAAAGTAAATTGGCAGTTTCTGGTTTTGTAGTTGCTTCCTTTTTTGCCTTACAAAACTTTTCATGGTGATTATTTTTGCCACAATATTTGCAAGGATTGATCTTGAAGCAATCTTTTGAGAGGTGATTAGTCTTCCCACAATGTTTGCAAGGTTGAAACTTGCCCATTTGAGTTTTTATGGCATAGGCTGTGTCATTTCCTCTTCGGAGTTCCTTGTGCCTTTCTTCTTCTTGAAGAGCAGTAATAAGACCTTCAAGAGTAGGATTAGGAAGATTTTTCAAAGTGGTAACAACATGATCATAATCTTCAGGCATACTTTTGAGCAATACTGCCATTGCATCATCTGTAGTGATTGGAGAGTTGATAGAAGCAAGTTGAGTCATGAGACTCCGCATGTGATTGACATGAATAGAATAGAATAGAATAGAATGTTGTATTATCGTCCTCTGGGGGCCGAAAAACGACCCATGGGACCTCATCTGATGAGAGAAGATACAAAAAAGGAAGTCTCTGTCCTCCAAAGAGGAAGGGGTGATAAAGTAACACAGTATCACTGCTTTATAGCCTGCGACATCGTGCATTGTTCTCTGTGCTTAAGAATCCTACTAATATATGTGCCCAAGATAGGAGGATGTACATGCGTGAGTAGGCTCACAAGATTTGAGTGCCTCTCTACGACATTCTGAAAATCTTTCCTTATGTGGGCATACTGTGGGCATGTCAATAAAACATGTGCTTCTGTCTCCACGTCCTGCAAATCACACATTTGGCAAATTCGTCGATCTCTCGAAGTATCTCCCCAGGCTCCTCTCTCCACCTCTAGCATATGAGAACGGGTACGCATACTTGCAATATTACACCTGACATTAATAGGTATGGGCATGCTTATGTATCTTTGAAAATTGTCCTTTGCTTGAGCATATGTGCTCCAATAGCTGGGACTAATATGTTGGCAATAGTATTCAAACTTAGCTCTTTTCTTAGCTGATTGCCATTTGTGATGCAATGCTTCAAGGAGCGCTTTTTGCAGTGTCTCCTCATCCATTTTGTCTGAGGGGCTATCTAAATATGAGGCAACTTTCCACCTTTGGAACCAGCCATGAATATCTAGCCACCATCCTGAGGATAGTATCTTACTCTTATTTGTTTTTTGAAGTCTTCTACTTGCTTCCCATGCCTTTATTGGTAGTCTGTTTATGTCCATGGCCTTGACCTTCTTGATGTATTTGAAAACTCTTTCCAATGCCCTTATTTCAATTGGTTTGGTGCCAGTCTCTAGAAGCATGATTGAGTAGGGTGTGGTAATTTTGATTCCCAAGTGCCTCTGATGAATGATTTTTGCATCTTCTCAATATCATCCCATTTTGATGCTGAGATACTTCCTCCCCAAACTTCCACCCCATATAACATTGTCTGTACAACATATGCGTAAAAAAGGATTTGTCTAATACCCCATCTTATAGTGCCACTAGCCATCTCAATTCAAAGAAAGCAATCTTAAGTGACAATTTTGAGATGTGAGAGCTAGCCCCAAAAATAATATCAAGCTTCTGCCAAGCTTCAGAAGGAGACTCCAAATCAGAAATGCGATGAATATAGTCATCTCCTAAGCCAAGAGCAATAATGCCATAGGCTTTCTTCTCTCTAGCAGGATCTCGTGCCGGGTGTGTAGGAGCTGAGGATTCTCCAGCATTAGAGGCTGTTGAAGAAGAAGTTGAAGCAGGTTTGACAAGCCCCCAGAGGTTTTCCCTCATCAATGCAAACTTAACCTTCATCTGCCATGTGTGAAAGCCTTTACCATTGAACTTATCCATATTCAAGAAGGTAGCCATGAGAGGGTCTAACCCAAAATGGGCAGTGTCTACTCTCTTACAAGGCTATAAAGAGTTGAAAAGCTTTCAAAGTACAAGCATTTAGTGTAGCAAAGACTTGTAACCAAATTCCATACTAAAAATCATAACGGAAATGATGCTTCATAAAGGTGGCTAAATGAAAGTATTCCAAGCAAATCCAGGTATAGCAACCTAAAGGAAAGTTGTAGCCACAATTGTACTGATGCTATTCAACACTTTAAAACATCAGAAATGCTAAAGTAGCATCTAATGTAGCATCAAACTCACAACATTGTCAAAACTGTCCAAAACAGAGGCCTGATCTTGGAGGGCTTGTATCTCACTCTTCAAAGCAAAGAAAAGAGGGCTTTCTAGGTAGAAATAAAGCTGGTATACCAGAGAAGAGCCACTGAAGAAGAGAGGCGAAATGCCGCGTCACGTCGCCATAGCCAGCAGCTTGAAAGTCGGCTGGTTTTTTGTCTATTTCTCCCTCCCTGGTGGACCATTTCACTTCAAATCTGGACAGGAGCTAGCTCATACTGTTGTGCAAGCTTGGCTCAGAGGAATTTTGGAATGGCTGCTCCAGCAAGTCAAATTGAACGAAATGGCGACGAGAAGAAGGCGACTGTTGCGCGGTTTTGTGGGCACCATTGTCTAATTCCTTTGACGTGGAAGTTCGCCCATATGAAGGGTCTCTCCAGCCAGAAGGACCCTGGGAATGGTTGCTTGTAGGTAGAGAACTCAGCCCTCCAAGTGTTTGGGCAGAAAGGGGCAAAATGGAGAGGAAGGTGAAGAAGAAGACATGGCATAAATGGGCTCAAGGAGGATCATAGTGCTCTGATACCATGTTGAAGAAGTGAAAGGAAAGCATGAAGCTAAACACGAAATGAGAGAATGCTTGCTTGCTTATGGAATGAAGAAAGGTGAGGTCCATATGTAGGCATGAGCCACCAAGCTCCACAATCATCTCCTCAATCAGCTCCTAGAATCTCTCAATCATCCTATGTGGCATCTACCACCACCTAACAGTGCTTATGGGCACCTAACTGTGCCTCTAGCACACACACATAAAACCTAAGGTGTGCCTGTGGCATACTTCTTGAGATATCCCATCATTAACATGATAGGCCTTCGTAGCGGAAGACATGAATCCATGAGGATCTTCCTTAGGCCAAGCTATGGTGTCAGTTTCAGAATCTGAGTCATCCTCCATGGCTTGCTCCATGGGCCTCTTTCCTTCATGAACATAGCTACTTTTGAGCTGATCTAATTTCCTGTTCATAGTGGCAAAAGAATTCATTGTCATGTCCTTAAGCACCTGCATGAGAAGCTTGCACAAATGAGGTGCTTTCTGGAGTATCGTGTTTGCTACTGCCAGGGACATCATTATGGTCCATGCCATCATCTTGGACTCCTTCATTGGAGCAATTACCCAGTCTGGTTGACTCCATTAATGCCTCATCTCCTGGAATGGGGGCCAAGTCTAACAACTGATGCTTCTTGCTGAGGTTACTAGGCCGCCTTGCAGATGATGGGCAGCCAATCAATCTCCCTATAAAAACTCTGTAGAGCTCTAATGAACAGTGGTTTACTGCCAGAAACACTGTCAAACAATGTGGAAGGCACTGTTTGAACAGAATCTATTGTCTGATCCTCTATAGAAGCATTGTCTGCAGAATTTGAACATTGTTTGAATAGTAACACCTCTGTCAGAACACTGTATAGGAGCCTGTGTAAGATTCAAAACTATATCTGAACCACTACGTAGAGAAATTCAATCTGACAATGAATATTATTAGCTGGCCAGGTGGCACTTGTTGGTTGGTCAGTTCCGAAATTTCCCAGTTTAACCAATTTAGGGCTCAATCCTTCAACCAAATGTCCACACTAGGTATAAATGGATTAGAATAGGGAGGATAAGCAAGGAAAACCCTAAAAGCCCCAAATTTGAGTGAAACCATAGCTGCTGATGGTCAGAATTGCTTCTGTTGGAACCAATTTCTGCTGGAACCTAGGCTATTCTGGTCCAAATTTGGGAATTTCGATGCAGCACCTTAGGGCTTGTATTCAGGAGATCATTGCGCTGAGAATGATTGAAAAAACGTCCGGCGATGAAATTTTGCAGAGAAGTAGGCCCAAGGCTCAAGACACCATGCTCCAAATTTCAAAACAAAACGATATGTTTTTCCCACAAAGATCCCTGAAAAGGCTCTAATATCAATGTAGCTAAACTAGCCTACAACATGCTAGTCTAACCTTATTTCCACAACTTATGTAATTAGAAATGAGAGTAGACAGTAATAGATGTGTAGAACAGCATAAAAACAATGGAATCCATGTGCTGAATCATCGAAGTACCTGGCATCTTAGGTAGAAACCATGGCTTGTGAGGGGCTGCAAAAGCTATAGACTAGGAAGGTCATTCCTAGGCTAGGAGTCAAGTCCCAGTTGAATTCAGCTCAGTTTCAGCCAAGAGCATGGATGATGAGCTTGTGATGAATGTTTATCTGATTCCCAATCATGAATGAATGCATGGGACCCTCATTTTACAGGTTTGGTCCTCAACATGAATTATGGGATAACCATCCTAAGATGCCACGTGGCAACATTTGGATTCCCTACTAAAGTACTACTCCATTACAAAGCCATTTAAAACCCTACCAAGCTAAAAATGACCAAGTAAAATTCACCTTTGTTACATATAAGAACCAATAGTCTCCCTACTCCTAGTATCAAGGGTGTAAACTCCAAAACCCTAGGTGCCTTAGCCTAACTATAGTCAGGTGCTAGAGTTGAGGTCTTCAGATAGACTATAGCCCTAAACATTGGTTACACAATTCATAACCTAGTGTTGACTTCTTATTACAACCATGAGGGTCATCCAATATATTTTGAGACACTATATCATACAGTAACCACCTTCACCTATAGTAGACATCGTTGCAATATTATACCATAGATGTGAGATCTTGGAGTAGGTGACTAGTGACTGGAGCATGTGTCCATGCGCTGAAATCACCTAAACAGTGTTTTTAGATTTATTGAGCATGTGAATGAGATCCATCCCTTTAACAGATATGCTTAATGCCAGAAAGATGCTGGTCACATGAGTTGATGAGGTGATGTTGAATGGCTGTATTGTTATTGAAAATAATATGGGTTAATGCTGCACTGTGACACATTGTTCGCATGAGTTTATGAGGCTATATTGGTGATAATAGGCTGTAATGGCATTAAGGAAGATAGTGATTCAGTATAGTGAATCTTTTGAAGTTGTTGCACAGCAGTGTTTCTCTCTTTAAGCAGTTTCCTGAAACTAATCTGGGAATATTTTACCATAAATGGTAGGAGCAATCTTCTTGGTCAAGATGGGAAAGTAGAAGCTAAAGAAAACAACAGAACATCAGGCCTTGATAACTCCGGTATTATTGGGCTGCAACGGCAGATTATGAGGGGTATGTTATCATCTCTTGTAATTGTGTGAAAGTAAAACTAAAATGTGTAAATTGTGTGAATAAGAGTTGGCTGATATCACTGAAAAAGAATGTGATGAGTTACAAAGAAGTAAAAGCTTTTAAAGTAGTTTGCAGATATAGAGCACAATAGCTGCGACAGAACTATCTTAGATTGGAGAAGATAAAGAAAATTGATAACGGACTAGTCAAGTGTACGCACATTGATTGTGACATTTAGTGTTTTCTTTGGACTTGTTTTACTAGAGACATGTGACTTGCATGCAAGAAGCATTTGGATACATTATCCCATGATTGCACAACTGTGCTACTTACTATGCGGAAGGAGCCTGAGCTGAAATCGCATGAATGTAGGGAGTAGTTGCTCTATATATCATTGTGAAGTGAAATATATAATTATAAGTAAGGCATTTCCACCTTGGACTCGGTGATGAGTTGCCCCAAGCAGGTCTAGACCAGCATCGTATCAAGCTATTCCTAGACTGGCTGTAACCGTCTCTGTGTGGCTGGAGTTTGCATGTGTGGATAATGGGATAGAGTGCTCTCCTTGAATACATGGGGAAGGGTTGTAGGAGGCCCAACTCCTGCTATAGTAGGCCGACCTTATAGGCCTCTACACAATGGCATAAGTACATATGTCTGCCTATCAACATTCTGAGCATCAACAGAAAATCACTCAAAGAAAGATTGCCCATCTTGAGAGGACTCCTGTCCCCTATCCCAATTCTCATCACTACGTGACATAGATGCTGAATTCTCCTTCTTGCAATTCAATGACAGCAAACAATACTTGTACCAGAGACAACCACATGCTGACCTCCTTAAAGAAGATTGTATGTCCCTGCATCAAAACCATGAAACCGGTCTTCAATAAATTAAAGGGCAGTAGAACTAACAAATAACCAGCCAACACTATTACATCAACAATTCAGCAAAGATACAACTAGCAAATTGGGAGCTAGAGTGCCCCTACACCAAGATAAAGACACAGTTTGGCCCCAAACGTTGCCGCCCCTTTCGGTATTTCCTTAAGTGAGAGGCCCTGAATTCCGGACTACATAAAGGATACATTCTTTCTTGCATCTGTGGCATTCCACACCCCATTAGACATTAATTGCTAGGGGTTCTAGCACACCAAGCAACCCATGACCTTGCCCCTTGTCTTCCCAGGGTCCTACCCACATTCAGGCCAACATGCATGCACCAGAAATCGCACCCTTGTGACATCTGACCTGTGTCTAAGACTGTCTTTGTTCCATGATTGTCTTGCTAATTGTGCCTGATTTACCTGTGTCACACATGGCCTGTCTGCAGTATGCCATTTCCCAAGTAAGCAAGTTTATGCACAAACCCAAAACATAGCATTGGCAGGCAGTGAAACGTGTCCTCCATTACTTGAAAGGCACACAACATGTGGGGCTTCTTTATGATGATAAGACATCACTAATCATGCATGCTTTTCCGGAAAGTGATTAGGCTAGTTGTTACGGCACGAGGGTGTTGCATAGTGGCATCTATTTTATGCTAGGTGTCACGAGGGCATGATTTCTGGTGCTTGCATGCGGGCTTGCATGTGGGCAGGACCCTATGAAAATTAAGGGGCAAGGCTTGGGTTGTTTTGTGTGAAAAACGGGGCTCCTAGGCATTAATTATGCCTTGGGGTAAGTGAAGGGCTAATGGACCCTAGGAGGGGTCCAAAGAGGGCCTTGGGGGGCAAAAGCCCCATCTTGACGTGGGTCTACCACGTGGCAAGTAGCCACGTGGCACTTGCATGCAACCAGCTCCAGGAGGTTCTGATTTGATTGGAACATAGGAAGCACTTGGGATGGGCTAGTCGGGGGGAGGGGGGGATGGGTGAACACGAGCTCACACACAAAAACGTGCAGGGCCTTCATGGTCTGTATACGCCATCATATGGAAACACAAGTGCAGGAGTACGGCTCTCCAACGTATGGATGCCTGTTCGGTACTGTACGATCGTTCCTTGTACGATCGTTCCAGAGGTAGCTGTGGTTGTACGGCCTGCTCACGGGCTAATTCGCATGCACGTACGGAGGGTTCATGCTTGTATATGGGTTGCTATACGGAGACCTACGCATACGCTTGGTGTAGGGACTGTGGGTATGAACAATCACATGGGTGTACGAAATATGCTCGTCTACCTGTACAGAATTGATACGCTTGTATAAAGGCTTTGTACGGGCTACATAGGCGCTATGTACGGCTGATGCAAGACATTTGTATGGACACTTACCTAGAGGTACGACTATATGGAAAGGCCACGCTTGTATGCGGGCAACCTTGAGCAGGGAGGTACGCGTGCCTCCTTGCTGTCTTGTATAGCCTTGGAGTGAGCTACTCTCGGGCAGTGTTTGGCCTTTGTTTGGGGGGCAACTCTTGTGCCAGAGCAAAGGGTTGATAGCAGCAGAGGATGGGGATGCAGACGACGGGGATTCTGCAAGGTTCTATGATCAATTGTTTGATGGACAGCAGCATTTGCATTATACTCTCAGAGATGGATTCCTCATGGTGCAGGACAGGGTTTTGGCTACCCTCATGGAGCAGCAACAGAGAGCCAGTAAGGCTCTCAACATCAGAGTACGTGGGATCCCACGCACTGAGGCTACACCGATGGTAGATGCGACTGCATTCGTGACCGCTACCCTGGGTGTGGCTGAGCACAAGATAGAGAGGGCATGGTGGGTGGGGAGAGATCCCAACCGAGAGCAACCCCTGATCATACGATCTCATGACACTCAGGCACGACTTTCAGCTCTACGACGCAGGTCAGTCCTTCGAGATCAGCCAGCGATCTCTATGGATGAGGACCTCACACCTCTACAGGTTGAGGAGAGGCGCTCTTTGCTGCAGCGGTAGGATCAGGCCCGGAAGGAGGGGAAGTGGGCAGTGGTACGAGAGGGACGACTTCTTATAGGCCCCCGTAGGACACCTGCCCCCTCCCCTACATAGGGAAGCGGGGTCTATGAGACTCAGATATCCGAGACGCTGTCTTGCACCATTTGGAACTATAATGATACCTTATGGTCAGAACCAGGGAACTTCTCATAATCCTATACAGGCTGCCACATAGTCTTCTATACAGAGACACATCAGAGTCCAGAGCGCCCTCTTCCAATAGTCAGTGGATATACATGGGAGTCTGCCTACAGAGATGAGATGAGGGGTACAGGAGGAGTTCGAGGTTCAGGTGGAGTTGCAGTCCTTTTTCCACACTTCGGGGGATCATTTCAGTAGAGCAGAGAGATACACATTCCAGATTTCTTTGGATCCGAACACGACACATGGACAGCCAGGATCTGTTTGTCGCAGTTTGCTACTTCCCCCCGGAGACCTCCCACTTTGCCAGAGATATTCGAGGTGATGATGAGACATCCCCATTTGCTGCCCTTTATCAGTCCATCGTTGACTTTTCTAGCCGTGGAGAAGTCCTTCGGTTTCACATGCTTTCCACATGGGGGGGGCTCCAGTGTTGATTACATCATGGGATCCCCTGTCTTCACATCTCGCATTACTGACTTCACTGTAGCACCTCTCCCCCTAGGGGCTGATCATACATACCTTTTCTTTCGCATCTCCGCCTCCCTTCGCACAGCACCTTCCACCCCACTTCCACCTACCACGATATACGCTTTGATCGAGATTACTCACCTTCTTACTCTGGCCGTCTGTACATACTTCTCGCTTATATTGACTTCATATCCCTTTTAGAGGATCGTGCTACCCTTGTCACCCGCTCACTACACAAGGCTGCCATTCACGCTTTTTCCCACACCACCGGCTTCACCCGCCCACCACCCCCTGGAACCGTACCCTGTAATAGTTGGTACGATGATGAGTGTCAGGCCTTACGCTGTCAACTCAGATTTGAAACCAAAAACAGTCTTCCAAGCGCACCAGATACGCTACGTGAATACCGTAGACTGGTACGGAGGAAGAAACTAGACTTCGTTCGTTGAAACGAGGAGGAGCTACTGAACATTTTGTTTAGTAACAACTCTAGGGACTTCTGGCGGAGATTTCTAGAAGGACGGTCCCCTCCGCCACTCACCGACACCCAGATCTGGTTTGATTATGCACGCACACTTTATGACATCCCAAATCAGCCACAGTCCCTAGCCTCTCACACATGCCTCGTCCCACATCCTGCACCCTCTTCACTAGAGAAGGGGTAAAGGATGCTGTAATGAAACTTCATAATGGCCGAGCGAAGGATCATGAGGGACTATGCACTGAGTTCATTGCATATGGGATTAACCTCCTAGCCCCGATCTTAGCAAAGCTTTTTAATGAAGCGGTTTGTTTGGGATTTCCACACACTTGGACCATTAACACTATCTCACCCATCCACAAGGCAGGGGATCCCATGAGCCCGAAGAACTACAGGACCATTATGATTGGACATGTCATGTCCAAGATTTATGCATTAGTACTTGACTCCAAGGTTAGCAGACTTGTAGAGTGTCGAGGACTCAGAGCAGCAGGACAAGCCGGATTCCGGGGTGATCATGGAACCATGGACCACATTTTGACGCTCAGATGTATCATCGAGGAGGCGAGGTCACGGAACCAGAGGATTTATTGTTGCATCATTTGGGCTGTCATGGCACTTTACGAGAGAGTTTCTGACAGAGTTCGGGTAGGATCCGGGTGGACAGACAAGATCATGAGTACCATCGGGGTCAAACAAGGGTGTCCTTTGTCGCCTACCTTGTTTGGCCTCTACATTGACGAGCTTGAGACAATGATGCAGACACAAGGGGGTGTAGGTTGCTCTTTTGCGGGCACGCTGATCCAGATTTTGCTCTATGCAGATGATGTGGCTCTCTTGTCTTTCTCAGCAGAGGGGCTTCAGAGACACCTAGACGCACTACAGTCCTTTTGTGAGTCTCGTGATTTGAAGGTCAACGTGGGTGATCTTCAATACATCTCGAGCCATCATGCGTTAGGAGCAGTTCATATTTGCGGGGTCATCTATTGAGATAGTTTCATCATACACTTATCTTGGGGTTATCTTCTCTGGACCGAGCTTCACTATGAGACCTGTGATGCAGGCACGCTTGAGTAGAGGGTATGCCTCATTGGCCAGGCTAGAGAGGCAGTGCTTCCGCTCACATCTTTAGGATCCACGCACCAAGGGGTTGCTTTTTGACTCCTTGGCTCGCCCAGCAGGGATGTACGGCAGCCCTTGTTGGGGGCCAGACTTGTCGGATACAGAGTGGGCCCGTGTGGAGCGGCTATAGGTTCTCATGCTATCGCGGATGATTCGTGGTAAGTCATCCGTTCCTCACCAGATCATTCAGGCTGAGTTTGGGTCACCCCCTTTACAGCTAGATGCTGCATTTCAGGTCATCACATATCTGTATCGAGTTAGGGAACTCTTGGGTAGTTTCAGGTCTCTTCACACAGAGTTCGCATCGAGAGCAGCAGAGCAGAGCGACTACCCAGGGAGCGGCGCATATGCACACTATGTGACATGCAGGAGGTTGAGATAGAGGAGCATTTCATCTTCAGGTGTCCTGTGTACTATGAGATCCGAGGACGTTTCCACTGCCTCTTCAGAGATAGTTATGGGATTTTAGCCCATTTCCTCTCCTACCCAGACCAGCCGTGTTTGGCAGGTTTCATTCATGAGGCACTTAGATACCGCGAGAGGATACTCCGAGCACGGAGACAGGAGCAGACTTCTTCCTCGGTTGATCCCTCTCAGAGCTCTATCACGGAGTTCTTTCAACTAGATCACATGGACCCCAACGAGATGAGGCCTCGACATGACCGTGACTTGGAGCCCGTGACCCGACAGCTCCAACAGAGGGTCGACACACAGATCACACTTGGAGACATCCCCTCCTTGTTTAGAGTCGGAGCGTGACCGACGGGGGTCATAGTAGCCCTAGTTAGACGCAGAGCTACCACCAGGAGACGTGCCAGGACCGCATCGTTGAGTGGCCGACAGCACTCTATTGCCGACTTCATGCCTCCACTGCCTCATCCATCTTGATGTCTTGCTGTTGCTGGGGATGATGATGATATTGATGATGATGCTGAGATTGATATATATAGTCGACCATCGACATGACTATGTTGTACTTAGGATTTAGTACTGCCATTCTGCATTTTTGCATTTTTTGCATTTTGCATTGGTATGGACGCTCGTTTAGTAGCTCCACTACCACTGCTCGTTGTATCAAGATTTTCACAGTCTCATAGACCCATCGGTCTTCCGAAGACTTTAATAAACTTTCTTTCTTTTTTTCTTCAGATGCATGGTCGTCTCTTGTGTTACAAGCAGTTTAGGTAGTGTGTAGGACATCGACATACTGATGCTTTATTGAAATTAGTGCAGACTTTCTTTGGCCAGCTTTGTGACAAGAGATGAATGCTTTTGTAGGGATTTGCATCGTATGCTAGCAGATCAGTGATGTGTTGGGATAAATGTGATCAAGGGCTTGCTCTAAGATGCATGTGTGCATCTAGGGGAGTCACATGTTTGTGTGTGTAGAAGAAGCACATCTAGTGCTATGAGGTGTCAGACCATGACACAGGTGATGATGTATGTATAAGGCCCCCCCCACATGGGAGGTTCCTTTGATATAGGCAGTTTCTATGATGTAGGGGCCGATTGCCACTGATATAGGGGAGGTGACTATGATCTAGGACACCTTCCTCTCCACTCTATATAAGGGATCTTCTCCCTTCATTTCAATATACATGCTTTTGGTTTTACTTGTGCTCTTCCTTTGTGTCATCATGAATCTCTTCTATCCCACCCATCTCTTCATTTGGTATCAGAGCCCCTAGGTTCCAGAGAATCCACCCTGAAAGTGCTGCATCATCATCTTCTTCACCTCCTCCATCTTGAAGCTCCATCTTTCCCACTTCTCCAAACAATTTGTAAGAGCTTGTTCTCCCTTTGTAGTGGACCATTCCTTGAGCCCTCTGAGCCACATACTTCTTTGCTATGGGCGACTCTTCAGCCCCAAGCAATTAGAGGATAGAAGTCGCTGCTGTCCACACCGTCAATTTGTCTACCCGCCGACATTATGGCTCCCCCGGCCTGTGTGCTGTACCAGAGCTTAATTTCTATGAGCTGAAGCTGGGCGACTACTAGAGTGTTGTGTCCAAATTTGAGCTCATTTGGTCGAGTGGTTGCTGAGCATTTAGTAAAAAACCAGTCAGAATTGGCAACACTCCCACAGACAATGTCGCGTGAAAATGCGCCTCTGCTTCATGCTGGCACTCTCTACAGTAAGGGCTGCCATTCCACCGAAAGCCCTTTGTTTGTGCTCTTGAAGTCTTCAATTGAGGCCTCCAATTTCAGACTGTTCAATTTGGGGGTAACAGTGACATTTTCTTCTATTATGAACCATTGAACATGGTTAATTGCTAGAAAGTTTGATTATTATGTCAGTAATCTTTGGGCTTTTGGATGCTTGATCATTAGAAGTGGTCTAAGGCATTTTTCAGTTTCACGTTTGGAGCACTGTCCTACAATTTGACAGTTTTTGAAAAGCTCATGATGCATTTATGATATGTGAATATACTTTGGAATATGCACTTGTATGGTTGAGACTCATAAGCCATTTGTAAGAGAGCAGACACTGCCTAAATATAAAGGTAAGACCCTCTCATGGCCACCTTTAAGATAAGACAAGTTCAATGGCCAAGGTTTTCACACTGGGCAAATGAAAATCAAATTTGTGCTTATGAAAGAGAATTTGTGGGACTTGGTCAAGTGAGGGAATCAATCATCTCAAGAAGGTGAATCCATCACAACCAAAGGTAAAGGGAAGGCAAGTGACTCTTCTTCACTACACCTGCAGATGCTAAAAGGCTAGAGAAAGCTTATGCATTATTGCATTAGGTTTGGGAGATGATTATGTGCATCATATTTCAGATTTGAAATCCCCTTTTGAGGCCTGGCATAAGTTAGATGTGTTATCTGGTGCTAGCTCTCATACTTTTAAGTTGAATTTAGTTGCTAGGCAGATGGCAGCACATCGTTGGTACACAGGAATCCATGCATGAGATGGAAAGTATCCTTGAACCTAGAGAGGGATGGGACAGGTGTGACTGCCATAGTGTTTGCTGTGATGTGATGCCAATTCTCTTGTTGAAAACAAGTGATGTATCAGGATATGTGTGACCCTTAGGGTGGGAGACTATTGGTCATGGCAGTCCTGGACAGTGAAGAAAGCTCCGGTATGCTTTCCTTGTCTGCTTTGGGTAGATAGGTGGCTAATTGGGCACTAGTGACAGCTATGGGGAATTGTGTGGCCAAGTGTGATTACTAGTGACAGTTCCGAGCTGTGTGTAAGATTTCTGGAATAGGAATGGAAACCTATTGCTAGGAGTGGTGAGAGCAGTGAACAGTAAAGGCTATGCAGGGTATGTGGATGCCCAATGGGATGTGGAATGCCCCAGTTGTAAGAAGGAATGTATTGTTTGTATAGCTTGGATTCAAGGCCTCTCCCTTAATTAAAGAAATATTGTAAGGGGCGCGAAGGTTTGGGGCCAATCTGTGTCTTTGTCTTGGTGCAGCGGCACTCTAGCTTCCAGTCTGCTGGTAATACTTTTGCTGAATTGTTAATGTAACAGTGTTGACTGGTTACTTGTTAGTTTTACTGCCCTTAAATTTATTGAAGGCCGGTTTCATGGTTCTGTTGTCAGGACATCACCAACTTTCTCAAGGGTGAGTCCGTGGTTGCTTTGGAGAGGAGACATCACCATCTTCTTTAAGGAGGTGAGCCTGTGGTTGTCTCTGGTGCAAGTATTGCTTGCTGTAATTGTACTGCAGCAAGGAGAATTCAGCAAGTATGTCACATAGTGACGAGGATTGGGATAGGGAACATGAGTCCTCCCAAGATGGACAATCTTTGTTTGAGGGAGCTTTGGTTGAAGATGATCAGAATGCTGGTAGGCAGCCTTATGGAGATATGCCATTGAATGGACAGCCAACAAGTATGCCAAATGGACAGGGTGCTCCATTGCAACAGTTTATTCATGGTCGTGGTGTTGATTTGCATGGCCAAGGCAATGGTTTTCAGCATGCAAATCAGGGACAACACGTTATTCCGCACCCCACAATGCATCCAAGATATTTTGGTGGTGGTTTAGTGTTCAGGCAATGGCTGGCCAAGTTGGGAATGGCCAAAGAATGCTTGGAAATTACCCTGTTGGTTTTCAGCCTGGAATGCAAGGTATGCAAGGGCTTATGCTTGGGGGTTTGCAGGTCGGAATGCAGAGAGTTATGAATTGAAACACTAGTATGCAGCCAGGGATGCAAAGTGGAATGCATGGCACTATGGGAGCTCCTGTAGGCACGCTTTGTATGCAGAGTATTGGGATTGGTATAGCAAACCCTGCTATGGGTAATGGCAATGTTGGTCAGCCTTTTGTTGTCCACTATGATGTATGTGGGAATAGCATTGGTGCAATTCTCACGCAGAATGGACGGGTTGTTGCCTACGAGAGTAGAATGTTGCAAGATGCGGAAAGAAATTTGCAAGTATATGAAAAAGAGTTGCTGGCTGTGGCTTTTGCTCTTTCTGCATGGGAGCATTACTTGCTAGGGGCTGAATTCACTATGCAGACAGATCATTAGACCTTGAGATATTCTCCTCCTGAGTTGGATGCAATGAAGGAATAGGATGCAGAGGATGGGGATTTTGCAAGGTTCTATGATCAGTGGTCTGATGGACAGCAGCATTTGCATTATACTCTCAGAGATGGATTCCTTCAGATACATGGTTGTCTCTGGTGCTACATGCAGTTTAGGCCTAGTGTGCAAGGCATCGCCGTACTGATGCTTTATTGAAATCAGTGCAGACTTTTTAGCCAGCTTTGTGACAAGAGATGAATGCTTTGGTAGGGATTGGCATCATATGCTAGCGGATCAGTGATGTAGCTTAATGCTTGAAGCTACCAGATCTTTGGAGGGTTCATAATCCTTGAAATGTGAATCTTCTCACCTTTCCAGGGAGATGTGCCAGAAGTGATGCTTTCTGTGTGTTGCCAGAGGATGAGGAACTTGATGATATCTTAGTTCCAGAGCAGGTATTGGCAGAGAAGGGAAGGACAGTTAGAGGTAAAGTTTCTATCTGGTGAAGTTTCAGAATCATTCACCATTGTATGCAAAGTGGCAGATACACCTCAGTTGTTTCAGCTTTACTTGGAAGTTTTTTAGCTTGAGCCAACTTCGGTTGTTGCTCCTTCAGGCTCAATAGAGCGTGGGTCTAGAGCATTTCTTGATGCTCAAGAGAGGGGTAGTACCTTTGTCTCTTTGTTAAGTAGGCTCAGATATCTAGAGGTCGCTCGGTGACATTGTATGTTTCACCCAAGGTACTGCTTGCTGATAGTATATCTACCTTGGGACATCTATGATCAGTGTACTAGTCATCACTATGACTTGGTTTTTGCAGTGTATATAGATTGCTACCCTAGGCTCTGAACAATCATATATCTTATGACAATTTGTAATACATGCTTTAATGATGATATGTTCACATGTATTTCAGATGCAATCGAGGTCGCTTGCCATGTTTCAAGAGAGGGGTATGTCACGAGGGCGTGATTTTTGGTGCTTGCATGCAAGCTTGCATGTGGGCAGGACCCTATGAAAAACAAGGGGCAAGGCTTGGGTTGTTTTGTGTGAAAAGGGGTCTCCTAGGCATTAATTATGCCTTGGGGTAAGTGAAAGACTAATGGACCCTAGGAGGGGTCGATAGAGGGCCTTGGGGAGCAAAAGCCCCAAAGCCCCATCTTGACGTGGGTCAACCACGTGGCAAGTTCACGTGGCACTTGCAGACAGCCAGCTCCACGAGGCTCTGATTTGATTGGAACATAGGAAGCACCTGGGATGGGCTAGTTGGGGCGGGGAGAGATCGGTGAACATAAGAGCGCACATACGAAAACGTATGGGGCCTCCACGGTTTGTATACCCCATCATACGGAAATAGAAGCGCAAGAGTACGGCTCTCCAACGTATGGACGCCTGTTCGGTAGTAGCTGTGGTTGTACGGCTTGCTCACAAGTTAATTCACGTGCACGTACGAAGGCTTCACGCTTATGTATGGGTTGCTGTACGGAGACTTATGCATATGCTTGGTGTAGGGACTGTGGGTATGAACAGTCATGTGGGTGTATGTAATATGCTCGTGTGTCTGTACGAAATACGCCTGTATAAAGGCTTTGTAAGGGCCACAAAGGCGCTGTGTATGGCTGATGCAAGACATTTGTACGGACACTCACCTGGATGTATGACTGTAGGCCACGCTTGTGTACGGGCAGCCTTGAGTGGGGAGGTACGCCTTGCTGTCTGGTATAGCCTTGGAGTGAGCTGCTCTCAGGCATTGCTTGGCCTTTGTTTGGGTGGCAACTCAGATCAGAGGGTTGATAGCCTTCCCTGTTGATGTGCATAAGCTCGTGTATGAGCGCGAAATATTGCCTTAGACTATCTGGTCAGGTATGCAATCATCCATTGTTTTGGATGCATCAGTGTCTTGGGAAGTACTTGTAGCAAGTAGAGGGATTGTGTGATTCAAAGAGAATTACTAGTAACAGTTTGGAGGTATATGCAAGTACTCGGGACGGTTTTGGATGCCTATTGCTTGAAATGGTGAAAGCAGAGCCCAGCAGGGTTGATGCTTGGGTTAATGATGCAAAAGATTTTTGGCAGGTATCTTGGTTCGTGTACAAACATACTTGTGTTTTTCCCAAAGAGATGAGTCACATGTAGGCAGTGGTTGCTAGGCAGATGGCAGATCGTTGGTACACAGGAATCCATGCGTGAGATGGAAAGTATCCTTGAACCTAGAGAGGGATGGTACAGGTGTGACTGCCATAGTGTTTGCTGTGTTGTGATGCCAATCCTCTCGTGGAAAACAAGTTGATGCATCAGGATATGTGCGACCCATAGGGTGAGAGACTATTGGTCATGGCAGTCTTGGACAGTGGAGAAAGCTCCGGTATGCTTTCCTTTTCTGCTTTGAGCAGATAGGTGGCTAATTGGGCACTAGTGACAGCTATGGGGACTTGTGTGGCCAAGTGTGGTTACTAGTGACTGTTTCGGTCTGTGTGCAAGATTTCTGGAATAGGAATGGAAACCTATTTCCAAGAGTGGTGAGAGCAGTGAACAGTAAAGGCTATGTAGAGTATGTGGATGCCCAATGGGATGTAAAATTCCCCAATTGTAAGAAGGAATGTATTCTTTGTATAGACTGGATTCAAGGACTCTCGCTTAATTAAATAAATACCGAAGGGGCGCGAAGGTTTGGGGCCAATCTGTGTCTTTGTCTTGGTGCAGGGGCACTCTAGCTCCCAGCCTGCTGGTAATACTTTTGCTGAATTGTTAATGTAACAGTGTTGACTGGTTACTTGTTAGTTTTACTGCCCTTTAATTTATTGAAGGCCAGTTTGACTGGGAGTATATCTGGCTTCCTACCCTATTTGCAGATGTTGATATCAGCTAGACATTTTCTACTACCATCTACACAGACAGCCACAATGCCTTGGCTATTGTGCGCAATCCTGTGTTTCATATGTGTACCAAGCACATAGAGGTTCAGCCCTGTTCTAGGCCCTGGAAAGCTTCCGACCAGTACGTACTGAGGTATGCTTGTCCTCTCCATCCATGGACAGTCCTGTGGCACTCGTGCATCACTCCTTCCCACCATGGTGGGCCTGATCTGCCCAGCGTCCCATCACCGGCTATGCACCAGCTAGGGCGACATGACATACGGAGGATTCCGCTCCACTCCAATCCTTTTCTTTTCTTTTCATTGTTACATCCATATATATTTGATTATGTATGATCAGACTTAGGGTTCAGCACGGGTGATGATGCTCGTTTTAGTAGCTCCACCATTACTGTGATTTGTATCAGGTTTTCTTTCAGTCTCATAGACCCATCGGTCTTCCGAAGACTCTAATAAAATTTCTTTCTTTTCTTTTCTCTCTCTCTCTCTCTCTCTCTCTCTCTCTCTCTCTCTAATGCCCCTAGGTGCTGCCCATGTGGCAGCCCCATGCCTACTCCTATTCTATGGTCCACTCTAATGATGCACTTCTCATATGGGGGCTCACAAGTGGGTAGGTGACCAACCCTAATCCAACACCCCCTCTCACCAATGGCCTCTCAACCAATGGCTTCTCCTTGGTTTTCAACCAGTGGCTCTTGCTCCGCCAGGTCCGGTTTCGCCTTCGCACATCACTCTGGTACACAGGTCCATATTTGGCAGCACCTGATGGCACCACCACCTTCACTCATGAACCTGCACCCTCTTAACTCGAGCTCTCCAAGTACTAGTATCCTCCAACTGTCCCCCTGATGATGGGTGAACAGCCTGAAGTTCTCCAGGCACCAGCTCTCAGGGTTTGTTTCAACCCGTTCTGCGTTTTGCTAGGTCTGCAACCAAACAACATACCCGAGACATCATATCCCAGGTATAAATCTAGATTACCTGGATTGTGAAGCTCCAATTGTGGTTTTGTGTTGTTGTCGCCCTTTGAGTCACAGCCTCCATCTGACTCTGAGTCCTTAGATCCTGTTGAAGAATCCCCTTTGCTTCAACAATACGAGCCAAGCATCCAGATGACTCATCCCGATTCCTCTTTTCTCAGACATTCTGACAGTAGCACCGGGGTCCATACCTAATCTCAATAGCACTCCAAGTTGCCAGCAAGAAAAGTTCATGTGCCACCACCAACTGAGCTGAATCCTTTGACTCTGAGCTGGCTCCCTTCTTCTGATCGGCCTTTTTCTTTTTGCAATCCTTCACAAAATGTCCTGGCTCATTGCAGTAGAAGCACTTCTTTTCTTTCTCTCTTTTTCTTATTGTCTTTATCTGAAGACTCCGCTCTGTCTCGTCAGATTTGGGCTCGCCTTTGCCAGGCTTACCCTTGCCCATGCCTTTGCTCCTGTCCTGCGCTATCAAGGCCTTGTGATCCTTATTCATACCATTGTACTTCTTTTCCCGAGCTTCTTGTTGCAGTAGCAATGGAACTAGTTCATTGAAGTTCGCCAGTGCCGTCCTCTACCCGTAGTCACAAAACTACCATAGCTCTGGGGGAGCAGGTCCTAGCAATAGCCTTGCCATCCTAGTTGAGCTCATCCTTTGACCAATTGCGGCCAACTGATGCCACACCACCTTCATCTTGGTGATGTGCTTTTGTAGCGATTCCCCTTCATCCATCCTAATGCCGTGCAGCTTTGTCTCGAGGTCAAAGATTATCGCATCGTTATTGATCTCATACATATCCCTCAATGTCGTCTAGGCCTCGAGAGAAGAGTTCGCCATCTAAATATGAGGAAGCACCATATCCGTAGTTGTACCCACAATGATGGCCAAGGCTTCCACAAGCTAGATCTGCCATGACCTCACTAAAAGAGGGTCCATTGGTGTCAGCATTGCTATCGACATCGATGTGGTTGGGGTAGTTAATTCCTTTAGACACTGAAGCTAATTCCTCCAAACGAAGAATCAAGGTTGTCCTTCAGGAAGGTCCTTGCCTTCAAGCCCCCTTGTGGCCTTTTGTTGGCCCTGCCTGGCCATGTGGCAAGCTGCCACTGGCCCTAGGGAGGCGTGCCCATATCTAGCATCTTTCCCAAGCCCCTAGGCCCTCCATAACTTGCTACAACTGTTACATCTCTGCTCAGCCCTGTTCTAGGCCCTAGAAAGCTTGTGGCACTCCTGCACCACTCCTGCTCACCATAGTGGCCTGATCTACCAAGTATCTCCTCTCTCTCTTTCTGCTGCCCACATGGCAGCCCATGTGCTGCCCATGTGGCAGCCCCATGCCTATTCCTATTCTATGGTCCAACTCCCCCCCCCCCGACGCACTCCTCATATTGGGGCTCACAAGTGGGGAGGTGACCAACCCTAATCCAATAGGTGGACCCTCGACATGGTTGCCACGTGGAGCTGCGTAGCTCACATCTTCCTAGCCATTCTAGGAGAACCTGAATCCCCAAAATGATTCCGCAATGAGCTTCCTCTTGGTAGACACAAGCCCTCCTACTAGCCATTATATATAATAACTTGGTGTCCTTTGTCATTGTGCGTGCCACCTGCGGTAGTGCAATCGCTGTCGTGATTTGTGCTTGCGTAGTTGCTGCTTTTTTGCTTTGAACACCGGGGTCAGCCATTTGGTACCTCATCTGTACTACGTTTCTAAGGCTACTCTTGGAGGCCCAATGACAGAGAGATCAACTTCTTCCATGTAGAGGCGAGACGAGGAGGGTCCATCAGAGTCTAGCCAAAGGACGACTACAGGCTTTTTCTTTGGTGACTTGAGCAAGAGGCAACAGTGGACATGACGCAATCAGAATTGAGAAGGAAGAAAGAAATAAAGTTTATTAAAGTCTGCTAAAGACCGATAGGTCTATGAGATTGAAGAAAAACCTGATACAATCAGCAAAGGGTGGAGCTACTAAGCAAGCATCCTAACCCATGCTAGAAAACTGTGTAGACATAGTTAGTGATATCATGGTACATGTCCACCATTATCATATACAGCCATCTTGGCATCATCATCCTCATGTGGAGACACAGTCTGATCCAATACAATACAATAGGCAAATAGAACATCAAGATATACCTAACGACGGACTAGGCAGTGTAGGCAAGAAGCTCATAATGGATTGCTGAATGCTATCTGGATGAGTAACCTGTCGTGCCCTCTCACCTGATGTTTGACGAGCGCCATTGTAACCCCAGTTGGCTGTACCCCACGTCTGAAAATAGAGCAGATGTCGATGAGAGTGATCTGTATGTCTGTCCTCTGCGGGGTGTGCCACGTCTCAGTCTCAGGGTCTTTGCCCCTCCTGCTAACCGTGGCTGGGAAAGCAACCTGCTCTACTTGGAAGAACTCTGTGATCGTACTCTGGGATGGACTGGGCACTGTCCCCTACTGTTGTCTCCTCGATTTGATGAGACAATCTCTATGTCGGACTGCCTCGCGAATAAAAGCTGCCAGGCATCTTTGATCAGGGTATAAGAGGAGTCTGGAGAGGCCCTCGAATCCGTCTTTGAAAAGGAAATGGTATTGTCCACGAATCTCATAGTAGACTACGCAATGGAAGAGAAAGTGCTTCTCTAACTCCAGCCCATAGCGCTCACACAGTGTGTAGATACGACTCTCCCTGGGTATCCCGTTTGTTCGTCTACTCTCGATATGGAGTCGGTGCAATGACACACGAAACTGTAGCGTACAAAAGGATCTAGAGCAAGTAACCAGCAAGAGAGCAACCAGCACGCCCTAGTGTCCTCATAAAAGACTCAAGCTCGTCTATGTAGAGGCCAAACAAGGTCGATGAGAGTGGACAACCTTGTTTGACCCCCAATGGTGCTCGGGATCTCATCTGTCCATCCGCCCCCTGTCCGAACCCTGCGTGAGATCCTCTCATAAAGTGCCATAACAGCCCAAACTATCTCCGGCCCATACCCCAGCTCCTGTAACCACCTAATGAGGCGTGCTCGAGGCACTGTATCGAAGGCTTTGCGGAAAACCACAAAGCATTAATATACCCTCTCTCTCCGTGTCCTAGCCTCCTCTATGACACTCCTACGTGTCAGGATATGATCCATGGTTTTGTGGTCACGTCGGAAGCCTACCTGTCCATCTGCTCTGAGTCCCTGCATCTTTGCATAGCGACTGACCTCCATATCTAACGCTGAAGCATATATCTTGGACATGACATGCCCGATCATAATGGTCCTGTAGTTGCTTGGATCCATGGGACCCCCTGCCTTTTGGATGAGTATGATAGTGTTGAGGGTCCAAGTGCGTGGGAAGCTGAGACAAACTGCTTGATTAAATAGCTTGAATGCTCAAGTATTGCAAAGATTCTTTTTAATGGCCTTGAGAACTGGTACACTGACTTTGTTGGTTATGATAAGATGTGTTGCCCGGCTTCAGTTTTCTATTTTAAAGCTGCTTCTTGTCAAATGACATTTGGAAGAAAGTTCCAACATAACTGATGTTCTATTACAAAGGATGTCCTAACAAGTTGTAGAATTAAAACACGAATGTTGTCAGTAGGATTCTGCTAGTTATTTTGCACCGACACTGTTTCTCGAATTTTTTCACATGGCAGAGCAGGATGAGGATCTGTTAAAGCTAGAAGAAACTGTTACAAGCACGAAGCATATTGCTTTGGCTGTAAATGAAGAGTTGGATCTGCATACAAAGCTTCTGGTAAGTGTCCTTGACATAAAATCATTATGTGATAGCATCTCAGCATAACACATCTGTTTATTGTTCGTAAACATCGATCAACATTGATAACTTGTTTGATTGTAGGATGAATTGGACGAGGATGCAGATGCCACTAACACACGCTTAAAGGTTTCTGGTTAATTCTCTTTATTGTGTCATGTAACCCTCCTACAGTTCGCAATGTGCACATTTTGTCACTTTTATCCAGTGTAACGTGTGTAATTTTTAGCAATGGTATGCTGATGCAGAATGTGCAGAGACGGCTAGGCTTTTTGAGCAAAAAGGCGACTGGTGGCTGCTCCCTTGTGAGCCTCATGTTAATGTTACTGGCTATTGTGATTCTTGTACTGGTTGTATTTGCCCTTATCAGGTATTTGTAGTATGCATTAGGTTAGCTGCAGATGCTCTGTTCAATGAAGGGATATGCTCAGCCATTATGCAATTACACATTATGGTCTTTTGGGAAAAAGAGGGAAGATATGATTAAGTTGGAAGTGTTTTTTGGTGTTGCATAATATGGAATTGCTAGGGGTCTATCTCCATAAGCAGGCATTTCCATAGTCCAGGTTTGTCATGAAACAAGTGTATAATCTGTATTAACTTCAATATGCTTTTGAATTCCTGGCCTGTATCCACATGAGGATTTCTTTCTAGTTTCCTCCACAACCAGAGTTTGGACTCATTAGTTGTATTGTTGTCCTGAAGGTTTTTTCCTCTTGTAGATTCAGTGGTGGAGTTCGCCAGTCACATGATGGATTTTCTATGTTCAAAGAACAAAGCTAGCCTTCATATCAAGTTCCTTTAAAGCAGGTTGCAGATAGCAGAATGATGCTTCTAAGTTGCTATTGTATCATGCTTAATAATCTGCGACAACTCATTGGTGTTATAACTTGTTGTGTGTGTGTGTGTGTGTAGTATCCGTTCTTCGGGGCGTCCTTAAGGCAATCCTTTTATGAGTGTCTGCATGCGCAAGATCTAAATTATCCTTCCTTCTTGTCGTATTATGATATCTTCTGATGCTTGTAATTGGTTGTCCCTTTCCATGAGAACTGTTCATTGTAATATAATGACCAATGGATTTCACCCAAAAAAAATATGTGTGTGTGTGTGTGTGTGTGTGTGTGTGTATATATAGCTAGATAGATAGAGAAAAGAAAGAAAAAAGAAGATTTATTAAAGGCCTTTGAAAAGACTAAGGGGTCTATGTGACTGAAAGAACGTGATACGATGACATGAATGGGTGGAGCCTTAAATTGGGCATTAACACCCAAGACAAATACAACATAATCATAGAAACATTAATACATAAAAATGTATGAGCCCATGGAAGCTGTGGTGTGGCATCATTGCAATGATCCTCTGGAGGTTGGGGGGTCAATCCCAAGGGGGAGCCCAAGGGTGTCAAGGCTGTGGTGGCATAAAACCTATGATGGAGCACTAGCGACGTTTAGTTTGTTTGTGGTCCGTTGTGATTTCCTAGGTGTGGCCCTGCATCAAACAAGTGGCACTGTACTAAGCTAGCCTAAAATCTAGTTAAATCTTCCCTAATCTATAGGTAGAGCTGGCAGAAATAATAGTAGCGAGGAGTTGAATGATAGGACGGCAAGTAATGAAAAGGACTTGGAATCCATGTGAGAGACCGTTGCTTGTGAGGGGTTGCACAAGCAACATGCTAGGGTGTTGATTCCTAATCTAGGAGTTGATGTCCTATTTTAGCTTGGAGCAAACAAGGCTCAATTTTCAGTGAGTTTATTATCTATGATAGATGAGTACGAAGGACAGTAGGGCCCTTTTATATAAGTCTAGGCTAGGCAAAAATACATTTATGCTTATGGGATAGCCATCATAGGATGTCACGTGGCAACTATAGGCTTCTCTTTCTTAGAGCACTATTTATTTATATTTACAAGCCATTTAAAGGCCGCCTATGCTAGAAACAATCAAGTAAATTTTACCTTTGTTACACCAAGCCCGATTTGCGAATCAATCCACTAGCGAGTCTGTCATGTCTCTTAAGTAAATTTCACCTTTGTTACACCAAGCTTAATCTGCGCATCAATCTACTGGACGTCGGCTTTGCTGTCTCCCTAGGGCCTATTGGACCATGTTGTTTAGCTGGAGAAACTTAGTGTATCATCCTTTGAGTGGAGCCAAGTATACAATTTGACCTGGGTAAGACGGGAAACGAGAGGGGAGTCTGAAACCATCCCTGAAGAGATAGAAGTAGCGTCCTTGGAGGAGAGAGAGAGAGAGAGAGAGAGAGAGAGGTATTAACGTCTGTGGGAGGCATCACGGGCCTATGAGACAAATGCATAGCCTAAAGGTAACTCATACAAACCACTAAGGGCTGAAGCAAAGGGCTCACTAAGGACCTTGTTGAAAGCTAGAGTGCTAAGCTAGTGAACAAAGTAGTAGAAGTGGCAAAATATCAGGAGCGTGTCAGGTCCTCAAAGCTAACGCTCCTAGTACATGCCTAGGTTTCATATATCCAGGTAACCTAGTAGCTCTCTAATGAGATGCGAGCAGCTCTTGTAAATGTGTCTGTCGATCTGTCTTTCAATGTGGTGGAGGGCGTGGTCTCAAGGGTGACTCCTCGTCTCTGGCAATCACCTCTAAGGAGGGATGAGATTGACTGGACCTCGATCGTGCAGGGCCCCCTCCGTGTCGCATGTGGAGCGTGTGCCTCATTTGGCAACATCGTGGTGGAGACTCCCACTACTAGTCCATAATGTTGCTCTGTCGATCTCGGTGACGTGTGGCCTTCCTGCTGCTCTTTGGTTTGTCGCATCAATATATCTCTCGTTGCATCTCAATCAGATAGAACCCAACACAGACCTGATCGGGAAAATGGATCAACCGTGTAAGTGGACCAAAGCCATGCCCTTTTGGAAGAGGCAGTGATATCGTCCTCGGATCTCATAATAGACTGGACAGACACATAGAAAGTTCTCTTCTGTCTCGATCTCCTCCATCTGGGATAGTGTGCAAGTCCTCTGCTCTTTGGGTATGCCCGCAGCTCTCTCTGCCTCAATCCTTAGCTAATGTGACAAGACTTAGAACTGACCGATGGCGATCCTCAATGTGTGTGAGACTCTCTTGTCCTTGAGATACTGAGTTCTGATGACAAGACCATGCTCTGAGACCCTCACAAAGTGGTCATGGTAGAACTAGATCTTGGTGAGGAACTCCTCTCCCCCCCAAGCCCTAGATGTATGGAGTTGGAGGAGGTCCAACCGTATGATACAGTTGATCTCATCTTGGGTGGTGCATCCAAGTTGTACTCAAAGGGGGGAAGTTTGTCCATCCGAATGCCGTGACTACCAAACGATGTGGATACATATGTATACCATGTTGTATCAACACCGCTCTCTGCTAGTCACTTGGGGACTCCAATGCTAACCTCGGTAATCTCCATTGACTCTGTGGAGGAACGCCACTATCTGAAAGATTGCATCAACCTGGAGAGGGGTCATGGCAAACTTTGCTTGTATAATCTGATGGAGGACTGAGGGCATACTCCAAATCATCCTGGATCCCATAATCACTTGTAGCGTCTCAAATCTCCTCCACTCTATCGTTGAAATATCACTCTCCCAGAAAGGTGCTGCATACATGGTAGTCGGTCTCACCAGCGTGTTAAAAAGCCAACCCTTCGTCGGAGGGTCCTGGAAGTGTGCCTGGAAGCATCACCTCTTGGTGGGAAGCCATGGCATATGGCATTGTTGAACAGTTGTGATAGGATTGGGGTCAAGGTCTCCTGTCCATGTGCAAAGTGCTCAATGCGTAGTCCCTCATGATCTGGTGACCTCCGGTTATGAAGCCGAAGAAGAGCAGCCCGTATATTTTGTGCAGTAAACAAATGACACATAGTGGTTCTGGGCATAGAGGTGGTGCTTGACTTGGGACATCATATAGAGAGCATGCATATGTATGCCAGACTACTAGATCTGTGATGGGGTTGGGCGACTTCCCCTTCGACAAGAGCCCCCATCTCGTAGTAGGATCTTCTCTGTGAAAAGGATCTGATCACCTTATCCATCCCATGTATGAGGAAGCCCGCTTCTTACATCGTGTCACTCAGCATGAGATCCGATGTGCCTTTGGTGAAGTCAAGTGTCTCATGCTCATTCACGTGTAAGGTGGGCTCTCATCACTCTGCACTCATTGTCGAACCAAGGGTTCTGGGGCATTTTCCCATTTGGGGAGGGATCTGGTGGCAACATCATGTATCACTGAGACAAGGGTATCCGATGCATGTGCGAGGTCCATCCCCTCTCCAAGCAATACTAGAAGCTTAGAAGCCAGGTGGCTCACGTACACCAAGTCAAGAGCACAATAAAAATGGATTTGAATGCGAGTGGGTGGCGAGGGGTCCTCATGGCTAGCATGGCAACCAATGTACATAAGGCAAGGTATGAGTGGTCGGCCTCGAGTGGAGGAGGTAGAATAAAATCATGTATACGTGGGCAAAGGCTAATGGGTGGAGCAAGTAGTCCACGATACTTCTCCCCCGCCATGTGGGAAACAAGTGAGCCTACCAGATGATGGCCAATCTCCAAAGACCGCTTTATATGATCAAGTCATTGATAGCCCCCAACTAGAGTAGATACCTCCCATGTGTTGTCACTGGTGCATCTGCATCTGTCGACTGCCTCACGATCTCCCCTCTCAGTTGCATCAATCTCTGGTACTATGAGGGAATCCTCATCGAAACCAAACAGGCCAAATACATGCATTGAGAGAGAGACACACACAGAGAGAGAGAGAGAGAGAGAGAGAGAGAGAGAGGAAATTTATTAAAGTATTCGGAAGACTGATGGGTCTATGAGACTATGAAAATCTTGGTACAAACGAGCTGTGAGCATCCACACCAATGCAGAATGGTAGTACTAAGTACTAAGTACAACATAGTCATGTTAGTGATCGACTACATATCAATCTCATCATCATCCTCAAGACATCAGGGTGGATGAGGTAATGGAAGCACGTAATGGACCTCGTCTATTAACCGAAATCCATAGCATACTTGCGTCCTCAAGGTCAATGTTTGGCAATAGAATGGAATCATCCCTGAAGTCAAGGAGTGGTACCTGACGGGCATCTATCCTCGTGTTAAAGTCTCTAACTAGGAGGACTTCTCCGTGGTTGGAGAAGTCAACAATGGACTAATAAAGGGCTGCAAGTGGAGATGTCTCTGCCTCATCTTGAATATCCCTCGCAAAGTGAGAGGTCTCGGGTGGAAAATAGCACACTGCAAGAAACAAATCTCGGCTATCCATGTGTCACAGATCCGGATCGAAAGAAACCTGGAATGTCTCTCTCTGTTCTACTGAAATGGTCCCCAAAAGGGTGGATCTGTAGAGAACTGTTGCTCCTTCTTATCCTCATACTCCCCTTGTGTCCCTAGTCTCATCTCTGTAAGCAGTACAAGGCTAGATCTCTGACCCACTTATTCCAAGTTTCAAGATCCAAGTCATCCATTCCTCGACTCTAGGTCTAGGTCTGGTCTACCTATTTCTCTCCGAAGTTATAGCACCCCTAAGACCCGAGGGCAAGAAAATGGAGAAGCTATGTATGAGAAGTCCCTTCGTACCAAGGCATCAAAAGACAGGATCTCAACCCCTCAAAGTAAAGTTTCAAGATTTCAAGGGTGAAGAACACGAAGAAACCTACAACCACATGTAAAATTTCCTCCGAGAGTGTGCAATCAATATATGTACAACAAAAAATAACTACATTAGATGATTTCCGGGCAAGTTGGTGAGAATGGCATAAAGGTGGTTTACTAGCTCCCTACTGGATGCTTTCAAGGTTGGTAGCACATGAAAAAAGCTTTCTTGAGGTAGTTTTTCCAAGAAGTAACCGAAGAAGATGTTAGGACCAAACTCAATGTTGATGCAAAAGAAGGGATACAAAATTCAATATTTTTTCTTGCAAATGAGAATCTTGATCAACCAATTGAGCAGATTGTTAGAAAGTAAGATAATGTAAACTTCGTTGTTGAGCGAGATGCCAATGGATCTCCAACTACTAGAGATACTTAATTTAACTACAACTTATGAAGAGCTTCTCAACCAAGCCATTTCTATAGAGAAGAATGGCACACTCTAGCCAAAACCAAAGAAGATGACTAAGGAGACAATAGCCCATCTCCCACAGTAAAGAAAGAAGCACTGATCACATAGCACAAGAAAAATTGCAAGAGCTAGGCATTCAAGGAAGAGCTGGAGCCAATGAGAATGATCCAAAAAATGCTCATGCATTAGCCACACAAATTAGTGTGTCGCACCAAGTACTGTGAGGCTTTGTGAAATATGGCCATGATAGGTTCTTGGTCTCGATATATCGTGGCCCCTTGGTTCGAACCTCTTCCTTGGCCTTGGTAAGGGCATGGGGGCCTGTCATATCTTGGCCTAGATTCCTATGTGACTTTATTGACATCGGTTGTCCATTTGTTATGATAGAATCAAGACAAAGGAATAGCCAGGGTATAGTAACTTTTCTATGCAGAAGAAGGACATGTCAAGACTATTATCAAGCTTGTCCACAACAACTCTGAAAGGAGAGAAGTTAACATTGATGCAGAATGCAAAGCAATACTCACAAAAGTACCTAAGATGACAATATATGCGAATATAGTGACTAGTTCTAAGGGACGAGAAACTATCCTCATATTGTCATGAGTTTTTTGCAAGGCAATTCACACTAGGATGCGATCAAAACACATTCATCATTGATTTGTTAGACACCATCCAAGTAATTAACACATTGATGGTAGATGAGGAAATGCCTATCATCACCATCATCAAAATAGACAAGGCATCATAATTGAGTCAGCATTATTTTGAAAGCTTGGTTAAAAGTTGAAGATAAAAAATTTGAAGCCATCTCCATTTTAGGTAAGAATGACAGGTCAACGACCATTGGATCTTTGAAGAATGCTCTCGGAGGTTGTGATCACAATAGGGGTATTCCACTACCTAGTGAGCCTATTTGTTATTGCCATGGAAGAAAACACCTACTTTTGTTGGGCAAAACTTGACCAAAAATTGCCAAAGTACTCCATGATTGGGGCTTGGTTCCTTCACTTCCCCTTGCATCCTTAGTAGCACTTAGCATCTAGAGCAGCTAATAGGTTATGCAGGTGAGTACCAAGTGACCGAGGGAAAAGGAAAATAAACAACAAACTTATGAGTTGATTGATGTGAGTAAGAGACCAACCCAATTAGATAGGGGCTTGCACCCCTATTGATAACTATATTGAATCCTTTGATTCAACACCCTCACCAACCTATCCAATTCCACCTCTTGATAACTCACTGAAAGAAGTTAAAAACATGATCATGATCAGAGGCATGATCAGAGGGTAGATGAAAGGTTTAAACTATGCATTTGATGTGAATGATCTTAAAAAGGCACACAATATAAAAAATAGGCAAAAATTAGATGTCCCAAACATTGGGGTTGTGTGTCAATCTTGCAAAAATAATGGCCATTATCGATGTGAGTGTCCCAATGTTAGTTGCAACTACTGCTCAAAGGTTAGTCATAAGAGAAGAAACTTGCATAGAGAAGTTTCATGACACACCTAATAGTGAAAACACATCTGTGTCTCAGGCTTTGCAAGCAGTAAAGCACACAACATGCCCAAGACTCGAAGCTTGACTGATAGTTTTAGACAGGCGGAAGGCCAGGATCATGTCTTCATGGATGTGCATGAATTCCTTTTGGCAGTCGCGTCTAAGCGGGTGGTTGTCTATGATGACCCGAAGAGTAAGACAGTTTTCATATGTTGTCCTTTGCAACCTACGATGCTCCAGAATGCAGCTTACAATGCTACAAAATGGCAAACACGCCCGATTGATTCAAGATTCTGGGTGTGTGAAGCTCATGGTCAATGTTGTGTCCCACCGAAAGTATAAATCCTTCAAGGAAGGGTTCCTAAAAGAAGAAGTAGCCTACATAAGGGCATTGAATCTGCTAGAGGAGGAGAAGGGGAAAGGGAAAAAGAAAGGGGAAGCACTGAAAGTAGAAGCACAAGTGTTTGCACCAGCGCAGGAAGGCTCACAGGTGCAGGGGATTCATCCTTAGTCTTGTCGAAGGTGGAGAAGATGGGTGTCTTGCCAGTGGTGGCAACACATGAAAGCTCACATGTAGCATTCACAGAACCGGTTTCCATTGATGTAGTTGCAGAATAAGTGCTAGATGTAATTCCAATGTAGGAGGGTTTGCAACCAAAGGAGGGTGCGAAAGTGCTTGCACTAGTGCAGGAAGAAAGCTCACATGTAGCATTCATAGAACCGGTTTCATATCTGAACCCACAACATCTGAATAGAGTAGGGCCAAGTTACTCCTACAACTAGGTTTAGCACTTGGGACATAGATTTGTGTAAAGCCTTTAAATCTCTTCCCATAACTTTCTGTTTAGCCTTCAAATCATCCATGGATGTTTGTATATGCTCCATCAATTTTTGTATATGCTCCATGGATGTTTGTATATGGTTTTGCTACCCCAAATGTGGTTGCAGAACAAGTGCAGAATGTAATTCCAATGCAGGAGGATTTGCAACCAAAGGACGGTGTGAAAGTGCTTGTGCTAGTGCACGAAGAGGAAGAAAGCTCACATGTAGCATTCACAGAACCAGTTTCCTCTTCCTGCATTAACACAAGCACTTCCACACCCTCCTTTGGTTGCAAATCCTCCGGCATTGGAATTACATCCTGCACTTATTCTACAACCATTTTCGTGGAGTGAAAATATAGATCAAGCTTGGAATTGCTTACTGACGTTTGAGGGCACCAAAAGCATATACAAACATCCATGGGACGATTTGAAGGCTATATAGAAAGTTATGGGAAGAGACTTAAAGGCTTTACACAAATCTATGTCCCACATGGTTGTAGGAGTAACTTGGCTCTACTCTATGCGGATGAACTGGGTCCAAATGTGCAACTCATTCAGCCCATTGTGACAAGATGGTTCCCATACGATGGAGAACAAATGGGAAAACAAGGTTTGGAGCACTTGGCTTTGCTTCATCAGTGAGAGGAAGAAAAGATTGTGCAAAAGTCTGGTTTGATAGAAGTTGACATGGTACTTAAAGTTGTGACTAAAGGGGTTGAGCCAAGGAAATCACCCCAGTATTTGGAAAGCAACCAACTGTTAGAAGAGGTTGCAGGAGGTCGAGAGTTCACAAACATAGGTGAGTACAGTAGAAGCACAGAGCTGTGTGCTCGTGCTTCACAATATTTTCATCCTATCGAGCGATGTAGGAATGATTCCTCAAAACTTTTGTACAAGTTGATCCAGTTAGAGAGGGCCGCAATAGCAACCACTTATCATTATGGTGGTGATTGTTGCGTGGAGGTTGCTCCTCTCATGTCACCGTCATTTAAGAGATTGGATGACCCTAAGTCCTTGTAAGGGGCTATTCTAGCCCATGCACATGGATAGTTACTGGCAGTGGAGAGCCTCTTCAACCGGGATAAAATGTGGCTAGTGGATTTGTGAGTGTGTTCATGATTTTTTTGCAGTTGATGCTCCATGAAATCAAGATGATTGAGGACTACTGTTACATCCAAATGGATTCGCAAATAGGTTTACAACACAATAGTCAGAGTAGTCACTAGCTCGGGAGGAGGATGACATGGCATTTGTAATTGCCATGTGGTAGACTTTGATCATTACCTCATCTATATATGGTAACCTCATATCTTATTCTTGACATGGTCATTTGTCTTCTCTCAAAGTAAAAATCCCTTTTTCGTCAGGATAAGTTGAAAGTTTTTAAACCTCTTTTTGTCCTCTTTTACTCAAACATAGTTTGAGCTCATATCTCACTTCAAGTTCCTCTCAGGATGTCTTTTTCCTTCAAAACCCCTTCCATTGAAATTAAGGTTAAGCCTCTTTAAGTTCCATTTAAAAGTCTCATCAAGCCATAATTCCATCCTCATCAAAGCCTCATCAAATACCATTTCAAAGTGTTTTGAAGGCAATTTTTATAAAGAATGTGTTTTAAGGTCATCAATGACATTTTTTAAGGGTGATTTAAAATCTCTTACCCGAATTTCAAAGACCTTTCTTCAAGTATTTTCTTGAAACAAGAGGGTGTGTCTCTCTATGATGCAAGAAAATATAAACTCAAGGCAAGCATTGTAGTGCTTGGTTGTAAAGGAGAGATTAATGAATTCTAACCTCAATGAAGAGGCAAGGGTGGCATCCCAATTGTAAAGTAGGGGAAAACTAGACTTAGTGTAGTATCAAATTTGGAGATCAAGCTCATCAGCTTGATTCCCCAAGATTCTTGGTGCAAATGGCATTTATGTATGAGTCTATGAGTGTATAGAGCTAAGTTCCAACTCCTCCTTTGCCATCCATTACAATTGTCAATACAATCTATAAACTTCTGCAACAACCATTGTGTAGACTCTCTATTGTCTCTTATGTTGAGTGTTGTGGTGCTACGAGAGAGAGAGAGACAGAGACAGAGAGACAACGGGGAGGAGGGAGGGTAGGAAGAGAGAGAGAGAGAGAGAGAGAGAGAGAGAGAGAGAGAGAGAGAGAGATTTCTCTTTAACTTTATCTATGGATGTGTATGGTGTTGAATAATGGAAGATTGCTTGAGATGAAGCTTGAATGTATGCATGATGTGAGTAGATATAGGCATGCATATTCTAGCAGAGAGAGTATTGGTTCTCCCAATTGGTGATTGATCTCAACTCCTTTTAGAGAAAAAGAAAGAGCTTCGATTGATGCTTCAACAAAAAGAACTAAAGGTTGGATCACAAACATCAAGCACTAACAGCTTCATTATGCAAGCTCTGCTTGAATAACAAATTCTTGAGCTCTTTTTCCTAATGTGTTTTGTGTGACTTATGCACATTTCTATGGTTTATGCTTCTGTATCCCTTCCAAATTTTAAGATGATCTCTAACTTTTCTAAGATTGGCAATTTGGAAACTTAATGGGTAAATTTCAACAAAGGTTGTGTTTTGTGGAATTTTCATGACTACGCAAACATTGTGCTCTATGCCTGATTGTTTCAAAGATAGTTATGGAAATAGTATAAATCATCCATGTCCATTGTATGACATGGTGATCATAAATTCAACCTCCATGTATAAACACTTATCCCATTTTGCATACGCTTATAAGGGGACTCCCCTTTAGACTTTTTGGTGTGGGGTAGGACATCCACTAATGGGTGTTCTTCCCCTACCATGCGATGTCCCCTCGGGTAAGGGCAAGGACACACACACACACTTCCTATTCATTCCCCCCTTTACATTTACTTTACATTTTTTCCTCCCTCTTTTCATCTTTAATGTTCCCCTTAAATTTTCCCTTAACTTCTTTAATTCATTATCCTTATCTCACCTCACTTCCATCCTCCCTTTATACCCCTCGGTTTCCTTTTTATTTTCTTTAATTTTTTCCTTTTTTACTCCCCTCATTTCTCTTTTCCTTTAAAATTTATTTTAAAAAAAATTTCCCCCTTCTCCTAATTTTCCAACATTTATTCTCACTAAATTCCTTTTTATTAATTAAAACTCTCTTTTTTTACTTAATTTTCCCTTATTTTACTCTACTTTTCCCCTATTTTTCCCTAATTTCCCCTAATTTTCCCCTATTTTACTCTACTTTTCCTAATTTTCCCCAATTTTTCCTAATTTCCCATAACCTCCCCTAGCTTCCCCTATTGTCCCTAAATCCCCTAATTTCCCCTAACTTTTCCCTATTCTCCCCTATCTTCCCCTAATTTTCCCTACCTTCCCCTAATCTCCCCTAATTTTCCCCCCTTTTTTTCCCTTTTCCCCCATTTTTTCCCCTATTTTTTCCTATATTTCCCTTACTTCCCCTATTTTTTCTATTTCCCCTAATTTTCCCCTATTCTCCCCTATCTTTCCCTAATTTTCCCTATCTTTCCCTAATCTCCCCTATTTTTCCCTAATTTCCCTCTATTTTCCCCAATTTCCCCTATTCCCCCCTTTTCCCCCTATTTTTCCCTGTATTTCCCCTATTTTTTCTATTTCCCCCTTTTTTTCCTTCGTTTTCCCTATTTTCTCTTATTCCTTCTAAAAACCTATATACCCTAACCCCCCCTAACCACCTAAGCTACTCCTAAAACCCTTTAAAATAAACTCCCTATGCTTAACGCCTTTTCATCTATTAACTAACCCTTTAAATTACCCGACTTCTAGCCCTCCATCTCCCCAACTCCCGACCCTCTAACTTCCTATCACCGACCTATGGTATCTCTCCCCTATAAATAACCCCCTCCTCTCACCTAGCTACTCCCACCTCACTCCCTGCGTTCCCCTACTACCTCAAACTCTAAACTTACCTATGGCCTACTACCCTCTGCAACTCTGTCCCTAGCTAGCTACAACCCACAGCCCGTAGCCCACAGCCACTCCCCTCTTCCTTACTTCGCCTTCTGCCCGCACTCTCCACTGTGTACTACCCAAAGTCCCTTGACTCCAACACCCCTCCTCGACTGCCGCACCCCACCCATGTGTGCACCACTCAGTACCTTGTACTCTTCCCAGCTCTATAGATTCTAAATCCTTACCTTCTACAATCAAACTTTCAGGTCCCGCGCTCATTGACCCCACTGTCCTCTCCATTTATTGACTGTTGTGCAGCTTCTTTTCTCTGCACATACTCTTCCTTGACTGCAAGTCCTCTTTGACCATTCCTTGCCCACCGTATCCCCACACTGCAAGTGATCTCTGGAGAAAACCCTGCCACAATTGGGGGAAAACCTCAAAACCAATGGGCTACTTGAGAGCTCAGAACAAACAGCTCTACAACCAAGTAGAAGGGAGCACGAGGGAGTGGATGAATCGCTCCACTGCCCTGCTCCTCAAGTGCTAACTAGACTGGCTCTACACCTCTGCTAGACCCTGCAATGAAGTAATGAATGCTCAAGTTGGGGGGGGCCTATAAATAGCCCCTAGCCTCCTAGTCAGCCAGCAAGGGGTTGGGACGACCAGCTACCTACATGGCTGACCCATAGCCCTAGGGGGCCGACCCAAACAGCCCCTTATATGGGGCTGCACAAGGCCCTAATGCATGGGCTTGGCAACGACAGGCTAGGCTCTAGAGCCGGCTGCTCCTAGCTCTCCACCGGGATTTGTAGGGCCTATATGAAGGGGCTGTGCCCTCTGCCCTCCAGCTGACCTGCTCATAAGGGAGTTGACTCCCTAGGGGCCTCAAAAGGGGATGCCACGCGGCAGCGCAGCAGGCCTCAAGAAGGCCCTGAAGAGACCCGCACGTGGGCAACAACCCCTCCAGCACTAGGTAGCTTGCCAACCCTATTAGCAGGCACACCCATAACACTGACCCTCACTCATCTATCCTAGCTTCACTCACTGGGCGGGCACACCCACAAACAAGGCCCTCTCTCTAGGTGACATTAGGAGATGTTGACCTCTAACAAAGGAATCATGCACTTCAATAGGGATCACCACATTTGGTGGCTTTGTCGGGGGTAATGCTGACGACGAAGTTGTTTGCTCAACCATGAAGGGGGAGGGATCACCACCTCACCCATCGGGAGGCAGGGATGTTCATGCCTCCATCTCACGTGATCCTCTTGCTTGTTCAGCATACCTCTCCAAAGGTACCTCTACCCCCTGCTTTTGTCTTGAACCTATGACAGAGGAGGGTCTATGACCATGGGTGTCAGTCTTTGCCTCATAGCTTGGCTCTGTCTTCTTGCTTTTCTTTTTGCATTTTGACTTGCTTAGTTTCTTTTGGTTTGGACTAGGATCCAAGCCAATTCATGGGTGATCTTGGGAATGCGAAGGCCAACACTATTGGTTGCGGAGGAGGGATGGTCTCTTGCTATTGCCTTGACTTTACCCCTTGCCCCCCCCCTTGATGACTGGGGAACATAGGGCATGCCTTCACCAAATGGCCAAGCCCCCTAAAGGATGACATTGTCCTTGTAATGCGGCAACCTCCACTTGTTGAAGTAACAAGCCTCTGGAAAGATGCTAAAGGGTAAGATAGAGGGGTCCTTGGCTACCAACAAACGTTTGGCACGCCATTATCCATGAGAACCGAAGTGGAAATCTTGCGTGCGCTTTGCCATGCTTGATCTTCACCACCTCATCACCCCTAGACATGGATTCAGAGGTTTTTTCATCTTTTTTTCATTTTGATTACCCCCCCCCTCTTTTTCTTTAGCTCTTTAAAGCACCCCCTTAGATCTTAAATTTTTTATTTTTTCTTACCTATTATTATCTTCTTTATTACCCTCTTCTTCTCTTTGTTATAACAACCCCCCTTCCTTTCTTGTCCCTCCTACCTATTTACTTAACCTTCCTCTCATTCCCTCCCTTTATTGTTCTCCCTCTCTTCCCATTAAACACTCCAACAACTTCATTTGCTTAGAAAATAACCCTGTCCCCCAACTTTTCCCACTAATATTTTCAATACCCTCCCCCTTCTTTTTTTCTCTTCATACACCAATAACCTTCTTTTAGGTTTACCTTTCCTTCTTTTTTCCTATGTGTACCAAAAAATTCCCATTTTAATTCCCCCATATTTCCATTATTTACTTGTAAATGTTCAAACTCTCTTCCAAAAATACCATTTTTCTGTCTTTACAACTTTTTCACACACTTACCTAACTTCCTTCTTTTTTACTCTTGTCTTCTCCTAACCCGAAAAAAACACCCCAATGTATTCTCTTTCATTTTTTGGCTAAGTCTATTGTGTAGTTTCTATTTTTATTGTGATCTCGATAACAAGAGAGGGGTGTTTATGACACCTATCTTCCCAACTAAGTTAAAACTTGGTTCTTATGGTTCTTATCATTTTTCTTGTTGGATGGTGGCAGGTAGGTAGACTCCCCTCTTCAACAAAAGTGATGCTGCCAATGACTTATCAAAGCTCTACTACTCACATTCCCTCTTTTAGAAAAAATTGTTCATCCTTTAATGATGCTACTTCATTTTTTGTGGATGCTTATTTAAAATTTTATCTATTTAACATTTCTCTTTCCTACTTCAAATTTGTCTACTCTTCACTATGGAAAGGGGTGTTGTAAATGTCTTCTACACACACACACACACACACACATACATTAAAATAGCCTAATCTTTTTCCCAGTTTCTCACATAGACACACATTTCAGTCACTTTTTACATACACACACACTTACACATACCCCCTAACCCTTCTCCATAGACACACATTTTAGCTTTTCCCAAATTTCTCTTTAATTATTTTCACTCTCCACACCTTTGAACTTTATAGAACTTTTTAATTTTTCTATCATTAAGCACTCTTTTAAGTTGGATGCCTATAAGTTTCTTTACATGGTCACTTGTCTTTAATTTTTCTTTAATAAGGTACTCTTTTAAGTCTCTTTAATTTGTCACTCTTTTCATTGCTTTTACGTGCTTACAGCTTATTGGCACTTTAGCACACCCCCTAGTGAACTTTAACCCCCTTTACTAACTCGAATGTGTTTAATTTTATGGTCTTACTATTTAATGGTTTCCCTTTGTTAAATTATATATATATACATATTGCTTGTACTTCATTTAATATATGCAGTCTAATTAATTAATTTGTTTATTACTTAATTCTTTATCGTTGTCTATTTAGTGCTTTCTCTATTTATTGATCTATTCTTGTCCGTTTTTATCTTGCCTTATTGTTATTTTTATTGGCCTTAATTGCTTTGTGTTCCCCTTGTTACATGTATAGTCCTAATACCCCCACCCTTTAATTGCAAACCTTACCTTAGCCCCTACTAAAGTATCTACTCTAAACTTTTATCGGCGTTATTTACATACCCTACACTATCCCTACGCTCTCCCCCACTCCCACTCACCGCTTTTCTTAATTAACTACCACCGCCCTCTATCTTTCATCTCTATTTTTAGCAACCTTATCTAACACTTGTTCAGCTCTACTTGCCCCTCTTGATGGTACCCCCACACTTTCTCCCTCGGCTGCACACCGTCCCACTGGATCTTTGCTCTTTGTGTTGCCTCTTACGTTGAGTACGACCACTTCCATCATGGTACCTCTTCTGTGCTAGTTACTTGTTAGCTTCTTTGCTTGACATGCTCCCTGCAAACCGTTCTTCTACATAACTTTCTACAATGTGGACTTCATGTTTTTCAAGGTCCTCTTCTTCCCTCTTCTTTTCAAGCTTTTGTTTTGCCTGGCTTCCTCACAAGTCTGTAGCGAGATAGATGTTCTTCTTCTTCTATGTAGTACACTCACGCTTCTCACTTGGTCTTTCCTTAATTAAGGAACCTCCGCATCCTTGGTTGGGACAAGATTGTAGATGGTAGTCTCTTTTTTGTGTGGTTGCACTCTATTGTCATGGTTGCCGTGTCTCTTTAGTTGTTACTTGCTTTTCTTACAATTGTCGGCTACACTTCTTTTCACGAACGGTGACGAAGCCTTCACTTCCTTGACACTATTCACCTTACCCCGTTGACTCGGTGAAACCCCCTGCATTCTGCCCTAAGTTACTATGCCTCCTTCTATACCATTACTACTACATTTAAGCTCCGTTGCTTAGTGTTAGCTCCAACTCTGATGGCCACCTCCTTCTATTACATATAAACTATTTGCGTCATAACCTACCAAATGGATTGCGCTTTGAGAGACCCTCCTTTTACTGATATTAGTGTCCCTTGCCCGCAAGTTATCATGGCTCTTGCTGCAAACTCTCTTCATGTGCATTGACCCCTTTTTTATTAACAAAACAATAGTAGAAGGCACTTGTGTTTTGCGTAGCTACCTTCATCTCATTCTAGTTTCTTTGTGACCGTGATCTGTGTTTAGTTGCTCACCATGTTTGAGACTCACCATAGCCTGACCATTAGCTGACTGCATTACTGTTGATGGTGTCGCCATAGCTGGAACTCTTCACGTCATGCATTGGCATGCAAGTAGCCGAACGGTTTTTTCTTTGTAGAGCATTGGTTACAAGCAGCCTAACTATTTTTGAGCCAACTCTGAGAGCCACTAGGCTCGCATTTGCTGAGGTTCATAGCTGGATTCGTTCAGACTATGGCCTAGTTTTTGCATTGCTGCCCTTGGCGGCGTGGCCTTCTTAAGAGCATTAACAATCCCTTGTCCACTACGTTGACTACCATGCATTGCCACGTGGCTGTTTCTCCTTTAGCTTTTTATCATCTAATTTTAGTGTTTTTTAAAGATATTTTCTTAATTATGGTATGAATTTAATTTGTCTCTCAGATTTATTGATTTATATCTCTTTATATATACACTTATATATATATATATATATATATATTCTTTTATATGTTTGTAGCTTTTATTCTTTAAGAAGTACATTGTGTCTAGTTGTGTTTTTATAGGAAAATCTCTCTTATGTTTCTAACTTTTCAAAGTCTTTTTGTCTAGCTTACCCATTCTAGATTAAAGTTTTAAGTACTTTTGTTATCGTCTAAATTGTAGGTCTCTCTTTTTTGCCTTTATTTTAGGTTCTCTCCTGGCCTTTTAATGCTCTCTTACCCTCTCTTTATATAATTATAGGACCATTTAATTGCTTGATTTTTTAATAAAAGCTTTATCTAAACCCCTTTTGGTGTTCTTAGGAATTCATTCAATTTTTATGATCATGTAAGTTTAGTATTGAATATGTAAATTATTTCTCTTTTAATTCTTTATTGACTATACCTAACACTTTTATCCCCCTCACATCCATTTGGCTTTAGACCTAGTTGTTTAGGTCTTTTACCTCTCTTGGGTTATCACCCATTGTAAATGTTGAGTTGGTCTAACCTAAGGGTGCAGATTACCCCCCATTTGATTGCTTTCTTGTAAGGGCAAGGACTACCCCCCTGATTGTCTCACACACTTTAGTCACTCGCGAATGTATCCCTTTTATGCTAGATCTGTGACACCAATTGTACATATGGCATGGTTCTTTCATAAATTTACACGTGAATCTAGATGGTCGTCTATGTACCTAGGTAAAGCAATAACACACTTGGGAATACAGGCATTTACCCAATTGAGACTATGATGTTCTAACACCTAGTTTTTCTTGGATGGTGGCAGGTAAGTAGACCTTGCCCTTGGAGCCTAGACTACCTGACAGATTTGACACCGTTGCACTGATTCTTTGCTTAAGTTTGTAAACTCAATATAAAGAAAAATTATATTGCCATTCCTCTTAGTTTTCCATTCCAATTTTTGGATTACAATTTCGTTCAAAGCTAGTTCAATTTAGTTTTCCTAAAGAGTTTCAATCCATTTCTCAAATGCATCTTTTTATAATAATCCATATGATTGAATTAATTGTATGGTTCATTTATTGATGGGATTATTAAATCTAAACACACACACTGATCTCCCAACTAGCCTTTGGTCGGGCTAGTACCATACAATTAATTCATAATGATAGGATAATTTTTAACATAGTCAATGGTTTGTCATTTGAATTATTTTTTGTCCCTTTCATCTAATTACTAATTACTTTTTATGTGCAGAAACATTGGCTCCAAAAAATAAATTATGCATCTACTGTTGGCAGTGTGCTTTATTTCACTTGTACACTTATCATAGACATCCATTTTTTTACATTTACTATTAGGTAGGGAGGAAGTTCCACATGGTGGGCTTACTCCCCACCACCATGTGGTCTTACCTCTGGGTTGGGGGTGGGCCACACACACACACACATACATTAAAATAGCCTCATCTTTTTTCGAGTTTCACACACACACACACATTTCAGTCACTTTTTACATACACACACACTCACACATACCCCCTAACCCTTCTCTATAGACACACATTTTAGATTTTCCCAATTTTTACTTTTATATTTAATTAATAGTTATTAATCATTATATAGAACTTCGACCCTCCTACCAGTGGCTTACACATTCCCCCTTTTTTCTTTAATTATTTTCACTCTCCACACCTCTGAACTTTATAGAACTTTTTAATTTTTCTATCATTAAGCACTCTTTTAAGTTGGGTGCCTATAAGTTTCTTTACATGGTCACTTGTCTTTAATTTTTCTTTAATAAGGCACTCTTTTAAGTCTCTTTAATTTCTCACTTTTTTCATTACTTTTACGTGCTTACAGCTTATTGGCACTTTAGCACCACCTAGTGAACTTTAACCCCCTTTACTAACTCGAATGTGTTCAATTTTATGGTCTTACGATTTAATGGCTTCCCTTTGTTAAATTTTATATATATATATATATATATATATTGCTTGTACTTCATTTAATATATGCAGTTAAATTAATTATTTTGTTTATTAATTAATTCTTTATCGCTATCTATATAGTGCTTTCTCTATTTATTGATCTATCCTTTTCTGTTTTTATCTTGCCTTATCGTTATTTTTATCGACCTTAAATTCTTTGTGTTCCCCTTATTACATGTATAGTCCTAATACCCCCACCCTTTACTTGCAAACCTTACCTTAGCCCCTACTAAAGTGTCTACTCTAAACTTTTATCGGCATTACTTACATACCCTACACTATCCCTACGCTCTCCCCCACTCCCACTCACTGCTTTTCTTGATTAACTGCCACTGCCCTCTATCTTTCATCTCTATTTTTAGCAACCTTATCTAACACTTGTTCAGCTCTGCTTGCCCCTCTTGATGGTACCCCCACACTTTCTCCCTCAACTGCACACTGTCCCGCTAGATCTTTGCTCTCTGTGTTGCCTCTTACGGTGAGTGCAACCACTTCCATCATGGTACCTCTCCTATGCGTAGTTACTTGCTAGCTTCTTTGCTTGGCATGCTCCTTGCAAACTGTTCTTCTATGTAACTTTCTGCAATGTGGACTTCATGTTTTTCAAGGTCCTCTTCTTCCCTCTTCTTTTCAAGCTTATGTTTTGCATGGCTTCCTCACAAGTCTGTAGTGAGATAGCTATTCTTCTTCTTCTACGTAGTACACTCACGCTTCTCACTTGGTCTTTCCTTAATTAAGGAACCTCCGCATCCTTGGCTGGGACAAGCTTGTAGATGGTAGTCTCTTTTTTGTGTGGTTGCACTCTGTTGTCATGGTTGTCGTGTCTCTGTTGTTACTTGCTTTTATTACAATCGTCGGTTGCACTTCTTTTCACGAACAGTGATGAAGCCTTCACTTCCTTGACACTATCCACCTTACCCCGTTGACTCGATGAAACCCCCTACATTCTACTCTAAGTTACTACGCCTCCTTCTATACTATTGCTACTACATTTAAGCTCCCTTGCTTAGTGTCAGCTCCAACTATGATGGCCACCTCCTTCTATTATGTATAAACTATTGCGTCATAACCTACCAAATGGATCGCGCTTTGAGAGACCCTCCTTGCTGCAAGTTATCATGGCTCTTGCTGCAAACTATCTTCATGTGCATTGACCCCTTTTTTATTGACAAAACAATAGTAGAAGGCACTTATGTTTTGCACAGCTACCTTCGTCTCAGTCTAGTTTCTTTGTGACTGTGATCTGTGTTTAGTTGCTCACCATGTTTGAGACTCACCATAGCTTGACCATTAGCTGACTGCATTACTGTTGACAGTCTCGCCATAGCTGGAACTCTTCACATCGTGCATTGGCATGCAAGTAGCCGAATGGGTTTTCTTTATAGAGCATTGGTTGGCAAGCAGCCTAACTATTTTTTAGCCAACTCTGAGAGCCGCCGGGCTCGCATTTGCTGAGGTTCATAGCTGGATTCGTTCAGACTATGGCCTAGTTTTTGCATGGCTACTCTTGGTAGTGTGGCCTTCTCAAGAGCACTAACAATTCCCTTGTCCATTACGTTGACTACCATGCATTGCCACGTGGCTTTTTGTAGCTATCAACCTCTTTGTTTTTCCTTTAGCTTTTTATCATCTAATTTTGGTGTCCTTTAAAGATCTTTTCTTAATTATGGTATGAATTTAATTTGTCTCTCACCTTTATTTATTTATCTCTCTTTATATATACACTTATATATATATATATATATATAAATTCTTTTATATGTTTATAGCTTTATTTTTTTTTAAATAACTTGTGTCTAGTTGTGTTTTTATAGGAAAATCTATGTTATGTTTCTAACTTTTTAAAGTCTTTTTGACTAGCTAACCCATTCTAGATTAAAGTCTTAAGTACTTTTTTTATCGTGTAAATTGTAGGTCTCTCTTTTTTGCCTTTATTTTAGGTTCTCTCCTAGACTTTTAATGCTCTCTTACCCTCTCTTTATATAATTATAGGACCATTTAATTGCTTGATTTTTCAATAAAATCTTTATCTAAACCCCTTTTGGTGTTCTTAGGAGTTCATTCAATTTTTGATGAAATTTATGATCATGTAAGTTTAGTATTGAATATGTAAATTATTTCTCTTTTAATTCTTTATTGACTATACCTAACACTTTTATCCCCCTCACATCCATTTGGCTTTCGACCTAGTTGTTTAGGTCTTTTACCTCTCTTGGGTTATCACCCATTGTAAATGTTGAGTTGGTCTAACCTAAGGATGCGGGTTACCCCCCATTTGATTGTTTTCTTGTAAGGACGAGGACCACTCCCCTTATTGTCTCTGACACTTTAGTCTTGCGAATGTATCCCTTTTATGCTAGATCTGTGACACCAATTGTACATATGGCATGGTTTTGTCATAAATTTACTTGTGAATCTAGACGATCATCTATGTTCCTAGGTAAAGCAAAAACATGTCAAGGAATACAGGCATTACCTGTCTACCCAATCGAGACTATGATGTTCTAACACCTAGTTTTTCTTGGATGGTGGCAGGTAAGTAGACCCTGACCTTGGAGCTTGGACTACCTAACGGATTCGACACTATTGTATTGATTCTTTGCTTAGGTTTGTAAACTCAATATAAAGAAAAATTATATTGCCATTCATCTTGGTTTTTCGTTCCAATTTTTGGATTACAATTTTGTTCAAAGCTAGTTCAATTTAGTTTTCTTAAAGAATTTCAATCCATTTCTCAAATGCATCTTTTTATAATTATCCATATGATTGAATTAATTGTATGGTTCATTTATTGATGGGATTATTAAATCTAAACACACACACACACGTGTGCACACACACACACACTTATCCTGGATACTCATTGACATCCTTATCTTGAATACTCACTTGTACACAAAAACCCCCTTCTTTTCTCTTTAATTTTTCATGCTCATGGGGCATAATGGTACTTCTCATACATTTCCCCCCTACATGTATGGTGAAATAGGCTTGGGAAATGTCCAAACGTGGAGTATTTACCTGTGGTAAAAGCATAATCCCCCCCCTTTGTTTTCATTGTATTAGTTGATGGTTTGATAGTTTCCATTTATTTACAAGTTATTAAATTATTCATATTTAAATTATATATACCCTTACCCCTTCACACAATTGCACACAATTCTCTCTTTACTTATACACTGACATGTTTTTACACATATTTGCACTCACACGAAAGTTCCCCCCCTCTCCCTCTTTTATCATGTGTCATGTGGTTTATTAACACATCTTTTTTTAGATAACCTAATCACCCCCTTAACTACCCCCCTTCTTTTAATTAAATAATTTTTTCCCCATCCCTCATGGGGAGGCATATGTGCAACTAAAGGTTGAGGGGTGACTTAGAGGTCCACAGTACATGCTCCAACCTAGCAATAATTGATTTGTGGAAGCTACATGGTGAAAAGTGGATGTTACATAGATGGAAGGCATGAGATTCAACTAACTTGCTCATGTGTGTTGGAAGCTCTCTTTGTCCTGTGCGATGGTCTAGAGAGTTCGAGGTAGCAATCACACATGAAAGTCATTGTCGGTCTTCTCTATGTCACTCTTCCCTAGTTTTTGGTTATGTAGGTGTCTAGGTGATCATACTCAGCTAAGAATAAGAGTCTCTTTTGTATGGAAATAACATGTAGTAGCAGTGAGATCGAATTCATCTTAAGGAAGTTATCGCTTCTACATCTTATATAAGAGTCTTTTTGAGTCTCCAATTTTCTAGCAATTGCTTCATTTCAATTATTGGCTATGTGAAGATCATGGAAAAGTGACATTTATCATTTTATTTGTGATAATCAACACGATGTGTGCTGCCAGAACATATTGTGTGCATTCAATACAATTTGAGCATTTGATTCTAAGGGTTCTTGTGTAGTGCATAGCTAAAGGTTGAGAGGGGCGACTTGGAGGTCAAGGGTACATGATCCAACTTGATTTTTGGAAGCTAAGTGGTGAAAAGTGATTGGGAGGTGTGAGCTTCGATTGGCTCACTCACATGTGCATGGCAGTGTGCATCGCGGCAGCTGGCAGTGATGGTTACGAGGTATAAGGTCTTAGAGATGGGTATTGGAATCTCTCTTTGTCTTGCAATGGTTTTGAGGGTACAAGGCAAAAATCACAAATGAGAGTCAATCGTTAGTGTTCTTTGGTGTTGCTCTTCCTTAGTTCTCAGTTGCATAAATGTCACTTAGCTAAGCATAAGAGTCTCTTGTGTATGGCAACAATCTATAGTAGCAATGAGTTGAGTTTGTCTTAAGGAAGTTGTCCCTTCTATGTCTTATAGTAAGAGTCTTTTTTAGCCTTTTTGAGTCTCCAATTGTGTAGCAATTGTTTTGTTTCGATTATGTGCCATGTGAAGATCGTAAAGAGTGAAATCTATCATTTTATGTGTGATCATCAACACTGTGTGTGCTGCTAGAATATATTGTGTGCATTTAATACAATCTAAAACCATACAATGACATGATACTTTTGTATCAGCATGAATAGTGTCATGGTGTAATTCACCCCATGATAGGCCATGGGGAAATTCCTACACCCCCTTTTGCCACTTTTCTTTGTCCATGTGCATCATTTTCATGCTTGAAGTGGGAGTTAGTGGTATTGATTTCATAGCCACCTTTACATTAGATGTAATCATCTGATATGCATGGATTCTATTGTACTCCATTCGTAGTGCTAAAGAGAATAAATCTTGATTCTATCCTTGGTGATGGGTAAGATATTTCAATGTGGTAATCTTCTAGTGTGCAATAATTTGCAAACGCGACACATGTCAAGTTACATAAGCTTGTTAAAGACAACCCTTTACTTCGACCATATTTTTCTTGAATGCTCATAAAATGAGAAAACTTGAAAAAAAACTGATGGATATTTACATTTTGTGAGATTGAGGTCTTTGCTTATTATCTAACTTGATCTATGATCTCTTCCCTATTTTGATCTTGATATTGGTAATCTAAGTTCATTGAAGTCGTTAGTTCATCGACTTGTATATCGTATCAATCACAAATCATCTCATCTATTGTTTGTCATCTTTTATTGCAATGAAAATCTCAATGTAAACTTACTCTTGCTAGGATTCCTAATTGTCGCATTGTATGTAGGCACACCTTGCCAAAGTTCTTGTAGCTCAGCAAACACACTATTCAACATTCTTGGACTTTCTTTCTTTGTTTGGACTTTTTCTAGAATTGTCACCTTCACTCAATAATGACATACAAAACTCTAAATTCGAGTAAATTTGCAACACGACCACTACACAAATATGGCCTAGCAAAACTAAAAACTTGGTGATTTCATAAAGTGGTGACCTCCACTCAATGTTAGCATGTTCCCAAATTTGCTTCATTATAAATAGAGTAATTCAAGGGTTTGTTGAATCTAATGTATAAATTCGGTGTAAAGATAGACCATTTGTTTGGAACAATGCAAAGACCTTGTTTTCTTATGCTTCTTTTCATTCAAAGTTATTAGATTCCAAATGGCATCTTGATTTGATGGATCAAGTATACTCAAAAGATTTGTAACATATGTGCAACTACTAATATTGGACTCATCATCAAAATCTTCAAGAACATGGGAAATGAGCATGTATTAGGAAACATAGAATAACAACTTACAAAAAGAACAATGTGTGTTATATGACACCTCGTAATATGCATGTAAACTTGCATATCACCAAAAATACTAGGAACATCATGCCTAGAGGACTATAGGAGCACTTGTACATCTAAAAAATATCAATAAGTCATTATTTATATGACCATATGTATCCAATACAACAACAAAGAAGAAGGTTCAATCTCAATTTAATGATTTGTGCATTGACATTGCTTTAATGTTACGTTCAAGCTTGCTTTCTTAAATTTGGCCATTTTTCTTTTTATAACGATGATAAGAAATAAATCTCATTGATCTAAATAGTTTGTTAATAAATCCATTCAATGGGCTTTTTGTTATGTAGTTAATATGTTTTGACAATGCTGACTTTTTTGCAATTGTTTACTTATGACTTGTAGGCAAAATGCATTGAAGGAGCCACTGAGTGTATCATATGCATCATGGTATATTTTGAGAAAAGAAGTAAGTGGCAAAGGCAAGGATAGATAGAAGAACCACATCTTTTTTAAGGAAGGGGGGCAAAACTATCATGATTCCAAAATTTGCAAGTTCTAATACCTTAAAACTCTAATTATGAGTCCTTTTTGCTATGTCATGCATGACTCATACAATTATGAGTCCTTTTTGCTATATCATGCATGACTCATACAATTTCCTCTTCTAACAAGAAATTCTATCCTCTTACCGCCATCAAGGAAAAATAAGCTTTTCTAACAAGCAATTTTATCCTCTTACCTTCAAGGGAAAATAAGCTTTTCGAAAAGACCCTCTTACATGAAGCTAAGGGTCTATTTTCTTGTAGCAAGAATGGAGACACACAAAAGCACACACAAGAGTAATAGCAACATCTTTGATGAGTCAAGAGGCGTGACAAGTAAGAGGAGGAGGAGGCAACGGAGGATGAGGAGGAGGAGGAGGAGAAAGAGTTGAGCTTTATCAAGTTAAGGAATTTCAGTCTAAGGTTGAACTTGGTTGCATTACTTAGCCCTACTTTGTATTTTAAAAACTACCTCTCTCTAAGATGCCATTTGACTATGCTTAATCAATGATGTGACTAAGCAATGTTTATAGCATTTTTTAGCAAAAGATGTCTATAACTTGATTGGTTGCAAATGGAATTGCTATAAGGTGCATTATATACAAACCCATCTTTAAGAAAACTTTAAAAACACATCACAAGGAAGCACACTTGAAGGGTTAGGACTTTTCAAAAATTACTTACCCAAATGATTTGTGATGTATAAATCCAATGTGATGTATAAATCCAATGTATCAATTACAAAGAATTGATAAAATGTCTAGAACTGGATTGGTCACCGCTGATGGAGTTTTTATAAACCCCATTATCTAGTTGTGATATACAAAAGCATCTTTAAGAAATAGCTTTAAAAACATGTCATGAGGGAGCACACTTGAAGGGTTATGATATTGGGAAAATTGCTTATAGAAATGATTTGCAATGTGTAAATCCAATATATCAAAAATTACAAAGAAGCCTTGCAATATGAGACTTATAATTTTACTTTATGAAGGAATGAACCAAACCTTATCCAGTCCCTAGGCCTTCAATAAGCACATATATTTTGCTATCATCCTTTTCTTGGTAGGCGTGTAGATGCACCTTGTAGGGTTGCTTAAGTTATGGACATTGCACTACTTTCTTGTTCTAGTTTTTTTAATAAATAAAGTTGAATATATTAAAGGGGGATGTCAACCCCATCCAAAAAGAAAGACATGGTTACAAAAATTGGCCAGCTATGCGCTATCTACCCTGGGCCTGTGCTGCATGTAGCCAAAAGAACGCACACCCCTTAGATAGGCATGAGCTAACCTCTAGTAGAGAGTGGCTAACCCCCCGTTCCTTGGTAGAGAGAATCTAACCAAAATCATTCAAGTACATGCCATACCCAGCCAAAATGGCGCTAACCCTGAATCCAATCGGAGGATAATGCTTAAACACAGCATCCCAAACCACCAAAAAAGCTACTGCCCTTATGTATGGCTAGCACGCCACTAGGGCAGGATGGGACCTTGAAGGGATCTCCCAACAGCTTGGTTCGCCATTGCGGGCCAAGTGAGAATCATGCCATCAGTCCTACCTTGCACAATAGCCTCCACCTGATCCAGACTTCCCTAGTCACTCCATTGTTCCAAAAGAGATGCCTCATGAATTCCAGAGACTTTCTGCACAGTGCGAAGTCGGGATTAACCTGGAATCTTTTGCCAGTTCCCCCCTATCGGTAGCCACATATTTATTGCCTTCAAGCTTCCATAATAGAAATCAGGCTCCATTTCTTGTTAAGAACCCCAAATTGAGGCCCCTCATCCGTCAGTTGCTTGTAGATTACCTTCATGGAGATCTTGCGCAGGGGTGTTCTGCCTAAACACCATTGGTCGGCCTTCTACTCTAGAGATGACACATGATTCAAAGGCCAAGATTCTGGTATTCTATCTAGTAACGCCTCGGGCAAGTCTGACTCCCCATCTGTTAGCGAGTATCTGATTCATAGCTACTCCAGGGAGACCCAATCTGCGACTGTGGGTTCCATAGGTCAACCCATATTCTGATACCTTTCTTAAACAACACCCTTGCTCTCCGTATGTTGTGGATGGCAAAAGGATCTCCATCGCTATCCGGTGCTTTGCTCCACCAGATACCCTCTTTGAGGCTGTGGAGTCCCGTCTCAACCCTTTCCATCCTTTCTACCTCAATAAACCTATGCAGGTTTTCTAGGCTTGAGCCAACCCTGCCATGACATATGAGCCTACTATCTTCACCAAAAAATCCAAGCATAGTTTGTCATACTATATGAACCAACCTGACATGACATTTGAGTCTACTATCTTCATCGAAAAATCCGAGCATAGTTTGTCATACTAGGCCAAACCTGGCCATGAGCTTGCACCCCTACCCTTACCCTTCTCAATGAAACCTTTAGCTATTTCTATCCATGGGGCATGTCCATTGACAAGGTGCGAGAGCCATTTTCCTACTAGTGCCATGTTTTTTAACCTCACATCAAGTAGCCCTAATCTACCTAATGCTTTTGGGGACTTGAGTGGTTCCCATGGGATGTAGTGCATGCATCTGGTACCACATTCCTCTGCCCATCCTTGAAATAATCTTTCCACTTCCAACCATTGCATACTGCTAAAATGCCAAATCGATGCTACGTAAGTGATTGGGGTTGACAAAACCACCAAGAGGCATGCATTCCAACCCAAATTCACCGCTTCGCACTTGCAGTTTGTCCATGCACCAATTGAATAAAGCTTTGATGCACAAAGATGTGTAGCCCCAGCGGAGCACCTAGATACCATATGATCTTTCCTCTTGGCACTATGTTGACCTTAAGCCCAGCCACTCTGGTATGGGATCATTACTCATTCTAATGACGAAGGTCTTTGAAAAGCTGCACTACTTCGAGCGCACACTGCACAAAAGGTATCCACCACCTCCACTAGCCTTTTGACACTCCTTTGGTCCTCAAGAGAGAAGGAGATAGTGTCATCTACGAGAACAGGTGGCTACAAAGCTGGTTCTCTGATGGAAGCGTCATTCCTACCAATCCACCTGCCATCTACTCGCACTTTAGCATATTCGTGAGTGGGTCCGTGCATAGGGCAAAAAGCAGGGGTGCGAGAGGGCACCCCTGGCATATCAACCTTCTCAGGTCAACCTTCCAACCCCTCCTCCATTGATACACAGTATTGCCGCCGCATTTTCGAATAGGCTTTCAACCTTCCTCACAAACTCTTGGCCAAACCCGAGCCGATTGAGTATCTCTAAAATGAAGTCCCATCGGGTACAATCATATGCCTTATTGAGGTCCATCCCGAACACTAGGATTTTTTGTCCTAAAGCCCTAGTGTGATCCAAAGCAATTGTGACATTGAGAATGTTCTCAAAGATATCTCTGCCTCCTACAATCCGTTTTGTTCTCTGTCCACGACAATTCTGCACACCTTAGTGATCCGAATTGCTAGGGCCTTTGGTGATGATCTTGCACAATGTGTTCAACATTGTGATGGGCCTCTAGTCCCCCAACTTTAGTCTATCATGCCTCTTAGGGAAGAGCTTCATGAGGCCAGTATTCATGTCTTTTGACAGGGTCCCTTTCATCATCGCAATATTGGCCATCTCGATCATATCTGTCCCAAGCGTCTCCCAGAATGCACAATAGAATTCTACGATGAGGTAGTTAGGACCAGGAGATTTGTTGTTGGCCATGGCATTTAAGGCTTCCTCCAGGTCATCCTTGTTGAATGGGGCACCTAATCTGTTTATTTGATACTCAATTACTCTACTGTCTAGACCAACCAATGCCTCCCTTACATTCACAATCCATGCATCATCTCTTACAGTAGCTGGTTCGGCTACTATGGCACCTAGTTCACTCTTGAATACTTCTGCCATGTGTCAAAATTTTGTCACTAAATTTCTCTGAGCATCTATTACTCTGTCGATGCGATCTCTTTGCTGGATTCTCTTGACTGATTGAAAGAAGGCACTCGATGGGCTATCCCCTACCTCGAGCCATGTCAACCTGCTCTTAATGTGGGCTTGCTCTAGTTACTTCAATTCCCAATCATGCATGGCCAACTCCGCACTCTTCAACAGGGAACCTACTATCGGGTCCTTAGGCGCTACCTTTAGCACCGCCCAGTGGGATTCCCTAATCTTAGTCAGGCTCTCCCAACTTAAAGTCCTCCTTGCTCTGAGTTGACGATCCACCTCCTTAATCACCTTCATCACGCTTCGTAGGGTTCTCCCCCACTACTTTCTAAACAGATGTGTGAGGTAGGAATCAGAGACATTTGCAATTAGTTTAAGTATTGTGGGATTTAGGTAAAGGTACTTTCTTTTCTCGGTGGAAGTTAGTATTTACAACCATAATGGATATTTGGCCATGCAATCTTTGTGCTACTTAATTATGATGGTTAGATATGTAGTTCTCTTTGTATTTTAAGCATAGTAGAGTTTTAAATTATGATGGCAGTTAGTATCTAAAACCATAATGGATATTTGGCCATGCAATCTCTGTGCTATTGAATGATGATGGTTAGGTATTTAGTTCGGTTTGTATTGTAAGCATAGTAGAGTTCTAAACCGATTAATAAGGGGGATCCCTTAGTCATACTTAAAATTAAGTCCATTGGTGATGCTTTAACTTCACATGAGTTGGTACAACCTAACATTTTTTGGATGGTATGTTGTGGCAACGTTGGATTTGATCACACATACTCAACATAAAGTCATCAAGAAGGTAAAATCAACAAGGTATGGCATATTGTAAAGCACTAATGGGATGCATCTCGTGGGAGGGAGCCATAAATGCTATAGGGAGGCAAGTAAAAGAAATGGGGGAAGAAAGAAAAGAATCTATAGCAAAAGGATAAAAAATTACAAAAATAAAGAAGGAAACCTCGATACGGGACTACAAACAGAAGGAAAAGGTGTGAGTGGATAAGAATGGACATGATTAATGACTTGGCAATACTCCTTGGGAGAATAAAAATGATGGTACAATTTTACAAGTATCATATCTTGAAGGAAGGAGTCGGATAATGAAAGTATTCTCAAGTAGAAAAAGGTCAATCCGCTCAATGTTAAATCATCGTTGTGGGGTCTTAGCCCTAGGATGTGCTTGGGTTGGGAGATGGTGTTCTTTAGGTGTATGGTGCTTCTTAAAAGTCTTTGCGTGAGTGGGAAAGATAACCAACATTGTCACCTTAGATCATTGATCAACTCATTGTTCTGACAGTGAAGGCACCACATTATGGGATTGTTCGTGTAGAATTGTGAATAGGCATTCGCCTCCCCTTGCCGCTTTGGTCAAGAAGGGCTGTTGCTGAAAGCGAAAATTGGCAGTGATTGCATTTCTTTTCACAAAAAAAACGTGGAACGTTTGCCACTGCCTTACGCTATTGTTTGTTGCTACTCACCCCCCATTTGGAAATGTGCATTGCAACAACAAGCTTGGATATCCTATACACAAAACGTCGATGAGGAGGGAGGTGCACATCACCAACATATTGTATCCAAGGTTGTCGAATGTGAGGACCGGGGCTGCCCATGGTGCGCAGAGCATGTCGGGCAAGGGTCGTGAAGGTGTCGTCAGGTGCAAGCTGAAAGTGCAAAGAAATACTACTACCGACTGGCGGAAGGTCAACAAGAGCATTGTGAAGGGGAGATCCAAAACCAAGCGCTAGAGTGATGAGTGATGAGGTAGGGCCAAAGGAGAAGAGTCCAAGGGGGGAGGGGGAAGGCCACGTGAAGGTGAGGTGGGAAGGGCGTGGATAAGGGCAAGTGACGTGGCGGTGGGAAACGGGCTAGAACCGGTGAAGCGACCGGCTGGGAGAATAAAAGTAAAGAGAAAAAGGAAAATGGCCTTATCTGGTTGTGAATTGTACGTGGCTTTCTTCTTCTTCTTCCTCATCCCTTATTTCTTTTCGTTCATTTCTTTCTTGGATCGCCATACCCAGCCTCCCCTCAAGCTCCATCCCTAACACCCCTTGTCTTCCTCGCGAATGATCTTCCCCCCTTCTGCTCGCTCTCCTCCTCGGGTTCTTCTACCCTCCCCCTCCTCCCCTCCCCGCAGGCACGTCTTCCTCTCTCTTCCTGCAATTTCTTGTTTTTCCCACAACCTTTCCCTTCCTTTTTGCTTTGCGCGCCTGTCTCTTTGCTGAATCGCTTCTTCTTTTGAGCAGATGCGTGTTTTTTAGCCCTATGACAACGCTGGTGATGTGGAGACGCTTAGAACTCGAGCGATATCGGAAACTTGAACTTAGGTTACCGTTCCAATTGAGTTCTAATCTTCTGAATCCATTCTTTCAACTCTCTTTACCACGAGAGCTGAAGCGGTTGGCCAAAGGCTCCGCCACTCGGTAGATGGTTACGGGACCTTGCAATTTTGTGCGTATTGTCGATCCGTGCGCCAGTGAAAAATGTCAGTCGCCTATCAAAGCTGGGAAGTGGCTTCAGGGCCAACGGTCGGATACAAAGTTGGAGCTCAGACCAACAACTGTGTTACAGAGGGGTCCAATTATAGGATGCTTCCGCAACAGGACACCGTTATGCGAGGCTTCTCTGCTCTATCTTTGAGCACGCGGGCTCATTCGGCCGCAGACGACTCTTCCGAAGAAAGCAGATGCTTACATGAGACTACGTCTTTGAGCAATGGGATCGCATCGAAGGCGTTGACCGATCAAGGAGAGCAAGGCCGCACATTATCCACTTCTGCCAGATTGATAAATGGCCTCTTTGCAACTGAGAATACTGTTTTCCCTGATGACAATCATAGGCTCGGTCGCTCCCCTGAAATTTTTTGGAATTCTTATAATCGTTCTCGACTTGATGTTGTCTCTGAGGACAGACCATGGGAGAATAGCACTGTGGTGAAAGATGTTTTTGAATCGGATACCATATCAACCTCCTCTTCCTCTTGTATGAGTGATGCGCCAGGCGGTAGTCCCTCATCCTCGTGCGATGTGTCCGAGGTTGCAACAGGTGATACAGAGGCACAGAGCTCTTACAATGGACCTTTGGATCGCTTGAGTTCTTCTGGAGCTCATTTTCCTCCTAGGTAAGTGACAAATTATGTTTTTGTGTGCAATTAGTGAGTCTGCAATTTGACAAACTTAAGTTGACACATTGCTCGTTTGGGAGAGACTAAAATGAAATCGTTTAGACTTCACAAGCAGTTGTAGCTTGAATGAAGAGATTTGGACTACTTTTTGATTAGCCTTCTCCTTTAGTGCTAGCCTTCGTCATGGCTGAGTTTGCCCTTCACCTCCGGAGTGCTGACAGAAAGTTAGTACGAAGACTTTGTATAAATGGATGCTCAAGTATGTGTGGGTGTGGATTTGTATGTGTGAGAGCATACTTTTATACAATGGTCTACACCCACTGTTGGGCGCTGATGACGTCAGTGGGGATGTCATAGTAGCTAGTCCCTACTATGCGTGATGGAGTTTATGGTTTTCAATCTTAAGAGTGACTCTCGTGAGATTGAAACTGCACTATGTTGTGTTTTTAGAGGATGAGTTTGGGAATGTTCCTGGATTCATCTAGGTATATATTAAGTTGACACATCGTTTTTCGTGACTGCATATGTGCTTTAAGAAACACGCTCCCTTACATGTTTTTTCCATTGACGTTCCTCCTGCGAGCTATTTTGTCAATTATTTCTACGATTGTTGTTCGCTTGCATAACCAACCTCCATCTGAAGTGTGTGTTTCTCTAAGCTGAGTAATTAAATGGCAAACGCAAGAGAATCCAGTTGTGGTGGCCAAAGCTGTCTTACACCATGTGCGTCTGATCTGTTGTCCTGGTTTCCTTATCATATTTCACAGAGAGCAGTCTTGTATTGTATGGAGAGGCATGAGGTTTGGTGGAAGTAGTAATTGCTTTATTATGCTCTAGGTGACTGCTGACCTTTGGCTGCATTGTGTCTGGGACTAGCATTGAGTGCCACTCCAAACGTAGGGAGTTTTTCTAAGGCTTTTAATGGAGACTTTCTCTGGAAAGTGCTGGTTTGGTCTTTCTAGAGCTGAAGGTAGATTGATTTAAAGCCATGAAAACAATAGGCGTGGCATCAGGAGTATATGCAATGCCTGTTTTGTACATCATGCAGGATTTGCAGCTGGGTTGCTTGAGACATCAAAAGGATATACACTGCATGTTTTGTAGATGGAGTAGAATTTGCAGCTATGGAGCTGGCAGTCCAAAGGAATTGGAAGTTATGTCTTCTTCTTGGGCTGATTCCTTGCTCTCTTTTTCTCGGTCTACTTGGTTTAAGTTGGCGTTTGAGCAGGCACAGATGGTGCTGGAACAGAATTTTGAGCAGCTGAAGAAGTTCTGGCCAGCAAGGAGAATATGACGATCTTCAGCAAGATTGCAATCACCAGATAGGGTTAATGATCAGGCAGGGCTTTAGAACACGTGGGCTGGGCTTGCCAATTGATGAATAGGCCAGCGAGTCACCAGATGTATAGGGTATCTTGGTGACCAGAATTGGCTTGAGCTAGGCAAAGATTAGCTTATGCTTTCTAAAAAGGCAACCCTTGCCTAAACACCTGTTGTTTCCCTTCCCTTTTTGAACGGGGTTGTGTATGTGGGAAAACCATTTTTGGTTCTGCATTTAATATCACCAAAGGACTGAGTTGTGAAAGACTAAGTGGTCATGTTGTTGGGCCTCACAATGTTCCAGCTACGTTTTGCACACCATGATGAATCACACGTTAGAGAGTTCTTGGACAATTTTGTGGTAGTTGTCACCAAATTGTAAATACTCCACGTCAAAGTTCCAGTTGAACCTTTTATTGGATCATCGTTGAAGAGTTCGTAAGGTCAAGGAGTTCTCTAATTGGTCAAAGTATTGACGTCGGGCAAAGATACTTAACTTTGTTTACGTAAGCTTGACTTCAGTCAGGGAGATTTGGCTTACGCCAAGAGGGTAAAGTGCATTTTACCAGAGAACCATAGAGCTGACTATGGTCAGAAAGTGTGGACTTCGGTTAACGAGACTTGGCATCAGCCAAGGAGGGTTGACTTCGGTAAACCAGGTATTCCGATCAACGAGAGAATTAATTGTGTATGTGCACATGTTTGCTTGGTGGGAATGCCTACAGAGACTAGGATTAGTCTAGAATTTACTTTGCATGCAAAAGTGCTTACGACTAATGGGTGCTATGGCTATGTGCATTTAATTAATCGTTGCAGGTACCAAGAGGGGTTGGAAACCCAAGCATTACAGAGCTTAGCAAGCAAACAGGAAATTGTTCGTGTGAGCAAGTGCTACGAAGGCTCCAGATCTAGTCTATGATTGCGACACTGGCATGTTGCCAACTATGGAGACTACATCTCCATTATAATTTGAAATTACTCACATTTTGTGAGAGTAGCCTGTGCGCTGAATTTTTGCACTCAGTTTTTCTCAATCAATAAAGGCCTTTGGGAGGATTTAGCACGATTGTTGTCCTGGGCCCTAGTGCTGGAAATAGAGAGATTGTGAGAGAAGGTGTGTGAGAGAGAGAGTGCTGAAATGTGTAGCCAGCATGTAATAATTGAGCGCAGCGTAGGAGAAACAGAGGGTGAAGTTGCTTGAATGAGGTTTCATTGGTATCAGAGACAGCTTCAACACCTTTTATGGTGGTGGCGGTTCAAGAGGCTAATGGAGTGAATTCGCCTGTGTGATAGCGTAGTGATGATCCAAAGACTGGAGTTAGGTACACATGCTTATGCACAATCACCTCAAGCTAGTGAGAAAGCGTCGTTGGAATCATTTGTGTTAGTGCTAGTCTGTTTGAATTGGGCTTTGTTTTGGAAATCCGAGTTGTACTCTGTACCCAAGACCCGAACTGGATGGCCACGTACAATTCTATGTCACTAAGGGGGCGAAGAGTCGAGACCATAGATTGGTGCTCAAGAGGCTCCGCTGCAAACTCGCAAGTTACATGCATCGATTAGCAAAGTGTATAAATCGGGTGGTCAATGTGTTATGGAGTTTAGCAATTAGCTGCACAGGCAGTGTAGATGAATGAACGATATCGCTCAAGCTGGGTCCAGAATAGGAATTTGCATCTATTAGGCGTTGTCCCTTGCTTGATCAATTGTTGCGCTATGCCTTTACTTGGTCGAGAGTAATGACTTGAAACGAAGCAACAGAGGCCTATTTGTCATAAAAAACAGCGTCTCGAGCGTTGACTAGATCCCGTAGAAGCTAAGTGAGAGGGTTGCATCCTTCACGCAAGAATGCATCTCAGTGTTGAGCATCTAACCGGGCCATAGTCTTGCAAGAAAGTTGACGCGGCAGGCACTTCTTTATTTCTTTATTTCTTTCTCTTTTGTTTATTTGATGTATTTTAGTAATCACTGGGTATACCAAGAGACTCCGCGGGTCTTTAGAAACCTAGTATAGCTGCTTATGCTTGGGCACTGATGATGACATAAGTGTTGCTTTGCTGGGTCAATGAAACCCCACTGTGATATGTAAGAAGTGATCTCTGTATAAGCCCAGCTTCACTGGAAGATGATTCGGGCCCAACCAGGTCCGGAATGTGTGTAGCTGTAATAAATCCTTACGGATAACCTGGTTGACTTGGTTGACCTCGTGTGTAGCTGTAATAGATCCTTACGGATAACCTGGTTGACCTCGTGTGATAGGAGGGGAGAAAACGGAGCATCCATGTTGTACTGGAATGGGGGTAGTCTGTCCATGTGGAGCCCCAGTCCCTCAAACCATCTCTCTGTGCGTGCATACCAGCACCTCTGGTCTCCTCCTGTTGCAAGTGCCATAGAAGAGGACAGTGCTAGCCATGGTAGCTTGCTACGCCCAGAGGTGTAATCCTTATACTCCCTGACTCGGTACAGATACGTGATGACTTGAAATGCAGCATCTAGCTGTAATGGGGGTGACCCAAACTCCGCCCGAATGATCTGGTGAGGAATGGATGGCTTACCACGGATCATCCGTGATAACATGAGAACCTGTAGCTGCTCCACCTTGGCCCACTTTGTATCCGACGAGTCTGGCCCCCAGCATGGACTGCCATACATCCCCGCTAGACGGACCAAGGAGTCAAAAAGCAACCCTTTGGTCGCGGATCATGAAAGTGAGAGCGGAAGCATTGCCTCTCTAGTCTAGCCAATGAAGCATATCCTCTGCTCAAGCGTGCATGCATCGCGGGTCTCATAGTGAAGATGGGTCCGAAAAAGACGATCCCAAGATAAGTGTATGATGAAACTACCTCAACAGGTGACCTATCAAATGCTCCTGGCGCATGATGGCTCGAGATGTATTGAAGATCATAACCTTGGTTTTACCTAGGTTGACCTTCAAATCATGAGACTCACAAAAGGACCGTAGTGTGTCAAGGTGTCTCTGGAGCCCCTCTGCCGAGGAAGACAAGAGAGCCACGTCATGTGCGTAAAGCAATATCCAGATCAGCGTGTCCGCAAGAGAGCAACCCACCTCCCCGTGTTGCATCACTGTCTCAAGCTCGTTAATGTATAGGCCAAACAGAGTAGGTGATAATGGACACCCTTGTTTGACCCCAATAGTGCTCATGATCTTGTCTGTCCACTCAGATCCTGCCCAGACTCTGCCTGGAACTCTCATAAAGTGCCATGACAGCCTAAATGATCTCCTGGCCGTAACCCAAATCTTGTAGGGGACGTATGAGACGAGCTCTCGGAACCGTGTCAAATGCCTTGCGGAAATTCACATAGCAACAATAAACCCTCTTCTTTCGTGCCCTTGCCTCCTCGATGATACATCTGAATGTGAGAATGTGGTCCATGGTCCCATGATCACGTCGGAATCCGGCCTATCGTGCTGCTATAAGTCGTGGATCCTCCGCAAATCTGCTGACCTCTGAATCAAGTACTGATGATCATAATGGTCCTGTAGTACTTCGGGCTCATGGGATCCCTTGCCTTGTGAATGGGTGAGATAGTGTTAATGGTCCAGGTGCGTGGAAATCCCAAACAAACAGCTTCATTAAATAGCTTTGCTAAGATCGAGCCTAGGAGGTTAATCCCATATGCAATGAATTTAGTGCATAGTCCCTTCGCTCGGCCATTATGAAGTTTCATTGCGGCATCCTTTATCCCCTCCTAGTGAAGAGGGTGCAAGATGTGGGGCATGGCATATGTGAGGTTAGGGATTGGCTGATTTGGGATATCATAGAGTGTGCGTGCATAATCAAACCACACCTGAGTGTCAATGAGTGGTGAGGGGGACCGTTGCTCTAGAAATCTCCGCCAAAAGTCCTTAGAGTTGTTACTGAATAGAATTTTCGGTAGTGTCTCCTCGTTTCGGTGAACAAAGTCTAGTTTCTTTCTGCGTACCAGTCGGCGGTACTTGCGTAGCGTCTCTGGTTTGCTTGGAAGATTGTTTTTGGTTTCGAATCTGAGCTGACAGCGTAACGCCTTACACTCATCATCGTACCAGCTGTTACAGGGTACGGTTCCAGGGGGTGGTGGGCGGGTGGTGTGGGGGAAAGCATGAAGAGTAGCCTCGTTTAGTGAGCAGGTGACTAGGGCAGCACGATCCTCTAGTAGGGGTATGAAGTCAATGTAGGTGAGAAGTATATATAGACGGCTAGAGTAAGTAGGTGAGTGATCACGATCAAAGCGTATATCATGGTAGGTGGAGTGAACTCAACGAGGTGAGAACTGCTGCGCGACGGGGAGTGGAAATGCTAAAGAAAAGATAGGTATGATCAGCCCCTGGAGGGAGAGGTGCTACGGGTAAGTCAGTGTTGCGAGATGTGAAGGTAGGGGATCCCACAATGTAGAGCCTCTCCCATGTGGAAAACACATGAAACCACCTGAGGGGGGCCATCTGTTAAGACCATTATAAATGATGAGATCTTGCATCTTGCCGAGTTCTAATAGGGCCCGTCCATAAGATGTGAACGGTTCTCGTCTGTCAGCCCAAACTCGTAGCATACTTGCCTCCTCAAGGTCAATGTCTGGCAGTAGAGTGGAATCATCCCGGAAGTCCAGGAGTGGTGCCCGACGAGGGCCATTCCTCGTGTTGAAGTCCCCAACTAGGAGGACTTCTCCGCAGCTAGAGAAGTCAACAATGGACTGATAAAGAGCAGCAAATGGAGATGTCTTATCCTCACCTTGAATATCTCTGGCAAAGTGGGAGGTCTCAGGAGGGAAGTAGCAAACAACAATAAACAGATCCCGGTTGTCCATGTGCCGAATCCAAATTCAAATGTGCATCTCTCTGCTCCACTGAGATGGCCCCCAAAAGTGTGGATCTGTAAAGGACTGCGACTCCTCTTGATTCTCGAACCCCTCCTGTATCCCTCGTCTCATCTCTGTAGGCAGACTCCCATGTATACTTGCTGACTATTGGTAGTGGGCACTCTGGGTTTAGACGTGTCTCTGTATAAAAGACTATGTCGTGACTTGTATTGGATCCCGAGAAGCTCCCTGGTTTTGACCATAAGGCATCATTACAGCTCCAGATGGTGCAAGATAGACTCTCGGATATTTGAGTCTCATAGACCCCACTCCCTATGTGGGAGGGGATGTGTGTGGCCGACGGGGGCCTGTAAGGAGTCGTCCATCTCATACTACTGCCCACTTCCCCTCCTTGTGGGCTTGATCCCGCTGCAACAGGAAGCGCCTCTCCTTAACCTGTAGTGGAGTGAGGTCCTCATCCATGGAGATCGTTGGCTGGTCTCGTAAGGTTGACCTACGACGTAAAGCCGAAAGTCGTGCCTAATCGTCATGGAACCGTATGATAAGGGGCTGCTCTCGGTTGGGGTCCCTCCCTACCCACCATGCTCTCTCAATCTTGTGCTCAGTCGTTCCTAGAGTAATGGTCACGAAGGCCGTCGCATCTGCTCTCAGTGCGTGGGATTCCACGTACTTTGATGTTGAGAGCCTTATTGGCTCTCTGCTGCTGCTCCAGGAGGGTAGCCGAAACGGTTACCCTTGTAGATTCCGGTTTGGCTACGTCGACCCATCTGGACGTCTCCTCGATGGCAGATTGCATGCTCGCAATCTGTGCCTCCACAACCAGGTGCTCCCTGGGACTCTGCGTATAGCAGTGACCTCCTGTCGGAGCTGTGAGATCTCCTGTCTGAGTCCCTGAATAAGATCAGCCTGGTCTCGGATAGCCCCGTTTTCCATGCACGGACAAAGCATATCGAAGCCCACTACCACTTTGTACAAGAGCACATCATTGATGATATCATGGAGCTGATGTACTGTCCAACCGCCGACGACATCTCAGACGTCTTCACAAAAGCACTCCCCAGGGAGCAAATCTAGCATTCGACGCATGAGGATTGGCCCACTGTTGTGTCATTGAGAGGGGGTGTTAGAATATCACTGTCCCCATCTATGATGAGGGGACAAGGGGGCAGGAGATAATGGGGGGATGAAGAGGTATGCAGGGCAGGATTGTGGCCTGCCAAGTGCAGACCAAGAGCCCTGTTTGAGGGCCTATTTATAGGCCAGGCCAAGTCGCTCTGGTCAGCTGCTGGTCGGGCAAAATGGCCGACCCAATGCCTAGAAAAGGGCGCCCCATTGCCTAGAAAAGGGCGCCCCTACATGTCGGCCATGCAGTCAGGGGGACCAACCCCCTACTGGTCGGTTTTATGAGCCCTGAACAGGGCCTATATAAAGAGCAGCTCACTCCTCCATTCCCTCATCCACTAGGCTGAAGACTCTACCCATGGGCAGCGTTCTAATGAGCCCTGAACAGGGCCTATATAAAGAGCACTTCACTCTTGCATTACCTCATCCACTAGACTGAAGCTTCTACCCACGGGCAGCGTTCTTTGAGGGAGTTGTTCTCTGAGATACTCAGCGGTTTTGGACAGCACCCTTGCTGCCTACCTTGTGCTCATCTAGAGCTTGTTTATCCCACAGTCTGGAAGAATATAGTCTGAGTTCTCTCTCTCTCTCTCTCTCATGTGCTGTTCCAGCAAGGTTTCATAGTAAATGTGTGATCATCTATCAAGAGGTTTCTGAGTGTTGTATGAGCTGAGATCGGAGAGAGGTGTGAGAGATTCTATCCTCCTATTTCCAACACTATTTTACTGGATACTGAGGCTCCTTTCAGCCTATTTAGCACATCATCAATGCGAGGGATGGGAAAACGATTTTTGATGGTCATTTTGTTAAGAGCTATGTAGTCCACACACATTCGAAATGATCCATTGCCTTTTGAACGATCAGCAGAAGTGAACAGAATGGTGTAGTCTAATGAGTCGTTTAGAAAGTAATTCTTGTACCTGATTCATAATCTCTTCATTCTGGGCTGCACTCACTCTATAATATGGCCGGTTTGGAGGCTCACTCCCTGGTACAAGATCGATGGTGTGATCCTTTGGGCGCGTAGTAACTCGCCTAGAATAGACTCTAAGAAACAATCCTTAAAAGACTCAAGAAATTGAAAATTTTCTTTATCCTAGGGACTCATTTCAAACTTTTGGATCACTTTCTTTATCTTTGACGAAAGTCTGGAGGCTCACTCCTTGGTACTTCAAAAAAAAGAAGGTTTTTATAAGACTTGGTATACCAAGTTAGCTCACAGAAGACTGAAAGAATTAGAATTGTACAAGAGAGCATGAAAGCTCTGAAATTTATAGATTAAGTGGCCGGCCATGCCTTTTGACTTTCCCCCCAAAATACTAGAGATTTGCATAGGCTTTTCCTTAAAAGTGCGTGCCCAAAATCTTTGCGATCGCTTCTCTTTAAAGCTTGTCACTCAGTGTAGTAAGGTTTTCCCCTTAAAATTCAGCACACCAAGCTCCTGTCACCAATAACACAATTTCAACAGATTCCACTGTTAGAGTTTAGCCAATGCATGCATCCTTGTACTTTGGACTAATCCTAGTCTTTTGTGGGCGTCCCCACTTTGCACATAAACAAATGCAAATAATAAAATATAAATTTTCTCTAGTTCAACAAAGTCAATTCTCTTTGACCAGATAATAAAATAGCTCTCTGTATTTCTTGTAAGAAATGCAATTCCATGACAGTTGGCTGACCTGGCCAAGCCCGTCTGATTCAATACGCTGACATCAGACCCTCCTACTTCCCCAGTCCCAGGTGGGTTGGGTCTTCTTCAGGCCCTTCTGGGCCCCTATAGAAGCCCTTTTTGGCTCTCGTTTTTGTGCCCCAAACGTAAGCCAGCTAGTCCTCTTAGCTGGGCCGCATAGGCTGCCTATCTGGCAGCCAAATCCATGGTGGATCTACTGGCCACATGGGAAGCCCTTAGGTGCATCCTTCATGCAGCCCACCTTGCTGCCTCGCATGGCAGCAAACTTGCTTCCCACACTGCCCTCGTGGCAGCCTACAGAACCTCAGATCTGCCCATATTAGCATGCTACCTCGACTTCTGCCCATGTGGCAGCCATCATGCCCTATATCTTGCAGGTGTCATGCATATTTGTCCTCATTTGGCGCACGCAGGTGGGGCATTGACCCTCATATTCCAGCGAGCACATTTGGCATGTCATCATGAATGCACGAGTAGAATTTGCAATGGAAAACAAGACAACGCTTGGACTAGGTAGGGAGTGTAGGTTGTAGAGGAAGCCGCACCTAATCGCAAGAATTCATGGTCTCATACAAATGGTTTAATGTGCACGTGTGTGTAGATTTTTGGACTTAGAACAACAAAAACTTTAAATTTGTATGATTGGATATATTCTAGTCTTACAAAGGTATATAATGTGCACGTTTGTGTGGGATATGCCCAGAAACGTACCACGCAGGGCAGCTTATTGCAATTTATCATTTATGACTCAATTTTATATGGAATACTACCCAAACAGTATTGGTGGCAGCGAATGGGTCCACACACATCATGTGCCCTATTTTCTACTAGAAATAATAGATGTATGCACATGAACAGCGTAACTTAATCTACTCTTTCAGCAAGCAGTCTTCTTTAGGCTGGTCTGCATAGCTGCATTTGGCAAGTGAGGACCTCCAAGGGTCGATTATGCAGGATGGCTACCTTGTGTATATTTTACTCTCCTGCAGTATGTGTGGATGCACTATGATGGCCATGAAAAGGTATGTAGTCAGCAGCAGGAGGGATATGATACCTAGGGTTGCTTTCCATGCTCTATGCCAAAAAAATTTATTGGTTGTCACTAGTTCAAGATTTGTGCCCACACGCATGTGTACATAAGTATGTATACAGATGCTTACATGTCTTTGCTTGTATATGTATGTCGGGGTTTCCGGCTGTGCAGAGTTAGAAAGTGCAAAATTTCCTATACTACAAGTATCTATTAGCTGAATAGACAGCTCCTTTAAATGTTAAAAATTTTAATTAGCTCAAGAAAGAGGTGAAGACGACCTGTTTCAAAAATGATATATTGCAAGACGCTAGCCAATGTTTTGGATCTGATAGTCTTTTGTCTGCTAACTGCACAGGAAAGGTTTATCAAAATTCTTCTCTGGCAAGTCACGTTCATTCAGCTGTTTAGCAGACGTTGCTTCGGTGAAAGATCTTGCAAAACCTGAGAATCCATATGCTAGAAAACGTAAGAATGTTTTAGCTTGCAATGGCAGCCTCGACCGACCCAGGCTTCATCCACTGCGAAATGGTGCCACTGGAATATCCAAGAAACCACTTCACAATAGCAGATACACATTAGCTTTGGCTGTGGCTATGAGTACCACAAAGGGCCTAGTTGACACAGAGGAGCAGAATTACCAAAGTATTTCAGGAAGGTGGCAAAGCAATTCAGCCCCTTCCAGATCCTTTTCCCTCTCGGATTTGCAAGGGGTGGGGCAACAATTTTCTCCCCCATGAATAAGGCATCTGCGGTATTGGGATGGTGTGCCGTTAGGATAACTTATAAGGAAGATTTGTTCAAAATACTCCATTGGTATGTAGTTGATTATGGGATACGAAGGTGTTTAGAATGAAGGCTTATAAACGGAGTGCTTCTTGGTGATCTCTGAAGGCACTCTCCTACTTCCCTGGAAATTTCAGGAAGGTGTGCTTGTTTGCACTCCAGCATTAAGGCAGTGGGCTGGATTTGTGCTAGGTATGATGAATTTTTTGCTCAGCCTGTTGCTGTATGTCATGTTCAGCAAAAGACTCTTCTGGTTCAATGGGCTGCAAGTGGTTAGGGTCACCCTCAGTACTTTATTGGGCCCAGTTGGACATGGGAAAAACATCTCATATTGCTACATGAGATGATGTCTGTGTATATCTGCGTGCGTGTGTGTTGGTGGGTGGATTAGCATGTAGGCTTCGTAAAGACTTTTGTTTGTGTAAAGCTAGATATCATTTTCAGTAATGATGAATTGACTCTGATATTTACTTTTCTCAAGTTCCAAATGTTTGTACAGCAAGTTTTGCTGTGTTTAGTTACAATGTTTTATTTAAAATCACAATTGTGGCTTGCGCACAGATTGCTATGCAAATTCGGAACTAGACAGCAGAAATAGCCTACCTTGGAAGACATTTAAATCTTGTTTTGGAAGGGGGTTAGGGGGGGGGGGGGGTATATTATGGATTGATTGATGGACTACAGAGGGCTGTCTATGTTGTGGGAACATGCATGCTATGTTGTGTTTTAAGAGGATGAGTTTGGGAATGTTCCTGGATTCATCTAGGTATATGTTGTGGGAACATGCATGCTGGGAAGGTGTTAAATGGCAGTCTTGTCAGTTGTTCAGGTGTACTTCGCTTGAATGCCCTTGTGTGATGCATGTGTGTGCACATGCATATGCACAGCCCCTTTATAAAGCATATGCCCCTCCCCCTCCCTTCCCTTTCTCTCCCGTGCATGTTCACAAACTGTTACTAGGTCTGCTCTTCTAGGATTATATATGAGAAGCGGTCTTGCACAAATGGTTCTACATAGCTCTATGCATATTGATGGTGTCCTCCCTCTTGCCAGTTTATTCGCAGCTGTCTAATCATGGCATGTGAGGGACTCATAGCCAACTTATTAATGTTGCTTCTCCCCCCCCTTTGCCTTCACTCAGCCCCTTGAAACACGCACGCATGCTCGCTTGCTCGTTCACTCACAGTGTCCCCCTTGCTGGCTCAGCGTGCGCGCGCACACACACACACACACACACACAGACACAGTGTCCCCCTTGCTGGCTCACCTCCATAAGCCACATGCAATAACCAAGAGCAGTGCTTTCGAGCCCATGTGCTCTCTTATTGATTTGAAAATATAAAACTCACCACTTTACAATCACATGCAGTTGTGCACTTGTAACACACTGATACTGGGATGCACGAGTGCATGCAAACTATTGTGGAGTGTGAGCTGCCTTCATGAACTGTTGTAGTTAAAGGCTCAGCTCAGCTCACTATGCCACATGCAATAACCAAGAGCAGTGCTTTCGAGCCCACGTGCTCTCTTATTGATTTAAAAATATAAAGCTCGCACCTCTTTACAATCACATGCAATTGTGCACTTGTAACACGCTGATAATTGGATACACGTGTGCATTCAAACTATTGTGCAATTTGAGCTGCCTTCATAAACTGTTGTAGTTAAAAGGATACGTGTGATCTTTTGCATACGTATTTGTATTGGGAATTGTAAGAAGTATTTTCAAGGACTCAAATGAAAAAGTAGTCTCACAACAATTAGTGACTTTTATGCTCGTCATTGGTGCCTTCTTCCACCATAAAATGTGCAATTGTAATGACTTGGAATGTAGCTTGAGAGGACTAAACCAATGGTTTAGTTTTATGCCTGTCATTGGTGCCTTCTTCTACCATAACTTGGTGTGTAGCTTGAGAGATTAGCAACGTAATGGCCAGCCATTCTCTCTTTGATGTTTGATCATCCATTGTGGCAACTTCATTTTATATAACTTTGTACGACATCTTCAATATTTCTTTTTATGCTTTCAGTGTTTGCTAGCGCCATGGTTGCAAAGGAAAGTTCAGGTTGTGCACCATACATTCTACACCTTTTTCTAGATTCTGATTCTTGTTAGTCCATTTCTTGATGTGTGGCCTTTACCTTGTTTTGTTTTAAAAGGGAGAGGGTGTGGGGGCGGGGGGGGGGGTTAATGTAGTATGGGAGCTGCTCTGATGATGCTTATTTTAGTTGGTAGATGGGATCGGCCATTTCATTACCTTGTGGGGGCTGCCTACAGCATGTATTCCCGCAGACCAGGGTCGGCCCAAACAGACCCTGAAGTCGGCCAGTTTGGGTCGGCTATTTTGACAGGGTTTGATTGGACTTATTCTAGTCTTACAAAGGTATATTATTTGACGGGGTTTGATTACAACTAAATCTTTGCTTATGGTATTGATGTCTTAACTTGCTTGGGTCCACCAGACTAATTTGACAACATAGGAGTGACTTGGGGAGGGAGAGAGCAAAAGCTAAGGTTAGGACACACAACACAATATACTAATTATATATAAGCTATTTAGGGTCAAGGCATGAGTGCCCTTTGAGCGACTTCAAAGCACTTTCAACTGTGACAATGCATATATACAATTATGTACAAGAGGATGGCTTTCCCTCGAGATGAAGATGGAGAGTTGAAGAAAGATTGGCCCTTATAGTTACACTTACCCTCAATAAGAATGCCCTTCCTTTATGCTACGATGACTGTCTACAAATTGTACTTGGTAGTAGAGTATATGATGTGCATTGGATTGTGTGTATATAAGATTAGCAAAGTACTTATCGATTAGCTTTATTAGCTTCTAGATACTTATTTTAGAACATATAGACTCTCCTTGAGTGTATACGTTCTCTCCTTTTACTTTGAAAATGCATTCTTCTTGTTGATGCACGTGTACCTCTTCATCGACTACCCATTGAAGAGTATAAATTTCATATCTCATTGATATGCATTTCGTTTGCTATTAATTGCCAATTATACCATTTGATGTCGTCCAATTGGTGTATTATTATCCTCACGATCTATCCCATGCTTTTGTGGAACACCATTTTTTATGCAAATCTACCATTGTATCTTTCAATACTTGTTTATCAGTGTATGGGGGGACATATATATTGGCTCAACTTTGTTATATTCATATCTCATTGATATGCATTTCGTTTGATCATGCATGATCTCGCTTTGGTGTCCGGTGAAGCGCTGCGTTTGGGGCTTTGTCATGGAGGTCTGTTGTGCGGGTATTCTTTGGCGGGTTGTGCCTCTTTGGCGGTGTTTGAAGCATAGAGGGTTCAAGGTTTGGTGGCCTTCGTGGGTGTTCATGGATCTTTGGCATTTTCACTACCTGGAACTATTTCACATGTTGGTTACCTTCAATGGAGCCTACACTTTCTATATAAGCGTGTTACGGTGGTGTTCTGTTTTGCAAAGAGTTGCTTGGTTGTTATTGTGCGAGTTGTGTACTTTCGTTAATTAGCCACCACTAATGGGAAGGAGGGGATTAGATTCTCATCTAGAGAAGGGGACCCTCCACAGGGAGGGGAGGGGATGAAGGTGTGGCGAAAGGAGGGAAAGGGGTATTCTATGATTGTACAAGGAGGTTTGGTCAGGAGCTCTCCTAGTGTAACTTTGTGGTGAAGAATTGTATTGCATCTCTTTTTTGGCCTGCCCCCAATGGATACGTCCTTAGTACACGTTTGGTTGTGAATGAGAACTAGCTGCTCATTGATTTAACGGCTTCGAATGTGCCACATGGCTTCCCAAGATTTTAACGTTTCATAAAACGCTCTTGAGGTCTTTGATGGTATCTATACCGTGGCGTAGTGTCAGGGTAATCGCCGAAGCATGGCAGTCTTTGTATGTCTTGCATGGAGTGGTGTGTGGCGATCTGAGGGGCATCTTCGATTCGATCATGCATGATCTCGCTTTGGTGTCCGGTGAAGCGCTGCATTTGGGGCTTCGTCCTGGAGGTCTGTCGTGCGGGTATTCTTTGGCGGGTTGTGCCTCTTTGGCGGTGTTTGAAGCATAGAGGGTTCAAGGTTTGGTGGCCTCAATAAGAATGCCCTTCCTTTATGCTACGATGACTGTCTACAAATTGTACTTGGTAGTAGAGTATATGATGTGCATTGGATTGTGTGTATATAAGATTAGCAAAGTACTTATCGAATAGCTTTATTAGCTTCTAGATACTTATTTTAGAACATATAAACTCTCCTTGAGTGTATACGTTCTCTCCTTTTACTTTGAAAATGCATTCTTCTTGTTGATGCACGTGTACCTCTTCATCGAGTACCCATTGAAGAGTATAAATTTCATATCTCACTGATATGCATTTCGTTTGCTATTACCATGGATAAATTGATTTATTTGGGTTAATTAATTTATTATAAGCTATGTCTAAGAAGAGTGCACATTATTTAAGAGGGTAAGATTCGAACCCACAATGTTGTCTTTCCCACATGTGAGCCCTACGACTAAGCTATATAGTGGAAGAGCATACCTAGTGCTAACTAAAATATTATAAATGGTCCCTCTTCCCCCTCCCCTTTTAATACGTGCATTCTTCTTTAAAGCCCCCTTCAAATGGTCCCTATTCCCCCCCCCCCTTTAGCACATGCCTTCTTCTTTAATGCCCCCTTCTTAAGTGGTCCCTCTAAATTGAAACTCCTCCCTCCCCCCTTTCTCCCTTAGTTTAATCATGCCCTTTCCCTCTTCTTTTTCACTACTCTTCTCTTCCCAATAACTAATTAATGGGAATTTCTCATTTTTCAATGTATGGGGGAACATACTGTATCTTTCAATGCTTCCATTTGGATTATGTTTAACTGAGTATACTCAATTTTGGCTATTGCCTTTCCCCTTTTTTTGGGGGGGAGGGGGGGTATGGGCAAATCATATAGTTCTCTAGTATTATTTCTATACAATGCACCTTTCTCCTCATTTCGTATCGATTGCCGTTCTAGCTGGTGTCCTACTTCTTTGAATTATATGGGTGGTTTTATTTGCATAATTGTTGTCATTAAGGCAAGCTTTGCTTGGCTCAATTTGTTGTTTTCTTTTCTTAGCATAGGTAAGTCATTGGAGTTTGTTTCTTTGGTTCTCAATTCTAGAGAATGCTTTCAAGTGATCTCACAAGTTGATTACTTTAGCACATTGATGGAATTCTCTAACAATTGGCTCTAGATCTTATTGTAGGAATTGGATGTCCTCCTTTAAATCCTCTAAAAAGGAGAATGCTCCAAATTGAGGATGCTCATGTAGTAATGGGGGTATTAACCAATTCTTGAATAATTCCAATCTACAAATAGCACCAACATCAATATCTACACCATTCTAGATGGCCTCCTTTATTAAGAATGATCCAAGGGGGTTCTCCAATGAGTTAGTCATGTATATGAAGCCTAAAGGGTAGTGTAGGAGTACCTTGAAATATCCTTTGAAGACACATACTTTTAGTGCGAATCCTTGTTCTCCAATAACCTTTTCTTTCCCTTTCATGTATAAATGTAAAGGGCACCCTATTCTTGTGGCATTCTAGTCAATTGAATACGATCTCTCTCTCTCTCTCTCTCTCTCTCTCTCTCTCTCCTGCCCTCTTTTCTATGCTATGCATCCAATTCGTCTTCTTTTTCACTATTTTGGATCTCAGGCAGTCCATATGAATGATTTTCATCATTCTTCTTGTTTTTCATATGAAGATGAGTTTGAATGTGGGTTGAAGGACAATTATAAGCTCCTATGCACCCTATTGGAATTTTGATTCATTGGTAGAGGATTCTATCTAGTGGCTATTGGTTCTGAGTCATAAAGAGCATAGATCTTGCCAGTGCAGCTGGATACAAGGAGGACTTTGTGCATACATTGCCGAGGGTGATGTTGGCACATGATCACTCCACGAGGCTGCCAAACGACTCTGACAACTCCTACTCAAAGCTAAGCATTACCTTTCTGAGAGAAGTAGAAACGATACGTGAGTACTATTGTTTGGTTTGTCGAAAGAAGTCTGCCGTAAACGAAGAGGTGGGGAAACATTATTTATTGGTTTAAAGTGTTGGAATACAAGGGCACGAGGTATTCAATCAAAAGCCTTCTCTATGTCACTAAGGGGGATGGTCTAGTATGAAACATGCATGTCCTTGTCCCTACACTCATTCTATTTTAGATGAACCCTAAAACATCTCCATGATGGTATGTGACAAATCAGGGGATCGAGCGCTCCTAGTCATGAATCAAAATCCTAATACAACACTAATCTAAGGAGGATGCAACCTAAGTGCAAACATGATGAAGAGAGTGCTCATGACATGTACCTCAAGTCAATTAGGTTCCAAGATAGATTAGCTTGGACTCATAAAGAGAATCTTGAGATAGTGCAAAGTGCTTGATTGATATTACTTAAAATGAACCTCCCTTTTATAGGTGAGGGTACTTACATCCATATGCTTGCTCACATGTGGGATATTCTGATCTAACAGGCACGTAGAGCTCGAAAAGATAATCATTTTTTCTTTTTGGAGTATGTGCAAATTCTTCCTGGATTGGAAGTTACGGCTTGTTAAATTTTTGCTCAAGAAGAGGGGGCTTGATGATGTGGCATAGGGATTCACATGTTGAATTCCACACTGTGCTTGGTAGGGGCTATGTGCTTAGGTGGCATTACTGACTGTGCATGTTGATGTGGTATAACTAACCCTAACTCTAACCATGGTGGGTGAAGTTAACCAGTCTTATCTTGGCACGTGGCTTTTGTGGTGAGACCTTATGAAACTTTGTGAAGAGAGAATTCTGAGCAGAGATCTCATCTATGTCGTAGCCTATGGAGGTCGATTGGAGGAGCGATGTTGTGCTGTGCTCAGTCGCAGGTCGAGGCTGGAGTTGCTGAAGAGGCGTGGTACTCAATCATTCATCTGTGCTTTGTCGGTTGTGCTTTGTCTGCTGAGTAGAAGTGATTGATGGAGCTGCTCGAACGTGGACGTCGTGCTTCTTGTAGATGCTACTACTCGGTTCTGCTTTCTCAATTGTTGATGGCGGCCTGTTTCACTGACTTAGAGACCAAAATTTGCGAGAGGCGGATAAACAAACTGAAGCATCTTCTATGTGTCAAGAGCCGAGAGCTGATTCCGCTACGCCACTCTGTTCGTTGCATGGAAGCTCGTCGTGGTCGGATTTTGCTCTAGGATATGGCAGAGAAGTGACTGAGGCCATTGTTTGCTGAGCTATGTTGCTCTTTGCTCGCACATAAAGCCTGTTAGAGGCACCCGGTTGTTGATGTGCAGAAGCTTGAAGAAGTTGAGTGATTGTTCATGGATGCTAGTTGTTAGAGGCTACCAGGAGAGGCTTGGAGCCTCAGAAGGGCTGGGGGCTCACTAGAGAGCCTTGGGAGCTACAGCCCGTGGAGGAGCGGGAGGCCGGCCTTTGTTGGCTTCACATTTGTGGTGGCAGCTGGGCCGCTGCTGGTTCTAAAGGTTTTGAAGGCGCTGTTGTAGGAGCTTGGTTGCAGGAGGGCCGGCTATAGAGAAGACTAGAGTCTCTTAGAGAAGAAGAGCCGGTAGGTCCTTGGAGATCTGCCTTCTCTCAGGAAGCCACTTGTGTAGAGAGCTGATGGAGACTAGGAGGCCGGGTGGTCTCTCGGTGCTGGATCTCTTGTGGGCAACCAGTGATGCTAGAGGCTTAGGAGGAAGAACACTACAAATAACTCATAAGAGCCAACCGAGCTACTATTTCAAACAAATAAACAAAGGCTGTGTTCTTGTCCAGGAACTTGAAAATACTCGAGTTGCTGCAAATAGAGATCTTCTTTGATGTCGCCATACAAAGACAACCGTTGGAGATCGTAGGAGATGGAGTCAGCTGTTTGGCTGCTTGCAAGCTTTGGGGCTGCTCCACAAGCTCTTGCTTTCTTTCTAAAATACTGTCACCGAAAACACACTCAAACAAAATGGACCTAAACCTCTTTCTAAGGAGAAGACAAATCTCTCAACGGAAATCTCTCAAGACTTTGAAGAACCTAAAACTAATCTAGACATAGCTAAACCTGCTCTGATACCATGACAAATCGGGGGATCAAGCTCTCCTAGTCATGAGACAAAATCCTAATACAACACTAATCTAAGGAGGATGTAACCTAAGTGCAAACATGATGAAGAGAGTGCTCATGACATGTACCTCAAGTCAATTAGGTTCCAAGATAGATTAGCTTGGACTCATAAAGAGAATCTTGAGATAGTGCAAAGTGCTTGATTGATATTATTTCAAATGAACCTCCCTTTTATAGGTGAGGGTACTTACATCCATATGCTTGCTCACATGTGGGATATCTCCTCCATACCATGTGGCAGCTTGCCCTTTACTCATACCTTTGCTCTACATGTGCTCATGGCACCACAACACTCAACATTATGGATTGTTAGTCAATGTTTACATTCCAAGCCGTTTAAAGGTCCACCTATGTGGCCTCTTAAAAGAGCCATGCTATCAAGCTATATATAAAAAGACTCCACCTACAAATCCTCAATCCTACATCAATCATAATCAAAAGTCTGCCTAAAGAGTTTTGCTTTGGGGGGGAGCTAATAGAATGGTTGTAGGATAGGACAGCCATTGCTCTTGGTGATTGGAATTAGACTGATAAGGATGCTGACATATTTCACGCCCATCACAATATGAGTGGAGAAGAGCGAATCACGTGGGAGAGTCTGATTGATCTTGTGAATTTATTGATTGGGCTAACCTGGAGCATTTTGAAGGTAATGCTAATGCTTTCACATGGAATAATAGGCAAAGGGGGAGGATTGGAGAGGAGTGAAACTAGATCGGTTTTATCTTTCAAAACAAGGTGGATGGACGGATTTGAGAGGTAAAATCAGAGGTTTTGTTTCAGTAGTATCAGACTTCTGATCATATGATCATTTTACTCTCTTTCTTGATTGCATAGGTGAAATATATTGTAGTTGGTCCAATCCCTTATAAGATTAATGTGAGCCTCTTTGGAGTCCAAGATGTTGACATGCAAGTAAAGTATACTTGGGAGAATGCAATGAAAAATTCTAATAATGTAGATTAATGGTGCCGATGCATGCATGCCGTAAAGGAGGTTTCCAAAAACAAGGGAAGACTAAAGAGCTAATGAGTGGGTTGGAGCAAGGGTCTATGCTTCTATTTTAGCTTCCATGAAAGCTGATTTGGTTCATCCCATCCTAGCAACAATGAGGGGTGAATTGAAGGAGTTTCTAAGAAATATTGAGATCTAGAGATCAAAGAAGCATAGATTCAATCATGCACTAAAGTAGAAAAAACAAAGAGAGCAAATCATAGTTCTATGTGATGGTAAAGGCAAGGAATTAAAGGATGAGGAAAGATTGCTAAGGAGGTTATAAGTCACTTGGCATGCATAGCTGGGTTGAAAATAGAGAAAATAATAGATTATGAATATAGGGTTGGAAACTTTCTTAAACTTTTGCAACCAGTTTATTAGTCGGCATGAATCGACTGATTTAGAGACTGCTGTCTGAAATGGACATGAACCATGTTAGATATCAATGCTCCACTCGTGTAACCGCGGGAACCAGCTAACTCTACTTGTAAGCCCCCCATATGAGGAGAAGGCATTTGAGTAGCTCGGTTATCCGGTAGGTCTTGGTTTGGAAACTAGATGGGGGCCATTTGTGGCCTGATGGCTAGACAGCTTCAGATAGAGTTGGCACACTGCTAACTAGGCTACATGCAAGTGCGGGAAGGCATCCCATGACTGACCGCATTGAGGGTAGACGGAGCATTTTTCGAGGTAGCACACTCTCGGGTTGCGGGGCCCGTTTGGAGTCCCAAATGATCTCGGATGGCTCTGGGCCGAACGAAAAGTGTAAGTAAGTCGCTCTATTTTGCGCCACGGTTCTATCGTGTGGTCGGTGGCCTATTTCGGGACCGACCTCTAGTCGACCATTTTGGGTGGACTGGGTCGGTCTCCCAATTGGGTCTAACCGACTACGTCTGGTAGCTATATAAGAGCAAGCCCGTGAAGCCCATATTCATCACTAGCTACAGCAACCCTGATTCCTTAGCATCCAGCCTCAGTCCTCTACTGTTTCTAGCATGCCATCGAAGCTTCTCACACAGGAGCGCACTGCTAGGAGGCAGCGCCATCTATTGTATATCCGTTTTACAATAATCAAAATTTTGATTCTCCATACTATCTGCTTTTCTCTCTTGCATACGAGATCCTATTATCTATTGAGCATAGACGTTGTATTATTTTCTTACATGGTATCAGAGCTTGGGCTCTAGTAAGAAGATTTGGTAGTGTGTTTCTCTTTGCGAGCAAATTGTGAGAGATGGCTCAGCCTGCAAGACTGCGAATCCCACCGTTTGGTGAAAGCGGAAAGTTGGATGGCTCTAACTAGGACACTTTGGAAGTTCAAGATGAAGACCATCCTAAGCACATACGAGCTTTGGGATACTGCTACTGGGGTGGACATGAAGCCGGTTGCAAGACTAAATCCAGCCAATGCAGCACAACAGATAGTACCAACTGCGGATGAGATTCTCGTGTGGACAAGAAGAAGTGTAGATGCGTTGTGTTCTATTGTCTGCAGTGTAAGTGATTCTATCTTGGTGTTAATTCAACATGTCACCACAGCGGAGGAGGCATGGATGGTCTTGAAAAATCAGTACAAGACCACGAATCAAACACGGATTCAGAATCTGGAGACTCAACTCGCGAACGAGAAATTATCTAAGTCTGAAATGGCAGAGAAGTTCATCACCAAGGTAAAGAATCTGCGCGATCAGATGACTGCGATTGGCATCACCTTCACCAGCGAGAATCTAGCACGAAGGTGCATATGGATTCTCCCACCAAAGTACAACGGTCTTGTTACGGTGCTGAATACGCAGAACAGAAATTTGCCCCTCAACTTTGAGGATTTCAGCGCAATGCTTCTAGAGGAGGAGATGTGTTAGAGGATGAGGATTGGAGAAGATTCGGATTTCTAGGCTGGATCAAAGAAAGGTAAGGGTAAGGACTCTGGTAACCCATCTTCTGATGATGATAAAAAGAGAAAGAAGAAGATCAAGTGCTTCTATTGCAACAAGGCAGGGCACAAGCAGAATGAGTGCCAGAAGAAGATTGCAGATGAGAAGAACGGAGTAAAGAAAGAGTCTAGCAACAGTGTGCAGGCAATACGAGTAGAGCTGTTCGTAGTAATTGAGGAGATTTGCATGGAGGCACTTCATGTACCTGCAGATGAACCTTGGATTATTGACAGTGGTGCATCGTGCCACATGACCAGTCAGAAGGATTGGTATACCTCTCTACATCCAGTAGGGAATGACATCCTGGTAGCAGTCGACAATGATGCAAAATGTCTAGCCAAAGGAAAAGGTACAATTGCCAGATGGAGTTGTAAAACAGTTGTCTGATGTTCTTTATGTGCCAGATATCAAGAGGAACTTGTTGTCCATTTCTGCGATCACGGATCGGGACCTCAAAGTTCACTTCGATAAGAATGGCGCATAGATTTTAGATCTTCAAGGGAAGGTCATTGGTAAAGGTACATGGCGCAACAACATCTACGAACTCTCAGCTTTTAGTGCTCGAGCTGATGTAAGCAATACTAAGCTATGGCATGAGAGGTTTGGTCATCTAAACCTTAGTTCTTTAAAGGAGATGCATAAAAGTGGAATGATTGCAGACCTACCAGAAATTATAGATTTGCCCGATGTATGTGAAGCTTGCATGATGGTGGGCAAGCAGCATCGACAACCCTTTCCTAAAGAGGCCAGCAGGGCAAAGGCTCCTCTAGAGCTCGTTCACACGGACCTCTGCAGAAAGATGGAGACAGAAGCTTTGGGTGGTTCCTACTACTTCATGATGCTGATCGACGACTACAGTAGAAGGATATGGATATACATCCTAAAGACTAAAGATGAGGCTTTTAGTAAGTTCAAAGAATGGCATGTAATGGTCGAGAAAGAAACGGGGAGGAAGGTGAAGAAGTTGAGATCACAGAGATGGTGAGTTCACATCAAGTGAATTCAAAAGTTACTGCAAAAGTCACGGGATCAAGAGGCAGAAACCCCCTCCACATACACCACAGCAAAATGGAGTAGCAGAGCGCAAGATGCACGTCATCTGCAAAATGGGCAAGAGTATGATGAAAGGAAAAGATTTGCCAAAGTCTTTCTGGGCTAAAGCATGTAACATGGTAGTTTACATTCTGAATCGTAGCTACACGAAGGCTGTGAACGGGATGACTCCACTGTAGGCCTTTTCTGGTAAGAAACCTTTAGCTGCACATTTCAGAGTTTTTGGATGTGACTGTTTTGTGCATGTCCCTGGGTCCTTGCTCTTTCTTCTACCGAGGCTGAGTACAAAAATCAGCATGTTTTTCTTCTTGTGACGCAGTATGGTTGAGGAGGATTTTAGGGGACATGGGTGCAGTGCAGAACAAGCCTATGTAGTTATCATGTGACAATCAGAGCTGCATGGCAATTGCAAAGAACCTTGTGTTCCACGCTCGCACAAAACACATTGAGATTCAATATCACTTTGTATGCGAGCTCATCATGGATGGAGAGGTCTACTTGGTGTACTGTCCGACTACAGAGAATGCTGTGGACATCTTCACAAAGGCTCTTGGAAGAGACTTGCTAGAGAGGCATCTTCATCGACTTGGCATTGGGCCAAAAAACTAAGTTCACTTGCGAGTGGACATTGAGGGGGGGTGTTAGATATCAATGCTCCACTCTCGTGTAACTATGCGGGAACTAGCTAACTCTACTTGTAAGCCCCCCATATGAGGAGAAGGCATTTGAGTAGCTCGGTTATCTGTTAGGTCCTGGTTTGGACACTAGATGGGGGCCATTTGTGGCCTGATGGCTAGACAGCTTCAGATAGAGTTGGCACACTCCCAACTAGGCTACATGCAAGTGTGGGAAGGCATCCCATACCTAATCACATTGAGGGTAGACAGAGCATTTCTCGGGGTAGCCCACTCTCAGGTTGCGAGGCCCGTTTGGAGTCCTAGATGATCCTGGATGGCTCTGGGCCGAACGGAGACCATAGGTTAGTTGCTCTATTTTGTGCCACGGTTCTATCATGTGGTCGGTGGCCTATTTCGAGACCGACCTCCAGTCGACCGTTTTGGGCGGCGGACTGGGTCAGTCTCCCAATTTGGTCTAACCAACTACGGCTAGTGGCTATATAAGAGCAAGCCCATGAAGCCCATATTCATCACTGGCTACAGCAACCCTGATTCCTTAGCATCCAACCTCTGTCCTCTACAATTTCTAGCATGCCATCGAAGGTTATCACACAGAAGCGCATGGCTGGGAGGCAGTGCCATCTATTGTATCAGTTTTACAATAATCAAAATTTTGATTCTCCATACTATCTGCTTTTCTCTCTTGCATACAAGATCCTGTTATCTGTTGAGCACAGGCGTTGTATTATTTTCTTACAAACCATACATTTGCTTCTATGGAAAAAGGGAAAGTTGTTGGGCTGGATGGGGTCTTAACTAGCTAGTATCAACATTACTAGAAGCTATGTGGTTCGCACCTTACAACTTTGCTCAAATTTTTTACTCTCACAAAATTTCGTGGAGTTTCAACAGTGAAATGATCAAGTTTATTCCTAAGAGCTCTTTGAGGATCTCTCATAAAGATTGGAGGCCTCTCACTCTTTTGAATGTAGTGTACAAGATTCTTGCAAAAAATTTTACAACAAGAATTGAGTTCATTCTACCTCGCTTTATGCATCCAAAGCAATTAGATTTGTTCATGAAATAAACATCCATGACGTGATACTCAACACAATCTACTTTATTGATTATGCCTTGTCATGGAATAGGAATGCTATGTTGATCAACATTGATTTGGAGAAAGCTTATGATCACATAACCTAGAAGTTTATCTTGAGTTCCCTAGACAAATTGGGATTTGGGGTAGGATTGGTCTCCATTACTCGGATGCTTCTTTGTAACTCATCGACCTCGTTATCATTGAATGGTTACTTGCATGGCAAATTGTTCTAAGATGCTCGTGGGGTAAGACAGGGGTGCCCAATTTCCTTGTGGCTTTTTGCAGTGGTCACAGAGTCGCTGTGAAGGAAAATTGAGTATGCATAGATCAGTGAATGCATTAAAGTTTTCTAGTGGATGTAAGTGCCTCACATAGCAAAGCAATCTCTATAAACAAAACATGAGCTAGTTGGACTTGTGAAATAAGGTATCCATTAGAATCGACGAGATGATTAGGTCACGAACATAAAGTACAACAAGAACAATTTCTTTTGCTATCTTTTTGATATGAAGTGATAGAACTCAGTCCAAAGGTTAAGATTTTATGATTTGCAGACTTTCTCTTGCATACCATTGACAATATACCCTTCATGTTGTGTCATGTATATTGGTTCATCTAGGTATCCATTAATGACACATTCTTAAGATACTACTTGATGGATAGGCCAATCAAAATTTGAAGCAAGGGTAATGATGGTTTTGACAATTGACATTTTTTTAGCTAGTGGAACGATGACTATTTTCATATTTGCAACTGGTACAAAGGTTTTTTCATAATCTATTCCATATTCTTGAGCATATCCTTTTGCAACAACCAATCTAGAAAGTTTATATTTTTCATTTTCTCGATCAGACTTAAGCTTTGATTTGTACACCCATTTGAAACCACTAGGCTCCTTTTCAACTAGAGAATTTGTCAATGACCATGTTTGATTTGTCAAGAGGGAATCATACTCCTCATCCATGGCATGTTACAATTCATGAACTTGCACATACTGCTTTTTTGATTGAACTAGATTCATCTATCTCCATGGCTTTGTCCATGGAAGCAAAGTTGCTTTTGCATGACCACCTCTGTGGCTCTCTATTTTTCTAAATGCTCTTCTCAATTGTGTTGGAAGAATTTGGAATGTTAGTGATTGTTATGGTTGTTGTAGTATTCAAAATATGGAAAGTTAGTGATTGCTATGGTCATTGGATTGTTAACGATTGCTATGGTTGTTGTAGTATTCAAAATTTCTTGAATTTTTCCTGACTTTTACTTTTTATATCATAGTGGACTAAATATGCTTTGAGTGTAGCAGTAAAATAGTATTTTGAATGACCAATATTGATGAAGCTGGTACTAAAAGAGTTGTTGGTTTATCAAAGTATGAGCCTATCTCAGCAATGATCACATTTCTAAAAATAAAAAAATGATCACATTTTTATAAAGAATCAACTAAATGCCATAATTTGTATGCTTTTGATTCTTTATTGTATCCTCTAAATTTTCTTTGATGGATTTCATATCTAGTTTGTTATAGAGTTCTTGAAATGTGTGGATATGCTAGAGAGCCAAATACTCTCAAATGATCAAATGAAGGATTTATGCTTGTGAAATCTTCATTGTGAGTGATGTTATATTCATCAAGTAAATTACAATCCCACATGCTTCTCCCCTTTGAAATCTTCTTTGTGAGTGATTTTTGTTCATCAAGTAAATTACAATCTCACATGATTCTCCCTAATGTTAATAAGAGATTTTGTTTTCATCCATCATGCATCTAGTGGATTGTGATAGGATTCTATTCCTCTAAAACTCCATTTTGTTTTCATCCATCATGCATCTAGGTGATTCTAATAGGATTCTATATCTCTAAAACTCCATTCTGTTGAGAAGTATATATGCAAGTAAGCTATTCTTAGATGCCATTGTGTTTATACAAATGATTGAGATCCTTTGACTTATATTTTCCTCCATTGTCACTTTGGAGGTTGTCTATGTACTTTATAGTTTGCTTTTGCACTAAAGCTTTGAAGGCTATAAGTGCATTGACTATATTGATTAACTAGATCCATATCTTCTATGATAAGCTTGAGGCATAATCTCAAACATAAAAATGTGTGATATAGCGGATGTAGCACTCCTAAACCATGATATGGGAAAAGGTTCACAATGTTACTTTCCCAGACCAATGATTTGCATACATGTTTTGAGAGTATATGTATGGAACGCCTTGAACTATTCCTTTTTGGTTGAGTGAAGCTAAGATTTTGAAATTAAGTTGTCCAACCCTCTTGTGACATAATGTGCTTAAGTAAACATCATGACTCTAATAAGAAGTTATTAGGGCTTTTTGATGAGCATAGATGAAGTCAGTAGTCTTTGGTGACTAGAAGAGGCCATTAGGACTACATGGATAAGTAAACCTAGTTTCAGATCTCTTTCAAACATACCAACTGATTAAAGATTTTGATCCATTGTTAGAAAAAAAAAGCATCTCCTATGCTGTGCACAATGCCTTCATCACTCTAAAATGAGATTTTTTGATCACATCAATCTTGTGGTGGGTATTTTTCATTTAGAGTGTTGGCTTTTTTACCTCCTTTTTGGATTTACTCGTACTATAGGATTCCATGTCCCCCTTGGATTGGAAGGACCATGATTTTAATGATGACCTTTATTTATTATCAAAGTGTTGCTAGGGTTATGTGAATGGTTTCCTCTAGGTTTATGACTTCCAAAATTGAAATGGACTTTGCCTCTTCTTCTTTGGAGACTTAAAATTTAGTAGAGAATGCATTTGAATTTGTAGTTTTCTTTTTTCTCTTATCGACTCTTGCATAATAGTGTCAAAGTGAGTTTCAAACATGGATAGAGCAACTCTTTGACCATGGGTATTCCACATTCACTCATAATTCTTTCAAGACCATTCAATGCAATCTAAACTGACGATTGTTGTCACTTGGTCAAAGAAGTATGTATGTATGCACAATCACTAAAAAGTGGAAATTTGTACACTAAACACAACTTAACCATAATTTTCACCTCTTAAGTTGTAGTTTGACATTGGAAAGACCCAAATATAATGAGATAAAGTGGTTTTCTTGAGATGCCAGCAACAATGAGCTATCCTTCTGCTTTGTAGACAAAGCTTGAATGAAATAGCATAGTAAGATTTGTGGAAGAAAATTGATGATGTAGAGTGGTTTTCTCGAGATGCCAGCAATGAGCTATCCTTCTCCTTTGTAGACAAAGATTGAATGAAATAGCATAGTAAGATTTGTGGAAGAAAATTGATGATGTAGATGATTGTTTTGGCTGAACCACTTTGTATGTCAAGTTGTGATCTTGTCTTCGACCGTAGATTGTTCATCTTGTCTTCTACCTAGATTAATTATTATGCATTTGATTAAGGAGAATTGGTTGGATTATTCTAAATGATATTAGAATATATCTGGGACTGGAAGTTGTAATTGTGCCTATGAATGGTCACCGACTTGATTGATTCAATGTCACTATAGAATATCACTATATGATCACATATGACTGTGTCACCATAGCAATAAAGTTCAAATCATCCATAAATAGTTCTTTTAAAGGAAAATAATCTACAAATTCTTTTGTTGTCACTTGGAAAACCACCAATGTATCCAAGAGATTATTGTTGATTGTTTGATTGATCTTGTTTGTTAAAGTCTGGTACTAAGCACTTGCAACATCCAAATTTGGATCTCTTGGTGACTTGCCCTTGATTGACTTGCAAGGTTGCATCAATCACGAGCAAAAAAAGGCATCCTTCACTTCCTATTAGGCTTGAGTAACCTCCTATTGGAACTACTACACACAAGATACTTAAAAATTGTCCATCTCAGTGACAGACAATTGGTGTACCCCAACATCCTCTTGCTTAGTAAGGAAAGTTCCAATTGAGCCTATATAGTTATCAACAAGGCTCATAGGGAGTTGAGGTTTTCCATTAGCTTTTGGATATCTTTAAGATGCCTCTGGGCCATATGGAGCTTCAGAGCATTTCTCAATAAAGTTCTACAATTTTTCCTAGATGACTTGTGCATACATTTAGGTAAAAAGAATCACTTGAAGTGTCTTGAAGATGTACAAAAAACAAAACAAAAAAATGACAATCTTCTTGAACCATCTAAAATGCCAATTCTTGGTCACACATGGAGTAGACTTGTGACACACTGTGTCTAGACATGGGATTCCTACCGATATGGATAAAATAAAGAAAATCGTGGAATTGCCACCCCCAAAATATGCCATTTTCCAAAAATTTCTAGAACTCTAGAGCACCATTCATCCTCAAAGAAAAAATCTTGGAATTTAGAAGAGAAACCTGAGTTGGTTTGCATGAAACTTGGTCGTGCATCATGTCAACACAAAAGCATACAACACCTTCAAGATTCAAAGTTGTCTAGTTTGATAATGCCTTAGTAGACTTGTATGGAATCCAACATTTTAAACAAATCCAATATAGAGTCAATGTACCTTGTTTGGCTCAGAAATATGCCTTCCTCTATTTTTCCTAAAATTATCTACAAAGATTGACCTCGACCTCCTCCTTGATCAACTTCTTGTTGTTGCTACCTACTATAATGAGGTATCTTGCTTCTCACAAAAAATACAGGGCTGGTTTTCTTCATAATCCAAGTTTTTCAAGAAAATGTAATGATGGAGGGCTAGAAGAAAAATGCAAGAATTTGAAGTAGTGCAGAGGCCTCATCATTGGCACCACCTATAGACATAGATGAGAGGAAGATCTCCATCAACCTTTGAATAAAGGGATACGATGAAAGAGATGCAAAGAAGAATGTAAGTTAATGATATTTTGCTAGAATTGATGATTTAATGTTCTTAAATTTATGACTTCTAAAAAGATTACTAATGGTTATTACAATTTTTATGATTTCATTGAAGTTGATGATTTTGCAATGCAATGTGTGGGGCGAGGTAATAGCATAGGTGTGAACTTAGCACTAGGACACTACATGGGGAAGCACCACATCCTAGTGTTCATCCATCCTACCTTCTAACCTCACAAAAGGTATGAGCTAATAAAATGCAAGGTACTTTCAAAGATGATGTCCATTGTGCCTTTGTGTCCATCCATGCGTAAGGTATTTAGTGAGGCAAGATCTAGTGCTTTTTACTTTTGGTTAAAGACTAGTAGGAAGAATTTTGGCCAACTCCTGCTATGGGGGCTACGGTAGGTGTTTATGATGCCATACAAACCTTCACAAAACTCATTTGTCTTGGCACCCTAGAGGAGAGCAACAATATTGCAAAGGTAGAGTTGGCAAAACAAGATCGAATCTTGTAAAGTGAAAGCATATTGTAATGAAGTATACCAGAAACATTGTATATATGCATTGAAATCTAATATATATTTTTATCTTTTCCAAGATGTTGGTAATCATCAAATTTGATTGAGGTAAAATTTTATTCATATGATCTGCATTCATTGTAAACACTTTTTATGTGGGTTACTACTTTAAAGTTTCTTTAAAAAAACATGTCGATGATTTATAATGGATTTTCCAAGAAATTTGGATGAAAGTTAATTGATGTTAGTGGTAGAGGGTAGGTTTAAGATTTTTATGTCTTGGAAGTAGTGTAGGGGTTGTGGATGAGTGGGAGAACTAGTGGTAAAGCTATGGAGAAAAACACAATTTGAAGCACTACCTAATCCTTAATTAGATAAATCTCTTATATTTTATTTTTTTGGGAAACATTCAATCAAATGTTTATAAAAGAATGGTCATCTAGCCCTATAAAATTTCATTATAAAAGTTGTCATTGCCCTATATTTTTAAAAATTCCTAAACTATGAAATTAAGCTATATTGTTCAAACATGCTATTTGGCAACATGTAAGGCACTTGCCCTAAAACATTTTTTTAAAAAAGAGCATGTGGCCATATGTAAGGAATTTGCCTCAAATATCAAATTCATAGGCAACTATTTTTGAAATTTTATTGAGTGTGTGCAAAGGTTTCCTCAAGATGTAGTTGTGTCTGTGGTGGATTTTGTTGAAAACTACTCATTCAAGAAATAAAATGAGATACAATCCATCCACTGGCATTCAAACCAAGTCACTATACTTGTCATGCTATGTTCATTCCAAGGACATTGTATTAATTATAATAACATTACACTATAATAGCAAAATTTCCTTACTAAACAACAACATTATATTGAAATAGCTTGAATATAATATTGCCATGTAAAAAGTGTGAGACCATTGCATTGAAGGAACAAGGGCATTGCTCATACATTATATTATAATAATATTGCATTGAGAGAAACATTGCCTTGCTATACCATTCCACAAGGTTGTTGCATTCCAAGAAGGTCGTTAAGAGCACACATGAAAAGAAAAAAGTTTCAGAGGCACGAAGCAAGAGTTGAAATAGAACACTTCAAATGAGTTTATTTTGCAATAAGAAAAGGAATCCAATCAGTCTATGATCTCCAAATAGGTAGCATAGGAGGAATTCTATTAAAGTGAATATTTATATACAAAAGAAGTTGATATCCACTATATGCCTTTGCTTCCATCTTCAGAACTCAGTCTAGTAGTTGTATTTGGCCATATACTCCAACATGTCAATGGACTCCGTATCATGGAATAGGTCATGCTCACATGGTGCTGGGTAGGACTGCCAATCCTCCATTTAAAGCCAGACAAATAGCCATGGCGTCACATCGTCCATGAAATAGGAGAACATTTCTTCAAAACCTTGCGTCTCAAACTTTGAAAGTACTCTCCATGTTCCAGATGGGTTTCTACAAATCTTGTATAAGGAGTCATCCAAAATAATATTGTTGGCTGACAAGTGCGTGAACTAGTTCCAAATGGTTGGTAAGTCCTTGAAGATAATAGGCTTCTCATTCTCAACAACTTTCCATTTTTGTCCGCAATGAGCATTAGGAAAAAAGGGAGCTCTCGTTTTGGGGCCTTTTAGGATTTAGGAAAAGAGTCTCTAGGCCAATGAGCAAAGGGCCAATGTAACATTGAAATTTCAACAAAATAAGGTGAAAATAAGAAAAAGAAATAGTATTTTATGTTACTAGAAGCGTGCCACATTAATCAGGAGCTATGATTTTTATTTTTATGAGATCTTCTCTCTGTCTTACTATAATTGTGAATTATGTTTGAGACAAAACATGCATTTTGAATCATATTCCATCCTAAAGAATCTTTCCCACTTCAGACTTTCCCTGAACCACCAATTTCCTCTCTTGCTCAATTCAATAAGCCTTTTTTGAAAGCTCTCTTTGAGGATCCTACACCGTTTTATTGCTACTTTGTCGATTTCATAATGATAAGCTCTTCTCACCCTTTGTACGCTCATTCCAAGTTGATTTTACTCTTTCATTCACACCATTATAGAGCTCTATTTGGGCAACAACAATAATAGTACATGTACTAACTTTTAATCTTGTTCATCTCTTTGATTTCACAGTTGGAGTCTTTGAAAGGTTTTGATGGCTGCGACAAACTATGGACGTATCTGTAAAAAATGATCTGTGGCGAATGTAGACAAAGATGGTGATGTGAAGAGTAATTGTTTATCTCGTCGACCTTCCTCTTCTATCTTGTGCATAGAAGTTTCTCATATTGCTACTATGGATGGCAAGTGGAAAAGACTAGCCCTGGCAAAAGGAGCATGGGTACTAATATAACCCAACAAGAGGAAGAAACCACAATCATCTAACGTCTTCTAGGCTTCTTAGAAGGGTAGAGTAAAAGGTTTCAGAATCAAAGAAGGGAAGAGGTTTGTAAATGAAATCCTGATACAACATGTCTATATGCTTGTATTGCAAGATTATCCAACATATCTTCCATAACATAGACCCAATTGTAAGCTTTTATTTTGAGTGAGTTTGTATTTGAACCAAATTTTTGGTTGGTTCATTATATCTTGATATCACCTCTTGGCTTGTTTTAGACATATATCCTTCATCGTATGAGGAGTAGTAGCCAACGGAGTGCATATTGGGTTTCTTTGATGTTCTACACGGAGCCATCGAAGAGCGACAATATCAAGGTAGACTTGCAACGCAGTTGGCTCAATCGAGTATATATTTTTAGGACCACTTTTACCAATTACTAAACAAGGATGATACTTATGGTGTATTGCAAGAACAAGATATTCCATCATGGAATACAATTGATTGGCCTGTTTTAGATGGCATGATAACAGAAGCATATAGAGCTAAGCTGTTTGTAGAAGTGTAGAATTCTTTGAGACCAAACATTGCCACGAGAATAGTCAAAATAAACATTTTCATGCCACTTACAATATTTGTAGATCTTTTTCATGATTTTCCAATGAAGGTTTGCAAGACCATGTTGACTTTTAAGCAAAAGGAGACGATGGCATTCCAAACTTTCTAGATGCTGATTGGGACAGGACAACTACCAGCAATATGTATTGTGAGGTTCTCCATAACTCACTCCAAGTGAAATATATGATTTCATCTCAAAACTACATACTTTTTTTGTACTACAAACGAAGTAGGATGATTGGTTTAGAACTTGTGCCACTGGATCAAGGTGAGAACTGTTTTGGTCCAAAAAATGGTTTAATTAAAATCACAGTCACTAAGAATGGAAGTGTGCTGAGCATCATCTCACTCAAGCAATGTTGCACCCTCTCTCAATTACGTAATGACATTTTGACAGAGTCGGAGCGCACTGTCTCTGAAGGATTTTTGTTTGTTCTCAACAACAAAAAGGTGAAGCAGATTTTTAAGATTTTTTTCTATTTAATTATTTAAGTTACAATTTTGACATTGTATTTATTTGCAAATTCTACAAATAAGAGAAAGTACAATAAAGTGCAAAGATCTTGTGATGAATGCAATTATTGAGATAGATCAAAGCTCATGATATCAGGTAATGTTTTAAGTGATTTGAAATTTAAACTAATAACAAAGTCTATATTTAATTTAAACTTGTTGCTTTGCAGATATCAAAGACTTTAATTATGTTCATGTGGTTGGGATGGAATGAGGTATACCAAGCTATTATTAAAAAGAAACCACATTTTTTTGCAGGCAAATTTGAAACCTATATACTAAATTACATCAAATTCTTAGGATAATAGCTGTTGTTTTGTCACAAAATTGTGTTACAAGAATATATTTGTCAAGAGAAGTTAAATGACATGGACTGTATCTACTACAGATGATAAACATCCATAAGCTTGCATTAAACATGCCATGGCATATCCACTTCATTCAAGGAGTTTACTGCTCAATGGAGGCTCTATGGGAGGGTTTGAGAAAGATTGCTGAGAAGGCTAATGCTCGAAATAAATGTGTTCCTGCTTCTCCTCTAGTTGTTCCTCCTTGTGAGCGCCCTCTTGTGTATTCTACTCATCCACCTTCACCTGCTCCTGAATCTTCTCCTCATCAACTTTAACTGGCTCCTGCTTTACTGGCTCCTCATCCACCATCAGTGGCCCCTGCTTTGGGTGCCCTTTAACAAAAGAACTAGATCCAACACAAATGGGCTTCTTTTTTTGCTTCTCTTTAGGAGCCTTCTTTGCATACTTGAGCAGATTTTCAATTGTAAGAGCTATATCCATTTATATCAATGGATGTGTAGCTGTCCTCTTGAAGCTGTTAGGAGAGAGAAATGTATAAGAAATTCATTGTGACATCTTGTCATTATGTATAAGATATGCAATGAAGATCTTCATATTTACCATCTCTGGTATTTGTGCTCTAAAAAAAGTGTCTAGCATGTACTTGGCATGGAAAAATGTTCTCCACCCACATGAATTAGGATGGTCTTATTGTGGTGCTTGCACAAGGATATCATCATTGAGAGATGGCTGTGAAGAAATATGCATCAAGTTTGTGGAAAAGGAAATAGTTCTCTCACTAGCATATTAACAATTTGAATGGTGTCTAATAAATTTACATTGGGAGGTCATAAATCCAATGTAGTGAAAAGTCTCTTCAGACACTTGCAATATATATTTTGAAAGTCATCAATGGTACAAAGCTAATAAATAAATTAAAAGATAAAGGATGAAAACAACATACAGATTCAATCCTTTATGGGTTCCATATAGAGAGTTGATTTTAAAGCACTGCCTTGTCTTTAGATCTACACAAACTAGGCTCCAATGGTTGCTACAAGAGAAGAAAAATACATTAATGATTCTCTACTAAGAGACAAATATGTATGCTAATACAATTTAATCACGCACCTTGCATTGAAAGCAAATAACAAGAGCGTAACATTTTTGAAGTTGCACTATGTAAACCACTTCTTCAACTCAGTTGGTGCAACCCTTGGATCTTTGAGTTTTACAGAGAAGGTAGTATAAATTATAAATACTTCACACTGGGCTTCCTAATGCAATTCATTCCTATACATACTATTCAAGAAAACATCAGCTGTATCAATGAAGAGGAAGAGTTCTTGAACAAGGTTTATGTATAGTCCCCCAATATCCAAAATCAATTGCTAAGCACTTTAACATTATTAATACTATATCAAATATGAAAACATCTTTAAAAATTTACTAAAGGACATCGATGATAATCTGATTAGTGACCCACTCATTCTTTGATTTGAGTGCATTTATGCATTTAGTTGTCATGGTAATGTCTCTTGCCTCAACTATAGTCACGTAAGAAATTAAAAATCTAGAACCCAACTCAGCTAGCCTTTGACAATTTATCGAATCTCTTAAAGTTGCCTCGTGAATAAATTGCTGGTTGCTTTTCTCCTTTTCTAGTGCAATGTACTCTTCATAGGTAGCCTTGGCCCTTGTGTCTCTGTTATGTGTCACTTCTTGTACTTGAATGCCCTCATCCTTTGGCTATCGGGTTGGTGGAACCAATAAGATGTCTCTCATTTTTTTATCCACCCAATGAGTGGGATGAAGGAGCTTGTCATATCTATATCTTACCCTCTTCACCGTCTCAATATCTTTAACCATCAGTGTGACTCTATATGCATGGGCAGCTACAAGCATTCCATCCTGAAAAAACTCTATCATATAATCTTCAGCAGCTTCTTGAAGAGTATACAAAGCTATTCTCTGCCATTGATGTTCAAAATTCCAATCTTAAACACAAATTCTCTTGACAAGCCTTTGGAATGGGGCTTTTGGGATAGCAAATCCCATGGCCAATTGTGCTTTTCTAATCTCTCTTAGTGCCACTGTTTTTTGCTTAAACCTCCTTAGTTTAGCTTGCTTGAGTACATGCACTGATTTGCCCTTCCTTTGGTGACGGCCCCTTTGAGATGCTTCTACTTTGGCAGCAACTATTGCGATGTTAGGACCTTTTCCATGTTTTCTTGCTGTAGATTTGGTCCTTGCCATATCCAATCTTCTTTACTAAAAAAACATCAAACACAATCCTCAAAGCACCAAGAGAGGTTGTAAGATTGCAAACCACTATAGAACATATGCAAACCATGCTCAACAAAGAGATTTAGAATTACACCATAGTACACCAACATACCAAACCACTTTCTTATGCAACTTTACATGTTAAGCAAGCAAATTAGTCATATGTTATAGAACATGCAAACACTAGAGAAGATGCTTCAAACAATGGAAAATATGCTAAAGAAATCTTTTTTAAACAATATACTCTAAGCAATACCAACATACTAAAATCGCTTTTTAAAGCAACTTCACATGTAAAAAATGTTTGAAAAAGCGATTTCAAGTGTCATACACTAGCCGTCAAGGATGAATTCACTTCTTGGAAATATTTTCAAGTAATGAGTAGCAATGTTTATGAAATATGCTCAAAAAAGCAATTTTGTGTGAGATGACTTGCTAGGAAGCATGAAATCGCTTTTTGAGCGGAGCTTGAGTTCTAACTTGCAATGTCTTCAAATCATGCTAAAAAAAGCAATATGTCACAACCTGTTGTGGAGGATGAAATCGCTTTTTAAAACACAAAACATGATGTTTTTGTAATGGTACCATACACTTAAATAATTATGTTGAACAACTCTATTTTCTATACGATGACTTCTTGAAAGACTTGAAATGGCTTCTTTGAGCATTTTTTTCAAACATTGATAACAAACAAAAAAACGAACAAGGAAACAAGGTTGGAAAGAAGACAAACCTATGTGGCTAGGCATGAAGAGTCCCTGAGTTTAAGAAATAAGTCAAAATTGAGTTCACAAAAGAGGCTAACCATGAGAGCTATTACACAAAATTTCTTCGAGTAACCACAGACGAGTGACACAGTCTAATGTTGTATTTGAAGACTAGAGTGTAGACTACATAAAGCATTCACACCACAAGTCGGCTAATTCATGACTTATCCAATGTCTAAAGAGTGAAGACAAAGGTTGGAAAGAAGACTTGGAAAGAAGACAAAGCTATGTGGCTAGGCATGAAGAGTCCCTGAGTTAAAGAAATTGGCTACATCCAACCATGAGAGTGGTGCGGTCTCATAGTAAGTCAAAATTGAGTTCACAAAGGAGGCTAACAAAAGAATCGACTGTCCAATATGAGCACCAGAGCATGAGGAGAGAGACCCAGCCTCGCTACCCCAAGGATTGAAGTTCATTATTATGCAGTGCCGAAGGATGAACCACTGGTAATTGGCTAAGGCATTCCAGAATATTAGCAAGCAAGGATCCATCATGGCAAATGGAGTCAAGCACTCGTCTAGAGAGATCTTGGACCTAGAATGGTTAGTCATTTCATCCATTGATCCTCAACAAGAACATGAGGATTATGATAATGAAAAAAGAGAAAGTCTTCTTCAATACTCAGCCATTTCCTTCTATTGGAGATAGATGCCATCGAGCACCTAAAGGGGTGAACATAGAGCAATAAAGGCAATTAGCCCGAGTTCCTCTACCTATGGATAAAAGGCCTGTATAGTCAGGAGGTTCACCACTCAATTGACCTTCGACAAATAAAAGGCATGCAACTCTTCCTATGGATCAACTTAGAATCAATCGTCAATGATCTCTTGCACGAAGGTGGGTATGATGACAGATGGAGGTTTGTAGACTCTGTTCTTTTGAGGGGACATCATTTGTACCCGATATATGGAGCTGACCTAATGGAAGATTCAGGGGAGCAAATAGGGAAATCAAAGGCCCTATCAAATATTAAGGTAAAGTTCTAGAATTTCAAAGGTACCGATGTGACGAAAACCCATATAGCCATCTTCAAATTTTTTTATGAGTGTGTCATATAAATGGTGCCACAATAGGTGAAGGATACATGGACTATTTCCATTTTACCTTGATTAAAAATGCACAGAGATGGTTCAACCAATTCCAATTAGGTATTTCCTTGATTGATATGCTATGTCTGAAGCATTCTTGCATCGTTCAGGCATGAAATTAATGAAGAATATGTCTGAGCGAATTGAAACAAAATAGACATGAGCCAGTCAAAGGATTTGTGCTTCAGATGCGAGCTCTTATCAATTATGGTTAGCTATGTATGTGTGTGTGTGAGTGTGATAAAAGAAGATAACAACAAAATAACTCAAAGCTTGGGGTTGCTGCAGCAGCTGAGGTGAAACCATATGATGACAATTGATTCAGTTATTCATAGTTGAGCAGATAGAGTTAAACCAAATAGAGAAGTTGAAGTAAAAGCCAAACTTGTATCAACAAAGAAGTTTGTTACAACAAAGTTGAGAACTCAATAGCAAAATCCTAACCTAGCAAGCCAAGAGAGAGTCACACAAGTTTTGGTGGGTACAGAACACCCTAATCTTCTATGTCATCCACATATATATGTGTTTGAGTATTGTACATAATCGGGGTTAAGGTATAGTGGCCTTTAACCCCCACACATAGTCTCCCAAGGCCTCTCTTAACTTATTTACATACGTAATAAAGTGCTTACTATGTAGTATTTAGTAGTAAACTGTTGAAGCAAAAGGCTGTAGGATCAATGAGACATAATCGATGTAGAAAAATAAATATGGGCTTCTACCTATATAATGAAATGTGTCAATGGATAGAGCATGACGCTGTTCTCATAACTAGCTTACCATTCCTGCGAATACCACTCACATAGAGCCCACGTATTGTCTCGTTGGAGTTGAGCAATAGTGCTACACTGCATTCAAATGTGAACCCTCATTATCATTCACAATCTGGAAGAAATTAGATGTACACATACTAAGCAAATAGCTTGGTCGTAAGCTCCCTTAGTATGGAAGCTCCCAACTTAGAGCTCGGTCATATGCTCCTTGAGCAAGCGAGCTATAGCTTAAGGGCTTGAAAGAGTTTGGGAAGGAGCTTAGAGAGCACAGGAAAACCATCCAAGGAGCCCAACTACCCACCACAAGCTTGAAAGAGCAAGTATGCTCTCACCACTCTCGCTGTAGTGACATCGATGGGACTGTGCATTGGCAAAGTTAAAGCATAAGTCGCAATCTAATAGTGTTCCTGGGGTATGGGACTATGACAATTGTAGGTGACGTGCAGTAAAGTTTTGTGAAAGATCAAGCGAATCTCTAGAGTGTATATGGTGAAGTTTCTCAGGCTATAAGGTGAGCCATAGTGGAGTGATTTTTTGTATCACTCGGCCAGTTTCTCTTCTAGCTAGCCAAAAATTCCATCGTATCTATAGAGAAGACTTATCTACACGATATCAAGTCCCACAATGCCACTTATATTCCAGTGGAGAAGGAGTCATAAAGTGTGGTACAAGGATCTTTATGGCCTGCTTTCAAGTCCTAAAGTGGCTATAGTAGTTGCTTGCTCTCAGGTGGATACGTAACACCCGAGCACACACTATGCCACTAGCTTTGCAAAGAGGCTAAATATATAATATGTTATTATTGTTAGAGCAGATCAGCATGATGACACACTGCTATTGGAAGGTATCCCAGTGCATTGATAATTTGAAAAGCCATCATGTGGCGAACCCCTTACAGGTGCAAAACAACTGCCATTCCTCATAACAAGGTCCAATAACCAGTTTCTGAAGGCCAAGGGGTAGTTGGAAGCCTTCACTGAAGAACCCCGGCTCTATAGCTCCCACGGTGGAAAATCTGGTATCGGAATAAAATACGATGAGAAGGCACATAGCCAGATATTGTTCTAAATGATGTTGACAGTCATTGACGATGCACATAGTCTAGTAGCTAGTGAATTGCAACACAGTAAATCCTCCGCCAAGTTTTTGCAGTTATACAAGACTCCAACCAAAGTTTAAGCAGTAGAAACCCATGTATCACACTACTAAGATATCGGTTTTTCTATCAAAGCTCAAACTGATAGAGTGTGATAGAGCTAGAACATAGTTTCTTCTACCATTCGTAAAGAACTCAGCTAGTACCTAAAAATTACTGAGTGGACACATGTTGAGCACCTTATACCTAATCTTCATTTGTAGAGTAGAGTGGAGCATCCTAGTTGCCTTCGTCCCATTGCTCCCAACTCAGTAGCATGTAAGGGCTAAGGGGCAAGGAAGATGAGCGTTAGTCAAGGATAGAGCTTACTATAGTTTTTAGCTTAGGAGCCCTTGTAATGATATCAGTAGTTCACAAAGGTTCAAATGGGAGGGAGAATGTATGGGATAGATATAAACCATGTTGTATCACAAAGGTTACCAAAATGAGATACACCACCTAGAAATCATGGGTCCCCAATGGGGAGGGGTGTGTGTGTGTGTGCATCTCTCTCTCTCTCTCTCTCTCTCTCTCTCTCTCTCTCTCTTTGTGACATATCTCTCAACTATTGAAGGTTGAGTCCACTTCGGTTCAACACTTGCGTCATGGGATATGCCTTAAAGGCATCTTGGGATTGTTCCTGCCACATTAAAACTACTCTCTCTCTCTCTCTCTCTCTCTCTCTCTCTCTCTCTCTCTCTCTCTCTCTCTCTCTCCCTCCCTCCCTTCCTCTCTCTCTCTCTCTCTCTCTCTCTCTCTCTCTCTCTCTCTCTCCCCCCCCTCTCTCCCTCTCTCTCTCTCTCTCTCTTTCTCTCTCTCTCTCCTTGGTCTTTAGCAAAATTGTACATGGCATGTGATTTGTAAACTCAAAAGCCTCGCATTCTATTTTTGCACGATGGGGGTTTAGGGTTTGTGCTTCAGTTTTGTGTAAGAAGAGGGTAAGAAGAAGAAACCATTATGAACAATAATACTTCTTTGAAAGTAGAACAAGCAATGCATTCAAGTCCATGCTAATCTCACATTTTTTTGGTGAATCGAACCCAACATTACAAAGGACACAATATTCCAAATTTATCCACGATATTGGTGTATGATACATAATTGCACCTGGAAGTATGTTCCAAGGAAAAAAGAAAATAAATAGTTTTGCTACATATTTGGGGTTCTAGAAAATGTTCTCTTGTTGCTGAAAATGACTTGCAAATTGTCATTTGAAAGCATGGGTTCGTATATGAACATGTTTGCATTGGCATCCATCCCAAACACGCGGAGGTACACAAAATACAAATGCTTGCATGCAAGGAATGCATTCCCCTCCGTCACTCGATCAATGAAATCCTGACAACTACATGTTGGGTTCTTAGCATCGTCGACATTATAACTTTCCCCCATCACTCTAGAGTTTTCAGTGTCTATCTTAAAAACTTCACATTTTAAGACTTTCAAAACTTTGTGGTCCTTTATTGTTGCTTCTAGAGCAAGGGTGGAATTGATCCTTGTAGCTACAGCTTTCGAGACTCCTGGTCGATATCTTGGTGTAGATGCATTCAAATGACACTCTATCAGTGCCTTGTGTAGAACAAATCCTCCCGTCTCTAGGGAGTTTACCTCATTCAATGAGAGAAGATTATAATGTGCAATCAAAGAGACATAGTCAACATTCTTTAACTCAATTTCTCAGCAATGGGTGTGCTATGGAGCAGTGTGGTTTGACAATCTGATAATCGACCTACCAGAGCAAAGGGGGTTTGTACCTTCTAGTTCCCCCACACACATACTGCGACGATGAGATTTGCCAGGAAATGTCATTGTTGTCAACATTGTTTTTGTCTAGCAATGGCCGTCATACTTTTGCTCCATGCCATCCACTGCAGTCGCTCCATGCAGTGTGGGTGGTAGTTCAAACACAACATTCCCGTTTTACATTGTCGGAACTTCCATGAACTTCTCCCCACTGTGGTTGAATTGTGCAATAGTTGATGAAGTAGTCGATGATGCCCCCAAAAGACCTGATGTAAAATGACATGCTAATGACTACTTGAGGACCCTCCATTGCGGCAACTATATCATTGTCATCACATCGATCAATACCATGCCATGGCCTCCTACTAGTTGTTCAACATGGCTTGAACTCGGCCTCGAGCTCGGGCTTCCTAGGCTAGCTGTGAGATCTATTGTGGGTGTAGCTTGTGCAATGGCTGCCTTCCCTCATGCTCAGAATGATGGGTCCAACTCACATGGTCTTTGCCTCAAATTGGTTGGGCTTTGGGTGAGATCTATTGTGGGTGGAGTGTGGGCAGGTGCTCTCTTTCCTCTCTCAAGCACATAGTCACGTGACAACTCCATGTTCAGCATGCACAACTGCCCCAACCCACTCGCCTAAATGGCTTCCACTTGCATAGTCTGCAAGCGTCCATTTACATGTGTGATGGCCATCATACGAATGCCCTTGCCTATCACAAGGTCATCCTCACTTAGCACTATGGTTCCACCATTTGTATATCATATCATTGGCTCCGAATTCAAATAGATCCGCACTTCGTTGAGGTTGCTAGACCCCGCACCAGTTGGGTCGGCCATTTCAAGAGGGATCTGAGAGAGAGAGAGAGAGAGAGAGAGAGAGAGAGAGAGAGAGAGAGAGAGAGAGAGAGAGAGAGAGATGGACAAAAAGCGAGGGTATGGAGGAGGAGTTGAGAGATAATGGGAGCTTGAGAGAGATGTGGGGGGGGGTACAAGGTCTTTATATAGTTGATGTCTGACAAATAGCATTCAATGAGTATTTAATGCAAGAAAGGTGTAAGGGTGAAGATGCCATTTTTTGTAATTTGTTTGTTGTCAAATATTTTAAAAAATAGCTATACCCCCCACCTCCACCCCAAAAAACAAAAAGACCTTCATCTTGGCTCTTGGCACAACAATTGTAATTATGCAACAATTAGAAAGTGTAGGTGATTCGTGTGAAAGGCAAGCAAGCCCTTAGAAAAACATGAAAACTAGTCAAAATTATATATAAATTTTGCCAAACAGTTTAACAGCCATAACTTTTTTGTAGCAACTTTGATTTCCAATCTTCATGAGAGCACAACTAGATCTATGCAAAGATTTCGTGCAATCAGGGCCAAATTCGAAGTGGAAGGCCCTAAAAAAGGACCGACAAAGCAAGGTTGTATAAAATTTAGTGCTTTTTTTTTTTAATTTTTTGGAAATTGTTTTGGGAAAAAAAAAGGGGAAAGGTTGGCGCCCTCCTATGGGTGCCAACTTCGCCCTTTTTATGGTTTTTATTTAAAAATTTTAAAAACTTCTCCCTTTTTTTTGTTTTTATTAAAATTGTTTTTGGTTTTTTTGTTTTTTTGCAACAAAATCCCCAAAAAAAGGGTGAAGTTGGTGCCAAGAGGAGGGCACCCTCCTCTAGGCGCCAACTTTGCCCTTTTTTGGGGGATTTAAAATTTTTTTCTTTTGAAACAGTCTTTTTTTTTCCAAAAAAAATGAGCTTCTGGGAAAAGCTACCCCCCCCTGATACTCACTTTGTGAGTGAGCTATCAAGGTACCCCCTTTCTCTCCTTTGCTCTCTCTCTCTCTCTCTCTCTCTCTCTCTCCCCCCCCCTCTCTCTCTCTCTCTCGCTCTCTCTCTCACACCCATCTCTCTCTCTCTCTCTCTCTCTCTCTCTCTCTCTCTCTCTCTCTCTCTCTCCGTGCCTCAAAAAGCCCTCTATCTTTCCCCCCCTATCTTTTCCTTTTTTGTCTTGTAATGAGGATTTTTGTGCCATGAATGTAGGTCTTGCAAACCCTAACTTTGTACTGTATCCTCAATCTGCATCCTAGCAAGAATGGCATCACTCATATTCAAGCGAGATGACATCATCATCTTGTATGATGACAAATACAATCCTGTGGCTTAGGCACGCATCCGTCAGACACATGAGTCGGAAGGCATTCAATGCGGCAACGTTGGTGTCATCATTTCATGCATGTATGAGAAGGCCCCATTGAAAGGTATCAACAAGGATGGGGCTATTAGGAATTTACCGTCATGGGAGATCTTTGGGTTAAGTGTAGTTTAGGACACGTGGCGCATGGACATGCAACGTCGTGAACATGAGGTTTCTCTTCCACGCTTCTGGGTGGTCATTTTCCTTCTTCTATTCTTTGTTATCCTTATCAGCTCCATGAGAGTCGGACAGAGTGCCTCTCGGTCATCTCTAGGAGACATGAGATCCACATATGCTGCCTCTAAAGATGAGGGATGATTGGTGCGAGCTGCTGCCTCTCAGTCATCTCTAAGAGACATGAGATCCACATAAAATGATGAGACTTAGTTGAGATTTTATGTGAGTTATTTATCATCCATGTGAGACTTGTAAGTCTCTAAATTCTTTCAGGTGGTATGAGAGTAGTGTTGAGAGGAGACCGTGAGGATACATCGGAGCTTCCATGTCTAGAAGAATATTGTGTAGTTGATCAAGTATTCGTCCATTACCTATAGTGCCAAGGGAGCTGAGAAGACCACGGAGCAACCATGGTGCAACTAGAAGATGTTCACCATTAGTTCTATAAGCAGAGGTGTGCTATCTTGAGATTTTGAATCAGTGATTATGGACAATGAAAAGGCTAGTGGGATACTTGTGATTGTTAGTGGCAGAAACTTTCCTTCTTAGTAGTTTTGAATCCGACTTCTATTCATGTAGAAGAACTTGTGGAGTGTGGTTGCTAGGATAGAGAAGAGACTAAAGGAGAGGTCACATGAAGTTGACAAAATCCCAACATGGGAAACAAAGAATGAAAAAGCCATTGGCTATATGGGAAGAGCTTTGGGTTTTGAATATTTTCACCATCTTGATGTGAAGCTAACAGCAGCAGAGAATTGGCAGATTTTGGAGTCTCTATTGGGAGTTCGGTTAAAGCATTCAAAGGCTAATCTCAAACAAGATTTGTCTGATTTGTAGATGGACCAGTCAGAGTCACTTGGAGTATTTCTCAACCACATGCAAGCATTACTTTGACAACTAAATGAGCCGGGGGCCAAAGTCGAAGATGAAGATAAAAAAGCTATCTTGTTGAAGAGTCTGCCAATCAAATAGTTTGGTGACACAATAAAGATACTATGTTTGGATGATAGCATGGATTTCCCTAGACTGTGTAAGATTGTTACTTAGCGAGGAGAAATGTACGAGTGCAACTATCTACGACTCAAGAGTTTATTTAGTTACTGACAAGAAGAGGAAAGTGGCTCGTGATGCTTGCAAATGTACCTACTGTGGTAGAGATGGTCACATAGAGAAGTTTTGTTATACAAAGAAGCATGATGAACTCTTAAAATCAAAGAAGAAAAAAGACAAAGCATTAGCAATAGATAGCAAAGAGGAGACTACTATGATGGTGGAAGCGAATGACATCAGTGATCAAGGATGGGCTTTTTGATTTCGGGAGGGAAGTATCAACTGCTAAGCTCTGTGTGATCAAGTGTTTTGTGTTTTTTTTGTTTGTAGAGCTCTTTGTGAGCACATGTTGCTCAACTTTAATTTGTTCTCCCATTTTGGCTGAAGGAGGGATTGTTAGGAATTCACCTTCATGGAGATCTTTGGGTTAAGTGTAGTTTAGGACACGTGGTGTAACTTGTTGCTTATGTCCAATTCCCTACTTGATTGACTTTTGGTACTTGAGCATTATCTTGTTCATGTAATGTGTTCTCTCTTGGCCATTTTTTTCCTCATGAACTTACATTTGGTTAGTACTTTCTTTAGTACTTGATCATTTCATTTACTAATGTAGTTTGAGCATTTAAGCACCTGCACACACATCGGTAGCACCTTTTGTCTTAAAAGGCACACATTCTTTAAGACACATTTTAAAGCACATAATCAACCCACAAAAAAACCCTTTTTTAGAATTTTTAGGATTTTGGGACTAGCTAAAAGTGCACTACACTTCTATTTTGTGCTTTGTAAGTGCACTCCACCATGCATGTAATCGGGGCCTGAGTTTTTTGCTGTACATTTTTTGTTGCCACAGCTGGCCACCAGCCTTTTTTACACGAGTTGTGTTTGCAACACTCCGCCACAACATTTTGAACCCAAAACTTTACCATGTCGAAGATTAGTAAGATTCTTTCCATTGTTGACAACCATCCCTATGATCCTTGTCTGGCTAAAAAATAGGTTCCAAAGGATACATCTGATGCACAATCACATCCAGATCTTGATATGCCTCCTTAACTAAAAGACTTTACCAAAAAGTTAATAGAGAACTATAGGAGAATCACTTAGGGCCAAGGAGCATGCTAACACTTTTCTTGTGAGGCTACAAACACACTAAGGCCTCAAGAAGAAGTTTCTAAGGTTGTGAAGCCTCCCAAAATCAAAATGTTTCATGATATAGCCCAAGAAGACCTAGAACTCTAGCTATAAGTTCACATTGAGAACAACAAGAGATCTTGTTTACAATCTCTTCTCCATGAACACTCAAAATATCCTAACCTTTTTCGAGCGACGATGACACAGATGATCCAAAAACTCACAAAAATCACTCTGAAGGATGTGAATGTTGCCATTGAATATAGAGTTGCTACCAATCAAAAGAATTTTCAAGAAGGCCCATTTTGCAAATGCGTAGCACAAGAAGTGGTGATGGAAGATGCAGAAGCTCTACCATGAGAATCTATTGCAAAACTAATTTGAAAGAAATTGGCTCCACCGTTTCGGTAAAAAATGGCAAGCAACAAGTCAAAAAGGCTCAACTTTTGAAGGTCTATAATCTCAAGGCATGGAGTGAGAACAAATGTTTGGGCTAAATTAAAAAAATTTCGTTGTAGGTGGAAAAAAATATCCCTCTGCCCCGGATCCCCTTGTGTCAATTTCTCCCAATGCCCACTATCCCCGCCAGATCACATCCCGCACCCAAGAGATGTAGGAAACATTCTTCTCAAGTGGGTACTTGTTGGATTTGGGTGTCTTTATCATGTCCAATGCCACACCAAAGATGCAAAAGACAGACATGGACGAGGATGTGAAAAGGGATTAGAATGCGCATTGGCTCCGGAAGCACGAAGAATTCAAGGAAGAAATTAGGAACACAGAGTGGGCGTTCTTGTATAGTTCCTTGTTTTACAGAACCATCGCCACACAGGGTGGATGACCGAGATAAGGACATGTAAGTATTGTAGTCCATTGATTTGGGTGATTCAACATTAGTAGCCACATTCATTTGTTTTCAACTCATAAATTCTTTTTTTTCTTTTGAATGCCAACCTTTCGTAATGACGAGCGCCGGCATATACGCATCCAATGCCATTTAGTGGAGGTGCCCTCAGAAGATGAAGGAGATTTGTTGTCTGTGTTATCAAGGACAAACACATGAGTTCAATGATTCCTGATGAATGCACTATGTCTTTAGCTACCTCTCCCTCACTAAAGGATCATTTAATGTGTTGCTTTCGGCGCCAGGCTAGCACAGAAGGGGGTTGTCACCACCACGTGGGTGGACGCCCATAGTAGAAGGTAGCTCTATGAAAGTGCATTGGTACAAAAAATCGTTAGTCATCGCACAAGTGATGTGGAATGCAAGGACAAATAGCAGGACACTTTTATATTTCCTTCTCTAGTTTTCTTAATATGTTTTGTAGGACACGTATGACAAACAGTTGTGCCCAGTCATGCACAACCGAGCGAGTTGTTGGATGCTAACTTTTAAAAGAAATGGAGCGAAGCGTACTACAGTGTGAATTACAAGCTTTTGAATTGTACGCCTCGACTCCTGAAGTTGTTTGACCCTACACTAGGGGCAAGATGGTACAAGTAAGTGAATTGTGGGGATTACATGTGGAATGACAACGATAAGATGACAAGCTTGCATATGAAGTGATTGTTTATTGAAACCACTTTCGGTTTGCAGGACTGTCACCACTATGGACTGGGGGATGAAGCCCCCATGGGCGATCAACAAGGAGAGGTCGTATAGCCTCGCAACGTCGGGGTTGATTGAGGACGATAAAGTAAGATCTATGGAAGCTCTGGCAAGCAATGGGGATGCATGTCATGATGGGCATTCCTGAGCATATGGTTTAGCACACCCTAAACCCATGATGAATAGGTAGCTTTGCTTTTGAATCTTGTTGTCATTGCTCAATTGATGAACACTTATTTTGGGTGCTTTTCTGCAGAGGGAAGTGTGGCTTTCAGGATCTGGTTGAGGCGAGAGACACTGTGGTCCAAAATGCATGAAGCTAGACTCCACATTTTACGGCGCTGGAGAAATTTCTACTCAATTGAGTGCGACGAGAATAAGTTCTTCAGACACACACAAGAACCAAGTGCAAACACAGGGAGCACCTCTTCATGCATGTCCACAAAAAATTCAAGCCTGTACCGCCTTGACAGCCTAGGAAGGTGCAAAACTCGCAAGTGGAGGCATGTGTATCGGTATGATTTGATGGCGCACGTTTTTTTGTGAGATGTATTTGTGTTTCATAGTGGAGAGACTAATGTGGCAGGCTTGGCCTTTTGGATGTGCCAGTTTCATGTCTGTAGAAGTGGCGAACCGGGCTATCAACCATTTGTCGGGCGAGTGCGAGGATTGGGCCACGATAAATGATCCGGACACATCAATGTATGAGGAGTTCCAATTGGATCAAAAGTGGCCAGAGGAAGTGTATAGTAAGTGCCCGCTATTCTTGGATTACACTTAAGGGGAGCACCCACGGGAGGAGAAAGAAATGTACATGATGTACAACAAACTACAGGGGCCCAAAGAACCATAAAAGCCTGATGACGGTATGTACAAACTCAAGTGTCCCCCAAAAGATTTATCTTCCAGCTTATTTTATGTACTTAGAAAGGACTCTACACTACAAGAAAGTGAAGCAAGCAAGATGCTAGTTTTTGAAATGGCCTTGTGTCACTTAAGTATTGCTAGAGTATTGTTCTAGGCTCAAGCCGACTATTCATGCACTAAACTATAGTGACTACATGGAGGACATAATATAATTTGGCTTTCTGAGGATTTCTTCAGTCATATAGCTAAACACAGACCACATCTCCGGTACTTAGAGGTCTTTGTCTTCCTATCAAGCAAGAGGACCTCTATGTGGACCCGCAATGACAATGCTCTTAGTTCCCATTTCTAGTAAATGATGTTTCGGGTCATAGTTTTTTATAAGGTCTCCAAGAGCTTCTATATCTTTGAACATGGTAGACCCTTCTTGGCAATCATTCAGAGTGTTTCTCTACCTCTTATTTTTTTGTGCCCTTTCGCATTATTTTCTTTAGTTCTTGTGAGTTTTTATACCCAGTCTAAGATCATTTGTAAGGGCACTTTTTATAGTTCAAGGCGAAAGTGAGTCCTTGGGCCCCTATGGCTCAAAATATTTTGTTTAGAAATCAGGATTTTGTACCAAATTTTTTTCTTCATCTCTTGCTAATCAAGAGCGTATTATTGCTATATGTTGGCTATTAGAGCTAAGATAGAATCGGAACACAAGATGCTTGTAAGATATTCAAATAATGAAGAGATGACAAATTGCAATACAATGTATCAATCACTCTTTCTATATTGAAATTGACTGAAGACTCGGGACTTTGCCTCACCTCTACCGAGTTTGTTGGTAGTACGACGACTTATAAAAGACTCTCAAGACTCTACTAAGAACCCTATAATAGAAGCTCCCAAAGAGCTCGACACGGATGGGCACAAAGCCTGGCTCGACAAAGAGAGTGAAGGAAGCTGCATGCAGAGAAGATATGGATGAAATGAACCGCCATGCTCCTCTTGACATCCACGTGCTGAGTAATCGCCATGATCTTTGGCTCCTAGAGAGGTTGCCATGCACAACATGGCTATCCTCCATGTAACCAATCACCTCACACCTCGTGCATGGTCCAATCACGAGGCCTCAAATGCAATCAATGGAGTTGTGAGTCAAACACTCTTAATCCACCCATGGACAACTTTGTAACCACCAACTTCCTACACTATATTCATGGGAGAATTCAATCTAAAGTGTGTGCTCCATGATCATGTTCAAATTTTCACCTTCTTCATAGACTCACCCATATTTTTAGCAATGTCTCAATAGCAAACATGGTATGGGATTCTTTAAAGTGGAGACTATTATAGTGGTATAGTTTTTCTCATGTTTGTATCCTCATGCACATGATATCTCTCTTGTAAAGGAATAGACACTTTCATGTCATGATCATATACCAATATAGTGTTTGGTAGAGACATTGATGTTTTAGGATGCATTATAATCATAGAGTCATTAACACACTTCTCCCTTTATGTAGTGAGTTTTGTCAGTTAACACCAAAATCCAAAAGCTTATAATATGCATGTAATTGATGAAAGTTTCTTCCTTAGTTGATATCCATCAACATTAGTGCAATACTTCACTCATTTTGTATTAAGGGGGAGTGCTAAGATTTATACAGCACTTTGATTAGAGTGGCTCAATCCACATCCATGTGATTCGTGGGTGTAGGTCATGATTGGGATATGAAGACTTGGTTACGTATAAAATGGGTGGTACATATGTGCATGGTGTGGAGCATAGGATCCTTTCATTCTATAAGGTTGATGCTCAATATGAGTGATATGTTGGTCCTTATCTTGTCTTCTCTATCTTCATATCTCTCCTTCCCACTTCATGAGCTTCTATTCTAGAACCATTTATCTTTCCATTTCAAAATAGTTAGTCATTCCAAATAATTAACTAAAAGAAGTAGTAGATTTTATTATTTGTCTGCTTCAATTGGTACCAAGGTTTCTCTCTCTGCATCAAAATGCCATATCGTTTTTAAGTCACAATATGTCCTTGTATGAGATGTTATAGCTTAGAATCTTCATAGATAGAGCAATTATTTTCTATAAATGTCATTCAAATTTAGTGGACATACAATCATAGCTCCTTTTGAATGAAAATTAAATTTGAAAGCTTGACAGCTAATTAATAGATGTAGTCTTGAAATAGCATTATAATAGATAGATCCCATTAAGATCTAACATCCAATAAAAGGAAGATCATATAGATATGAATTTAAATGATTACTTTAGAGGATGTCTTTATAATTCCACACATCATTCAAGAGCACCCAAACTAATTAATTGAGATAACAATTTGTGAAGGTCATGCTATCGTGTGCCCTACTAGATTGTTGTGATATTTTCAAATCTCTCCCACATCTTTGAGATCTACAAAGCTAAGTTTTTGGAAACATTAAAAATCAATTTAATGAAGGGTGGAGAGGTCTCTAATTTAAAAGGGGCTGTCTTTCCTCTTCCTTCGTCTACCTGGCAACTTTCCCTTCCATTTCAACCCTCTCCTCCCCTCTCTACCTTTATAAATTGACATTCTTGTTGTTGAAAATGAGTGGGCATACTTGTGTTTTCTCCTTTGGTTTTTTAATGAAGGAACCATAAATTTTAATTAGATTGAATCTTTGGAGCTCATGAATCATAGATAGTTGCATGACATGCCAATTTAATAGTCATTTCTTTTTACCTACTTTAATACATCCTTTATCGGGTCATACGAGATCTAAAGGTGTGCTCATATGAGATGGCGAAAGGAAAATTTCATATGCAAACATAGTGGTATATTTAAAGTAACAGGATGGAAAAAAAACAATTAGGGATGTTTTGTTGTGTGCAACCATCATTATCATAGTTGAATGGAAAGGTTTTTGAAGAGATACATAATATATTTGTGGAATTCCAAACAAGAATATTTTGATTCTCCAATTAGAACAAATCGTCCCCTCATGCACTAGACTTGGTAAGTAACACTCTTTGCTACTTCACAAGGTGCAAATAATATTGTAATATGATATACCTTGTAATTGAAGACTCTACAACTAGCAAGTTAAATCTCAACAAACATGCCATTCAACTAGAAGACAATGAGGAATAGTTGCAACTTGGATAGCTTTTCAACTATGCCTCTCCTAGGTTAGGTGAGCACAATAGGGAATGCTCCATAGTGGAAACTGTGAAAATAGGTCACCATGAGGGATTGGTTAATTAAGCAGGCACAATTTTTAAAGACGTCGCGAGAGGCATTTTTCAACATTTTCCGAAAGAGATACAACCTAAGATAGAGGTTGAAGGACAAGTTTAGAGTATTCATATTTACTATTGTAGAGCACCCAAACCACTTAGTGTAGTGGAGTACTCACCTTAACATTGTAGAGCATGCAAACCACCTAGTGGATAGTCAGAATACTCATCTTTATCCTTGTAGGGCACGCAAGCCACTGAGTTGATATGTTTTATAAAAAAGTCATGGGTCTCTCTCTCTCTCTCTCTCTCTCTCCGATCTCTTTCTCTGATTTTGCATATCCACAAACCATGTTGTTGGACACAACAAAGCTAGCTTTGTTTACGTGAAGGGTAGACATGTTGAGGGGGAGATCTCATTGTCTATTCTTTTGTGTCCTCGAAGAAAAGTAATGAAATTTTTAATAGACTTTGAATGCTTTAGATTAAAAAAATTGAGCTTACTTCATCACATCTAGTATTCAAAGGTCTAAGTTTTGATATGTAGTGCTCATTTTTTGCCAAAAAACTATGTGATCATTGTTTTTTCTTATGTGTTGGCATTAGAGGTTGTCATGTGATTTGGGTGTTTTTATTACAAAATTTTGAGCCTTTTGAATACTTTGTGTCATTTTGGGATGCTTTCATGTGGAATTTCAATGCAAAGTTTTGCATCAATAAAACAAATTCAATATGTTCCATGCTCATGTTGATATTGATGACATGAATGCATATTATTAAATATAGCTCATGTAGAACCATTAAAGCATAAAATTGTGGTCTTTCACATGTCTATCTACAATTGTACAAGTGATGGAGAAAATGCAATTAATTATTATATCATTTTCAACATGCATGTGCACACATGCACATATAGACATGTGTTTTGTCAGAAAGGAAGGTCCTCCTACGGCTGTGAGGAGTTGCAAATTAGTGTTTGTTTGAGATTTTTCATATCCTTTGTGGAGTTTATGAGATTTTTTGGGGGCAACCATTTAATACCCATGCATGTACCCTATTTGGTGAAGCTTTCCCCAATCTATTAGAAATACTTGCCCCAAATTAAGACTTAAATTTCCAAAATAGTACATCCATTTAAAGATGAAATTTTGTGCATCTTGTTTTTCAAAAGTGGCACCATAAACAAGCAGAAGAACTAGGTTTGTAAAGATTATAATGATAAAGCCATAAAGATCATGGTGGAAATGTGAGGGAGAAAAGATGAAAAGTCAACATCTTGTTCCCTTGACGATGAACATTTGAACCTTGAAATTTGCAAGCTTTTAGCTTTGTGATTGAGTAGAAAGGAAAGTAACGCATTTACGCATTTTAAGAGCACATTCTTTCAATTGATAGTAGTGGAGGGGAAGGGTTTAGAAATGGATAGGGTTCCTTCGCATATACTCTATTCCTCGATGTGACAGGAGCAGGAATTGATTGTGACTCTAGTAGATTTTAAGGTTTCCTACAATCAAGTTTGGCATCAACCAACCAACCTTGCTTATGGCTAATCCTTTTTGCTCAAAAGAGTGAGAGAAGGTTACAAATCTTGTGAATGCACTCCGTGCAAGTGTCCACTCTATTGTCCTTTCTAGGAGTCTTTGAAAGAGGTTGAGTATTTTAGGGTCTCACATAAAGGTTTGGTTTGGTTAGGTTGTTTGGGGTTAGAGTTAGTCTAGGGCTAGTTTGAGCTTTGGGTTTCTACAGTGTTTGGACCTGAATTTTCGTTGTCTGGAAGTTTGTATTCATCGTGACAACCTTTCACTATTAATGGTCATCTTGCTTTCTCCATCCTATTCCATCCTCCATGCTTTTCACAGTGTACCTTTCAAGATCCTCTACTCGTGTGTGTTTCACGTTGTACCTTTTAAGCTTCGTAGTTGATCATTTGACAAACAAATGCACTCTATTCTTTAGTTGAAGCATGCCATCTTCCAAACAAGATCTTCCTATGATCCATCTATGCTCAATCCAAGTGGCAATTTATTGAGTCACATGGTTTCAATTAATCCATTTTGTTGAATCCCTCCTCCAAGCTTCAAAAATTCGGCGATAGTCAATGCTTGCCTACTAATTTCTTTGTGCCATGTCCCATGTAGAAATCATTTCGATCATGCGTCCATGTTTAGCAGCTCATCATCTTAGATGGGAAACTTCCAAAGTTTGAGAAAGACAAAATTCTCTTGTATGTTTTGGGTTTGGAATTTTGTTGACTCTCTATAGCTTGCCCTCTCAATCATCTTATGCTCATTACTAAGGTAGTTTCTTCGATATAAACTTTTATTGAGTTTTGTTTTGGTTGAAATCAAGTCCTTTAATATTATAGAGAGAAATTCGGATATGACCGAAAGCTTGCCATAACTAACGTTTGTGATCAGTATGTGAAGAAGACACTGGCTAATGTTTGCAATTGTCATACATATTTGGATGATCACATCAATCATGTGAGAATTAGCTGAGGAACCAAGCAAAGGGGAAGGTCTTGCTTGTTGATGAGTCCATGTTGAGCTCTACTAGGAGTTACTAAGAGGTAACTTAGTTACAATGAAGAATAGGTGAGTTTGTTGGAACATAGGAGTTGGGGCCTTATGCTTTACATCGAGTGGAAAGAAAACCACATTTTTTGAGGTGAAGGTGAGCCTTCGCGTCTAAATGTTGTGACGTGTGTATTGTTTGCAGAGGTAGTGTTGTAATGGAGGATTGAAACTCTTTTGAGAGTTTCCATGTGCATTTTTAAATAAGTAAATAAATTGTGTGTTTCAAATTGCCATTTATGAAGATAGACCTACAAAAAGTGCCTTTTAATAGCCCTTGATTTCTCTTTTGCATTCAAAAGCGCTTGCTGTATCATGTACCGTAGTGCGCACGCGCACCCTTAAGGGGGCGAATGGGGGTAATTTAAAAATAATTCAACAAAATGTATTGATATAGCCAATGCATAGTTATTATTATTATATTATGTCCCATCGTTCTTGGAAAAGGGCGTACTTAAATTTTCGTGGAAGCACAGGTTTCTTGTTTAGTTCGGGACAGGAATCCCGTGGACGTTTCCAGCTAGGCGAGCCCATTAGATAATTGAACCGTGGGTTGGAACTTACACTCCGTGGGTACGGGTGGAGTCGGTTGACGTGTACCGTACCCAGCGTAGGTTACGACATAAGGGACCTGGAGGGTTAAGCTGGTCCTACAAGTTTTACGGCCAGCGGTCAAAAAGTGCGACTCCCCACTATAGAAAGGCCAGGGTGGCACGGGCTAGGGCGACCGGGTGACCGGCTGGAACCAGTAGGGAACCGGGAGGGCTGGGACTGCGCATACCATATAAAGAAGGCAGACCCTTTGGCCCGGTCTTATTTAGCTGAGGCGCCACCCCCTGTGGCTGATCTTCCGTTTATATCTGACTTAAGCGTCCCAAGCGGCCTTGGAGCTCTTCTTCATCGTCGTCTTCTTCCCTCCGAGCTTTTTTCTTTGTCTCACTTTCTCCTTGCTCTCTTCTGCTTCACGCAGAAAAGCTTCCTTTGCTTGTTCTCTTAGCTCTCTCCGTTCTCCCCCCTACTCTCCTCAGTCTTGCATGGCCTTTGCCCTCCTGTCTCATGAGGTATCTGACCTCACTCTTGGCAAGCCTGCCCTCTCTTGGCTCGCCTGCACTTCTTCCGTTCGTGACGCCCTCCTTGCCTTGAAGCTCCGTGCTGATGACTCCGAGCTCAGCGTCTGGGACTGCTCCCCCTCCTCCCACCCTCTGCCTCCCCCGCTAGATGCCCTCCCTGCCGCCGCCCCAGCTGCTGACTCCTCCCTCTCCCAGGGCTCCGCTGCTGCCGCTGCTGCTTCCAGCATCTGGAACCCCCGACTCCGGCGGGGCGAGTGCCAGTGCGTTGGGAAGATTTGCATGCAGAAAATCATCTGCTATCTGGCTACGGATGAGAGCCTGAGCGATCCTGCCAAAGCGCTTGACGCGCCTGTGTCTATTTTGCTTGCAGAGCCTGTACGCACCGTCCAACACATCGATTCCGACGCAGGGTAAGCATCTTGAGCTCAATCCTCAAGTCCTTTCGTTGTTTTGGGTTTTTGCTTTAACAATCCATGTTCCTTGGCTTGCAGCTTGCTGGAGGCGCTGGATCTTATCGTCTCAGGCGCCCAAAATCTCGTTGTTCGTATTGGGGGCCATGCTAACAAGTATGGCCGCTACTCGAGAGGAAGTACGTCGCAAAAGACTTTGGTACCTTCACATGCCTTGCTCCCAAAGAGCCACAATGGACGGGAATACTGCTGGTTAACGCAGGAAGATGTGCTCCGTTTCTTGATTGGGTCCATAAGCGTCTTCTCCCCTCTACCCATGATGAGCATCGAGGATCTGGATATCATCAAAACCGATGTTCTGATGGTGGGGGTGGAAGAAGAGGCGATATCGGCTCTAGAGATGATTAAGGCTGCGTGCCAGCGTATGACAGCGGTGGCGGTCGTAGATAACATCGATGAAAGGCATGGACCACTCAAGTTAGTGGGTGAGATCTCCTGCGCCACCTTGCAGACGTGCAACGAAACTGCAGCTCTTGCACTGGCCACTCTATCCGTAGGGGATTTTCTCTTGTACGCTCAAGATTGCAAAAGCCCGCCTGATGTTCTCGTGGATATGATAAGGTCGAGGATTTGTGAGAAAGTAGGCTTCATGAAGGCCGACGAACATTTGCAGCATCCCATCTCCAAAATTGGAGACGCCCACCGAGTCCTTCATGACTTAGAAATGTGGGACGAATCTTCGGATGATGAATCTGAAGTTGATAGCCCTACAGGACCACACGATTTGTCACGCAAGTGGTTCTCCGGGCATCCTCGAGCTGCTAGATTGGGTTACAGCACTAAAGGTCGCACTGCTCCCATATTCTGCCGTCCTCAGAGCTCGTTGATTGCAGTTATAGTGCAGGTACTTGCCCATCGGGAGCACTATATATGGGTAACCAAAGACGATGACAGCCTAGTGGGCATTGTGACCTTGCAGGATATTCTAACTGTTTTGCTAAATCACCTCAACTCTTCAAGTTGATCCCTCTAATTTTGGAAGTTTCCCACCAAAAAACAGATCCTCACTGAGATGCCAGTTTCAAACTGCAGCTCTCCCCTGTTCAGCATGCTGTTAATTTTTATTTTATTTTTTTGTTTATTGCATAGCAACCGGAAGGGATAGACCTATACAATAATAAAGGCCGTCTCTCTTCGTGGGCGAATCACTTTTTGGACTTTCAGAGAAGATAATCCTCTGTTCTCAGAGATATCTTGTTCACTTGGAAGGAAAAAAACTTGATCTTCAAAGAAGATGCAAAGTTAGGCACCTTATATAGTTGAAAGGACTATCCAGTATTTGTTGCCTTGATTTTGGAAAGAATACTTGTTTTCACCTCTCAGGAATGGGGCCTCCCTCATGGTATTGATGTGTATGTATGTCTTCTTATATTTAGGATGCATATATATGTGTATATATATATATACGTGTTGGTGCAGAATCGTCTCCCTCACTTCCCCTTCCAGCAGGTAGCCTTGCATGAAGGCACTCACCTGATGAGCTGAAGTCACATTGACGGATTACGGTTTGTGCCTGTATTTCAGATTATATTTTTTATTGGCCAGCTCATGTACCTATGGACTAACTCAGGCCTATGTCTGATTGCAAAGAAAGCTACCATATTGCTTATTATTTATTGGTTTACTGTGCACGGTAAATTTACAGTTAATGTGTTAGTATGTGTATTTTTTGGGATGGAATGTTCTCATGGATAGTCATGCCTACTAGCTGCTAATTGTGAAATTGAGAATCAATTGCATTTAATTCTGGGAAGGCTATATAGGCCAACAGCCTTCGTGGAATCTGTTAAATTTCTGTTGTTTCTATATAGGCCATCAGCCTTCGTGGAATCTGTTAGATTTCTGTTGTTTTGACATGGATGTAATGTGTCTGCCGGTTCACCATATCATTTGGTTTACAAATGCATGCACCATTTCGTATATGGTAAATGATCAGTTTTGAGTTTGGGTGTTCAATTTGATGGAAACGTCACTGTCAAAACAGGTAATTGTGAAAATCCATCCACAAATTATCCTAGCCCCTCTCTGACTGTAAAGTAGTACGTCTGTAGTAGAAACACGTGGACTTTCGAAGGTGGCATTGTGGTATGAAAATGATGGCAAGCAAACAAGCGAGCCTGTTTTACTTGATGAAGTAAATGTGTTCATCCCTTGAGCTGGGATGAAACCCAAATCGTGAAATCCACTCTGTATCTCTGCTGCTAAAACATTCATCCTCAGTCATGAACTCTTCTGTCTTTTCTATCTACTTTTTAATGCCTTTCTCTCGCTGGTAAGTGTATAATACTAGTTCTTGGTGCTCCTAGCATGAATATACACTCGTCATGGTCTCCAAAACACTACCTACTTCTTGGTAGAGCAATGAACAAATCGAGGCATCTGCATTAAAAACCCAATTGGCTAGCCTCTGATTGCAATCTCTCTTATATATCTGAAAGTTATCTTCGCAACACTGATGGATGCAGCACCTTGCTGTAAATATCACATTTGAGTGTATAGTGTATGTTGAGGTGTGTTGATGTTATCCTCAGCCATGAACTCCTCTCTTTCTTACCTACTTTTTAATGCCTCTCTCTCGCTGGTAAGTGTATAAAACTAGTTCTTGGTGCTCCTAGCATGATTATACACTCGTCATGGTCTCTAAAACACTACCTACTTCTTGGTAGAGCAATGAACAAATCGAGGCATCTGCATAAAATACCCATTTTGCTAGCCTGTGATTGCAATCTCTCTTATATATCTGAAAGTTATCTTCGCAATATTGATGGATGCAGCACCTTGCTGTAAATATCACATTGAGTGTATGGTGTATGTTGAGGTGTGTTGATGTTCTTATGTACATAGGTTTCCCTAAAGCTTGGCTATAGTAAGTGCATGTCATGCTGGTGTGATCATTGTTAAACTCCATGAGCATGGAGTCAACATACCTTGTTTGACTTAGAAAAGCGTTGCCTTGGTTTGTTCAACGTGATAGGTAATGCATGAAATGTTATTCAAGCACATGGTTGGGTCGGCCATCTTGCTATATTTCTTCATCCAGTGTTTCAATTCTGAGTGCATTTGCAATGAGCTGTGGTTTAGTTCTCTTTATGTACACCCTCGTTGCCTTAAATGTGTTTCAATTATGAGTGCATTTGCAGTGAGCTGTGGTTTAGTTCTCTCTTTATGAACGTTCTCTCTTTATGAACGCTCATAATATGGTAGTTCCGCAAGAAGGGTGACAGTTCGTTTGCTAAGCCTTGAGACTAGAGATAGCCAAAAATCAAGAAAGGCTTCAAAGTGAGCTTTGAAGTTGTCCTGTTAACACACAAATTTAAGAGAGTATCACTTTAAACCAAGCGACAAATGAAGAGATTGATATTTGGGCTCCGTTCTCTGTTTCCAATCTGCACCCCTATATAGTTTTCTTACAACCGCCCCCATCACAAAAATAATTCTTGTTTTACAACTGTGCATATGTTTGGACTTATGTAAAAATTTACGAGATCTACTCGAGTAAACGAGGATTTGATTCAGTATTCAAAACCATCTTTGATGCAAATGTAGATTTGGAAAATCATTAATTAATATATGGCATTGAGAATTAAAAAGCATCTCTAAAGCAAATGTAGATTTAATTAATATATGGCATTGAGAATATAAAAGCAATCGTGCATTCTAAGGATGTCTTTTGATCATCAAGCTTAAGAGAGAGAGGAGCTTAAGAGAGAGAGGAGTGCTTCAACAAAATGGAATGGTATGAACATGAAGATGGTGGCAACACCAAAAGGAACATAGTCGTCTCTCAAGGGGCCTTGTTGTCAAGCAGGAACATAGTGATGGGCCTTGTCAAATATGCATCTTTGTAAGGTGTGTAGTTTTGCCATGCACGTAGTTTTCAAAACAATTAAGAGGGTAGTTTGTAATTAAGGTGCGTGTACTTTTGCTATGCACATAGTTTTCAAAGCAATTAAGAGGGTAGTTTGTATGTAGTCAATTTTTTCAATCTACAATGAAAGCTTCTTATGATTGGCCCGATTTGAGCTTTATTAGGAACCACCCCTTTCAACAGTAAAATTTGCATTCATGGTCAATGCTTCTTTTCGTTTCCTCTTTCTAGAGAATGAGAACAATAATCCTAGAGAGAGAATGTCAAGGCTCATTTATGAATACCCCTTGAATAGTGAGGATGTGGACACTTTGCACATTTCTTCGTGGTGGTCAATGCCTCTTTATTTCCGTTTCATTATTCTAGAGAATGAGAACAATAATCCTAGAGAGAGAATGTCATCATGTATGAATATCCCTTGAATAGTGAGGACACATACCCTTTACACATTGTGTTCACCTTGTGTTCATGCCCCCTTGTACACTCTAACCTTGTACCTCAACCTTGAAACCCACCTTGCACCTCAACTTTGTATTCCTCCCGCCCTAAATCCTTGTAAAATCCCTATTCCTTTTCTTGCAATCTAGCCTTCTCTCCCTCCTCCTCCCCCACTCCTTAATCTAGCGTTCTCTCACTCCTCTTGTCCCACTCTCTTTATCTCCCTTTTAGTTCTCCCCAAACCTCAATCCTTAACCTATTTTTGAACACACCCTAAGTCTTGAATCCCTACTCCTTTCTAGTAGCAAGGCTCCAACTAGAGGAGACAACAAATGAACAATAACAAAGTGCATAGGGTTAGCTAGTGGGTTCAACCTCTAAATGTTTAGCACAAGAAGAGACAATAGGGGAACAAGAACAAAGTCCATAGGGTTAGCTAGCGGGTCCTACCTCTAGATATTCATGCACAATAGAAGGATCAAGGGCATCCGGTGGGTGTATCAAAGGCACAAACAAACGTTTGAGCAAACCTTAGCACTTGTGAATATCTTAGACCGTGAGAAAATCACAAAGGTGTGTAGAAGGGAGCTTGATGGAGAGTTTTGGGATCCTCCCATAGCCATTAAAGAAGTTAAGATTGAGATACACCCATGTCTTAATTGAATTTTCAACAAGAAATAAATGCCTTCCACCTTGGTTTAAGTGAGATAATTGATTTGATTCGGTGAATTCTTTCACATAACACACATGCTTAAGTTATGGAGCAAAGTAGATCTAAAATAGGCATCTATGATAAGTTAGACTCTCCTTCCCATAATAGGTCACCCATTATACTTGGATGTGTTCTCATCCCTCACTTCTCCCCTCCAAATTTTGGTTTCGGTGTGTGAATGAGGATTTGCACTCTGATTCATCCCTTATCTTTGTCATGGTATCAAAGGGCATGGATTGATCATACCTCTTAGCATTCATGCCACCTTTGTAAAGAGTTTCCCTCCTCGAGTTGGTTGAGAAAACTTGAAGCTATGAGCTATGGAGCTCAAGTCATAATTTTTTTGATTATTGATTGTTTTATGGGGGTTGGCTAAAGAAGATGTTTATATCTTGGTGTCTTCACCAATTCCCACCCGCGAGGTGGTAGTTGAGTTGTAAACTTATCTAAAGAAGACGTTCACATCTTAGAGTCCTCACAAATTCCTACCCATGAGATGGTAATTGATAGACTTGAGAGAAGAGTTTTAAGAGATAAAGAAGATGTTTACATCTTGGAGACTTCACCAATTCCCACTCATGAGGTGGTAGTTTATGAGTTATTAGAGCTCAACTAGTAAAGCTTTTATAATGATTGTTTTACGTATCTAAAGAAGCATTCGCATCTTGGAGATTTCATCGATAAGGTGGTAAATGATAGACATGAGAACTAAGAATTCCATCCTTTCTTTAGATCTTATTCTTACTAAAAGATCTAAATTCCAAGATATGTTAAAAGAATTCCCTTGTTCGCAACAAGTTATCAACGTTTAATAAGCATAAAATTGAGCTCAAGATGGATGCTAAGCTATTGGCACAATGCTATATATGCAACTTGAATATATTGAAATAAATGCATTATAGGGTGAAGTACATAAGCCATTTGAAACTTGCTAAATTGCAATATGCTCTTGCCTTGCCTCCATCCAATATACATAAGACCGAGCATATAGCTGTAGATTCGAGAGTTGTACCCACCTATGACTTATATTTATTCGTTCGACACCTAACGCTTAACTTGAGCACTCAAAATTTTGAAGAAGATCTCAATAAGAGCTAGTGCACAAGTTCGCGGGGTCCGGAAACGAAAGAGTTAGTAGTCCTTTTGAACTCCTTGAAAGTACCCACGGCCGGCACGGTTGGAGCTTTGCAAATTGCAGTGTCTCCAATCTCTGAAAGCTTCGCTTTAACCACGTGAAGTTGGCAGCGCCGTTGGGGCCTTGCACGCTGGGCCTAAACCGCCCACCAGATAGTACGAGCCTTGAAAATGGCGTTTTTGGCAAATTCGATGGAACACAGAATCACAGACTCCGAACCTGTCGAAATAGCAGAGAAAAGAGCCGTAGAGATACTAGATAACTGGTGCGACACGATATGCGGGGTGTCTGCCGGACCACATATTCCGGAACCATCCCGATCAAAACGTGCCCATTACATCACAAAAGTATGTTGACAGTTTGTGAGTATGCTGTCCTTTCACTAAAAAAAAAAGTTTGTATGCTGTCCATGCGTACGCGCTTGCAGCTTTAGTGCATAGAGAAATACCTTTGCTTTATAAATCCTCGCACAGTTTTTATCATCCAAAATCCTATAGCGGTGTAGCCTTGTGGCCTGCCGCTACATTCCAATTATTATGCTGCCTGTTCAACGACCCATCTTAGGGGCTTCTCTCATGGAGGGGATGGGTTGTTTTTCACATGGAAAAGCATGTTTTGGATGTTTTTCCCTTTGTGCGTGACATAAGGATCGGGGAAAATGAGACGTGCTATAAAGGAATGTCATATCAATGGATCTCAAGAGTGTGGAAAATAGTCTACCGCATGGAGTGCTATTTGCTTTGGTCCCACCCTACTTCCCTCCCATGGTGCATTTGCCCAGCATGAGAGAAATAGCTATTTCTCACGTATTTCCCTTCCATGACATAAGGCCCTTACTACCTACGTGGACCGTGCCATTCCGAGCAAGTACCTCCTACAGGCGCACAACTTGTCCATGAAAATTCAGATTGAAACCGCAATATCTTTATTTAGGTGTAAGTGCTACAATTCTAATTAGCAAAATAAGAGATAATTGGCCGTTAAGCCCGGCTTGTAGGGTAACAAATGATTATATGGGTTCGCTCTACCCTCACGTAAACCCCTTCATAGTGTACGACTAAGGACTTTAAGGAAGCAGAGAGTTCCTGGATTGCCGTGGATGCTAAAACTCATTGGAAAAAGCATGCCCCTTTACACAACATTTCGATCAAGAAGCTAAGAGTGCTGAGGCCTTGGAAATCACACAAACTGAATCTTCTCTTGTAGAGGGTACTTAGTAAAATGTCGGTCAAAGCTAGACTCTCAAATTGGAACCCGCATATATCCCCTCTCTAGCCATTATGCAAAAACAGGAGGGAGACACACTTATAGGTATTTTGGGACACACAGTTTTTATTCAACCAACTTGGAAGAATAGAGCCCTGGAAGCATGAAATCCGAGATCATGCGACCAGGGCCTCAAAAAGTAGGCCCTGGTTGCATGATGTCGGATTTCATGCTTCTAGGGCTCTGTTGGGGTTGCAAAGTTGTCATATGAAGTTTAAAGGACATTTGGGCACCTAGGTTCAATCAAATTCAAAAACAAATTTGTTCACTTGGAAAATCAAAAATAAAAGTAATCACTTCAAAACCCTAATTTTTCTAGCCATAAATATGTTTTTATAATCACAAATCAAGTTTTAGGATGTTGATGTAAGATGTTGATGGAATACACTAGTCGCAAGGGTGACAAGCAGAGGATCCTCCAGGGGAGGGATGGCTCCAATTGGACAATATATTGACAAAGTGGCCCAAAACATTTTGGTCTTCCATCGGCAATTATCATCAGATGTAAAATTAAACATTATGAAGTTCAAGGTCCTTAGTCGGATGGTGAAAATGAAGCCTATCCATCACACTGCAGATCGTGTTGTTTTAATAAAGCACAACGTTGCTTTTTTTAAAATCTCAAACACACGGTTTGGACCGCTTCATAGCATCAGAGCCATTACAGGGCTAGCTGGGGTCACTTATCCCTAAGAGATTGATAATGAAATCGTTCAACCCTCTCTTCTTAGGCACGGCAAAGAGGGTGTAGGACCTAGTAGAAAGAAGCGTAGGCTAGAGTGAAATATGCCCTAAAGGGCTTATATTTATAAACTCACTTTGATGAAATAAAGACTACAATTTTCAATTGATTTCATTCTTTGTTATTACCTTTCTTTGAATTGCATGTAAGTTAAATTGAGATTGCACAGATAAGGGCAAAATATTACTTTCTTTTTTCATATTGCATTTAAGGAATATCAGATATCACAATAACAAAGACATAGACTACAAATGTTGTAATGCATTTAGTGAAACACTTTATTATATTCAAAGTATTGAATGTAGTGAAATTGAATATTGTAATGACAAAGACATAGACTGCAAGTGTTGTTAAAAAGGACATCTTTATTATATTCAAAGGTATAAAATAAAATAGTGAGAAGTGCAAAGGCGCATTACATACACCATCTCTAACAAATGGCCAAGGCAGAGCACAAAAAACAACTCTAAGTGCTCTTGGGTCTCCTAAGATGTATGATAAACTGCATATCCTTTGCATTCACTGTTACCCTACTCCTATGGATAGCAGCCAGTTGGACATCATCGAAGAGGTCTACCATGCAAGCCTCAACTGTGTGCTGCAACCCAAGAAAGGCATTTGTTGAAATCCACCAAGGGGACCCCACCCATGCTGCCCCCCCTCTCCAATACCATATATTCATGGCACCTTGATTGATGTCCTGCAGCACCTTGCACACCACCTTTGCAAAGCTCACCTTCGAGATGAGAAGATCAATAGACTTCTGATACTTGTTGCTGATCTCCAGTAGTGCCACGGTGCCTGGTTTGAACCTATAACTCCTGACAGGGGGAGGACCTCAGGAGAAAGGAGAGGAAAAGAGAGAAAGCATATGATTATGCTTATGCATGAGCAAATGCTCATGCATAAGAATATAAGCATAAGCATACGCAAATGCATATGCTTATGAAAAGAGAGAAAAGAGGATGAAAGAGAGGAAATAAGAGAGGGGAAAAGAAGAGAAGGAAGAGGATGAAAGAGAGGAAGAGAGAAGAAAAAAGAGAGGGGAAAAGAAGAAAAGAGAGGAAAAAAGAGAGGGGAGAAAGAGAAAAACATAGAAAGCATAAGCTTATGCTTATGCGTGAGCATATGCTTGTGCATAAGCATATAAGCATAAGCATATGCAAATGCATATGCTCGTGTATAAGCATATAAGCATAAGTATACATAAATGCATATGCTTATGAAAAGAGAGAGAGAGAGAAGAAAAAAGAGAGGGAAAGAGAGGAGAAAAGAGAGTAAAAGATAAAGGAGCAAGAATGGAATGGAAAGACATAATGAAAATGCTAGAGCAAAGCAAAGATAACCAAAGTACTCACTAGATGTAGACTCCTCTGATTTGACACAAGGAAGTACAACACTCTTATAGAGTGCACACACAAACTAAAGTACCTAGTGTATATGGGATAATTCCCAATGTGGCACTCTCACACAAATACTAGTTCCTAGTACACACTAGAACACTCAACTTGACTTCATGTTCTAACACCCCCCCATGAAGGAAAGGTGAGTGATAGCATGAGTTCATAAAAGATGCAGTTCCTTGATATTCCCAACAAATCCCCCCTCAAGGAAATGCCTCATACTGCAAGGATAAATCATAGGCTCATGGTCTCTCATGCCAGGGTCTCTGGTCAAGGATAAATCCACGGCTCTAGTCTCTCATGCAAGTTGGACATCCTTGGGTAGGTACATAATATGGGATATACTAGGATAAACACACAAAACATAATAGATACCTCTGAGAGGTCAAACAGATAAGACAAGATACCTTTGCATACTCATAGCAGTTGCAACAGGTTTACAAAATACTTTTTGGAAACATGATCCAGGCAGGGAACCCTAGAAACAGAAATCAAGTTCATCGACACTAAAAGCACTTTCATCATTTATTTCCTCCACCATATTTGCTGAATTTTTCTTTGAGAAACAATTATTTTCAGAGTGGCCATTCTTGCCACAAATCCCACATGGCTTGATGCGAAAACAATCTTTCTCATCATGATTGTTTTTGCCACAATGCCTACAAGCTTTAAAATTCATCCTTTTGAACTTGGTTGCCAAAGCTAGTTCTCCCTCATCCTTCTGTTTCTCTTTCTTCCTTTCCTCTTCCTACAATGCACTTATGATTCCTTCAAATGAAGGATTAGGACCATATTTCAGCGTGGTTACTAGGTTGTCGTATTCTTTTGGCATGCTTTTGAGAAGCACTGCCATAGAATCATCTTCTGTCACGGGTGAATCAACCGAAGCTAACTGGTTCATGAGACTTCTCATTTTGTTGATGTGAGCATCAAGAGGTGCTCCAGATGTCAGCTCTAACTCAAAGAACTCAATCTTGAGTGACAGCTTAGAATGCTTGCTACTTGCACCAAATAAGTGGTCAAGCACAGCCCAAGCTTTAGCAGGATCTTCAAGATTGGCAATGTGATGCAGATAATTGTCTCCAAGACCCAATGCAATGATTGCGAATGCTTGCTCAAGACGTTGAGGTTCCTTTTCCCTCTCGTTTGATGAAGAAGTTCCTTTGACCAGACTCCATAGATTGTGCTTCATCAAGTGGAACTTGATCTTCATTTGCCAGGTGTGAAATCCTTGGCCATTGAACTTTTCAATGGCAACGTGGGTGTTCATCATCGTGAGGAATCACATATGTTGGCCAAATCGTGGATAGATATTCACCAAAGAAGTGTGCTGATTTTGGTAATGAATTCGTTGAAGAAGATGACGGGCAGCTTCAGAGATGGGGCAGCCATAAAATGTGCAGCACTTGCAGAAAATAGGAGCGACCAAATGTAGCACATGCAGGAAACAGGGGCTGGGAAGATTCAGCAATGTGGCGATGCTGGAAATAAGATGTGGTAGCCTGATGTGGGGCAGCAACAGGAACGAGCAGAAACTGATAATGGTGGACAGAAATCGAGGCAGCCTTGGCAAGGAGAATTAGAGATATGGCGGGAAGAAGATGGCTGGAAGAGGTGCGGCCAGATTTGGAGCAGCATCAGGGACAAACAGGAGCGGCATGATGTAGAGGCGGGCAGCAGCAGGGTAGTGGCAGCCTGATGTAGAGGCGGGCAACAGCAAGAGAATGGCGAGGTAAGTGAGAAGAAGTGGCAGGCAGCAAATACGAGGGGAGCTCCAGCTCCACATGAAGGGGTACGGGAAGGGAAGCCTTCCAAGGAGAGAGAGAGAGAGAAGCTTCTCTTTCTGGCCTCTCTCAACTCAATTCCTTGGAAGGCAAGGAGGAAGGGAGCTGGCTCCGATACCACATGAACGAGCAAGAATAAAATCGAAAGACATAATGAAAATGCTAGAGCAAAGCAAAGATAACCAAAGTACTCACATGATGGAAAGCTTGATGTAGATGTAGACTCCTCTGATTTGACACAAGGAAGTACAACACTCTTATAGAGTGCACACACAAACTAAAGTACCTAGTGTATATGGGATAATTCCCAATGTGGCACTCTCACACAAATACTAGTTCCTAGTACACACTAGAACACTCAACTTGACTTCATGTTCTAACAAAAGAGAGAAAGCATATGATTATGCTTATGCATGAGCATATGCTCATGCATAAGCATATGCTCATGCATAAGCATATGCAAATGTATATGCTTATGAAAAGAGAGAAAAGAGGATGAAAGAGAGGAAATAAGAGAGGGGAAAAGAAGAGAAGGAAGAGGATGAAAGAGAGGAAGATTCGAGAAGAAAAAAGAGAGGGGAAAAGAAGAAAAGACAGGAAAAAAGAGAGGGAAAGAGAGGAGAAAAGAGAGAGGGCAAGAGAGGAGAAGAGAGAAAGCATATGATTATGCTTATGCATGAGCATATGCTCATGCATAAGCGTATAAGCCTAAGCATACACAAATGCATATGCTTATGAAAAGAGAGAAAAGAGGATGAAAGAGAGGAAGAGAGAAGAAAAAAGAAAGGGGAAAAGAAGAAAGGAGAGGAAAAAAGAGAGGGGAAAAAGAGAAAAAGAGAGAAAGCATATGCTTATGCTTATGCACGAGCATATGAGCATATGCTCATGCATAAGCATAAGCATACGTAAATGCATATGCTTATGAAAAGAGAGAAAAGAGGATGAAATAGAGGGAAAAAGAAGAGAAGGAAGAGGATGAAAGAGAGGAATAGAGAAGAAAAAAGAGAGGGGAAAAGAAGAAAAGAGAGGAAAAAAGAGAGGGAAAAAAGAGAAAAAGAGAGAAATCATATGCTCATGCTTATGCACAAGCATATGAGCATATGCTCATGCATAAGCATAAGCATATAAGTATAAGCATTCATAAATGCATGTGCTTATGAAAAGAGTGAAAGAGAGGAAGAGAGAAAGCATATGCTTATGCTTATGCATGAGCATATTATGAGCATATGCTCATGCATAAGCATAAGCATAAGCATATGAGCACATGCATAAGCATAAGCATATGAGCATATGAGCATATGCTCATGCATAAGCATATACTCAAGCATATGCATAAGCATATGAGCATATGCTCATGCATAAGCATAAGCATAAGCATACGCAAATGCATATGCTTGTGAAAAGCGAGAAAAGAGGATGAAAGAGAGGAAATAAGACAGGGGAAAAGAAGAAAAAGAAGAGGATGAAAGAGAGGAAGAGAGAAGAAAAAAGAGGGGAAAATAATAAAAGAGAGGAGAGAGGATGAAAGAGTGGAAGGAAAAGAGAGGAGAAAAGAGAAGGAAAAGTGAGAAAAAAGAGAGGAAAAAAGAGGGGAGGAAAGCATAAGCATATAAGCATATAAGTATAAGCATACACAAAAGAGACGAAAAGAGAGGGGAGGAAGAAGAGGAAATAAGAGAGGGAGGGAAAGAGGGGGGAAAGAGGGAGAAAAAGAGGGAAAGAGGGGAAGAAGAGGAAATAAGAGAAGAGAGGGGAAGAGAGAGTTCCTACACCCATCACTGTAGTTAGTGCTAGGCTGCATTAGCTGCAAGCCAATGCGATCACAAAAATAAAAATAGGAAAAGAGAGGAAACACTTTCTTACTTGGAAAAATCCCACTCGGAAGAGGAGGTGTTTCGTGTACTAGCCCTACAAAAGAGAGGAAACATACCATTTTTTAGATAACTAATTCGTGAAAGGAGGAGTTTGGAGAAGCAACTTTCCAAAGGGATTGGATTGAGGGGACAAGCATTAGCCTACAAATAAGGAGAAAGCACGAAAGGAAGGGAAAGAGGAAGAAGAGAAATACCCAAAAAAGAAGAGATGAGCTTCTTTCTTTCACCAAATCTTGTTTTTTGTCCACATGGGTTTAGCAATGCAAGGAGAAACGTGCTTCAACACTCACAAAATGAAATATCACAAAAAATGAACCTAGATTGCTTAAAGAGACACACCTTGAAAAATGTCCTTTCACACGAGCAGAGAGGGAGAAGGGTGGAGAGGGAGCACAAGTGTTAGGAGAGGGGCTGGGTAGGGGTGAGGAGTATGAGGAAGAGGTTGGAGGAAAGTGAGGTCATTGAATATAACGAAGGAGGAGAGTTTTTTTCTTTTCCCACAATAGAGTTGTGACAGGCGGCATCGCGTAGGGTTTTGGATTTTAGCTCCTAGTGTCGCTATATAGCGACGTTGGTTAGTGACTATATAGCGACATTGTATATCCTGCAAGCATTCCTATATAGAGATGCTTCATGGTATAACATCGCTATATAGCGATGGTTTGGGGCACTAAATCTAACAAGAGAAACAAGGAGCTCATGGGTGGCTATTTTTTGGATCTTAATGGATTTCCTTGCATTTTGTGTTGTGATTTTGGAGGTATGTAGATGGAAGGGACAAGTGGAAGCTCGTCAGATGATGTGCCAATGCCTGAGAGCGCATAGTGGCAGGCTGTATTGTCATTGCACTCATTGCAAGTGAGAAGTATGACATCAATGCCGTATTATCATGCACCACTTACTGATGTATGGGGAGGAGCCCGCACCAGTACCCACAATTGGTGGTGCATGTGGTGATGGATCATCGGTAAGTCAATGCTATTTGATTTCATGATTAATATTGCATGCGTACATGACACAAAGCCTTAAGACAAGATCTTATACTTACATGAAACCTTGAGACAGGATGAGGAGGAGTGCATAGTGGCAGGCTATATTGTCATTGCACTCATTGCAAGTGAGAAGTATGACATCAATGCCATATTATCATGCACCACTTACTGATGTATGGGGAGGAGCCCGCACCAGTACCCACAATTGGTGGTGCATGTGGTGATGGATCATTGGTAAGTCAATGCTATTTGATTTCATGAGTAATATTGCATGCGTACACGACACAAAGCCTTAAGACAAGATCTTATATTTACATGAAACCTTGAGACAGGATGAGGAGGTTGGCTAGGGTGTGCATATACCTTCACACTTTGAGCGAGAGGATAGTCTCCCGGATGTGCCAGATGATGACGAGGGTATGGCGAACATGATGGATTCTATTTTTAGGGGCACTACATCACATGTACATGTGATGTTCGAGTCTGAGGCCAATATGCGAGAGTTGCAATCAACACGATTGTATGAGGGTGCTGGGATGTCAAAAGTATGGGCTTGTTTCTCAATCTTGAATTTGCAAGCAAAGTCTGGGTGGTCAGATTCAAGTGTCTCGACCTTAATGAGGTTAGCTCCTACATTAATTTATCTCATAATTTGGATATTGTTTGTTTTGAGAATCATCATAGTTTCTCATTATTCGAAGCCTGTGTATGTTTGAATTGTGATAGGTTTCTCCAAAAGATGTTGCCTGCACCAAATACCATGACCGCATCAATAGATGAAGCGAAGAAGATGCTGATAACGGTGGGTATGGATTATGATACCATCCATGCTTGATGTAATGATTGTATTATCTTTCATCTCGTGAGCATGGAGATTTGTCTAGTTGTCCGGAGTGTGGGGAACAATGATATAGAGATGACTTGCAGGGTGAGCAAATCTCGGTAAAGGTCTTGAGACACTTTTCCATCATTGCTAGAATATAGCACATGTTCCGATGCAAATCCATAGCAGAGTTGATGACTTGGCATGCTACACATCAGTCCACTGATGACACATTGAGGATTCCTGTAGATTGTGCAGCTTGGAAGCACATAGACAATTAGTGGCAGACTTTGTAAGGGAGCCACGCAACTTACATCTTGGCTTGCCATGGATGGCGTGAACCCTTTCAAGTTACACTTTTCCTCGGAATTTATCCATTCAACCCAATCCGCCCTTTCAAACTCCTTGATATATATTAGTTCATGTCATGTTGATTCGCAAGATCTTCTTTCAACAACGTATCACTCTTCTCTTTGGCACAGACCGACTTGCTGAGATTATGGCCTCTGTTGATCCTTTCCTTCTCCGTATGCTTGAGTAGGACATCACTTGGAATGTTACCATCTTCATTCTCATATAAGGGAGGATAGTATGGTGTGGTCTCTTAGTGCAAAAGCTTCTTTTTAATGTCCGTTTCCCAATGATGAATATCTCTATCACTTAGTTCAAAAGCAGCAGGAAGTGAAGAGGTACGTGAAGTTTATTACCCCTCCCAACTTCATGTCACATCTTTTGATGGAGACGTCGAGTACGTTTGGTATTGGATTCATCCCACCTTACTAGACGGTCTCGGGTGTAATGGATTACATGTTGTGCCTAGTATGGGATGTGCTTTCTGATGTGATAAAGAAGATGCCTGGAAGAACTATTTTAGAAGAGATTGCAGCCCATTTAAGAGAACTAGAAGATTGTGAAGGTGATGCTCAAGCTATTCGCATGGTCATCATGATCATATCCTTTATGTTTACACTTTCGAATATGTTGGTGAATCGACAATGCCGGCACCAGGCACAATGATAGATTGGGGATTGTTTCATGCATTGGCAGCTTGGTGTGAAGAAGAGTTGAGTCTTTGGGTAGTTTTTGACTATAATAGTGCAGTGGTGATTCTCAATGCTTTCAACTTCTTTTGCTATGCAAATGATGACGAGTACAATATCTTGAAGCTGTTATGTGCACTTCCAATTGTGACAAGGGTGATTCTTAAATGCATGTATACACAATGGGTTTATGGTGTTGGTTGGTCACCTATTTTTGAAGATTTTGTTGAGGATCACATTCTGTAGGGTTTTCAACAATTGGTTATGCATAATAAGTTGGTCTTGGTATACTAAGCCTCTATGGGATCTCGTTTGGGATATTATTTGGATCTTGGTGTTTCCTTTTAGTGTTTCATCATGGTGAAGATTCCAGTGTTTCAAGGGACCCAAGGGGAAGACCTAGAGTCTTATCTTCAAGATTTTGTTCAAGGATGCCGGCTTTTTGGATGGTCCATGAAGGATGGGGTGAAGATTTTGCCCAATTTTCTTGAAGGTGTAGCCTTGAGTTGGCATGAGGCCTTGCCAAACACTCCCAAGGAGGAATGGGACCAAGTGGTGGCTGCAATGAAGTAGAGATTTGGGGCAGTGGAGTTGCCAAATGCTTTGATGTTGTAGCTGGACCGGTTCTATCAAGGAGAGGGTGAGATGGTCTCTGCATTGGCAATCCGATATGAAACTTTATAGACAAAGTATGAAAGGGCAGCTTTGCAAGTTATGGCATCTGCATCATCGGCCGCTCAAAGTCTCGTAGGGATGGAGCACTTAAAGATGAGCAAGGTTGTTATGGCTTTGGAGCCTCGTCTTCACTCAAAAGTAACGAGTAAAGATCCAACAACATACATTGAGGCACTTCGCATTGCGACCAAGAAAGAAGCTTCTCTAAAGATCGAATCCTCTTTTGTGTCTTCAACAACTTCAACGTCTAAGGTGGAGGTAATGGGTACTCCTTAGGTACCAAAGTCCTCTGAGTTAGATCATAATATCTCCCAATTGATGGCAGAGTTTGCTGATTTGAAATTGCATTTGGTTAATTCACGACAACCTAGAGCACCAAAGAGTGAAGATAGGCCTCAAGGTAAGAGTGGGGTCACTTGCTATGAATGTAATGAAAAAGGTCACTATCGCCCCGAGTGTCCTAGATTGAGAAAGAAAGAAAAAAAACAAGTATCCTTGTTAGAAGCTTCTTCAGGGGATGAGGAAAGAGAGGGAATGATGGTTAAACAGGGGTATAATAAAGCAAAAGGCGAAGAAGAAAGCAAGGAAGAAGTAGATGAGGAACATTTGGAAGAGGAATGCCGTAGTAAGAAAAAGAAGGCATCTAGAAGGAGAATTAGCCAGTCAGACTTTCCTTTAGGACAAGGCATTGGAAGCGATGACTTGTTGTTCGATCTTAAAGAAAAGGAAGCTCATATCACCTTTGGTCAATTACTTGCTTTGTTTCCAAAACTACAGAATGAATGGGGAAAGCTAGCAAGCACAAGAGTGACAAAGAAGAAAAAGAAGAAAAGTGCCATTCTTATTGTTCAAAAGGTAGATATAGATGTTGGTGATGATGTACGTATGGTTGATGTGATCATTGATGGTCAAGTGATTTCTAATGCTTACATTGATGGAGGTGCATCGATTAATGTTATGAGTGAGAAGACCATGATAGATGCTGATTTAAAATACTCTAGTACTACCTCTCCTTATCGCATCAAATTGGCTGACAACACTAGGGTAAAGACCTTGAATCTAGAAGTGGATGTATGTGGAATTTTTGTGTTGACTACTTTTCAGGTGATCCCTACCAAGCTAGATGCACGTGCCTATCCATTGATTTTGGGAAGGCCTTGGCTACGCAAGGTGAAGGCTATTCAAAAGTGGGATACTGGAGAATTGATTTTGCAGGGAGAGTTAGCTCTGACTTAACCGATGAAGAAGAAGAGACAAGGCATAGCTCCGAAGAGACCAGCTCAGAGGGTGAGGTGGAAGGAGTGGCCTTTGGTCTTTGTCTTAGTGCTGATTGGGATGAGTTAAGAAGGAATAAGGTGGTCGTGTAAGAAGATCCTGTAGAGACACTTCATGTGGAGGATGTGGAGCATACTAAATGACGCCAATGCAATGAAGAGCTTCTTGATGATTCTCTATCAGGTAGAGAGAAGCTCCAAAACTTGGATATGTTAGATGATTTTCCATATCTCTTTGCAACAAGCTATTCATAGGTTCAACCAGTCTCTCTTGTGGAGCACAAGATTGAGTTGAAGTTAGAAAGCAAGCCAGTTGTGCAATGGTTAAGGTGATTGGAAGTGAGATCCAAGCTGAGGCAATGCTTGAGGAGTTGGAGCCTCTTGTTAGGTAAACCATATAGGGCCAACCCAATGGAAACTACACGCAAAAAGTGTTTTCTTTGCATTCTTAGAAGCAACGCAATGCATAGTCGAATGGACAACCTGGCTTAGATTCAAGCACATGGTACGTGGTGCTCGCATTGAAAGTGATGAAGGCATGGAGTCTAGACTCTTGAAGCTGAAGCAAAGACGTGCTTACAGATTTTTCCATGGGAGCCTCTTCCCTGGTCAAGCGGTCGATGATGAAAGCATATACTTTATCTTCAAGATGTCAACAACGGGGCCTGCTTAGGGGGTAGATCTGGTGAACCGCATGCGCCACACTGGTGGTGGAGATCTACGAAATAGCTGGATATGTTTTGACCATGTACGTCACGTATGCGGGGGGACAACAATGGCTGCTCACATATATGATCTGAGGTAAGGCAAATGCTAGTATTTCTACATTCCCTCCAGCACCGAAAGGATGATGCTTATGCCTTACTTTAGTTGTATGATGCATCTTCTAAGGGTTGATGACTGTTGCCGTGTGCGAGATGAAAGAGGAGGACACTGAGGCTTAGATCATTTTTGGGTTGAAGCTAAATGATGCAATGGAGAACACTGCATACTTTAAAGGCTTCATGGCAGATAAGGCTAGTGCGAGCTGGAGGGCAATATTCAATAATGGACCAAAGAATGTGATGCATGGCCGAGAAAGGTCTTGCCTTTTCCATTGGGAGCAAAGCCTACAGATACACACCTCCCAGTACGTGCATAAGAGCTTCCAAGATGAGCACAAACGTTTGTGCCAATTGTGGAGGTGTGCATTGACAGAGGAGGATGCAACCACATAACAAAGGTACATTCGGGCTTGGTGGGCCACAGGGAAGGTTTCTGATTCGAACATCCATGTGATGGATTGTTGGCTGAAGCTGGTGGCATGTTTGATATCCGCATTGTCGAAGCAATTTGTTGGTGTGAGTATCCATTCACAATTACAAAATTTTATTTTCCCACCAAATTTTGCAAACGAACCACTCACTGTACTTCACTTTTCATTGGACGGGGAGTACATGCAAATCTTGTTGAGCTTGTACATGCAAGTTGGCTGGCTGCCGAAGGATTCAAGGGGATGTTGAATCTGTACGATGCGTGTGTCGGTGACTTGGCTAATGCGTTGTTGTAAAGCACCAAGAGACGCGCATTCTTTGGAGGGAAGTACCATGGTGCCGGCCCTAGTGCAAAGAAGCTTGTGAGACGAGCTCACCAAGGGAAAAGCCCAACCCTTGCAGCAACGTTGAGGATGGTGGAGGGTGTCATAAGTGGCACTCCTATACATCAAGAGCTTGAATTTAGGGGCGACAACATGACAGTGGCTCGTAAGTGTAAAAGCATCAATAAGGTGACAACAGAGGAGGAAAATGCCACTCACAGGCCAGAATTTGTGGCAACAAACCAACCTCGCAAGAAAGGAGCAAGACAACGCAACTTTGAAAGCGTAGCGCAACAAGTGGAAATGGAGCCCATGACAGCCGATACATCTCTGGAGAAGGTGGTGGAGACTGAAGTTCACAATAGCGTATGGGCAATTAGAAGGATTCCACCGTGCACCAGAGTGCAGTGTCAAGGATGGCTAGGGCCACAACAGGGGAAGTGCAAGAAAATATCAAGAACACAGGAGTAGGAGTGCCAGCTCCTTCTCTTGGGGGATGATTGAGTGGTCCATCTCGCAAGGGCAACCAAGCAATCAAGCAGACTTGCGAAGGCAATACATGTGGTTTTGCAATGACCACGTGGACCATACCTGGAAAATATGCTCCTCGATCAAAAATTCCCTGGCTAGAGTTTCGCAAGTATGGCCAGTAGCTCGTGGAACAAATCTCACTAAGAATGAGATAAACTCCTTAGAGACGAGCGGATTTGTTCTACGCAAGGCACCGATAGAGTGTCGTTCGAATGCATCTGCACCAAGATATTGACCGAGAGTCTCGGAAGTTGCAGCTATATAAGGATCAATTCCGCCCTTGCTCTAGAAGCAACAGTAAAGGACCACACAGTATTGAAAGCCTTAAAACATAAAGTTTTCAAGATAGAGACTGAAAACTCTAGAGTGATGGGGGAAAGTTATAATGTCGACGTTGGCAAGAACCCAGCATGTAGTTGTCGGGATTTCATGGATCGAGTGATAGAGGGGAAGGCATTCCTTTCATGCAAGCATTTTGTATTTTGTGTACCTCCACGTGTTTGGGATGGATGCCAATGCGAACATGTTCATACACCAACCCATGCTTTCAGATGACAATTTGCAAGTCATTTTCGGCAACAGGAGACATTTCCCAGAACCCCAAATATGTAGCAAATCTATTTATTTGCTTTTTTCCTTGGAACATAATTCCACGCGCAATTATGAATCATACACCAATATCGTGGAGAAATTTGGAGTATTGTGTCCTTCGTAATGTTGTGTTCGATTCACCAAAAAAATGTGTGATTAGCATAAACTTGAATGCATTGCTTGTTCTTCTTTCATAGAAGTATTGTTGTTCTTAATGGTTTCTTCTTCTTACACAAAACTGGAGTACAAACCCTAAACCATCACTGTTAATTGGCCAATGAATTTCAAAACCCATCATGCAAAAATAGAATGGAAGGCTTTTGAGTTTACAAAGCACATGCCGTATACAATTACTAAAGACCAAAGAGAGAGAAAGAGAGAGAGAGAGAGAGGGGGGGGGGGAGAGAGTTATATGCACTCGCGCGCACACACACCCACACACAAAGAGAGAGAGAGAGAGAGAGAGAGAGAGAGAGGGAGAGAGGGAGGGAGGGAGGGAGGGAGAGCAGTTTTAAGATGCCTCAAAGGCATATCCCAAGATCCAAGTGTTGGACACAGGCGGACTCAACCTTGAATAGTTGAGAGAGATGTCACAAAGAGAGAGAGAGAGAGAGAGAGAGAGGAGACTAACTGGAATAGGTGGAATAAGAAATAGTGGGTTGCTAAAAGAAACTTGCTCCAAAACTCACTCAAAAAACTCGCTCCTCGTACACTCTCTAACAAGGATGTGTGCGTGTGTATATGAGAAAGGGGACAGGGGGGGATGTCCATGTTTGAGTGTCTGTATGTGTATGCACATAAGGGAGAGAGAAAACACGTGGCCTTGAAACTTGGAATTTCATTTCTTGGAATGAATGAATTTTAAGATTCCACCTAGAGACCTTGTGGAGCGGGTCTCTAACCCGGTCGTAGACAGGTCATGTTACTCTTTGATTCTAAAGGTAAGATTGGCTCGTTTGTTTCTGAGGAAGCTGTGACGAGTGGTAGGGCTGCCAACCTACTAGGGCAACGGCCCTCGTGTGCTTTGAGCCGTCTCTACGAGACTACTGGCTAGTCATGAAAGTGTACCGCGACCTCCTTGATCTTGAATGATTGATTCCCTTGTATGCATACATTACTTCTAGGACTCTTGGGAGTGTCATAAGAAGACTCTTCCTCCGCATACTTTCAAGAATGCACGTGGACTCTCCCTGTGTGTGTCTTCCATACTTATTTGGACGTCAGGTGGTCCTGGTCATCCATCTATTCTCGGTAAAGGGTTCCTCGGGTCTTCTGCCTGTGTTCTTTCACTGGGAGAGTTTCTTTTGCTCGGAGATGTTTTTGGTGTTCATTTCCACTCTCTCTTTAACTCTGGAATGATGGTATAGCCTTCAATTGAAGGAGTAGGTAATCGGCTCCGGGAGCCGATTTCTAAGAGGAAACCGAGGGCTACCCGACGATCGATTGGAGGTCAGGAGACGGTTGCTCTAGTTTCTGATCGGGATCGATGAGACCGACGGGCTGGATTACCGGCCATCAATGTGTGGGCGAGGGGACAACTGACGTGGCAAAAATCTAACGGAGGATACGTCAGATCTTACGGTGCTGTAGAGTCCACGAGTGGCGGTGGCCGTGAAACTATGACAGCCGTTAGATCTGAGATAGATCTAACGGCTTGGAAAAGGTGCTGATCGCGCGCCGTTAGATCTCACTTAGATCTAACGGTAAGGAAAAAGCTTCTCTGGCGATATTTAATGCGAGTTTATGATCTAACGGTTGTGAAGAGACGCAAGCCACGAACCATTGGATGAAACGATCACTTGTAGAATGGCGCCAATTTTCCTTCGACCCCGGTTCAATAGCGGCGCTTCATGGCCCCTTCTCCATCTCTTGTCGCCAGACATAGCCAAGCACCAGCTCCAACATCCTTCCCGATACCCTGGTGCGCTCACCTTCCTGTTTGCCCTGTGTACTCTGAATCGCATTTTGAACGTTAGGTTTGCTTTCCCTCTTTCCTTGCCACTTGCCCTATGTGCTCTGCCTCTGAATCGTACAGAAACACCCTTCGAACCATACACAGCTACCTCAGAGTATTCCTTCTTCATGCTTTCTTCTTCATCTTCATCTTCTTACCCTTCCCCCTACGACCTATTTCCAGCCGCCGTCGGTTTGCATTCCGTTACAAGTCTCCACATGATTTCTGCTCGCTTCATCTTTCCTCTCTGCCTCTCCCTTCTGATCACTTACTGTTTGTGTTTCCAGCGTTTGGTTTGTATTTCCTGCGTAAAACTATCGCCGCTGTACAACATTTGCATTCTGTTAGAAGTCCCCGCTCGCTTCATCTTCCCCCTCCTCTAAATACTGCCTCTCTTTTCTAATCACTTGCCATAGTACTTCCTACACTCACTGAAGCAGGCATTTGCCTTCTGTTAGAAGTCCCACATAGTTCTGCTCGCTTCATCTTCCCCCTCCTCTAAATACTGCCTCTCTCTTTTCTAATCACTTGCCATAGTACTTCCTACACTCACTGAAGCAGGCAGCATCAAATATTACTATTATAGTTCAAACATCGGCCCATTTGCTAATGGGCATCCACGAATTCCCCTACCATTTGTGGCCTCACCCTTGAACCCAATTATGATAACTCATTCTAGAGTGGCTGTTATCAAGGTTATTGAGAGGATTCAAAATCCTCCAATGAATTATTTAATTCACCCCACCCTGATTTCAATTAGGTTGGACGTATATCTGCCATTTAAAGTACATATGGCAAGAAACACAGTTGTAATAGGGTTTGTAAGCCTTAAAAAGATCTATTACAACTGTCTTTTAGGGGTCTTTTAAGGTCTGAAAACGCCTATTACAACAGTCGTATCTTGCCATATGTACGTTACCTCGACTTAATTGACCTCAGGGTAGGATAATTCAGTGGATTACTTTATATTCTCTCAATGATCTTGGTAACTCTTGCCCTAGAATGGTGTATCATAATTGGGGTCAAGGATGGAGCCACACAAATGGTGAGCCACCACATAATATTTGGCCACCAAAGATGTACTTACATTTGAATGGAAGACTTAATTTGGAGCATAGGATTAGTGGCAATCCCTTGCTCAAATTGTGTCCAAGGGCAAGAAGCTCAAAGTTGTTTGTAGCTGGATCATGTAGGATGCGGTCATAATCATTCAAATATGTCCATGATGAAAGAGCAATGCAACTCAGAAAGGCGTTGAGGAAACTCTTTCAGGCATTGACGGAATTGTCATATTCCATCCGTTTTTGGATGAAACTATGGATTTGTGTCAGATATTGACACTCCAAATGGAGTAAAATGCGATGGAGCCATGACGCCATTGGATTCAAAAAGATGCCTTCATTGGATACTGTCTCCACTTTTGTTAGGGAGTGTAGTAAAAAAATGAAGGAAAGCATCATGAAGCGAATGGACATCCTTGGTGAAATGTTTATGGGGTGGGACTCCCTGATGCCAGTACAATGCATGCAATAATGTAAGAGAATACAGATGTAAAAGAGCGGCTTGATGGATTGAAACATACTCAAGGTAAGCTGGTTGAGCAATTGAAGAATTAGGCCAAGAAGGAGGCATGTGACATCGATGCTCAGTTCATGGTCTTAAGTATTGAAGAGCATAAGCCGTCAAAAGCCATTTGGGATACCTTCGAGGAGTAGAGCAGAAGAAGAAAGGCAGCTCTCAACTACAAAATGTGGGGGGTTAAGGATGATGCAATTAGCCCCTTGGAGACAACCAGGAAATACATGCACGGCAAGTTTGTGGTAGAGCAATTCCACGTTGAGAATGGTTGGAGAGTGGGAGGAGACTACTCATGTCAGAAATTGTTGATCAAGATTGCGAAAGCAAGATGGATATTTTGATGAAAAGGGCAAATTCGAAGGGCCCTTTTTTCTTCATGAATCTCACGTAACTGCCGATTGAGCAATGAAAGGATGGTCTCGAGAAGCTCATTGAGGCTAGGGCCTGCAATAGGGATTGAAAGGAGCCAAGAGGGGCTTATACCTGACCAGGGGCTGGAAGCTTCCAGGAGTTGGTGAGTTGCACTTGAACCAAACAGTGTGACTGACATGTATCGAGAATTTATAAGCTTGTATGAGGCATAAGAGTGTTTGACAGGTTATCTAGTAAGGATGTGGTGTTATTGGGTGCACTTATCGATGGGTATGCTCAACATGGCTAACCATTTGAACTGTTGTGAAGCTCGTTTCCCCTTGTCCTAGTTGTGCAAAGCGATTACCACTCGTATCTTTTATGCTTGAGCCTTTCGGTGCATTGACCACATCCAGTCCTTCCACAATCTCTATGAATTTAGAGTGCTCTGGAAAAACTGAATGAAACTTCCTAGATCTGATGTTGGAACTGTGTATCTTGATGGTATTATAGGACACATGACCCTGCTGTAATAGCAGACTGGCCCTAGGGTTACGACCCCCATCTCCTGCATCCTTCTGGATGATTTCCTTTAACAAACTCTGACCTGTTATTGCAGGCCATCTTTGCAGGCCTCTCTGGACAACCTGGAACAAACCAAGCAACCTGTAAAAGCTCTTCTGCTAGCCCCATTTGGCTGGGCATTGCCCCATCTCATATGCCTTCAAAAAGGGTCTATTGCCAGACCATGATACCGCTCTTTGGACACCTCAATAGCTGAGATGGAGGAGAGGCAAAGACAGAGACAGAGACCTGCTCTTTGGACACCTCAATAGCTGAGATAGAGATAGAGATAGTAGCGGTGGGCTTGTCCCCTCCAAATCTAGAGTTTATGTTAGTCACCAATAGCGACCTCCATCAGATTTTTAGTACTTTTGGCAAAATTGGGAAAGTTACTACAATGAAGGATGGAAAAACTCGACAGAGTAAAGGGGTGGCGTTTATCCTCTTCACCTCCCAAGAAGATGCGCATAATGCCGTGCATGCAATGAATGTTTAAAAGCATGTGGTGACATAGGAGCCTTGAAGTAGGGCAGGGTTTTACATTTCCAAATAGTCAGTAGTGGTCTTAAGTCAGACGTTATTCTTGTAAAACAATATTTTGGACATGTATGCCAAATGTGGAAATCTAGATGAAGCATGTGAAGTCTTTGACCAATTGCCCAATCGAGATATGGTTTGATAGGCTGTAATGATTGCAAGGTATGGAAAATATGGGCATGGTATTAATGCTATGGAAAATATGGACATGGCATGAAGTTTTCGTCCAAGTTGCGGCCTGCTGGTATTTGATAATTCTTTCTATCTTAAATGGTGCGTTGCCCTATCAGCTAGATTTAGATTTAGATGCTCGTTGGGGAGAGACTAAAATGAAAATGTTTAGACTTCACAAGGAGTTGTAGCTTGAATGAAGAGATTTTGGACTACCTTTTGATTAGCCTTCTCCTTTAGTGCTAGCCTTCATCATGGCTGAGTCTGGCCTTCACCTCCGGAGTGCTGACAGAAACTCAGTACGAAGACTTTGTATAAATGGATGCTCAAGTATGTGTGGGTGTGTGGATTTGTATGTGTGAGAGCATATTTTTATACTATGGTCTACACCCACTGTTGGGCGCTAATGACGTCAGTGGGGATGTCATAGTAGCTAGTCCCTGCTATGCATGATGGAGTTTATGGTTTTCAACCTTGTGAGTGACTATCATGAGATTGAAACTGCACTATGTTGTGTTTTTAGAGGATGAGTTTGGGAATGTTCCTGGATTCATCTAGGTATATGGTATTAATGCTATGGAACTTTTTGACAAAATGCAATAGGAGGGCGTAAAGGTAGACAAAATTATGTTTTTTGTACATATTAAAAGTATGTAGCAGCATTGCAGCCATAAGATGTGGGATCTTAATCCATGTCCAAATAATTAAAAGTGGGTTTGACTTGGATATTGCCATCAGCAGCACTACAGTTGACATGTATGCCAAATGGGGCAACCTGAATGAGGTTTGGAATGTGTTTGAGAGACACAAATCAAAATGTGGTGTCGTGGGGCGCAATGATATCAGGATATGCTGAGCATGGGCATGGACTTCTGGCATTAGTGTGGCCAGCGGGTTTCAAATGAATATTGAATTTTCTCTTCCCAAGATAGAAGAAACATGCTGGGTCAGATTTGACTTCCGACTTTCTGATGCTTCCATTGTCATCACCCAATGTGCTGCTTTCTAGGACCAGCTGGCACTGTACAATCTACAAGTAGTAGAACCGCTAGCAAATTAGGGAAAATATACAATCCTATTGCTCCAGCTTAAGCAACAGTAATAGGGTCCTTGAAGCCACAGCAAGAGTACCTGCTCTGAGGAAGGAAATAGAGACTTCTTGGAATACACATGCTTCATTGAGCAGTCATCCAACGTCAGGATGTGTGGGGCTGCATGTAGGGGAAAGCTCCAAACTATCCAGCACATCTCCAAATGTTCATTTGGGTGCATAAGTGGCCCATAGCCACCCAAGATGTTGATGTGGCATGCTGGCCATGTGGACAGCAGGCCGAGGTGCTGACGTGATTCACAGCCCACGCGGGACTATATGGAATCAGTACCGACATTTATGGATTATTGCTATTTGTGGCCAGTCTTCCTCAAGGTGAGGGTAGACACCTTGAGTACTTTAGATACTCATCCTTGGGCTCGTATTACACCAGGACTTTGTTGGCAGACCGCTGGATATTTTTATGTTTCAAGAGCACATGTTTTTTGTAACAGATATTTGCGCGAGAGGCCGTCTTCTCCCGGGCTACGAGCTAGATATTGGAGATATGGTTCCTAACAGTAGGAAGAAGGAGAGGTGTTTGCATCTTCATTGGACAGATTAGAGCTAATCGCAGCCACATGGTCAGCAAGGGTAATACAAGCCACACATCCTGAAAGGCCTATCGTATGTGTATGCATATGAGATATGTATATGCTACACAGTTCCGTTGCACAGACTTTGATATTCAATATCTGGGAAACACCATTGTAAACATGTATTGGCAAATGTGGGAGGAAAAATGATGCAAGGGCAATGTTTGTGTTGTTAGAAATGCCCTTGTCAATATGTATAACAACTGTGGGACTGTAGATGATGCAATGACACTGTTGCTGGCAGTCAATATGTATAGCAACTGTGGGACTGTAGATGATGCAATGACACTGTTGCTGGCAATGGATGGGAATTGGATGTTGTCAGTGCAGCCCTTCTCAATATGTATGGCAAGTGTACAAGCCTACATGATGATAGGGCAGTGTTTGCGGAAATGCTAGAAATAAATGTGGTCTCTTGGAATACTATGATTGTTGTTTTTGACCAGTCTTCCTCCAGGTGAGGATATACATTTTGAGTGCTTTAGAGACTCATCCTTAGGCAAGTATTACACCAAGACCTTGTTGGCAGATCTGTTGGAAAGGTCACGATGACCTCCCTCATCTGTAAGCCCCTAAATGAGGAGAGCGTGGGGGAGGGAGACCTAGGGCATGTGTCACGGGCATGTGAATTTCTAAGCTCTAGGAATTTACAGTGACTGCCCTAGCCTCCAATTGATTAAAACAGTTCAAAGGACACTTTAGTGCAATTAATTCCATGGGCCAAAGCAAAGGACTGAAGGTTAGAGAGGGGTAAAAATCCCTTTAGCTAAAAAAAGCTCCAAGAGCCACATTTTGCTAGCTGGCTTGGAAAGCATGCAGAAAAGTCAAAATTTGCTTTCAGGGCTGTTTTTTGGACCATAGAAGAACATGGAGAGGCAAGTCACAGGCTGAGAAAGTGCTCCAAGGCACATCGCCTTGCTAATTTTTGACAACTAGGGCAGTCTCTGGGCTATTGGTGGGCTGCCAGAAGCTCGTTTTGTTTATGTGCCAGGAGCTTCTAGATCAATTCGTTTTTGCTGCACGCCTATTGTTCATGTCTTTCCAGAGGCCCAAATCTGATTTGTACTTCTTCCAGGAGCTTTCCAGGTCAGATGCCTATCAAAATCACACTTTTTCAAGCTGTTTGGAGCTTCCAAACAACTCGATTTGCTTCCACACTTTGTGATTCTCTTCTAGCAGGTTTTGCAGGGTTGCTTTTTTTAATTTTCACCTACCCCAGAGATCTTGCCAAGGAATTTCGTTTTTCCATGCTTGCTAATTTTTCCAAGGTTTCCCGAGCTTTCCTATCGGTTGATTGCGTCCCAGGAGCTTTCCTACTGCCTCAGAACCTTCATATCCTGTGGTGGCCTTTTGTTTGCGAGGAACAGCCACCAGGTGTGGTTGTTTTGCGGGCCTTTGTCTTGCTAGGACTCCCTTGACGGGTATTCAGAGCTACCAAGATAGATTGAGCTGATTTTTCTCCTGCCAGGACTCCCCCAGTGGGTATCAGAGCTGCCAGGTTAGAACCCTCGGCTAGATTCGGAATAAGGGCCACCATGGAATGTTGCACTGAACTGGGATGCCTTTTTTGTGATTGCATAGTAGGACGGAAATGCTTGTGATTGGATTATTTAGTTGGCTGTTTGTGGGTCGATGCCCTGCGGTGCTATTCTTGTATTTGCAAGCCTTCTGAATAAAAGATAAAGAAATACCGAAAGGGGCACTACTAAGAAAGGGCCAATCTGGTGTCCGCTGCAAGACGGGGGCGATCTAGCTCCTTGTGTTTATTGTGTGATTATTTGTTGGCTGTTATTATTTTCTGGTTGGTTGTAATAATTCTCTAAGTGGTGGAAATTATGATATTCACTGGATATATTGGTTGTTCACCGCCCTTTCGAGATCTCGAAGGCCGGTCTCACATGTGCCCAGAGGCATCAAAGTGGCTGCATCTAATGTTGCCTTTGAGGAAGGGAGATGACAGGGCAAGCTCGTCATGGATCTGCCCTAGCAAGAGGGTAATGATGAGCAGCAAGATGGCAGGACATCTCGAGGTACAGGCGCCTACATGGCGAGCTGCCTGGTCAAGCTTGTGGGTAGGCGCATGGCCTGCAAACATGCCCTAAAGATAGTGCAGGAACATGGTGGGACAGATTAGCACACATCATCTTGAATGGACAAAGTTGGTTGGGCTGGTTATACCCAGCCAACCAGGCGTGCTTGTGGGCTGGTCAAAAGGGTTGGGCCCTGCATGAAAGAATTGCCCAGGAGGCCCTGGTTTTATAGCCCCAATAGCTAGCGGAGGGAAGGAGAAGGTCGGGCAGGATGGTCGGCCACATGGCCCAGGACACAGTTCCAAATATGGGTGGGAGTGAAGGGGGCCAGCCCTTCAGTTGGCACACACAAGGGGGTTGGGCCCCCACTTATATGCAGGAAACAAGTCGGCCAGCAGGGGGTCGGTTCCCTTGCTGGGTTGTCATGTGCATGCATCATATCTGACGTGTGTTAGTCACACGAGACTAGCTTAGGAAGCCTAGGGAGGCTTAGGGCTAGATGTAGGTGATTTTCGAGCTGAGTTGCAGGGGCACTAACAGATTAGGGTTTTTGCTATTTTCAGCGCTACTTTTGGGCTCAGTCCTATATAAGGGGTTCAGGACAGTTTTCAGTATCATGAGTTGGAGCGAGGCAATTCTCTCTTGCGGGTCTGATCCTAGATTGAGTGCGGACGCACACTTGCTATCTGGTGTTGCTGTAGGTTCATCTAAGTCTGAGGCCCCTTGAGGGCGCCACCTGAGTCTAGGCTGGTTGTGACTAGATCGATGATGTGCTAGTAGTTCAGCTCATGGCTCGAAGGGGACATCTCTTGATCTGAGATCCTTTCTCGTGGATATCATGGTTGGTGGTGAGCATCCTGCTACTTTCTTATCGTTTCTATGGTTGTTTGTGTTTGTTTGTAGGTACGGATTCCCAGGAGCGATTGAGGACGTGTCATGGGTCGGTTGGTTTAAGGGTTACCTTGCCATTATAAAGAAGAGGCCATAGGTCCCATTTCATCATTCAGCAGCCAACAGCTTTTGGGATCAAAAGGAGACACTCTCAGGCTCTAGGAAGACATGCACAAATCCACGTTAATCGCCCCGTTTTTGAAGACTCTTCATCAATCTACCTCTTGAGCTTCTCTGTAAGTCTTTTTTGTGGTTCTACACACTTTATCAGGTACTCATTACAGCAAGGTTTTGCTATCTACTTCTCTCAGTTCGCTTCATTTTCCTTGCCTGCACTCGAGCTTCTCTTCCGTGGCAGTCACCATGGCACCCAAGCGTGCCCCTTGTGATACATTGCATGACATTGATGACGCTACTTAGCGTGAGTAATTGCCTTCCACATCCACTAATGGTACCGAGATCCCTACAACTCAACCTCTCTCTCTTGCATCTCGAGAAGCGCAGGCAGCGCAGACAGAGTTTTTGGATATCCTTGCTTCTATGCTCTAGGGTGCTTTCCACTAGATGGGACAGGAGTTCAAGGCTATGCAGGACAAGGACAAGTAGCGAGCACCCCAGCAAGGGGACCACTCAGATAGTCATGATGTTTTTTTTTCTCCACGCAGGGGTTTTATGGAAGATGCCGTTGTGCCTATGAGTATCAGTCTTCTAGACCGTTGCATGTACCCCAGCATGGGGATTATTTGGATTTGGATGATGCATTCTTTGTGCCGCAGTAGAGCACCTTCTTGCAAGATGTCAGGTCATCTTTTGGCTCTCAGTTTTCTTCATTTATGCAGGCCGAGCCGTCCCTTTTGGGTAAACCCGTTGGTATGCATCCTATTTAGTGCTCCTTTCACTGCACGAGCGAGGATGTCTGGAGATGGTTTTGGTTTATATGGCAGCCCACACCCCTAGCAGAGAGGTCAGTCCTCTTCTCGGTCCTTTGGCATGCCATCATTTCGGAGAGATGCATTTGGCAAAGAGGCCAAGCCAGGGGTTCATGCACCTATCGCTCTGCTAGTGAACTCATATAGCCAGACACAGCTAGTGCATCAGATGGCAACAACTACTACGCATCAGGGGGTTAGTAGTTGCCAGCATGCTGCTTTTGACAAGATGTTGGATTCCTTGCGTTTATATAAGGCCCTACTTGAGGCCATCAAACCTGACATTTCTTTCTCTGATTATGTGAACCTCAAGCGTGATGATGCTCGCACTTCTGGAGGCTACACAAACAATGATTTTGTGGCCAAGGACATCAAGGACAAACTCATAGTGCACAAGTTCAAAGGGGACACTTGCACACCTAATGAGCTGGAGGAGTGTCTTAAGAAGCTGGAAAATTATTTTCGCTTCTAACCAAAGCAGGATAAGGACCGCATAATCTTGGCGGGTATGCACATGTAGGACTATGCACATACTTGGTGGTGGTATATGAGGGATTCACTTCAAAGGCCGGCCACATGGAGGGGTTTAAATAAGTGATGGCTACTACCTTTGTATCCCCACTCATCTTGTATCAGTACTTGGCTGAATTCTATGCATTGTCACAGATTGGTACAATACAAAGTATTTGCAGTGCTTTTGGAGGCTTTCCTTGTTTGTATATGACATATATGAGAAAGGAAAGTTGCTGCGTTTCATTCAGGGATTGAGTCCTTTCCTAGCTGCAGATGTGAAGCCTAAGGTGATTGATTGGCATGAAAGAAAATCAGTAGCAACAACACCATTTCTGAGATTTCCCACTGTTATAGGTAGCAAGATGTCATACATGTCATTTGATACTAAGCCAAGAGCTAAGCCACGTGCTGGAAATGAAAAATTGGAATGCATCAAATAGTGGCCATAGCCACAAAACCCCACCTAATTGATAGTATTTTTAGGTCATTGCTTCCTTCTACAGACACTTTATTTGCAAATTTTCCAAGAGGGCATCTCCTCTTACTGATTGCTTGAAGAAGGATGTTTTTTGGTGGTCAAAGGAAGCACAACATAGCTTTGAAGACCTGAAATTTGCTCTCACTCATGCGCTTGTCTTGGTATGCCCTAATTTTTCACGTCCTTTCATTGGGGAGGCAGATGCCAGTGGCAAAGGATTGGGGGTTGTTCTGATGCAGGAACACAAGGTAATAGCCTTTGAAAGCAGGAAGTTTGATGCCAAAGAACTCAATCAACATGTTTATGAGCAGGGAATGTTGGCTATCTTGCATGCTTTCAAGAAATGGCACCACTATCTGTACGGGAGTAAAATTAAGGCAAAAACATATCATAGGACACTCAAATGCTGCCTTACCCAGCCAAATTTGTCATATAAGCAGAAGAGGTGGTTGGCTACAGTCTAATCCTATGATTTTGACATTGAGTATAGAAAAGGGAAGGAAAATGTGGTTGCAGACGCCTTGTCCAAGATGTGGGCTTGCAATTTTTCTGTTATCTCTACCATATATTAGGAGTGGATTCATGGCCTTCAGGAAGAGTATGTGCAGAATTTTAAGGTAGCTCCCATATTTTCAGATTTGTAGAATATTTCTAGTCAGGGTCATTTGGAATTCAAATTGCATAATGAGCTATTGTGGTGCCAAGAATGGATTTATTTAGTGCTAGACTCAAAATATAGATAGTTGGTTTTACAAGAAATGCACTCCTCTCCCATGGCTGGACATGCAGATGTCACTAAAAAATCAAGTAGAGCTTTACCTGGGAAGGCATGTGGCAGGATGTGCTTAAATACATGGTTGAATGCTTGCCTTGCCAACAGAATAAAGTGGGTAGCAAATTACCCGTAGGTCTCTTGCAGACATTACCCATTCCAGTGGGCAAATGGATGCACATAGCAATGGATTTCATTACAGGATTGCCTTCTACAGAGAGGGGATGGAATAGTGTCTATGTTGTGGTGGATAGAATGACAAAACATGCCCATTTCATACCCACTACGTCTCGGTATTCAGCATCACAGGTTGCTTTTGGCAATTCATTGAGCATGTCTTTAAGAATCATCGTTTCCCTTAGGAAATTGTCAGTGACAAAGATGCAAAATTTATGGGTCGCTGTTGGTAGGAGTTATTTATAGCGGTGGGTACTTTACTCACACCTAGCGCTGCATATCATCCTAAGAGTGATGGACAGTTGGAAAGGGTGAGGGTGAACAAATGGGTGGAGGAATATTTGAGGCACTTTTGTCATGATACTTAGAATTTTTGGGATAAATGGTTGGCACTTGCTGAATTTTGCTACAACGATACCAAGCATCTCTCCATTGGCATGAGCCCCTTTGAGGTAGTGTATAGATGCAAGGTCGGGATGCCTTCTTCAATTGCTAACATGGTTGTGAAAAATCAGCAAGCATGGAATGACTTGGAGAGGATGGATGTGTCACTAAGTTGTAAATACTCCAAATTCAAGTTTTAATTGACCATTTATTTGATCATAATTAAAGAGTCTCGTTTATTTAATTATGCCTAAAAGTTATTTCTCTTTGGTCAAAGGATTGACTTTAGTCAAAGATACTTAACTTTGGTTAAGTATACTTAACCATGGTTAGGAAGACTCGGCGTATGTCAAGAGGGTTAACTGCGGTTAACCAAAGAACCTCTGATTCCGGTCAAAAAGAGCAACTTTGGTTAACAAGACTTGGCTTGGCCAAAGCAGGTTAATTCCAGTCAACCTAGATTATTATCGACTTCGGTCGGAGAATTTTAGCATTAATTAAGGTGCCTTGATTCTTGGTCAAAGTACTTAATTATGGCTAGAAGGGTTGTCTTTGGTCAACTGCAGAGCTAGTTATTTTATGTGCAGATGTTTGCTTGGTGGGGATGCCCATAGAGATTAGGATTAGTCTAGAATTTATTTGCATGCAAAAGCGCTAACAATAAATGGGTGCCACGGTTATGTATGCTTTAATTAATGGTTGTAGGTTCTAAGAAGGGTTAATTACCCAAGCGATATGGACTCCATAGCAAAACTGGGGGGTGTCCATGTGATCGAGGGCTACGAATACCCTAAAATTTTGCACTTTGAGGCATGTAACTAAAATTTTTAGTTAGTTATTTTGACACTTGGCATGTTGCCAAAAGAAATGAGCTAAGAGCTCTTTTGTAAAAGAGAATTTCATGTATGTTCTTCAAGCAAGCAGCCCGTGTGCTGAACTTTGTAACCAGTTCTCATTGAATGAATAAAAAACCTTCGGGGGGTCCAGTCGACAAGTTCTCATGGGCCCTAGTACTCTGTGTGTGTGTGTGTGTGAGAGAGAGAGAGAGAGAGAGAGAGAGAAACTGTTTTGCTCAGCTAGCAAGAGAAAGATTTCGGTGACGTTCCATAAGAAAGAAAGAAAGAAAGTTTATTAAAGTCTTTGGAAGACCGATGGGTCTATGAGACTGTGAAAAACGTGATACAATGAGCTGTGGTAGTGGTAGTGGAGCTACTAAACAAGCATCCACACCAATGCAGAATGCAAAAAATGCAAAATGGCAGTACTAATTCCTAAGTACAACAGTCATGTCTCGACTATATATATCAACCTCATCATTATCATCGACATTATCATAATCATCATCATCATCATCAGCAGCAGCAGCAGGACAACAGGATGGATGAGGCTGTGGAAGTGGAGGCATGAGGTCAGCAATAGAGCCCTGTCGCCCCCCCAAGGGTGCAGTCCTAAGACGTCTCCTAGTCGTAGCACGTGAAAGGTTGTTTTTTGTTTCGAATCTGAGTTGACGGCGTAAAGCCTTACACTCATCATCGTACCAACTATTATAGGGAATGGTCCCAGGTGGTGGTGGGCATGTGGAGCGGGTGGTGTGGGGAAAGGCGTGAAGAGCAGCCTTGTGTAGTGAGCGAGTGACTAGGGCAACACGATCCTCTAGTAGGAATAAAGTCAATGTACGTGAGAAGTATGTAAAGACGGCCAAAGTAAGTAGGTGAGTGATCGCGATCAAAGAGTATATCATGGTAGGTGGAGTAAGAACTCAATGGGGTAGAAAGTGTTGTGCAGCGGGGGGTAGAAATGCTAAAGAAAAGATAGGTATGATCAACCCCTGGAGGGAGAGATGCTATGGTGAAGTCAGTGATGCGAGATGTGAAGGTACGGAATCTCATGATGTAGTCCATAACACTGAAGCCTCCCCCATGTGGAAAGCACATGAAGGCATCTGATTCGAGCCATCTTTCAAGACCATTATAGATAATGAGATCATGCATCGTGCCGAGGTCTAATAGGGCCTGCCCATAAGATGTGAACGGTCCTCATCTGTCAGTCAAAACTCGTAGCATACCTACCTCCTCAAGATCAATGTTTGGTGGTAGAGTGGAATCATCCCTGAAGTCGAGGAGTGGTCTATCCTCGCGTTGAAGTCCCCAACTAGGAGGACTTCCTCGCAGCTAGAGAAGTCAACAATGGACTGATAAAAAGCAGCAAATGGGGATGTCTCCCCTCGAATATCTCTGGCAAAGCGGGAGGTCTCAGGGGGGAAGTAGAAAACTATAATAAACAGATTTCGGCTATCCATGTGTCGCGAATCTTGATCCAGAGAAACCTGGAGTGTGGATATCTCTGATGCACTGAGATGGCCCCCAAAAGTGTGGATCTGTAATGGACTACGACTCCTCTTGACCCTCGAACCCCTCTTGTATCCCTCATCTCATCTCTGTACGCAGACTCCCATGATACCCGCTGACTATTGGTAGTGGGTGCTCTGGACTCTGATGTGTCTCTGTGTAAAATACTATGTCATGACCTGTATAGGATTCTGAGAAGTTCACTGGTTCTGACCATAAGGTACCATTACAGTTCCAGATGGTACAGGATAGGGTCTCAGATGTTTGGGTCTCATAGACCCCGCCTCCTTTCAGAGAAAGGCTTGGGTGATATTTCAGGATGCCCTTCTGAAGTTGGCTGAAAAGAATATGTAGGATCGTGTGATCTCAACGGTGACTCAGGTGTCGTGGGGATATTGAAAGAATGCCGATGGATCCTCCACTCCAAGCTACTCCTTGTGAGAGCAATGTAAAGCACGAGCCGTCCGCAAGTGTCACTCAAGCAGCTCCCGAATTGGTGCAATGTGTTTCCATGAGAAAAAGAGCGAAAGGGGAGATGGGCGAAGGAGGGAAAGGGGAGATGGGAGAAGAGAGGGAGAAGGGGAGGAGAAGAGGAGAGTGAATGGGGATGGAGTGGCAAACACAAAGGCACTACAAAGGAAACAAGAGAACACCCAAAGACACTCTTGGAAGAGAAGAGGGAGCTTGTATTTCAAACTTGTGTATACAACAATGAAGACCAAAGTCAACCATCTGGCCTTTTATACAAGTCACCTTTTGAAGGGAGGGCTAACCCTCTTCCTTACACCACACTCTCTCATCTCTGTTTTGTTACAACCACTTGGGCTCATATGGCACCAAGGCATATGCTAATTCTATCAACCTTCTCTTTGTCTTCAAATGGCTGTTCTGCTATCCATATACGGGATCCAAATGGCTCTTGTGTTATCCTTACCAATTTCGATTACCTCGGCGACTACCTCTATCCTAAGCCATTTGAAGGCTCAAAACCCATAGGGCTAGATTGATGCTGAGCCATTTGTGGCTCTAAGCCCATAGGGCCAGATCCATGGCTGTGGCTATTAACATGCCTGCCTTCGTGTTGTGCTGAGCCGCAGCTGTGCTGGCATGCTGGAATAGGTGCATGGGGAGTACTATCTGGAGGATTGCAATTGCCATTGGGTGATCCACGTGAAATAAGAGCGGAACTTCCAGAAGTGGGTGGCATGCATGTCCTTGAATGTTCGAATGTGATGGGGCCATGGAGGTTGTAGACTTGACAGTAGAGGCGTAATTCTTGGAATTGGGATGGACCGGTGTCTGGGTTGAAGACAATTTGGTTGTTCATATTTTGTATTATGTCGTCGTCGATGGACTGATTGTGGGCGGGGAGATCGTGGAGTAGCAAAAGGATGAGGCGATTGAAGTGTATCGTTGCAACCACCGCGAGGTCGGGAATAGAGCCGTAGGTATCGTTGAATGAGTGGAGGCAAAATCAAAATCCCTCCCGAGTCATTTCTATGGGAGAGTTGTATTTTGGGACGACGTAGATAACACTAGGATCCTGTTGTTGGAGCTCTCAAAGTGAGCCTAGGTCCATCTCCTTTCCATGGGCATGTAGAGGGGATGGATCCGCTGCTCGAGGTATGCGCTATGATAGTAGCGCAAAAATTGCTTCTTTTTTAAAAGGGCGATGTGCCAATGGGGTGGAAGGCCCGTGTCCTCATCATTGAGGGGAATGGGCACGTCTGGGGGGCTCAGTGTTGGTAACCGTCACATGTACACTTCAAATAGGTTCATCTCTCAAAATTTTAGTCTACCATGTGCATTCAAAAGGAGGGGTATTTTAATTCCACTTTTGAAAAAATTTTAATAAGTTTACAATAACAGGAGGGAGTTTCTTATTCAACTTTCGAAAGCAATCTGTTAGTTCATAATAAGTAAAGAGGAGTGTTTTTATTGGGATTTTTTTTTTAGTTGAGGGGTTTTTCAATACTCCTTGAACGCACATGATACCTAGGATTTCTTAATGTTACACCCCCCGAGGTTCACCTCTAGTCGTTGAAAGACTTGGTAATAAACTGAGTGGGTGGAAGGCCCGTGTCCTCATCATTGAGGAAAATGGGCACGTCTGGGGGGCTCAGTGTTGGTAACCACCACATGTGCACTTCAAGTAAATTCACCTCTCGGGGGATTCACCTCTCAAAAATTTAGTCTACCATGTGCAATAATGGAGGGGTATTTTAATTCCACTTTTGAAAAAATTTTAACAAGTTTACAATAACAGGAGGGGGTTTCTTATTCAACTTTAGAAAGCAATCTGTTAGTTCATAATAAGTAAAGAGGGGTGTTTTATTGGGATTTTTTTTTTAGTTGAGGGGTTTTTTAATACTCCTTGAACGCATGTGATACCTAGGATTTCTTAATGTTGCACCCCCCGAGGTTCACCTCTAGTCGTTGAAAGACTTGGTAATAAACTGAGTGAGTGGGCGAACCTCCATTATTTCGTATAGATGAAGGTGAGAGCCTTGGAGTTGGGCCTTCCAGTGATGCATGAGGGTGTTGTCGAGCAAGTCATGGAAGGATCGCAGGTCAGGTCGCCATTGGATTGTGAAGATAGTGGGAGAGAAGGAAGGAGTCTCACTTGTGGCTTTCTCACATACACAATGGGGGAATACACACAAAGGTGGAGGATGGAAACAGTTTTCCTCTTCTTAGTTGTGAAAGCCAAAAGAACTCTAGTACAAAGAAATAGAAGAACCCTATATGTGGGTCTCAAACCAAACTCAGCTAACTAAGGTGGCATACTAACTGAGCCATGAACTAGAGTACATAAGGATAGCTGTCATCCAGCTATTATTCACGGGCAGTGTACCAACCGCATCTACAGCTAACAAGTCGGTGACATAAATGCACAACGGTCACCTTGGCATATCACGAGTGGAGCTCGATATCTCAACACTCCCCCTCGAGCTCAATCCCAATTCTTGCATACCAAGAGCTTAATCCCAATTCTTGCACACCAAGCAGGTCTCTGAATTTGCGCAGCTTCTCTGCGCCCAATGCTTTCGTGAATATGTCAGCTACCTGATCCTCTGTACTGACATAAACTAGATCAATAAGACCTAGTAAAACCTTCTCCCACACATAGTGATAATGCACCTCAATGTGCTTTGTTCTAGCATGATAGACTTGGTTATTTGCCGCGTGTATATTGCTCATGTTGTCACAATAAATGACAACTGGCCCATCTGTAGACTGATGCATATCATAAAGTAGCTTATGCAACCAAGCTACCTCACATGCAGCCATTGCTGCACCCGTGTACTCAGCCTTTGTGCTCGACAAGGCAACTGTAGGCTGTTTCTTGCTACTCCAAGTGACTGCAGCACTCCCAAAAGAGAACACATATTCACTGGTAGATCGTCTATCAAAAATACTACCATCCCAATCAGCATCAGTGTATCCACGCAACTGTATTTGAACCCCAGCCTCATAGAATAGTCCATACTGCAATGTGGACTTCACATACCTGAGTATGCGTCTAGTCGCATCCAAATGCGGTTTCCTTGGAGCCTGCATAAACTGACTTACCAATCCAACAGCATAACTCAAATCTGGCATGGTAATAGTCATATAAATCAAACTTCCTACTATGCGTCTGTACATAGTAGGATCTTCCAGAAGCTCACCTGCATCTGCGCTCAGCTTCACAGCCTGTCATCCCATATTTGGACAGCATGTCCAATCCATACTGCCTCTGCAAGAGCCGTATCCCACTTGGTGATCTAATCACCTCAATGCCCAAGAAATGAGGCAGCTCTCCCAAATCCTTCATCTCAAACTTCTGCTTCAATAGCATTTTCACATGAAGGATATCTTCATCACTATCATCTGTGATGATCAAATCATCAACATAAATGACAAGCAGCATAATACCTTTCTCTGTTTTTCTCACATAAAGTGAGAAATCTACCTTGGAAATCTGAAAGCCAATAGTGACAAGATACTATCCTATCTTGTCAGACCATGCTCTAGGTTCTTGCTTCAAGCCATACAAGGCTTTCTTCAACCTGTAAACAAACTCAGGATGAACAGCATGAACATAACCTGGTGGCTGCTCCATAAAGGCCCAGGGATATTACCTTGGCAACTCTTATATATGGGTACCCAAGCCTTGCCAAAGCAATCAACAACCCATTCGTAGATCATGGAGGTCAAGGGTTGAGGGACTAAGGCTTTAGGGGGAGCATAGGAGTGGGAGAGGAAGAAGGTGTAAGAGCATGGATAGGTTGCCTCTCCTTAGAAGAAGTCTTGGTGTTTTTGGCCTTTGGGGCCTTGTCTTTCTGCAAGGGTTATCTTTTAGGGGGACATTAGCCATAGCTAGAGGAGTTTGTTATGCTTAGGGGTTCCTAATAGAACCTTATTTCTATCCAGATTGGCATCCCAATTAGAAGCTTCGACAATCCGGGAGCCACTTGAGTGACACATGCAGATAGCTCATGCCTTGCATTACTCTCACAAGGAGTAGCTTGGAGTGGAGGCTCCATAGGCATTCCTTAAGATCCCCACAACATGTGAGTCACCATCGAGACCACAAAGTTCAATGAGATTAGGTAGGACCATGTAAAAAGGTGTGATGGTAGTAGCTTATCAATGTCAAAGTGCATAAATTGAGTTCCTTTAGAACCATACAACTTACTTCCTTTATTATAAACTCTTAACGTTAGATACAAAGCTATAAATCCTAAACACTTAACCCTAAACCCTAAATTATAAATCACAAACCATACAACTTACTTTCTATATTCTAAACTCTTAACCTTAGATAAAAACCTATAAATCCTAAACTTGAAACCTTGGACCCTAGACCCTAAACCCTATACCCTATAAATGCTAAACCCTAAATCCTAAACCATAAATGCTATACCCTATACCCTAAACCCTAAACCCTAAATCATAAATCATAAACCATACAACTTACTTCCTATATTCTAAACTCTTAACCTTAGATACAAGGCTATAAATCCTAAATCCTAAATCCTAAATCCTAAGCCCTAAACCCTAAACCCTAAACCCTACAACCTAGATCATAAACCCTAGAACCTATATCTTAGATCCTAAAACATAATCTCTAGACTCTAGACTCTAGATTATAAAACCTATCTGAACCCTAAAATACAAGCAATAATTTATAATTTTTGGTGATTTGTGTAACAGGTTGGGGTTGCACCCACCAACCTGTTGCACATGCAATAGGTTGGGGGTCCGTGCACATGCAACAGGTTGGGGGGGAACCCCAACCTTTGCATGTGCAATAGGTTGGGGGGGTACTTGCCCCAACCTATTGCATGTGCAATAGGTTGGTGGGTGCAACCCCAATATGCAATAGGTTGGTGGGTGCAACCCCAACCTGTTGACATGCAACAGGTTGGGGGTGCAACCCCAACCTATTACACAAATCGCCAAAATTTAGTGATTTGTCCAACAGGTTGGGGTTGCACCCACCAACCTATTTCACATGCAACATGTTCGTGGGTTTTGCATGTGCAACAGGTTGGTGGGTGCAACCCCAACATGTTGCACAAATCACCAAAATTTGGTGATTTGTGCAAGAGGTTGGGGTTGCACCCACATTGTACCCAACCTGTTGCACAACTCACCAAAATTTGGTGATTTGTGCAAGAGGTTGGGGTTGCACCCACACATGCAACAGGTTGTAGAAGGGGACCCCCAACCTGTTGCATGTGTGGGTGCAACCCCAACCTGTTGCACAAATCACCAAATTTTGGTGATTTGTGCAACAGGTTAGGGTTGCACCCACCATCCTGTTGCATATGCAATAGGTTGGAGGGATGTTTATGATTTTGGGTTTAGAGTTTAGGTTTAGGGTTTAGGATTCAGGGTTTAGGTTGGGGTGCACATCAATATATTTTGTATTTTGATTTCAAGTGTGAGATTTGTTGGGCTTTTTTATAGTTTGCTAATGCTTTATTTCCTAAAATTGTTACAGGTATTTATCCTAAGAGAGGGTTTAGAGGTGGTGTTATACAAGAAGAATGAAGTCGTAGGCTTTGGACAAATACATGGTCTTGATCCTATGAATGTGTGTCATTTTCAATGTTGTGGTGAGAGAAGATGTGGTGATAATCACCAAAGTGCTAAGTCCTGCGGTGCATTTAAAATACCCACATGGAGACTTTGAAACATTGGGTGATATCTTACAATGTGACATTTTTGATATTCAAGCACATAGAACTCTTTGGAACCGAGATGAAATTATTCCTAAGATATACTTTCAAGATATCAGGAGAACTTTATTTGAGGGGGAAAAATTTGAGATGTCTTGCTTACGAGAAGTGTTAGCATTTGGCATATTTAAAGGCTATGCTCAGAATATTCTTTGTATGGTGGAGGTAATTAAGCTGACTAGTGGAGGGGTGATTCAAAATGCAATGGATAATATGTCACATCTAGAGGTCCTTAATACTACATCTCATCTTTAGTAACATTGTCAAATGGGGGTTAGCTTTCTTGAAATCAAACTTACCTACTATCAAGAAAGTTTCCTTCAATGTGGTGGAAGATACAAGAAAGCATGCACAAACGGGCTCAAAATTAAGAAATCATGGCAGCTCTAAAGACTACCATAGTGGCATGCTTTTAGGTGTTGAGTAAATTATAATACGTGATGTTTATGCAAGAGAGGTTGCAAGTGACTCCAATATGCTCATTGGTATAGAGGACATGTCTTGTGTTGCAAGTGACTTAAACATGCTCACTAGTATAGAAGACTTGCCTAGTGTTGCAAGTGACCCAAACATGCTCACTGGTATAGAAGACTTGTCTTGTATTGCAAGCGACTCAAACATGCTCGCTAGAATTGTCGATATTAATGATCGTGGTCATGATGTTGTCATTGGAATGGAGGACATAGATGGCAAAAAATCTAACTTGTGATGGTCCTAATGTGCTTATTAGCATGGAGCATATGGATGGCAAAACATCTAATTCTGAAGGAGAAACAGTTCAATGACAAAATTCAAGAGGCATTGGCAACATGTTGACTTTAATGAACAAGTTGTCTAGATTGCCAATTCCATGATATTATAAAGTGACATCAAAATAATTCCCAAGGGCACTTTGCACTTGATTTTAGAGATGAAGATTCAAGAGAAATAGATTCAATGGTAGATAATGGACCCACAACACGAAAATGCAAGACATTGTCCACAAAAGAAAGTATGTGAGTGTTGTGACATGAAGTTGGGGGTAATAAACTTCACACACCTCTTCACTTCCTATTGCTTTCAAACTAAGTGATAGAGATATTCATCACTGGGAAAGGGACATTAAAAAGAAGCTTTTGTACCAAGAGACCACACCATACTATCCTCCCTTATATGAGAATGAAGATGGTAACATCCCAAGTGATGTTGTATTCAAGCATAGGGAGAAGGAAAGGATCAGCGGAGGCCATAATCTTAGCAAGCTAGTCTGTGCCAAAGAGAAGAGCGATATGTTGTTGAAAGAAGATCTTGCAGCTCAACATGACATGAACTGATATATATCGTGGAGTTTGAAGGGGCTGATTGGGTTGGATGGGTAGGTTCCGAGGAAACATTGCACCTCCTTCATAGACACCTTTACACTTAGCTCAAAACACTCTCCAAAATATCATAAGACACAGAGGCCTATAACTTTTAGTAGCGACATGATATCAAATATTCAAAAACATATCAAGATGCGCCTTGAAATGGGCTTCGCTCTGATATAAGTTTTGTAAGAACTAGAGAAGCGATCGAAAAGATTACTTGGTGGGGGTAAAAACTCTCTAAAAAAGAAACAGTCACACATAGAGAGTCATAGATTTTTGGTTTGAAATCTAATACAATCGCTCTGATATAAGTTTCATTCAAATCGGACCATCGAGCGAAAAGTTATGAGCAAAATACTGACAGGGGGTCAAACTGTCAATGAAAAACACCTACACCTTTTATTAGTGCCAACTTGGGAGAATACTGCCTCCATGATTAGACTTCATCAATGATCCAAGTCCCATAGAGGTTGCCTAGGAGAGAAGGAAGAGCTCCCTTTGTGACTTGGGAAATAGATAAACCATGTATGTGCAATGAGCGGCCAAATAGACAACACTTTTGAGCACTTTGGAAGAGAAAACAATGAATAAAGGGAAGAGACACTCGAGAGAGAAACTGAAGTGACCTTCATTACTAATAGAGTGAGACTCCACTCCAATGCAACTCTAAATACTACAAACACAAGGGAGAAGAAGAGGTTTCATACGTACAAGAGGGAGCGAAAGCTCCAAGACTACTCATAGAGAGAGAATGAACTAGAGAGAGATGGACTCAAGAGTCTACATAAGAGAATATCTACAAGAGGGAGAGAAGGCTCTTGGAAGAGGCTTGAAGAGACTAGAGCTACAACAACATGGGGCCTAATGGTGGAAGAGATGATGAACAAGGGAGAGGAGGGCTTCTTTTATAGAGATTTTGTCATCCTCTTCATCCATTTATAATTGCTGCCTGTAGATTCCTTTCCCCATCAATCACATAAGCTTGTATGTCATCATCCATGTCCTTTTTGGCTACTCTTGCCATGTCTCCCCACATGGAACCCATAGGGACCCTCTCTTTTCCATTTGTCCACATCCTTCTTATTCCACATAGGAATTCTAGAAAATTACTCTTGACTCCACACTCCTCCACATGCCTTCCACATGCTTGGCATGTTATCTCTCTTATATTATTGGAACACATGGACATGAGCCCACCTCTTTATATGACTCACTCTTCCTATTTTCTAAAAATCCCATAATATCCCATACACGAATAACTCTCACCCCATACCAAGGTATTTATCATTCATACACATGGTATTTACAATGATCCATTCTACTCCTCCTCTCAATCCCATACAATATCTTAGAAAATAGAAAAAAGTGAGAGCTGCGAGGCTATCACTTGATAATCAAACTCTTATCAAACATAGAAGAAAACAATACCAATACCAAATAAAAAATATTAGTTTTTGGCATCACACCTTTCCCCCCCAGTAGATCCTCTCTAGTGACAGAGAGGGTTTGCTGGCCCTCAACGTGGTCAAGCATAGAAGAATTTAAGGTGGTACTCATTGGTACATCCAGGTATCACCATGCCGTCAACATCCTCAAGCTGATAGGTTCCATTGGTGACATTCATATACATCCTTATGGAGGTGTGGCCAAAAGCAACCAATCTCTGCTTCTATTGTGGAGTTAACCCTCAAGGAAACATGCCTTCTTCTACATATTGCTGAACATCTTGTAGTTCTGGCCATCGAGTGTCTACTAAAGAAACCACCCCTCGGTCTTGTATTATAATGGCTTGAGTAGCTAACTCATTTGCCCTTTGATTTTCTTTTCTATTTATATGAACAGACCTGCAAAAATCAAATTGACTATATAGTGCCATAGCCTTTTGATTAAGCTCCTTCAAATGAGGACTTCTTGTCTTGTAATGCCCTTGCATTTGCTTTATAATAAGTTGAGAATCTCCTCTTACTTCCAATTCTTTAACTTGACTTTGAAAACAACTCTTAAAACCAAGAATCAAAGCATTATACTCAACTGCATTGTTAGTTGTGATACCTGGAAGCTCTTGTCCTCTTGTCATACTTCTTAACCTTCAGAATTCATTAAGACCATCCCCCCGAGTCCTTGTTGGCATGGACTAAAAGCCTCATCAAAATACAAGACAAAAATTGTTGGTGGTGTCTCCCTTGCATCATTAATGTCCTCATTATATTTCTTTTCTTCTCTTAGATCCTATCGTTCTGTGAGCAAATCTGCCATAGTGAACCTAGTCATACTTTCAGTGACAAAAGGGGGAAATCTTTTGGCGAGCTTTTTAATGTGAGCTTTTTTACCATTTCCTTTGACAAGTGTATAATTTGAAACTTTTGACGTCATATTTGGATTCCTCGTCAAATTCCGGTCATTTTGAGTACCAACATGACCATATTCTGATAAAAATTGGAAAAATGGTGTTTTTGTCATTTTGGCCTGTTTGGGGCCTGTTTTGAGTCTGCGAAAGATTGTCCTCACGGCCCCCATCATACATATGCACTTTTTATCTTCATATCCTAACAAGTCACCCAATGGTATGTCATTATCAGAGGTCTTCATTCCGAAGTAGCGTGACACATACTTAGACCAAATACTATTAGGACTATTGACCTTAAAATGTCAGTCTTTGAAAAAGATCATCATAGGCTAGCACAGACTCTAAACAGGCCCCAAACAGGCCAAAATGACAAAAACACCATTTTTCCAATTTTTATAAGAATATGGTCATGTTGGTACTCAAAATGACCGGAATTCGACGAGGAATCCAAATATGAGGTCAAATCTGTCAAATTATACACTTTTAAAATAAACAAATTTCCCACATGCTCTCCCTTCCCCTTTACATTTAGTAGATGAACATAACTTTCACATTCCTCATCCTCTCTCTCCTCCTTGCACTCCTCTTTGCATACCTTATAAGTTCCCCCTCTACGTTCTCCACTATGATAATGAATATATGTTCCAACTCCCCTCCCGTCCCTTCTCCATGCCACCTTACCCATGCGCCCGTCCCTCCCCCTTTCCTTTATCTCCCCTCCCCCCCCTCTCTCCTCTTAACTGCAACCACAACCCAAACTTTCAACCCACCCCACTCCATGACCCCCCCCCTCTCTCTCTCTCAGGTGAATGAAAAGCTCGCAATATTCATGAAAATTGAAAAAAAGCTCATGACAAAAAGCTCACCAAAAAATCACACCCCAAACAAAAGAGAAAGAGAACTCTTGAAGCTTCGACAACCATTTTGCAAATCTCCCTCTAGGATTAGGCTTGCGAACTAGATATGCTAATACATACTGAGAGGTAAGGAAGAAAAATGGTCGAGGTAATAAATAGGAGTGAAACTATCTGATTGAAAACACCAAAGAGAGGGCTTGCTGCTCAATTTCTTCATACCTTGTTTCCACCTCCGTAAGCTATCGGCTGGCATAATAGATGGGTTGCATTCTACCTGCTCTCCTTTTTGTAGCAATACAGCACCCACTGAATGCAAAATTACACTTGGATTTACATAAAAGTCTTGAGACCAATCAGGGGGCTTTAATTTTGGGCCCTTACTCTTGGCCTCCTTAAGTTGTTGGAAAAGACTCTTGTTGCTCCACACCCCATTAGAAAGAAACTCCTTTTCTTGTCAACAAGTTCATGGGATGCACTATCTCTGTGAAATCATCACAAAAGTGTTGATAATACTTGCTTTTTTCTAGAATTCTGTGAACACCAGTGACACTCTTAGGACTTGGCAATGCCATGATTGCTTGAACCCTGTCAAGATCCATTTGCAGGCCTTCTTCAGACACAATATGCTCCAACAAGACTACTTTTGTTTGAGCCAAATGACACTTGCTAGGATTTAGACACCCTTTTGCTTTATCAATCCTAGCTAAGGCCATCTTTAACTTCTCCATGTGATCTATGTGCCGAGAATAAATGCAAAAATCATCCCAAAACACACTTATGAACTTTTCCAAGTAAGGCTCAAGCACTTGACTCATGAACCTTTGAAATGTAGCTAGTGCATTGGTCAATCCAAAAGGCATCACTCTGTAAGCAAAAACTCCCCAAGATGTAACAAATGATGTTTTCTTTTGATCTTCCTCCCGAGTACGAATTTGAAAGTACCCAGAATACCCATCACATATAGAATATATCTCTTGCCCTGCCACTTGGTCTAGTATTTCGTCTTGGAATGGCAAAGGAAAATGATCCCTCTTAGTGCATGCATTCAAAGGACGAAAGTCCACAAAAACCCGCCACTTATTTCCTTTCTTTGGTGTGACAACTACAGGAGATATCCATTCTGAATCATCAACAGGAAAGATGAATCCTCATTATCCCCGTAAGGGAGACACCTGGGTCACAGATGAGGGCACTTGAGACTATTTCTTTTGCGACTACCATTTGTAGGTGTCTGGGACCTGCTGCACTAAAGTCCTTCACCATCTCTTGGACCGTGCACCTAAGGTCTTTTAGATGGGATTGTTGGCAAAAGCCTCATTCGGAAACCATGGGATTGTTGGAATAGATCCTCATGGGAAGATATTTGTGGCACACGATTCTTCTATGCTGGCAGCCTGATTGTGATTGGAATAGGAGGAGGGTGATTGGCCACCTTTGAAACTAACCACTACATGGATGGCACGTGGTGCCTAGGCGGTTCTTCTGGCAACTTCTAGTCAAGGCGGCATAGCTCAACATGAAAAGAAAGATCAGAGCTTTGAGCTCACTCTCTTTGTCATGATGAGAGTCAATTACATCTCTCTATAGAGCAACTGCTCAAAAGGTCATAGGGTCCCTAGTCGAGTCAATTCTATCATGTTGTAAAGCCAACAATCCACAGTAGTGGTGAGGCTATCAAAGTTGAGGAATTATGTCCCTCTTGGTCGATTAATATAAGATATTTTGCTGCATCATAATCTACCTCTCCTATTCATGAATTTGTATAAGCCATGGTAATTTAGAATTGTTGCAATCTATATCGCATGTGAGTGTATATGCAATTGCGATTCCAACAAGTGGTATCAGAGCACCGTCGTCTATTTCCTAGAGAGAGTTCCACTTGCGAAAGTTTCCAAGAGATATTCTCAGAAACAGTGTCGTGAGAGATTCTATGATAGCTAATCGAAGTTATGTTCAAGCTAGAGACAAAGAATTTGGACGTTGTGGGTCTTGTGGATTTGCATATTCGGTTTTGGGTTCTCATATATGGACATAGCCAAGGATTCAACAACTATCCCAAATATTATCAACGTTAAGTAGGCTCTTGTTGGGAAGATCAGAGTAGTTCTAAGAGGATCTACGAAAAGAGATTCGTCAAGAATTCTAATAAGAGTTTGTAGAGGAGTCATGAGGATCTGAGGATCAGTGAGATTTTAAGAGTTTGAACATCTGGTTCTAGAGGTCTTTCTGATTTTGAGAAGCTCTGCAAATTGTGGAGAATTTGCCCTGAATTTGTGTCAAATGAAGTGCGATAGTGATTTTAAAATCTATGACCGTGAAAAGTCAGAGTAAAAGGCTTGTGGTTTTGAGTCTCATGCAGCATTGCCGATGATGTTTCGAATGATGTGATTGGGTGTTGTGATTTGGTGTGGAGCCTTTCTTCAAGTTTCAATCAGTGTGGATAGGATAAAACTGATCTTTTGTTCAACTCACCCGTGTTGCAAAGCTAATATGGATGAACAAGATGGAGCATTTTAAAACTTAATAGTATTTTAGGACTACTTTAGCTCTTTGTGGGCGTTCAGTCGTTTTGTTATGATCTTGGCTCTTAGTGAGTAGATCATTTTTGGTATACTGTTTGAGTTATTTGTTGGGCTCAATTATCCTATTGTTTGACCGTAGAAATTTTTGTTTGTTCTTGCCCTTTATGGGTGGCTGGAGTGTTGAGAATCCATGATTCATATTGAAATTCTATGTTGAGCCTAGTTTCTATGTAATGAGCAATTGTTTTTTTATAGCTGGTCATAGAATTACTCATTGTACTATCAATTAATCTGCCCCTCCCATTCAGCTTTAGGTGGGGAATGTTGGAAAAAGCCTCATTGGGAGACCATGGGATTGTTGGAATAGATCCTCGTGGGGAGATATTTGTGGCACATGATCTTCTATGTTGGCAACCTAACTGTGACCGGACCATGGAATGGGAGGAGGGTGATTGGCCACCTTTGAAACTAATTACTACATGGATGGCACTTGGTGCCTAGGTGGTTGCATGGCAGTTCTGGCAACTTCTAGTCAAGGCGGTGTAGCTCAACATGAAAAGAAAGATCAGAGCTTTGACATCACTCTCTTTGTCATGATGAGAGTAGATTACATCTCTCTGTAGAGCAGTTGCACATAAAGGTCGTAGGGTCCCTAGTCGAGTCAATTCTATCATGTTGTAAAGCCAACAATCCACAATAGTGGTGAGGTTATCAAAGTCGAGGAGTTGTGTCCCTCTTGGTCGATTAATATAAGATATTTTGCTACATCATAATCTGCCTCTCCTATTCATGAATTTGTATAAGCCATGGTAATTTAGAATTATTGCAATCTATATTGCATGTGAGTGTATATGCAATTGTGATTCCAACAGGGCTCTACAGGTACCTCTTTGCACCTCGTGATTATGTGTGCCCATGTGGAAAAAGAGTCTCGTCATTTCGGGCCCCGCCATCACGTAGTATGCCACACATTCGTATTGCTTCAAAAGAATGGGGGACCTTTTGCAAAAGAAACAGGCCAAGGTTCCCAAGACATTCCAACAACTCGAATGTTGTTGTTCTTTTTACCTACACTAGACAAGAGAAGATTATAACATGCAATCAAAGAGACATAGTCAATGTCCTTTAACTCAAATTTCTCGGCAATGGGTGTGCTATGGACCGACCTATCCATGCAGTGTGGTTCGACAATCTGTTAATCGACCTACTGGAGCAAAGGGGTTTTGTACACTCTAGTTTCCCCACACACCTATTGTGACGACAAACTTTGCCAGGAAATGTCATTGTTGTCGACATTGGTTTTGTCCAGCAATGGCCGTCATACTTTTGCTCCATGCCGTCCATTGTACTCGCTCCATGTGGTGTGGGCGGCAGTTCGAATGCAACGTTCCTATTGTACATTGTCAAAACTTCCATCAAGTTCTCCATTGTGGTTGAATTGTGCAACAGCTGAGAGAGCAGTCGATGACTTCCCCTAGAAGACTTGATGTACCATGACATGCTCATTGCAGCTACTGTATCATTGTCATCATCGATCAGTGATGACTAATGGTTGCTCAACATGGCTTGAACTCGGCCTTGAGCTTCCTGGGCTAGCCATAAGATCTATTGTGAGTGTAGCTTGTGCAATGGCTGCCTTCCCTCATGCTCGGAATAATGGGTCCAACTCGCATGGTCTCTGCCTCAAATTGGTTGGGCTTTGGGCGAGATCTATTGTGGATGGAGCATGTCCCTATGGGCTCCATGTGGGGAGACTCTTGACTTTCTCAATATTTTAAGAGTCTTGAGCATCTTTTGATGGGACACATGGCAAGAGTAGCCAAAAAGGGACCTGGATGGTGACATACAGGCTTATGTGATTGATGGGGAAAGGAATCTACAGGCAGCAATTGTAAATGGGTGAAGGAGGGTGACAAAATCTCTATAAAAGGAGCCCTCCTCTCCCTTGTTCATCATCTCTTCCACCATTAGCCTCATGTTGCTATAGCTCTAGTCTCCTCAAGCCTCTTCCATGAGCCTTCTCTCCCTCTTGTAGATATTCTCTTATGTAGACTCTTGAGTTTAGTTCATTCTCTCTCTATGAGTAGTCTTGGAGCTTCCGCTCCCTCTTGTACGTATGAAACCTCTTCTTCTTCCTTGTGTTTGTAGTATTTTGAGTGTATTTGAGTGGAGTCTTACTTTCATGGCAATGAAAGTCACTTTTTATCATTTTCCGTTAGTCTCCATTTCTATGTTCTTTTCTCTCTCTATTCAAGTCTCTAAAGTAGTTCTTGTTCGGCTGCTCACTGTGCACACATGGTCCATCCGTTTCTCGAGCCACCATGCAAGATTCTTCCTCTCTTTTAGGCAAGTTCTAGGGGTATTGGATTGTTGATAATTGTGGAGCCTTGAGGGAGTAGTTTGCTTAGGCGAAATCTACATGGGCAGATGGCAGTTAATCTAGCAATTAGACCCCCTGTCAATGTTTGGCCTATAACTTTCTCCTCGGTGGTCCGATTTCAATGAAACTTATATCAGTGTGGAGTCTCTTTAAGAGTATCCCTCCACATAATTAGTTTCTTGCATAGGGTTTCCCTCATATGTAATTAGTTTCTTGCGTTGGGTCCAAGATAAGAAGTTATGAGTCTTTGTGTATGACTGTTTATTTCTATGGCAATTTTTACCCCCTTTCAGTAAACTGTCCATATCTCTTCAACTGGTTATTTGTTTTTAATGAAACTTATATCAATACGAAGCTCACTTCAAGGACATCCCTGTATGTACTTTAATTTCTTATATTAATTTTCTGGTGGAAGTTATAGACCTCTGTGTTTTCTAGTAGTTTGTAGAATGATTTTGAGCCATTTCTAGAGGCTTCTGTGAAGGAGGTGCCATGTTTCCCTGGAATTTACCCATCCAGCCAAATCAGCCCCTTCAAGCCCCTAGATATATATCAGTTCGTGTCATGTTGAGTTGAAAGATCTTCTTCCAACAACGCATCGGTCTTCTCTTTCATGTTGACCAGCCTGGTGAGATAATGGCCTCTGCGGATCCTTTTCTTCTCCCGATACTGGACTACAATGTCACTTAGGATGTTACCATATTCATTCTCCTCTAAGGGAAGCAAGGAGAAAGATATGTTGTGGTTTTCTTTGCATGAAAATATTTTCTTCATCTCCCTTTGCAAGTGATAAGGGTCTCTATTATTAAGATTGGGAAGAGCACAAAGCTAAGAGGTGCATGAAGTTTCATTACCCCCAACTTCATGTCACATCTTTTTGGTGGAGACATCGGGTACGTTTGTATTGGATTCATCCCACCTTACTAAATGGTCTCGGGTGTACTTGATTACATGTTATGCGTAATATAGGCACGTGTTTCTGATGTGATAAAGAAGATGCCTGGAAGAACTCCGTTAGAAGAGAATGCAGCCCGTTTAAGAGAACTTGAAGATTGTGAAGGTGATGCTCAAGCTATTCGCATGGTCATTATGATCATATCCTTTATGTTTGCACTCTTGAATATGTTGGTGAATCAACAATGCTGTCAGTAGGCACAATGATAGATTGGGGATTGTTTCATGCACTGGCAGCTTGGTGTGAAGAAGAGTTGAGTCTTTGGGTAGTTTTGAGTGTAACAGTGGAGTGGTGATTCTCAATGCTTTCAACTTCTTTTACTATGCAAATGATGAAGAGTACAATATCTTGAAGCTGTTATGTGCACTTCCAATTGTGAGAAGGGTGATTCTTGAATGCATGTATGCACAATGTTTTCATGGTGCTGGTTGGTCACTTATTTTTAAAGATTTTGTTGAGGATCACAGTGTGAAGGGTTTTCAACAAGTGGTTATGCGTAATAAGTTGGTCTTGGTATACTAAGGCTCTATGGGATCTTGTTTGGATCTTATTTGGGATATTAGTTGGATCTTGGTGTTTCCTTTTTGTGTTTCATCATCGTGAAGATTCCAGTGTTTCGAGGGACCCAAGGGGAAGACCCAGAGTCTTATTTTCGGGATTTTGTTCAAGGATGCTGGCTTTCGGGATGGTCCATTAAGGATTGGGTGGAGATTTTGCTTGATTTTCTTAAAGGTGTAGCCTTGAGTTAGCATGAGGCCTTGCCAAACTCTACCAAGGAGGACTGGGACTAAGTGGTGGCAGCAATGAAGCAGAGATTTGGGGCAGTGGAGTCACCAAATGCTTTGATGTTGCAGTTGGACTGGTTCTATCAAGGAGAGGATGAGATGGTCTTTGCATTGGCAATCCGATATGAAACTTTATGGACAAAGTATGAAAGGGCAGCTTTGCGAGCTGTGGCATCTGCATCATTAGCCCCTCAAAGTCTCTCAGGGATGGAGCACTTAAAGATGAGAAAATGTTATGGCTTTGGAGCCTTGTCTTTGCTCAAAAGTAATGAGTAAAGATCCAACAACATACGTGGAGGCACTTCGCATTGCGACCAAGAAAGAAGCTTCTCTAAAGATCGAATCCTCTTTTGTGTCTTCAATAGCTTCAACTTCTAAGGTGGAGGTAATTGGGCACTCCTTAGGTACCAAAGTCCTCTGAGTTAGGTCATAATATCTCCCAATTGATGGCAGAGTTTGCTGATTTGAAATTGCATTTGGTTAATGCACGACAACCTAGAGCACCAAAGAGTGAAGATAGGCCTCGAGATAAGAGCGGGGTCACTTGCTATGAATGTAATGAAAAAGGTCACTATCGCCTCGAGTGTCCTAGATTGAGAAAGAAAGAAGAAAAACAAGTATCCTTGTTAGAAGCTTCTTCAGGGGATGAGGAAAGAGAGGTAATGATGGCTAAACGGGGGCGTGGTAAAGCAAAAGAAGAAGAAGAAAGCAAGGAAGAAGTAGATGAGGAACATCAAGAAGAGGAACACCGTAGTAAGAAAAAGAAGGCATCTAGAAGCAAAATTAACCAGTTAGACTTTCCTTTAGGACAAGGCATTGGAAGCTATGACTTGTTGTCTGACCTTAAAGAAAGGAAGCTCATATCACCTTTGGTCAATTACTTGCTTTGTCTCCAAAACTACGGAAGGAATGGGGAAAGCTAGCAAGCACAACAGTGTCAAAGAAGAAAAAGAAGAAAAGTGACATTCCTGTTGTTAAAAAGGTAGATATAGATGTTGGTGATGATGTACCTGTGGTTGATGTGATAATTGATGGTCAAGTGATTTCTAATGTTTACATTGATGGAGGTGCATCGATTAATATTATGAGTGAGAAGACCATGATAGATGCTCTAGTACTACCTCTCCTTATCGCATCAAATTGGCTAACAACACTAGGGTTAAGACCTTGGGAGTTGTGAAGAATCTAGAAGTAGATGTATGTGGAATTTCTGTGTCGACTACTTTTCAGGTGATCCCTACCAAGCCAGATGCACGTGCCTATCCATTGATTTTGGGAAGGCCTTGGCTACGCAAGGTGAAGGCTATTCAAAAGTGGGATACTGGAGAATCGATTTTGTAGGGAAATGATAACAAGGTGCGCTACAACATAAGAAGCCACAAAAAGGAAGTTGTCAAGGAGGAGTCTTCAACATCAGAGAGTTTGAGCTCTGACTTAATGGATGAAGAAGAATAGACAGGGTGTCGCTCCGAGGAGTCCAGCTCAGAGGGTGAGGTGGAAGGAGTGGCTTTTGGTCTTTTTCTTGGTGCTGATCAGGATGAGTCAGGAAAGAACAAGGTGGTGGTGCAAGAAGATCCTGTAGAGACACTTCATGTGGAGGATGTGGAGCACACTAAACGATGCCAATGCAATGAAGAGCTTCTTGGTGATTCTCTATCAGGTAGTGCGAAGCTCCAGTACTTGGATATGTTAGATGATTTTCCATGTCTCTTTGCAACAAGCTATTCATAGGTTCGACCAGTCGCTCTTGTGGAGCACAAGATTGAGTTGAAGCCAGAAAGCAAGCCAGTTGTGCAACACTTAATGCGATTGGGGGTGATCTGTGCTGAGGCACTAAAGAAAGAGGTAACACAACTACTTGAGGTGGGATTCATCTTTCCTGCTAATGATTCAGAATGAATATCTCCTATAGTTTGTCACACCAAAGAAAGGAAATAAGTGGTGGGTGTGTGTCGACTTTCATCCTTTGAATACATGCACTAAGAGGGATCATTTTCCTTTGCCATTCCAAGATGAAATACTAGACCAAGTAGCAAGGCATGAGATGTATTCTATATGTGATGGGTATTCTGGGTATTTTCAAATTCGTATCCGAGAGGAAGATCAAAAGAAAACATCATTTGTCACACCTTGGGGAGTTTTTGCTTATAGAGTGATGCCTTTTGGGTTGACTAATGCACCAACTACATTTCAAAGAATCATGAGTCAAGTGCTCGAGCCTTACTTGGGAAAGTTCATAAGGGTGTTTTTGGATGATTTTGCATTTATTCTTGGCACATAGATCACATGGAGAAGTTAAAGATGGCCTTAGCTAGGATTGATGAAGCGAAAGGGTGTCTAAATCCTAGCAAGTGTCATTTGGCTCAAACAAAAGTAGTCTTGTTGGGGCATATTGTGTCTAAAGAAGGCCTGCAAATGGATCCTGACAAGGTTCAAGCAATCACGGCCTTGCCAAGTCCTGAGAGTGTCACTAGTGTTCGCAGAATTCTAGGAAAGAGCAAGTATTATCAACGCTTTTGTGATGATTTCACAAAGATAGTGCATCCCATGAACTTGTTGACAAGAAAAGGAGTTTCTTTCCAATGGGGTGTGGAGCAACAAGAGTCTTTTCAACAACTTAAGGAGGCCATGAGTAAGGGCCCAATATTAAAGCCCCCTAATTGGTCTCAAGACTTTTATGTAAATCCAAGTATATCTTTGCATTCAGTTGGTGCTATATTGTTACAAAAAGGAGAGGCAAGTAGAATGCAACCCATCTATTATGCCAGTCGACAACTTATAGAGGTGGAAACAAGGTATGAAGAAATGGAGCAGCAAGCTCTCTCTTTGGTGTTTTCAGTCAGAAAGTTTCGCTCCTATTTATTACCTCAACCATTTTTCTTCCTAACCTCTCTCAGTTTGTATTAGCATATCTAGTTCACAAGCCTAATCCTGGGGGGAGATTTGCAAAATGGTTGTCAGAGCTTCAAGAGTTCTGTCTCTCTTTTGTCACTGAAAATACTACTAGGTCGACTATGGCAGATTTGCTCACAGGACGCGAGGATCTAGGAGAAGAAAAGAAATGTAAGGAGAACATTAAAGATGAAAGGGATACACCACCAATAGCTCTTGTTTTGTGTTTTAATGGGGCTTTTAGTCCTTCATGCCAACAAGGAGCCGGGGGGATAGTCTTGATGAATTCTGAAGGTCAAGAGGTGTGGGCAAGAGGATAAGGGCTTCCAGGTATCACAACTAATAATGCAGCTGAGTATAATGCTTTGATTCTTGGTTTGGAGGGTTGTCTTCAAAGTCAAGTTAAAGAATTGTAAGTAAGAGGATATTCTCAGCTTATTATAAAGCAAATGCAAGGGCATTACAAGACAAGAAGTCCTCATTTGAAGGAGCTTAATCAAAAGGCTATGGAACTATGTAGTTACTTTGATTTTTGCAAGTTTGTTCATATAAACAGAAAAGAAAATCAAAGGGCATATGAGTTAGCTACTCAAGCCATTGTAGTACAAGACTAGGGGGTGGTTTCTTTGGTAGACACTGGATGGCCAGGACTACAAGATGTGGAAGAAGGCATGTTTCCTCGAGGGTTAACTCAACAACAGAAGCAAAGATTGGCTACTTTTGGCCACGCCTCCATAAGGATGTATATGAATGTCACCAATGGAACCTATCAGCTTGAGGATGTTGATGGGATGGTGATATCCAAACGCAACAATGAGTATCACCTTAAATTCTTCTATGCTCGACCAACTTAAGGGCCAATAGACCCTCTTTGTCACTAGAGAGGATCTGCTGGGGGGGAAAGATGTGACACCAAAATTTGATATTTTTTATTTGGAATTGGTATTGTTTTCTTCTATGTTTGGTAAGAGTTTGAGTATCAAGTGATAGCCTAACGGCTCTCACTTATTTCTATTTTCTGAGATATTGTATGGGATTGAGAGGATGAGTGGAATGGATCATTGTACTCGAACATAAGTTGCAAGGGGAAAAGCTCAATGTGGAGATCAAGGTAAGGAGGAGCTTCACGTGGCAGAATTCCTAAACGTAGCAAGGTAGGTGCTTGATGCATTATCGACACAAAGTAGTCAAGTGGGACCGTTGCCAACTAGTTGGCCCTCAATCCACTAGTGCAGGTGGGGTACAACTGCGGCCACACATCCAACCCAAACATGCAAGTAGCATGCTTATTTGTTTTTGCCCTAAACAGCATTCTAAAACATAATTTTCATTAGCTGTTGCTGCAACCACATTTGATGTGGCCACAACTGCAAACATACAAGCACCAAGTGGACGCAAAGAGAACGAGGAGAACCTGCCAAGAGAGTGCAAACAATCCACTTGTAAGTAGGGTCTAGAAGCAACAAGATCCATGCAAATCAATAATCCGTTGTTGAGGCACTTGTAACTGTGAGTTTCTTGAACACAGCTAGGGGCAAGGAGGTCCAAGAGAGGCATCTTGATGTTGCATGTAAGATGTCTATGCGCATGGAGACATCCACTAAAATGATGGGTTATTATATGCAATCCATTCTAGGCAGGAAGTTTGCTACGGAACGAGTAGAATCATTAGGGGAGAATTGGGGTCTCAAAAGGGCCTCGTAAGGAATGGATTAGGGAATGCTTAGTGGGCTAATGCAAGGGGCTTGGAGGGTCCCGAAGAGGCCTAACCAGCCCAACCTAGGTGGGTTAAGCCCACATTTGAGCCCACCTCTTCCCGCATCAATGAGGGGAGGGGGCCACTTTTCAAAATTTGAATTTCAAATTTTGAATCTCCCTCTCTCTCTCTCCCTCCCTCCCTCTCCATCCCCTCCTCCTTCCCTCCCTCCCTCCCTCCTCCTCCCTCTCCCTCTCCCTCCCTCCCCCTCCCTCCTCCTCTCCCCTCCTCCGTCTTGCTCCTCCTCCTCCCTCCTCCCTTGCCCCTCCTCCTCCTCCTTCTGGCTCCTCCTCCCTCCTTCCTCTCCCCTCCTCTAGTCGCCCAGGCTCCCTCTCCTCTGGTCCTCCCTCCTGTAGAATTTCTCCCCTCCTCCTCCCTCCTGTAGCATCTCTCCCCTCCTCCTCCCTTCTGCAGCAGCTCCTTCCCTCCCTTCTACACCTGTTGCCCTACTCTCCTCTTGCTCTTCCTCTTGCCCTCATCTACTTCTCCTCCTCCCTCTTCCTTGCAACTCTCTCCCTCTCACTGCTCCATCTTTGCTAGCTCTCCCCTACATTTTAGCCTGCATCACTGATACCTCTCTTTGAGTATTCATGGCACCATTCGAAGACATATCCAACAAGTACTATGTGAACCTACAACTGGAGGTAGAATATGCAAGCACACGCTGTTTGGGATGTAGTGGAACTCCTCAAAGTGTGCTCCATAGTTTTCGATTGCAAGGGAAGAAGCATCTTGACCTTTGGGTGGATGGAAACTTGTATCCTTTAAACCTTGCCACCCAAAAGAGTCCTTTTCATATAGTGCATGACATTTAGTTTGTTGGCAAGGAACATGCTAGATTGCTCGGTTATTGCAATCGATTGAACCATTCTCAGACATTGGCTATGCAAGCAAGCGAGCTGTAGAGAGCCCAAGCAGAAGAACTTGCACATTTGGGAAATATTACTATTGTGGCAATGCATAATAGTATGCAGGATCTCCAATTGCAAAACAAAGAACTCAGTGACAAAGCACATGCACTAGACTTGGAGCGACATGAATTGGAAGAATCAATCCAGAAACTCGCTAAAAGCAAACAAGATTTGGAAAGGTCTATCTATGGCCAAGTTCAACGTGCTATGGAGAAGGAACGAGAGAAGTCGATAGAACGAGTACAAAAGTTGAAGGGAACACCTTTGGGATAGAAGGAGAGGAAAAGACAATTGCAATCTATGGATGCATTGTCAACCAATAGTGGTTCCCGAAAGAGGAGAATACGGGCTGCAAGGTTAGTTCCCCAAACTTTCAATGAAATTTCTTACTCCAAAATATTTGTGGTATTACATTGTTCCCACTAAGACTCATTTGTACTCTACTTTAGGAATTTCATGGAGGATGTGATGGGAACAATGGAAATGGATGATAGTGATCCTTCATATGTTCTAAGAAGTTTAATAAAGCCAAGTGATGTCATGGAAGTGTTGAAGGACCCTAGACAAAAAGGGCTACATGAATAAGTTGCTAGAGAGGTAATGAAGGATTTCAAGGGCATCGTGCAAGCAAAGGAGGTGCTTGGAGTTTGTGATGCTACTGGTGTAAGTCGTGAAGCTTACAACTCTTTTCTTAAAAATTTCAAGTCTGCTATGGAGGAAAAGTATAAGATATCTACAATGCCATTTCCAACACCATGATTTGTAAGGCTTGCACATCAAGAAACAAATCAATGTGCTAGAGAAAAGCTTGGAGGAAACCATTGTGTAAGTGGCACAATGACTTGGAAGAGTAAAAAGAAATTTGGCATCCAAACATTTGAGATGAATGCTTTCAATAATGTTTACGTGGATGTAGAGAATTTAGCCATGGTCAAATTCTATGGGATGAGAGAAGAAGGTAAGAGAAATTCCCTCTTCGCATTCAACTTTATTTCTTCTCATTTCTATATCCTTACTGTATTTCTCTTTCATTGTACAAATGGCAAGCTAGTATTTATTATAAAAATGGATGAAGCTCAGTTGGTAAAAGAGCACAAGCTAGAGAGGGTGAGCATTTGTATTATGAACGACGCATTGCGTTTTGCTCAAGGGGATGAGGAATTTGAGTAGGATTTCTCAATCCAATCTGAGAAGGACAAATGGTGGCTTGCAGCCTTTGAGACCCCAAAGGAGTGCCACAAGACATTGAAGTGGGTTTTGAAGAGAACCGGCATCCCATCAATTATTCGAAGACAAGAGGCAGGGCAAATATTAATAGTGGATGAGCATGGAACATTTCAAGTTAAATGGCATCTAGCTGGTGATTTGAAGACCCTCAAGTGCTTGTATGGTTGTGATACAGGTGCAGATGGACATGCTTGTATTGCACCCACTCTTAGAAGATGCAAAAGGGAAGCCTACAATGGGAAAATGGCCTCCTTTCTTGCAACCAAAGTGCAGCCTTTGATCATCACAAAAAGGATCCTAAGTGGGACCCCATTTTGCCAATTGCATTAGAGCGGGTACACGTGTGTACTTTGCATGCTGAAGTGCATATACTTGTGATAAGTTACTCTATCTCCATCTAGTTTATGCTTAGAATTTGAGGCCACAGCAAGTATCTGCACAATGCATTGCAAAAGCTGAAGAACTACTCTCACTAATGGGACTTCACAAGGCAATGTGAAGCTTAAGCAGGACAAGAAACAATCAGGAAAGACATAAAATCTTCCTGCTAAAGTGTCCATGGGTGGAGTAAAGGCAAGGAGGTTCTTATCCAACCACAATGTTGATAAAGAAAAACATACATTGGCTCAAAGAACCCTAGGTTGGGAGTACTCGAAAGCTTTGTGTGAGTGCACTACAAATCAAGCTTCACATCCGCGAATTGCTACTTTGAGAGCAAAACTGTGGACAAATCTTGATGCATTTATAAAGTTGCTTAGACAAGGTCAAACAGATGAGCTTTATCATGAGAGATTTAGGACAGCATTGGGAGAATTCATATCATTGATGGTAGAAGCATGGGGGGGCTCACATATTACACATTACATGGTTATCCTCCTTAGGTTGAAATTTTATGCTTTAAACTTGAGTCAATTTATGTTTCTAATACAATGTTTTTCTTTACAACATATTCTTTACACACATGCACCATGGTTTGTGGAGCAATGGGGCCCTCTGTCCATTTGGAATACTCAAGGAATGGAGAAATTGCACTACGGAGTAAAGGCAGCATACTTCAAGAATACAAGGCATGGGGGTGGTATCGCGCGAAGCAATGCACTACACGAAATGTTCGATTGGTTTTATAGATGTCTAGAGGCCAGACCTCTCAAGCGCAATAAGGTAGAGGTCTCAAGGCTCACAAAAGCAGTTCAACATGTCAAGAAGACAAGGAAATGTGCTGCTTGGAAGTCCTCAACAGTGAGCCAAGGGGTTGTGCTTTGGTTGCAACATAGAGTCAGATAGGGGAGGCGTTGGGTCCTAAGAGAGCCCCAAATGTAAAATGTTTGATGAATAAAGTTAACACTATTTTGAGTCAATTATAGATTCCAAAATTCACAAATTTGTTTGGAAATTGCAAAATTGCATGAGCGACATGGCAGGGCGGAGGGGTGAGTGGGTTGGGAGGGAGGGTGGTGAAGATTAAGTATTACCGAACTGGCAACAAAAGACTGGGGGGGGAGGGGGTGCACTCAAAAAGCCCTAACTTAAAAGAAAAACCCTAAAGTGCTTTAAAAAAGACTATATAAAGCACTTCCCTCATTTCTATGGCACGAGTTAAACAAATTGCTAGACCCACTGGACGCTGTTTAGACGCTACCCATTCTCCTCCTCACAACTCCATGGCCTCCAAACACACTGCAAGCCCCAGTGGCCAAGAGGGCAATGATCAGCAGGGATCTGAAGGCGGTTCTCATCATCAGGAGGCCAAGCAACGCGAGTCCCCACCATCCAACTCTCATGGAGGATCTTAGGGATCTCATCACCATGAGGAATCCCAACACAATGAAGGATCCAAGCGTGATCAGGGGTCCTCTCAGTCCTTCCACACAACTAATCGTGGAAGTAGAGAGGTCTCCCAAGAGAGGCAAAATAGTCTAGTCAATCATGATCAACTACCCCTCCCTCCTCCGTGGGGTTCTGGCATGGAGCATCTAGACCAACAAGGGGAGCAAGAAAGGCAAAGAGAGGAGATGGAGAGATTACAGGGGCCACAACAAAAGGAAGTGTTTGGTGGGCTCGCAGATATAATGAACCTTGGCCCCAATCCTCCAACCAAGCAGATTGCACAGAAGAGAACCATCAACCCTCTCTGCCTCGATATTATCACATATGAGGAGCCTCTAGTATGAGCTGAGCAAGAGCCTCAGCCTACTGTCTCACAGCCTCATGAAAAGGAAAAGAGACCAAGGACAAAGAAGATCCCTAGGCGCAACAAGCCACCTCAAAGGACCCACCAGACATAAGAAGAGGAGCCTGAAGAGGCAGTTGCAAGGGAGGAGAGGCGAAAGAAGTTCAAAGCGGACAAGCGGCCATGGGGCCATGTCCAGAGGCCAATGCAGGGTCCCCTAAAGATTAAGAGGCAAAAAAAATCAAGCGTGAAGGCACTTCAGGAGATTCGCAAGTTCCAAACCACTGTGGACAATCTCATTCCCCATGCACCCTTCCAGTGTGTTGTACGTGAAATAGCACAGCATTACAAGGATGATGTGTGTTTCACTTCAAGCGCTATGGGAGCAATTCAAGAGGCAATGGAGGTCTTTTTGAAGATGCAAACTTATGTGCTATCCATGCCAAAAGAGTAACAGTGATGGACAAGGACCTTGCACTCGCCAAGTGCATCCACTCCAATCCCTCCCTTAGGCCCTAGATGTTGTTTAGGTTCATTTGGTGTGATCTGAATCACTTTGTAAATCTTTGCCCTTTGAGGCCAATGAATAAAAGATATTTTTATATTCTATTACCACTCCCATGTTATTATACATGTTACGTGATGCTTTCCATCAGTTTATGCAAGTTCAGTGTGAATTTGAGTGGTCAAATGATGTTTTTTCACCGTGGCGCAAAAGGCAAATGTGTTTGGCATCGTGCGGGGAGCTCAGAAATGCCAAGACCCGCTATGGCACGTATGAGGCCTGTTTGATGCATGATGGAGCTCAGAAATTCCAAGACCCGCTATGGCATGTATGACGCATGTCTCCTCCAAACTCCCCCTCAGCCTACCACCCCTCATTCTTTCAAAGCACAAAAATGAATCTTTCAAATAGCATAAAAATAAATATTCCAAATGAAGTGTCTAAGAAACATGCCAATAAACGGATGCCAAAATGGATCATATTGCACTGACTACATTTTTGCTTTTGATAGTATTTGCATCCAAGCTAAGGTGTGAAAGATATTGACAGTCCAAAAAGTCAAACAGGCCTCATACGCGCCATAGCGAGTCTTGGCATTTCTGAGCTCCCCGCATGATGCCAAACACATTTGCCTTCTGTTGTGCAGTGAGATTCTTACTAGATTGCTAAAAAATGACCATTATAGCACAAATATTTATCTATGATAGCATGCTTTTGAATAGAATAGTGAATGAAAATATTAATGCCAACAACAATTAAAGTTACAAAATACAATGATAGTATAAAATAAATTTTGTAAAAGAACACAAAATGGGGCACTGTATAAAAAGTATATCTGTATTCATATAAAATAAAATTTCTATACAATAAGGCTTCAGAGCCTTTCTCTCTTCTCTAAAACTTTGAGAACATTGGGCTTTGAATTCCCAAATACACTCCTAGCTCTAAACCTAGTCGATAGAGAGTCAATGCTATTGTCATTACTGGCCAGGGACATGGCTATTACCGTCAATGCCATACCTTGAAAATTGGTTCCAAAGGCATTGAGGGCAACCATGCGGTTCACCAAAATGACCTTGTCAGCATTGCGATTGATGTCAGCATGACCAATCATTCGTGACAAGGCCTTGCACTTCAGGAGGTCATCAGTGCCATGTGGAGAAAACTCTTTGTGGGGATAACCACAAAGTGCCCTTTTGCTTGGCCAAGGTAATGTGCCAGTGAGTGATCTCGTCGCGGCCGAAGCTACTGCGAATAAGGCATTGCCGAGGTCAACCTCAAATGCCTCCTGCAATAGTCCAACATTACATTAGAATTCCGTTAAAGCAAAAGTATACCGAGAGAAGAAATTCAAAGCTCATAGTTTCTTACCACTATGGAGTCGTCGTGCTCAATCCCTTCCTCTTTGTCAATGAGGATGGATCCAGAGGCCTCCTGCTGTCTGAAGTGAGATGTGGAGGCTTCTTCTGGAACATCAGGTAGGTCGGAGTAGATTGATGTCTCTGCATCTTTGATTTGGGCTAGTGTTAAAGCAAGAACCTCTTCTATTGAATCATCTGCTCCCAAAAACCGAGGTTCTTGCATAGTCATGTCCACCTCGTACCCATACAGGACACCAAGAGCTTCATCCTCCTGGAGACCAAATATAACCTCTATGTCATGGAGAAAGAGGTATTGTTCTCCATCGACAAGAAGGGGAGCAAGAAACCATATCATTATTGCGGGGTCAATAGAGGTGGTGCTCGAGGTGGATGGAATTTGAGAAGTAGAATGGGGTTCAGGAGGTCACTGGAGCACTTTCAGTGCCAATGTAGCTTCCTGCTCCTCAACTTCTTCATCTATGGGCTCTTCATTGTAGATGTTGGGCTCACCTATAGAAATAAGAGGAGCAGAAAGGGCAGGGGCAGGGTCAGCAGGGCTTGAGGTCAAGGCATCCTCTTCCATTTGTCCCTCTTGGAGAAGGAAAATAAAGGTCGTTTCCCAAGATAGGAACCTATTTCCTATGTTTTTGACTCCTCCACATGCTAGGAGGTCATCAGTGTCTACCTCGCTAAACCCTAGGGGTGTGAGCTGGGCTTGAAAGCGATCTAAACGCTTCATGAACCTGGGTTCTTGATTGAACAAGTATTTCAAATAATCAATTGGGACCCATCTTTTTGTAGACTCATCAAGTTGATATGCAAAACTTGCGATGTGCTCTTGCATGTACTTGATGAGGTCTTCAAAATCATATTGGGCTCCCAAGTAGGTGCCTAGGACATCTATGCTCTTATCAAAGACTGGAAATAACTCCTCCTCTCTATCAATTAATGGAGTACCGGAGATGAAATCGTGGAAGGAAGACCTAGAGAATCCATGGTAGTTTGGTAGCTAGGAGAACTATGGCTATGATAGTGAAACTTTGAAACTAAAGTAACTTTATAACCTATATATACCCAAATGTTCTAAATATAAAAAATAAAAAAAAATTTAAATTTTTTGGGAAAAAATTGACATTGACATGAAACAAAACCATTCAAAAAATCAAAATTAATTGCACCACTATTAATTGGAAAATGTCAAAATCCACAATTGTTCCACCCCACATTGTTTACAATCTTCAATATTGCAAGAGGGATAAAAGTGGCACTATGCACGAGCTTCTCTGGACTCTTTCCTACCTTTTTACCATTTAAGGTAAAGTGAAAGGACTCAGACATGCCATCTTCCATGACCAATAGGTGTTCCTGCACGTCCCTGAGAGTCCATTGTGACATGACAGTCACATTCTTGACATCTCCTCAATGAGAACCAATACATAAACTTACCCCTATATTATCATCGCTGTTAGAGTCAAGGGGGAGCCAATTGCACCTGTTTTCTTCCAGCGCCTATATTGGAAAGCAAAATATAACATTTAGCAAGAGATGTGGTACTTGACAACCACATTGTCCTTACATACATGGCATTGAAACAAATCACCCTTTTGTTCACCTGACCTGCTTCCCCAATTCACCCCAAGCAATCCTCAAGGGCATTCTCATGTAGGCACTTGCATGACCACATGGTTTTTGTTATGTGCATCTGGATATTTTGAAAACAAGAAGCAAAAATGTGCAGAGGCATAAGCCAAGACAACCTTACCCATTTAGAGCCAAATGTAAACTCCATGGCCATGCTTCATCCTTTGCAATCTTTTCCTTGTATGATTGCATTGTTCTTGTGTCTGCCATGTTGCAATGTCTTCAAGTTGTGGTGTTGCAATGCATTGAAGATGGCCATAGCCTGATGCTGTCCTTGGAGTAGTATACTTGGCATTATACCAATAGATACTTCTCTGTTTCAAAAGCAAAGGACTTCTCTCCAGCATGCATTTGCCTTCCTAAATCCTCATGAATGGCAGTAAACTTACCTAAGAAGCACTCGACTGGTTCCCACTCCTCAAAGTCTAAAGGAAATACATCTGCTATGTACAAGTGCTATTTCAAAATACAATTTCAAACTGACTCATTACACTGGTTCTATTTCAAAATACAATTTCAAATTGACTCATTACACTTCAAAATCTTACACAAAATGCAGACTTACAATGTGATGGTATTGTCGATTGATTGCTTGATGGAGGAAGGCGCATGTCCTTCCCCATGTAGATGTGTTGCACCTTTGCAAGCCATCCTTTCTTCCAAAGCTTGAACTTCATGATGCGGCCCTTCCATTCATGCAAAAGATCACCTCTTTTGCTCTTGGGAAGCTTATGTGGACCCTTGGCAGATCCTCTCATGACTATCCAATCATTCAAGCTGTAGGTGCAAGGCACCCATTCACCCAGTGCATTTTTGCTCCTGTGGGACACAAGGTACATGTATGGTCTCCTCACCATGCTTGTACAGAGGTCACAACAGCAATAGTGGACTAGAAAGTGCAGCTTGGAGGGAGAGAGCAGCTCCAATAGATGGAGAGAGAGAGAGAGAGAGAGAGAGAGAGAGAGAGAGAGAAGGTATAAAGGGTGCAACTGAAGGTTGAGAGAAGCTCCAAGTGGTGCTGTAGCTAGGAATGGAGGGAGAAAGAGCAGAGGGGGATGAGCAGTTGCTCCAGGAGGTGTTGTAGCTAGGAATGGAGGGAGAAAGAGTAGAGGGGGATGAGCAGCCACTACAGGAGGTACTGTAGCTAGGAATGGAGGGAGAAAGAGCAGAGGGGGATGAGTAGCTGCTGCTGCTGTAGGAGGTGCTATAGCTAGGAATGGAGAGAGAATGAGCAACTGCTACAAGAGGTGCTAGAGAGGGAGAAACACAGTGGACCAGAGTAGGAGGGGGCAGAGAAGATGCCAAATGAGTGCCCATGTTTGAAAAATGGAGGGAGAATGAAGCTAGACCAGAGAAGAGGAGGGGGCAGGCCTATAACAAGCTGAGAGGGGGGGAAAATTTACCCAGAAGGGCCCACCGCCTCTTGAATGACTTGTAGGTTTGTTTGGGGGAGGTGCACATGGGAGAAGGGTCAAGCATGGGTTGAGGGGGGGGGGGGATGGTTTGAGTGGTCCTTGGTGTAAGAGGAGTAGCCTGGTACCAATAGGGGCTGTTTGCAGGTTTGCCCACCCTCCACCTCAACATGGCATTGCCCCACAAAAAGGAGCACTCCCATTGGTACACCTCAAATACCTCACTAATCCCTTGAAATTAGGAAACACTAATAGGGGGCCCTTTGGAGACCCCAATTCTCCCCTAATGTACAAGAACTTCAAGTAGTTATTGGAGTCTCTAGAGGCGATGAACCACAGGAAGTGTTCAGAGGTAGATGGTCAGAGCACATATAGCTCATGCAAAATCATGGTGGTTTGCCTCCCTAATGCATCGCTGATATTTGGACTAGGGGATGTTGTTCAATGGTGGAACGGTTTTGGACAGAATGCTTGCAACACATTCGATCTTGCAGACAATGGTGTCCTTATATTCATAGGGACAATGAAAGGATTGGAGGCCCTTCTCATAAATATCGGGGAGGATAGACATTTGTGTGAAGAAACAGGATGCTAAAAGTGGACGTTTTTTTGCTCACAGGTGGTGCACTCAGAAACCATAGTATGTGTGCAAGGAAAGAGAGGGGTACGTGCTATAATCATGAAAGGGTTTTTCAAGATGATGTATATGTTACACATATTCTAATTTGTTCATGTATGTGTTATATGTAGGTCCATGTGATGCATGTAATGGTGTACGTGTGCCAATTTAAGGAGCATAGGGCCACCCCCTTGGATGACTTCGTGGAGGATGAGATCAACACTGCAGAATGGGTGCGCGATTGCCAATGATATCCCCATGTGAGGTACTGCTTAGCAATTGTGTAATAGCTTTGGCAAAGTTCAAAACACAAGCTAGGATTGCATTGACTTTTAGTGTTATGGTAGGTGGCATGCAACGCGGACGATTGTTTTGGACTTGGTTGTTGCAAGCCTTCTCAGAACATGGAGACACACTTCTTGATTTGCAATGCAGGGTGTAGAGATTTGGCAGAACCTGCAGTGCAAGAGGAGTGGAGAGTCTTGCGCCTCACCACAAAGGGAGGGGAAGCATGATTTCTAAGAGGTAGAGTATGGATTCGAGTTTGACATTTGCATGAATGTTTGTTGAAATTCAACTACGTACAATTTGGTTTTTTCTTTATGCAATATTGCACTTTTGTAATCTCATCGAGCTTGTGGCTATAAACAATTGCCCCCAGCTTCGAGGAAGCTGGTGATTTTTTATTTGAACAGGGTGTTGCTGCATAGGAGGCTAAAGACTCAGGGTGCCTTGCCGACCAAGGCGTTCGAGCTACGGAGCCATTGGGTCTTGTTAAGATCTGGTGTGGCCGAGCTCCTACATGAGGCGGGGAGGTAGTTTGACGTGGCTATTAGGAGCTCGGTACAACAAGACAATCTGTAGAGATTGTTGGGCCTACTAAAGGGAGAATGTCGCCAAGCCACTAGCTACACACCCTTCTTCGTGTTTGAGTATAGCCAGGATAAATGTACCATACATGCCACATATGTAGGAAGAGGACAGGGGCGTGCGAAGCCCAAGTTTGGGAAGCACTTGGCCGACATTGATTGGTAACACTTTGACCCTTTGGCAACGTTGTTTGTGGATGACAATGTAGAGAAGATGGATCAAAATCCTGCAAAGACGTACATTGTCCTACCCACTTTTATGGGGGATTGCATGGATACAGTTCTCCACTCAAGTCTCCTGCCCTATCTACACCAATTGGCAAACCATGCTGGGACAGTTGAGGATTTATGTCCAAAAACCCCCTTCCATGTGCTGCTCATGGAAGAATAAATAGAATTGTAATGTGCTTTGAAATGCCAGTAAAATCATTATTGCTTGAGACTTGAAGTACTAAATTTTTGGTTTAAATGCAAGTAGCATGGACATAATAAATTTTTGGTTTAAAAGCAAGTAGCATGGACTTATGTCTAGTGCTTCTTCATCTGCATTCATGAAATAAAGAGAGAGAGAGAGAGAGAGAGAGAGAGAGAGAGAGAGAGAGAGAGAGAGAGAGTATGGTGTCTAGAATACCCATTCAGCATTTGAAATTAAAGCCCAACGTCGTTCCAATTTTCACTAATTTTTCAACAACTTAGTTTGAGGCAATGTACATACTAAAATGGATGGAAATTTAGGTGGCCTCAGTACAAGCAAAAGGACTCACAAAAGAATCAGTATCTTGGTATGCAAATGACATATCTCTTGCTTTGAGAGGCATGCAGTGAGCTCAATGCACTTGGCCTAGTCTATACGAGTCCTTGAACACTCAATCACGCACAGGGTTGAGCTTCCATAACTAACGCCAGGGCTCCGTTGTGATATATGGAGTGCACAATGACAAATAGTACATCTCCACGAGAAGGTAGCATGGTAAAAGGATACCTTCTGGTTGTCGATGCTATGCGCATTCAAGCACAAGAAGAGAGATTCTTGAGCGATAGAAGCAACCACAGTAGATAGAACCCATGAGCTCATCTCATTGTCTAAATCACTCATGCATCACTGTGTGAACTATAAAGAGAACAAGTGCCTACAATGATACTGTCAACCGACCCAGTATTATTAAATGTAATGGTAAAGCATCATAAAGGCCCATTGAAAAGCGTATATGTCATGCGCCAGTGGCAGACAAGCTCGTGGGGCATATCTCAACCTACAATACGAATATACAGAACCTTATACAACAGAATTTGCTATCCTACGCTATCATGATGTAGTACTCGGTGGTTTACATTCTTTTGACACAAGAGATTAGGTAGAGAGCTCTAAGTCATAGGAGAGCACCAAGCTAGACGTATGAGCTCCCCTCCTGACCAATGTCACGTTTGTGAGTGGTCGTCGGAATAAGCAAGCTATTCTTCCCTTCTGAAAATGAGATGGAAGCTATCACTGTAACGTTTTAATAAGATGCATCAGCATGTATCATAGAAGAGACCAACATCAACCCCACTAATCTCGATCTTGTAGGTGTGGCTCTGAAGATCATAGTCATGGAGGAGGCCAAAACAAGGTGATAGAAGAGAGGCTTGATGATGGAAGATCTAGGAAGGGTGCATAAAGTCTTGAACTGAATGCTTTGGTCAATGTATCGGTGCATTTGTCCTTTGATTAGAATGGCTTAAGGATCCTCAAGCTAAGTAGAAATTGTGAAGAGCCAAATGTTAAAACTTCATAGATCCTCCATTGCTAATGAAAAGTCAGGGCCTTAGAGCCAATGAAGGCTATCTCAATTTTTGTACTATTTTACCATTGGTCCATTTCTAACTCTTTCCATTTGTGTAGTGTGCCCCCGGGGGATTCACTCTTCATGAAAGGGGGACGTCACCTGCGTGCATGAACTTCAAGAAAAACCCCTATTTAAGATCCATGTAGGATGATAAAACACCCCTATTTAAGCTTATAATATACCACCAAAATTCTATTATGTTCCCTCTTTCCTTAAATCTATGTTCTTTCTCAAGCATTTAGATCGCACAATAAGAAAATTTAGATTACTTTCCCTATGACTATTTAAAACCATACACAAAACCAAGCTTGTTTGGACTAGTTATCCAAGGTTACCTATACTATGTCCCCCCCTCTTAAATATGGCATGGCCCCCCTAACTTAAATTCAATATTGGAAAAAAATAAAAGGCCCCCCACCCCTAATGTATAAGCTTATGCCTCATTAATAAAAACCCCCCTATTGTACACTCACGTGATATCATAAGTTTCCTCTTGTGAATCCCCCGGGAGTGTGCCAAGCTAGCCATGGTGGTCGTTCATCAATATCCTATACGTAAACTAGCCTTTCATTAGTCCAATGTCACGACAATTGTGTAGATAATTAAGTAGTGCCTTAAGTTCATTTTTATCCCTTTTAAAATCACACATTATCTACTATTTTTTGGAATATGATGTAGTTCTATTTCAACCAAATATGGTGGTCCAAACTCTAAAAATATTTGCAAACAGACACATAAAGGAATCAATAGGAAAAAGAATTGATACGAGGGGGTAACTATGTATATTCCTCTCATACCACTTAAAATAAAAAAGAAAGCAAGGGTCTCAAGTAATGTTCATATGACTAACATAGTCAATCCCTAGGGGGGTTTAGAAGCATTATAAGCACCAAACATCTTAGATCTCCCTTTAGGCTTGCGTACATAATCAAAATCAACAATGATGTTTTCTGAGATTTTCATTTTAAATTTTAATAATATCCTTTCAATAAGAAAGGCCAATTAATTTCTTGATATGCGAAGCTTTGGAATCCATATAGTATTAAAACAATAAAAAATATACATCCCAAAGGGTAAAATATAAATAATAAATAAACATTATTAGTCACAACAACAGTCAAGTGTAAGAAAATCGGTCCAATTAACACAATGCGATACAAAGGTGTCCTCCTACCATTGTAAGGTGCTCTCATGCATCTATTCCCAAAATATCATCATTGTTGGATATATATATATATATACATAAAAACAATAAATTTAAATGTGTAAACTCACATTTATAGAGTATAAAAGCCATTTGTGCCCATAGGGAAGGCTTTGCCATAGGTATGTGTGTGTGTGTGTATGTATGTATGTATGTATGTATGTATATATATCCCTTATTAAAGTTCCTAAAAGATCCAATGTGCCTATCAAGTTAGTTCATATAGAATCCCCGCAAGGTCCCAAGGGATTACAATGGTCCCCAAGGGGAGGCATAGAGTAGTTATAGATGTGATTTTGACAAATACAAGGGACTCGCCTTGGTAAATCTCAAACCATGGTAAAGCCACCAAAGATAAATCCCAAACCCTTTGGTTGATCTATCATAAGTAGAAGCAATTCCCATATTCTAGTGTACTAAGGTTTAAATTTCAGAGTTCTTTCAAGAGCATTCAATAAACTCCATGAAAATCTATCGTGTGTTCCAAGGATATCCCTAAAGGTGAATATATCAAATGTTACGAATGTTTCTTCAACATGACAAAATAATCCTATTATGGGATGCATTAGGAAATCCCTTATGTGTAGAACCCTAGTAAAGGGTGAATTTCCAATATCACTTTTACTCAACGGTTTGGGGCCAATGTCCATGATGTTTCCAAGGGCATTGACAGAGTTAATGAATGCAAGGGAACCCAAGGGGATGTGTGTGTGTGTGCGCGTGCGCATGCGTGCACACATGCATTCACATGCAATGGCAATCCAATTGTCCATTGAGATATCTCGCTCAAATCATGGGAATGATGTATTCAAAAATTAAATCGACTATGTTATGCAATATACATATATTTTTACTCACAGACACTTGCTTAAGATAGTAAACTATTATTAAATGTGATAGCCTGTGAAAACCATAAACAAAAATATGCAAACCATGTAAGCTAATGGAGAAACAAGGTAGCATTTTTGTATAGGGTTGCATAGATTATGCATAGTAAGCACATTGTTGGTATTGGCATAAGTTAAGACATTAGTTATTGTAAAATTTGGTGAGAATAATTATCAATATATATCAATAGATCCAACACCTATATTATTGTATGGGTCTCCACATACTTATTACAACAAAAAAAGTAAACTATTATTAAATGTGATAGCCTGTGAAAACCATAAACAAAAATATGCAAACCATGTAAGCTAATGGATTTGTATAGGGTTGCATAGATTATGCATAGTAAGCACATTGTTGGTATTGGCATAAGTTGAGACATTAATTATTGTAAAATTTGGTGAGAATAATTATCAATATATATCAATAGATCCAACACCTATATTATTGTATGGGTCTCCACATACTTATTACAACAAAAAAAGTAATATAAAGATATTGCTAATTCTGTAATCAAGTAGCATTTTTTTCTTTTATAGGGATGAGAAACGAGGGTATAGAAGAAATTTAGGAAGTACAAAAACAATTTTCATTGAAAACCACTAGCTTTCATACAGGCTATGAAAGGGACAATACTGTGAGAGACAAAAGAGACATGATGTGATAAAGCATAAATTGTAATATTATTTAATAAACATAGTGTGAATAGGTTAATATTATAACTTGTTAAAACAAGACCTTTCCATGGTATGCTAGTTCTTGTTTTTGTTCTTTTTTAAATGGGCATGACATCCCAATGAATGATCTAAACCCTTGCTTTATTTTAAATATTAACTAATACAACTTTGAAAGTTTTATTTAGAGCCCACAATTGATTTTTTTATGGCCAACAATTTCCAAAAACACCTTTGAAAAATCTTACATGACAATTGCAAACCATTTTTGTCATACTTAAAGAGCAATATGGTATGGTGTTTTCAAAAGGAAAATAATCCATAAATGATAGACAAACCCAAATTTTATCAGCAAAGATGGCCATATTTTCTTCCTTTTCTCACAATCCCTTTATGACTTTAGCTATAGCCTATGATGCTAAGTAAATATGTTCAATTACTCCTATATTGTAAGGGGTGACATAAATGAAGTTTCCTTTAGCTACTCTAACGTAGTATGCCACTAAGTTCATATGTTTATGTCCTCCTATATTGTATGGATGAATTTTCCTTTATGATTGCTAAGATATGACTATTACTTAAAGACAAGATGCCTTGGTCCTCTTTCTCGTACATTGCTATTAATACTTCATAAATTGTAAAGAAGCATGGTATTTTGAAATTTCCTAGATGTAAAACCTTGTGAAGAATTATTTGTCTTTTGCACCCTTAATTCATGTATATACATGAATTTTACTCCCAATTTCCTTCTAAGCTTTTTCTTTCTCTTTGTATCACAAAGCTACAAATGGAAGGCATAACATATAGTTGATCATCTTCCTAGTACTATCGTTGCATCTACATTTATGTAATAAGTACTAATAATTGTTCCAAAATCTATCCATGCAAACAATGTGTTTGAATATGCCTTGTCATGCAAATTTCATTACACCTTTGAAGACAAGTAAGTGCACTAGAGCAATATCTTTAATGATTCTATTTGGAGTTCACGTGGTCTTTTGAGAAATTCATTGAGATAGCATTAGATAAGTAAAAGATAGACATAGCATTAGGTATAATATTTTACAAGGAATAAACTTATTATTTTGTAGTGAAATCCTCATTGAGTATTATAAACACAACTTTCCTACATATTTAGTTGCATTTTCTTGAGGCTATACATGCATAAATGCACCCGTTTTTTGTAAAAGGCCACAAATCCCGAAAAATGACGCATTAACAAAACAGATATTTAGCACTCTCTAGTGCTCTACCCAATAGGATGCAATGGGTATCAATATCTTGAAACCGCCATCTATGGTACCTCTACTTTGCCAAAGCAAAATTGAAAACATGAAAATTTCCATGTACCTTCTCTGACAATTAGCACTTTGACTTTTTTCCATTCCTCAAATATATTTACCTTTGTTTAAGATGTCATCTTTCCTTTATAGATGCACACGTAGACAATGTACATCACTTTATGTTATTTTTCTTAAAGAATTGGACGTAAAGGTTGTTGATATCCACATGTGATGTTTATCAACAAATACATATATTTGCCTAATGAATGAACACATTCATTTAACAAATAAAAAGAGAAAAATTTTGGTGCCCTCTTTTGGCACTTGGGATCTCTAGCCTTCTCCTTAAAAAAAGTCGAAGTCATAGAAACATGGGATCACTTGACATTTGTTGTAAAAAGAGATTCTTTACAAGAAATATTTGGAGGATTTCGGGTTCCTCTTTTGATACCTAACGATCTCATGAGGTGTCAAAACTACCAATTGTTAATACCCTCAACATTTCCATGAAACTCTATTCAAGTTAGTACTCTTTTCTTGAAAGAACTCACCTTAGCTACTCCCCATAGTTAGATAATTGATCCTATGATGGTGTGCGCATAGTTGCATTTTACTTAGGATGTGTTGTTTCCAGCAGGGAACATCGTTGCAAGGTCGTGCCAAAGAATGTTGTCTCATTAACTCGTAAGGAGACATACTCATCCTATTTAGAAGGTATTGAATTTCACTACCTTTTCTTGCATACAAGAAGCTTTGAGACTCTAGCTAGATTATTCATTTAAATATATTCTTTAAACTATTGTTACATTTAGGAGCATCAGTATACATCATGAGATGAGAAATTTGAATGGAATGATAAATTTATTATCCCAATGAAATCCCCTACCCCAATAGAAGAGGCATTACATGCCATGCCTATAGAGAAATTTGACAATTTGGATGCTATAGAGTTTTGATAAAAGGTAGTACCATACTTCCCTTATTGAAAAAGCAAAAACGTCACAGATGCTAGAAAACTTTTGTATGGGAAAAACAAGCTCGCACAATTGGTGGTGTAGCTTAACTCCTATATTCTAGCATTCACTCCATAATGCAAATAGCATGCGCATGTTGATGAATGTCATACATATGGTAATCAAGTAGTAATGAAAAATGCTAGGGAGACTACATTTTTTACAATACACCATAATGCAACAAGCATCTTTCCTCACAAGTGCAACATTCATAAAAGGTGTTATTTATAAAGTATGTATAGATTTGCTACTTTTGCTTGTTGCATCAATGCATAAAATGCTTTGAAATTTTGCATTTCATTCAAAAGTGTGAAGGTAAGCATTTAATTATTTCTTAGAATTGAAGATGATAAGGTCCTTTAAATGTTTTATCCAACATTGATGTGACTTTATGAAAGTTTAAGGGGAGATACAATCTCTGAAGTAGCAGATTTGAGGGCCATAGAGAATCGAAGAGGTAGATCGGTTCCAGAGCTCATGCCACATGGAAGCCGATGACTTGAAGAAGCCAAGGGGGAGATATGTTGAGATTTTTGTGGGGTCTGAAAGGGAGGACGGTACGGGACAAACAAGAAAGAAAAGAAAAGTGAAGCTAAGGAAATATCTCCTTGAGTGGGGTAAGAGAATAGGAGGGTTTATTAGCAAAATATTAGCGGTAAGCGAGATTATTAGCGAACCAGGGTTGCGAATCCTGATCTCGAAACCCACTGGCCAGCCAGGCTTGGCACCGAGCCTCGAGGCTTGGAGCCGAAGCAGGTGGGCAGTATCACTTGGAGGGCGCTGATTGGCTGGTAGGGGCCGTATGCCACGCGGACCAATGGAGGGAGTCCAAAAGGTTGCAGGATCCGCCCTGTGGGGACCGCCCACTAAATCTTTTGCTGGGCGCTCTGCGCCTGGCCAGATGGCCGGCGGGCGGGGAGCCGCTAGATTTGACGGCGACCCCTTTAGATTAGGGATCCGTAATCCATATTAGAGGCATAATGCGATCTAATGAAGATTAGTGAGTAGTCTATTGTCTTCTCTCTCGCTTTCTCTCTCTCTCTCTCTCTCTCTCGGCTGCTGCTCTCTGTGTCTCTGTTTCTGGCTCTTCTCTTTCTTTGATCTCCTGCACCGATACTTTGATCGCTTTCGTTGCCGCATGATTTCCTCCCTCCCCAACTCGCCTCTTCATTCGGGAGTCACCTGGCACTAGTTTCTTTCGCCTTCTCTCCTGTACTGGCTCCGTATGAGGACGTGAGAGAAACGCACACACGGCGCGAGGGGAGACCCGGAGATAGAAGTGAGCCGACTGCGACGGGGGATTTGTAGAATCGACTGATCCTGATGGAAGCGACTGTCACGAAACATGTTGAAGCGCGGCCGCAGGAGGGTTTGAAGAGCTCGGGTGGAATTGTCTGATAGTCTACCAGATTTTTTGACGCGGGTGAGTGCGTGCTCTTTGCAGCAATTGTGGAGGATACAAGTGTGTGACGATCGTAATGTTAATGCACCTAGCTTTTGCCCTTAAACACCCTGCAGGAAGTCGCGGGAGCAGCAGAGAGTAGCGTAGCAGCTTGGTCGTCTCCCCCTTCCGGCACGAAGAATGTTACAGGAGCTTGGCTCGGGACTTACCTGTGATCTACCCGTTACCATGAAAAACGTTCTGTCGTGCTTTGGGCCAGCTTGCGTTCACTAATGCACAGAGGTTTAAAATCGACAATTCAACCTCAACCGATCCTCTGAGTGTTAAGTGGCCGTTTGGAGGCATTTTGCGGAATCACTCGCTCGCTCGCTCACTTCTTGAATTTCTTATTCGGAGCAACAGCTGATTTTTCGTTTCATCCATCCCCAATACACACCCGCTTTCTGTACTACCTTTGTGCTGTCTTTGTCTTTCTTATTGCTGAAGGCTTTATTGCCATGATCTAGCCGCAGCTGTAGCAGGGGTGCCATACGCTATCTCGGAGTGGAGCACATGAGATCTACTCGGCGTGCAGTACTCAGACTGTTGCAGGAGCGAAGCGTTCTGCTACTCTTGTGCAACTGGAGTGAGGTATGTCATTAATTACTTCAGCTTTGCCCTGAAGGCACAATGGAGGGAGCAGATGTTTCTCCTAGTCCAACAAGCGGGAATGCCATCGACGGAAGGGTCTCCGAGACATTTCGAAAGGTTCTGACTCAGGTCCAAACCATCTTCGACCGTAACAGAGTCCTAATCAGGGAGATACGGCAAAACCATGAAGTCAATATCCCCGACAATCTGACAAGAAATGTTGGTCTTATAAGGGAGCTGAACTATAACATTTCTCGTGTAGTGGAATTGTATGCCAGTCTCTCAGCAGAATTCGTGCAGCCGGTGATGGATAATGCAGCACAAGGACTAGACGGAGCCAAAGCACTCAAGGTACAGACAGATGGCTCGAATGCCTGCCTGATCTCAGGGCAGCAGAAGCTTGGGCATTACTAACAGGAGCAGATTGCTTTAAACGCTCATTCTTGGGAGGGGGCAAAAAGGCCTGGCTTCAACATTTTTGAGCTGACATGCGATGCCTGCAAGGAGCAGCCCTCGGAAAAGCACCTGGCTTGGCTCGAGACGGTAGGCTTCAAGTTGCACATTACCGATGATTGTCTTTCAAGGTGTTGTAACAGCAACTCAATTTGGGTTGTAGTTTGTGCTTCGAACACCACTCTGTTGTGATAGTAAGCTAGTGTAAGGAGCCTTGTTCGGCTGAAGCCTAAGTCCTTTCTTGGAAGCCTAAGTCCTGGTTTGCATTCCTTTCCCTTGTGCTGTTCCTTCAAGCTTTGCGTCTGAGGAGCCAAAGGTCTCCTTCTCATAGAAGAGGCTGAATTTCCTTGGAAGTCCACTTCTGTCATCAAAGGAATTGTATCCGAGTGAGCTTAGCATGCAAATTTGGTCTTCGCACAACGCCTTGTCATTGCGTTTGATATCCAAAAGTCCCAAGGTTTAAAAAGGATGAAATTTCCATTTCTGCAATTCCTGCCTTGTGTGATTTTGATCTTCAAATTTTCAAAAGAGAATCGGAGTCGGAGGAAAACAGTGGAGAGGCCTAACCGAAAACGCTTCAAAGCAATTTCTTTCATTCACATTTCTTCGTGATCAGCGCGCTCCTCTGGATGAAATGCTCGCGAGTTATGAGAACTATAACTGAAGCGTAACCGTCTTCGGTAAGCACTTTCCTTTCCTGAAGATGATTTACTCCTTAGCTGTCCTTCAAAAACTCTTTTCAGTTCACTTCCATGCAACCTTGATGTACCAACACTCCAACTTTTGTAGGTAAACACTTGTAGGTAAACGTTTGTGTTAAAAATGCCATGAAAAAAATGGATAATAGTTGCTTTTCTTGTAAATTTGCTGTGTAAACTTTGCTTTGCTGTGTAGATTTCAGTTTCAAATAGGAAACATTGTACTGCTGGTACTTTCGAAAGCACAAAGAATTCTGTTTGACATATTTCCAAAATTTAGGAAACAAGCAATCAAGAATGTGACAAATGGCTCCAGAGTAAGCAAAGGTCTCCTATTAAAGTTCCCATTTTTTTCTCCCCAAGAAAGTCTCTTATAGCACTTGGGATTACATATTCGAGTCCTACACCTCGAGCATAAAGGTATCATAACGTACTAAGTATACAAATTCCATACGTCCCAAAATTCTTTCTTCAAAATATATATATATATAAACTAGATCCGGGTAGGTAGCTATATTGAGCTAGAATATATATAAATGAATTTAGTGCTATTTCCTAAAATTTGTTAAATAATATTTTCAATTTTGACTTAATTAAAGTGAATTTAGAAAATAGATTTATGTAAACCTGCAATTTGAGAAGTATTAATTATGATATCAAGAAGAGCTCTATAATAGTAGAAATATTTGAAATACACCACAATATTATTATAAGAGTAACAATACATGAAAATTTATCTCATTTACTTAAAAGTAGTTATTATTGGAATTGTTATATTTCATTAAAAACATGACGTCTTTAAAAGCATGAATTAATAATAGTTCATACATGAAATATTTTATAGGTATTGAAAAAAAGTAGTAATGCTTTTAAAACAAAAAAATTGAGTAATATATGCTATGAATTAAGAATCCTTCAAGAGTATGACTTAACTATAGTTTGAAATAGGAAGTCCTTTACATGTATTGAAAATGGTCTTCTACTTAAATATATTAGATTATGTCTCTATTTTTGAGAAAGTAAATTTTTTTAATAGATGCTAGATTTCCACTGAGGTTATTGTAGCCATATGTCGAGTCGGTTGTGTTGAGTTCTCTTATGAACTTCTCTTCGAGTGTATTTGCTTTGCTTTTTAAGTTTGTGGTAGCTAGGATTTTTGTTTTGAAGTTCGAGTGGAACGGTTTGTACCTGTTAACATCATGTTTCATTTTTAAGGGAGGATTGGTTTGGTGTTGTACTATCCATTTTTCAAGATTACTAGTTTGTCCAATATATTGTTTTTCTTAGTAATACATAGAATATAATGTACGTAATATGGCTCTTTTGTGCCTTTTTCTTTGTCTTCTTCACGATTTTCGATTTGAAATAGCAAAATGAAGTACAATGAGTTTTTTCATGTGTGCTAGAAAATGAAGTTTGTATGTATTCTAAGATATGGAGTTAAGAATGTACCTGTAGGGGGCCTGAAATATTTTGTTCTTTGGTGGAGTCGGGAAAAACTTAAAATGTTCGCCATATGCTTCTTTTGCAAAATTTAAATCAATAATGGAAGTTATACCTTCTATGGTAAATGGCAACTCTTTTGCTTTTTTATTATCATCTATTTGGAACATGTTGAAATCCGCTAGTATAACATTTCTAGTTTGTCCAATATATAACATTTTCGCTAGTATAATATTTCCAGTTTGGTTGTTCTTCAAACAAGTGTTTGATAGATTCTGCATAGTAGTTTGTATATCACAAGTTTCTTTTGTCTTATATTGATGAATATTTAGTAAATTGATTTTTTATTTTTTTAAGTTCATGGAAGCATTGGAATGAAGTTAGATGGATTGATTTTACTTAAGATTCTTAAGTTGTTTCGAGTGGTCACTCGTGAAAGCATGACATATGTTAGGCTTGGTGCAAATGATTTTTGAATTACTACAAGGGCATTTCCTTTGAGTGTGCATCCTTGTGATTTGTCCTGTAACTGCATATGCTAGTGTGATTGAAAAAGTTGTTTTGTGATACCATATATAGTTTAATACCTTCCGTTTATGTTTTGATCGTCTTAGTGTGATTTTTTCATTTGTTGATAAGATCTTGGCATGAATTTTTAAAATGTTGTTTGTGTTATTATCTACTATTTCTAGTGATATGACAGTTGCAATAGCGCCATTTGTAGCTCCAATTGTGAGATCAATATTTTTTGTGATCATCATTTTCGCTCCTATTGCTATTTGTTGTTTGGAGTGGAAATCTGGATTCATTATTTATTCTTTTAATTCTAAGATTTGATATGCATTGGATGTCACAGTGACGCTTTTAACTTGATGCTCATTGAATTTCTTATGTAGTATGAGTTCATTATAGTATCGTGTGTCATTTTGATGGGTGCATAGTATAGTTGTGTCCTTGTCCTCAATGAAATCGTCTGCTTCACTATCACTTATGATTAAATTACCTAGGTAATACTGAATCTCTTGTTCTGTTGGTTGTCTTATCCTGATTATTTTTAGATTCTATGTATGTTGGATCTTCTAGGTGACGTATTGATGTGTGAAGGAATGAAAAGGTTGCAGTTGTCCAGAAACCCGAGTTTCCAATATAGCACTTTCTACAAAATTCATTTTCTTGCACCTTACATTTACATACTAGAGGCAATTGGGACATATCTCCGAATAAGAGCATCTTTTTATTTTCAAAAGGCTGCAAGATTGTTTACTTGCAAGTTTCGCACAGCTGTTTGATTACTGTGTTAATGTTTGGCATGTCATCATTGAGATCTCATCAATTATTATGATTTTTGCATTTTGCAATTCTATGTATCATTCGTCTGGCACTGGTAAGGAGGCACGAAACATATCGTGTCTCTTTGGTAGAGCAAATTAATGATGGACAGTAGTTGCTAATCGACTTAGTCTCATTGCAGTTGCTCATATTGTTGCTGCTAGAACAATGGATTTTCCTTGTTTTACATAATTATAAGTAATATACTTGATCATAAATGTCTTTTCTCAACCAGGAGTACCACAAAATGACATGAAGTCCTGTAGGTGATCCATTAATCTTTTCGTAAATTTCTTGTTGTTCAGAAGAAAGAGTTGCATTTTCGAATTCCTTGAACTCGTTCATCATTTGAAGTAATTTTGTACATGCTGTGTTATGTATATTGGTATCTTCATGAAGGTTGGTTGAAGCCATGAAGGAGTTTTGAATAACACGTAATGGGCTTTTTTGGAGTATCATGTTTGCTAGTTGGTGGCAATTTTGATCAATTAGCAAGTGCACTTTGCAATATTGATCGATCAGAGATTCGATG